>NC_142133.1:12104564-12731846 GCF_024610735.1 Ursus americanus | reverse complement strand
CTCAGAACTCTGGATTCGGGGTGTGGCCTGGCTGTTAGCAGCCCAGGGGAGCCAAGGCCAGGCAGCCCCCCAGCGGCTGGCACACGGCAGGAAAACCTCACTTCCAGACCACCGGGTGAGCTCCACCAGGAGACTTTTGAGAAGCTGAGGGGCTAAAAAGAGTACCCGCAAGCTCTAGAGATTGTCGGCATCAGTGAAAGAACCAAATTCCATTTCCTTACTTCTAGCCTTTACAGAGCTAGAAGCCCCGAGGAGAGCACCCCACAGAGGGCCATGGGCTGTAGGTGTATAGTTTCTCTGCAAGGAACTTCTAAATGCAGGCAAGGCCACTGGGCCCACGTGGGGAGTTATGAGCACGCCTCCGTGGCTTTGATCTGGGTCCTGCTTCTGCCACAGGGACATCCGTGGACATCCCACTGTCCCAGCATCATGGTCCCCTGACTGGTCTTTAGGAGCTTGTTTCCTGGGAAACACTAGCTCTGGAAACAGTGCAGGCCAGCTCACAAACCGACTGCAGGACAGGCCTAGGTCAAGGAGGGCTGGGGAGGGGGGGCGGTCAGCTTGTCTCAGAGTGTAAGGGGACTCTGGGAGCTGGGCCCAGAAACCTGGTGGGGACGAGGGCCAGCAGGAATGGGAGGCAGAAGCTGGACGGGCTACAGACCATCACAGCCTAACCAGCCCCCTTGGCTTCTCTAGCACAGGCTGGCTTCAGGGGGGCTGCTCTCTGGCGGGGATGGAAAGGGATTGGCAAAAACAGACTGTCGGGCCCATCACTAATATCTTCCTCTTTGGGCCCTGGAGCCACTGAACCAAGGGGCTCATTTTCACTGAAACATGCTTTCCCCAGATTTCTGGAGCCTGTGATTAAGGTAACATAGCTAGTTACTAGCACTCAGGGAAGAAGCGAGGCTGGGAGAGGGAGGAGGGAGGGCCCACTGACACATCTGTCACTAATCACAGGGAAAGGCTCAGACCAAAACTCATTTCGGACCCAGAGCCTCTGGGCCTGTTTTGGGAAAGTTGACTAATCCCATAATCCTGCCCACCAGGCAATTTTTCTGCCTGGCTTCCAAGTGGGAGTGGGAGAGAGCCCTGGGGGCCACTGTCCCGCTGAGGAATGTATTCTCTTAAAGAGGAAAAGCCACCTTCGTTAGGCTTTGTTCCACAGAAGTCTGTGGTTTGGGGGTGTCAGCGGTTGCGCCTGCGCCAGGTGGAGGCCAGCCCTTGAAGCAGGAGACGAGGAAAGGGTGCGGGGGCGCTGTCTTCATGGTGAGGAGCAGGACCATGGCCCCCGCGCGCGCCTGCTGCTCAGACCTGGGCTGGGACCAGCCGCTCAGCCTTGCCAGGGAGCTCTTACAGATGCAGGACCTCGGTGCCCCCTGACCTGCATGGGATCCTGGCCTGGACGCCTCCCGTGCGGGGCTGGGCCACTTGGTGGATGGAGATGAGCAGAGCACCCCCAAGCCCCTCCAAGAACCGCCGATCTTTTCAATCCAGACAATTTGGGTGGGAAGTGACAAGCGTCCTCATCTTAGTCCACATACCCAGTGCCGTGGAGACCCCCGTTCAGGGCACAGGCCCTCCAGGCAGCAGCCTGGCACGCGTGCAGACTCGTGCACACACACGTGCACACTCACGCACACGCTTACCCCCCACCCCACAGTGACTTCAGCGCACCAACCCCGCAGCACACAAACAATACAAATTAAGACCAGAGCCTCTCCGAGTCGCAAGCAGCCAAGTTCCAGGAAAGCTGTGTGCAAGCTAGATTTGTCTCAGATTTTCCCTTTGTTCGATATTATCGATGTGTTGGCCTGGTAGTGGGGGGAGCAGGAAGTTTGACAGGAAAATACTTTTTTTTGAATCACCCTTGAAAAGAAAGGAATCCTCTCGGATTCTAGAGACAAAGAAAACAATAGTCTCATAGTCATACCTCACCAGTACCGCTCAGAGACCTCTGCTGTAGAGAAACCCAAGTGCTCCCTCCTGTTCTGTCTTCCAACGAGGTGTGGGAAAGGAGCGACGTCTCCTAGGGAAATTTTTTGGTAAACTGCCTTAAGCCAGCTTCTTCCTGTGAGTGTCCCATGGTGATCTTTGACACCCCCAAACTCCCCCCCGCCCAAGCAGGATCAGCTGTCCAGCTGGCAATAAGCATGCGCTGTCTCTTTAAGAGCATGGCCTGAGAGTTTGTTTACTGGGACGTTTGTTTGGGGCTTGGTGGGAGGAAAGCAAGAAGATAAAAGCAGGTTGGGATACTAGAAAGAACAAAAAAGAAAAAAAAAAAAAAGGAAAGAAAGAAAAAAGCCAGAATGCAAGAGAAAGCAAGATTACAAAAGCTAGTTAGGTCCAGAGGGAAAATTTATTTTTGCAATAAGGATTCCAGTCCCCTGGGGACTGTTTCCAGTTTCCACTGAGCAAGATAATCACCCAATGCTTAAGTTTGATCAAACACAATTCGATGAGTCCAACTGGGGGAGCCCAGGCCCACTGAGGGCCGCCTGCAGGCTCAGTCAGGGCCCCCCGCCCCTCCCTGGGCAGGAGGGTTAGACTGAGCTTGGGAGGAGGACAGGGTGGGGGTGACCTGGAGACAAACGAAGGTCCCCACCTGGGCTCTGGCTAGGGGCTTCCGGACCCCAGGATCCCTGCGCTGCTGCCGTCTTTGTGGGCCGGGCATGTGCGCACAAAGGTAGACAGTATTCCTGGGAGAGAAACCCCAGCTTTCGTGGCTTCTCGCAGGTCTCCCGTGGTGTTTGGGACCAGCAAGAAGAGTCCATTTGGGGTCAGGCCCGAATGAAGACCCCTGAGATATGAGGTGGGCCGCGGGGACCCTTTGCTTTAGCTGTGCCAGCGGATGTGTTTCTGAGAGTGGCCCAAGAGCCGGGACGGGAGAGGCAAGGCTGGGAAAGAGGGAGGTTTGGGGCTTAGCCGGAGTCCAGAGTCCAAACACGGTTGACTCAGAGTGAGCGTGCAGATTGGGAGAACCCCACAGGCTCACCCCCACTCTCTGGGGAGGCTGTTCTGGGTGCAAGGTAAGCCCATCCATATACCAACAGGCCAGGCACAGAGCACCCACGCAGACTGCTCTTTCCTACCCAGCCCCCCAGAACAGCATGCTCCCACAGATACGGATCTGCCCACACTGGCTCTTTGAGGCCGTGCCTCTGCAGGGAGGACAGCTGAGGGCTCTGGGTCATGCTGAGGACACTGTCCAGCCTGGCCTGGGCAGGCAGAGGCAACCAGGCCCTTCTCGGGGGACAGCTGGGCCAGGGTGTTCCTGGAACCGTTTCCTAGAATTTTCCTTCATGTCATATTCTGAGGATTTGGGAACAGTCTCTAAGTGGATAATCCCATTGAGACCACTTCAAGCGCTAGCTGCACCAGCTCCAAAGCATGTCCTGTCTGCTGGCAGTGGGGGCGGGGCGGGGGGGGTGATGTGGGACAGAGATCAGGTCAGCTCCAGGCCATGGGACTGGGCATTCGTGCTTCTGCGCCTTCACACCTCACTCCCCCTCAAAGACCCCAACCCCTAGAGTCCTGACCCTGGAAGGTCAGGGCACCTCTGTCCCCACTGGCAGGGGTCCCAGGAGGAGCTCCCTCGTTAGGGAAAAGTTGCTGGTTGTGAGACCGAACCCCATTCGCCAGGAAATTGGGTGATTACACTTGCCTCAAATTCTCAAAGCGAAATACCGTAGCCTGAGGTCTGTTTGATTTCTCCTGGGGGAGCCAAGGACAGTTTGTTCAGAAGTTTGTGCGACTGTGTTTCTTGAGGGGAGGGGCTGTACCGCACGCCCCCAGAATGTTCTTCAGCACTGATGAAGTATTGCTGTATCAAGCACAGGGGCTTGTGCAAAACAGCAATTTAACACAAGTGTGTTGGGTCAGAGGATGGAAAGGTAGGCCGTGGGACGGACTAGATCTGAGCCTCCTACACATTCTTCCGTTTGAGGTTCCATGCCAGCCAGTTCAGAGGGCAAGGCCTAAAGAGAGGGGAGCTGTCCCAGCGAGGTACGGGGCCCTTGAGGGAGTACCCCTGGGGGAAGAAGAGGGAGCAACAGCAAAGCACCAGTTGGTTAAATCAAAATCCCAACAGCCCCAAAAACCCTCTCCACAGGGCCTGGCAGGGATGGGGCCAAACTGTCCACTTGCTCAAAACCTGCCACAGGATCCCAGGCTCCCAAGCCGCTTCCACGATGCCCTGTCAAGCCGCCTCTTGCTAAATAAACCAGCCTTTGTGTGTGTGTGTCCTGGAGGAGAGAGAATGGACTGGGGGAGGGGGAGGATCTGTTTGTCAAAATAGACCTCCTGAATGCTTTGAAGAGCCTGCAGTTTGGATGAGTAAATATTTTCCCGTTCAGATGAAAGGTGCAATCATCGCCGGTTTTTAATTACTTTAATTAGAAAAGATTGCCTGAATCTTGTACTTATCTGTACTATTGTGGGAACTGCCAGAAAATGAAGTGCAGGGAAAACAGGTGGAGTTTGACCTTTGCTCTAACCATCTTGAATTTCTTCTAGGCTGGTAATTAAGAAGAATCAGGGGAAGTTCCTTGCAGAATCTAGGAAACGCAAACACACACACAATCGTAGACACGAGGGCACGCCGGCGCGCGCTCTCTCTCCCACACATACTCACACGCGTGCACACATACACACACACACAGACGCACATTCTCATGCACATGTGTGCACATGGGTGGAGGGAAACATGGACCCCAGCGTGGCAGACCAGAAAGTTCCAACTTTGAGAGCGGTATCCTGCTCCCGGCCCTGAGAGGTGGCTTAATGAGTTTCCCAGGGTGGCCTGAAATGATTAATTAAGCAGACAACCCCTCACGCCCTCCCCACACAACGGAAACCCAGTAACGGTCTGTTTGGGGAGGGAGCAGCAGGGGCCCCGATTCCCGGGGCGGTTGGGGACGTGGTGTAAGAGCCGGAGCCCCAGATAAGGGGTGATAGCAACGGCCTGTAACGGCCACCAAGGCTCACCCTGCCCAAGCTGCGGCTAGAGGCCCTGCCTCTGCTCCTGGCCTCTGGCCTCCGGCTCTGCGTCTGGGTACTGCCCAAGCCCAAGGGATCCTTGGCAAAGTGGCAGAGCAGGCATCTCTGGCCTCCCTTCCTGCCCATTTCTACTGTGCACTATTTCTGGGCTCCCAATTGGACGCTGCAAAGGGATTCTGGACACTGCCTGGGTATCCGGACCCACAGGGGCAGAGCACCAGAGGAAAGGAAAGAGGAAAAGAGGGTGAGGGACTCCTCTGAGGCTTCCCTCCCAGGTCACCCTTGTCAGAGGAAACTGCTGTCTTTCAGGGGTGTCGGGGGCGGGCAGGGGTAGGGCCCCTCATTAACCATCCACCGATTCAACAAACATGTACTGAGCACTTCCAGTGTTCCAGATGCAATGGGGAGCTGTGGTATGACATACACACCCCTGGGCCCAAGCCATGGGGATCCAGATTTTGTTGCCCTAAGAGAGTCCTGGAATCCAGGTGATTCTCATGGACAAACAGGGCTCAGTGCTCACATGTCCAGAGACACCAGGTTTCTGCATCTGTACCCTAGACCCGCGCTCCCCAGAACCCTATGGATGTTTCTGTCGGAAAGTATCCCAAGGATTCAGCTGGAGTGCTGAACATCGGGGCCTTTTCTTCCACAGACAAGGGCATGGCCTTCCTTCCCAGACAGTCACGTCCCCCTGGGATTGGGACAAGAGCAGGACAAAGGTTTCTGGCATAAGAAACTCCCAGCTGGGGTTTGAAATCTGTCCTGGGCCTTGTAAACAGGCCTTGCAAAGGGGACAGGGGCTCCGAAGCAGGCCCTGGCCCAGCCAGTCTGAAGGGGCAGAGGGGGTGGAGGTGGGGAGCAGGCAGAGCTAGGAACACTGTTTTCCTTTCTAAAACGCTCCAGGGGCTTGGGCAGGATTTCCAGCCTGGTGTTTACAGCATTTGCAGCCACGTCCATGACCGTGTCTGATTGTACATGTGTCTTTCTCTCCAGCTGTCTGTCTGTGTGTTAGCGTGCTCTAGCTGAAAGTCTCATCACCGCTGGGTCTGTAGGAGGCCCTCGGAGGAAAATGGCTCCGGCCTCCACTGTGCGAGCTCTTCCACCTCAAAACATGGCTAAAATAAACCTTGCTGAAAAAGCTTTCACAACAATTTTTTTCCTGTCCCTGGCACAGGCAATAACACCAGCGGGTCTCCACGGTCAATTTAGGAAGCTTGGGAAAACACTGCTTGTAATTAAAAGTCTAGAAGGGCCTCAATTAGGGCAGTGTTTGCCCTGCCAGGCCCGTTCCCAAACCCCACTCGGCAGCATTCCTCTCCTGGCTGGAAAAGCCTTTGATTCACACCAAATGTTCAGTGGCCATACTGGACCGGGCCTTGGCACAGCCTCCTCTGCCAGCTGCTCAGGACACAGGCGGGCCTCGGCCCCGAAGCCTGGGACCCAGAGCTTTGTCAGCTGAGGCTGGTGCAGCAGGCCCAGCGGCTGTCCCCGCCGTCTGAGCTCCCAGCCCCTCCCGGAGAGATGGGGCACCCAGGCCACCCAGCACCGCCCCCTGACCAAGGTAGCTGTGCTCCCTCTAAGAAGTAAAGGCAGGATCTCAGGCCTATCTTAGGCCGAGGCAGCTGTGGTCGACACAGAGAGAGGGTGGTGTGGACGGACAGTGAGGGACACCCCCACTGCTCCTTCTTACTCCACCGAAATCCTCTCCATCTGAGCCGAAGCCTGTCTTGACCTACAGCCGCCTCAGGATATGTCGCCGGAGGGCTCCAGACTATTTCCCCCAAACCAGAGAATACGGGGCCTGGCTGGGAGGGTCGGGAAAGAGTCCAAACCTCTGACCTCTTGAATCCCTATGGATTAAAGACAAGGAGTTTAACTGGGACAGGGCCCAGGGGGCAATGTTTGCCCCCTCCCTTTGGCAGGGATGGGCAGCCAATGACAGAAACACGGGGGCAGAGGGTGTTGCCTCCTCCCTGGAGCAAAGGCTCAGGCCCTCGACTGGGTGACTGGGCGGGGTGGTGGGAGAGAGAGGCGCTGAGTCAGCTCAGGAGCAAGCCTCTTTTCCCTCCCAGGACACACTTGAGCGTGCGTATGTCCACGTGTTTGTGCACACACACACACACACACGCACACACACGGAGGCCACAAACGGGTCCTCAGTGTCCCAGACCACAGCCGTCTCCCCAAACTCACATTCCTACCCAGGCTCATGCTGACACTCATTCGCAATCACAGACGCAGCGACAATCAGACACAGACACCCTAACAAAGGCCCACAGGACCCATGCCAGACCAGGCTCCCTTCTGGGGTCCCTGAGTCCTTGGCAGCCCCCAGGGCCTCTTGCGAGAGCAGAGGCAGACAGCCGAGTGGGGTGAAGAATCACAGCGCAGCCAGATGGTCTGTGATGCAATGCCAAGGTCAGATCCTGAAGCCCACTGGCCACGCCCTGCGGGAGTCGGGTGGGAAAGTGTGGGGAAACCTTGGGGAGGTGTCCGTCCCAGCTCTGCTGATGCCCCGAAGGGAGGGCCTCTCCCCAGCGACAGGGGAATGGGAGGGGAAGGGTTACAGGCTAACCAGAAAAAACAATTACTAACGGGAAAGGCAGCACATTCCAGCCCTGCTTAGCAGGGCCGCCAGGCCCGTGGGTGGTTCTTGGATTATTCGTTTCCTTGAAAACAAAAAGGAAAGTTCAGGGCAGTTCAGCTGTGCCCTGAATCTCACTCCGGGGCCTTTGTCTCCAGCCCCTTCACAGCCCGCATGCCCCCACACACGCACACACGGTCCCACTGGCTCTGCCAAATGTCCACTGGGAAAGGGAGAACATTCATACCCCCCAAAGCCTGCAAGACAAGCAGGGGAGGCTGGAAAGAAGAATTGAAGAAAGCAAGGAGAATGGGGTAGGAAATGCAGCCCGGAGAACTCGTTACCCTGAAGGCTCCAATCTGCCGATGAGGTTGGACATTTGTTGATTCACTCAGCAAACCTGGATGGAGTTCCCGCTCTGTTCCGAACGCCATGCCAGGCACTGGGCTTATCCTTGAGGGATTCGTTGTCAGGAAGCCCTCGTCTCCTCTTGGACCCCTCCCTCTGTGATGTCTTCTACCCACTTTTGTCTCAAATCCTAGCACTCTCCTCCATCTACGAAAATCCGGTCTCCTGATAGATTCTGATTACCCTATTCATACTGAGATGTAAGGTGGCCCATAAGGCTGAAGGAGACCCTGCCAGGGTGATATACTTTTTGAGGAGAGTGAAGGTGGTGGGGACTTCCTGAGGAAAAACAGGAGGGGGCAGCCATCTTGCCTGAAACACAGGAACAGAGTCAAATGGCCTCTGAGTCTGTCTGAACACAACCTTCTCCTTTGATTCCCACCAAAGCCCTGCGAGGAGGCAGGCTTCCCACCGCAAAGAGGGAAACCGAGGCTTGGAGAAGGATTCAGGGCCTCACTCAGGCCATTGCATGGGCTGCTTCCTCCCTAGATCTCTCTCCTCAGCTCTCTGAGTCACCAGCTCATTTCTATCTTTGTTTTTTTTAAAGATTCATTTATTTGAGAGAGGGAGTGCGTGAGAGAGAGCACGAGCCAGTGTGTGTGTGTGTGGGGGGGTAACAAGAAGACTCCCCGCTGAGCAGGGAGCCTGATGTGGGGCTCGATCTCAGGACCCCGGAATCATGACCTGAGCCAGTCACACGCTTAACTGCCTGAGCCACCCAGGCGCCTCCCCCACCTTTTTTTTTAAAAAAAAAAAAAGATTATTTCCATCTTTGAGGTTTCAGCTCAAACCTCGCCCCTCTGAGAGGGCCTGTCTGACTCCATGTCTGAAGTAGCCTGCATCTTATCACCTCTCTGGTCCCTTCCCCCTGGGAAATATGCCAGTTTCAAATGTGTTTCTTTGAGGTCTGTCTTCCTTACCAGACTGTTGACTCCTGGCGGGAAGGGCTTTGAGGCTATTTTATTTACTGTGTATATTCCAGCACCTGGGATAGTGCCAAGCACACAGTAGGTACTCAATAAATATTTGTGGAGTGAGCACAGAAACGAGTGGTTATGAAGGTCAGGGAGGTGGAGCCAGATCTCCTCCTAGGCCCCCGCTCAGATCTGTGTTGCTCTCCTCCGCCCCAAGCCCCTCAAGGATGGAGGCGAGCAGGACACACAGAGCCTCTCCACCCCACACCTACGTTGCATCTAAAACAGCCTAAGCGTAAAAAAGAAAAAAAAAAAATTCAATTCCACAGCTCAGCTGCATGTTGCTTCTGCAAGGACCTGGCGCATAGAGTGTTCCAGAGGCCTGTACCCCATGGGGCCTCTCCCAGAGGGACGGCCGCACAGGGGCTGGCCATTGCATTCCATTTGGACATGCTCATTCGCTCCTCTGGTCCGTGGACTTTTACCAGGGGCCAAGCTGGATTCTGAGACACGTGCCTGCCCTCAGAGCGCCCAGAATTTTCAGACTACCAAAGACCATTATTGCCGAGTGGTGTTCAGATGCCCCAGGAGCCACAGCAGGGCTGGAGAGGTCAGAGACAACATCATAAGGAGGTCAGGTGTGGGCTGAGAGAGGGGCTGACCAGGTCGGGCATACCAGACACTGGAAACAGCATCTGCGAAGACACAGAGGTAAGGGAGTGCCTGGTGGGCCTGGGACATGGGAGCAGTTGCCTAAGTCTGGATCAGAAGGTTGGGGCAGGGAGAAGCCGGAGAAGTTGCTGGAGAGGAATGGGCCAGGTCACCAAGGGCAAGGTCTGCTAGCCCAAGAAACCAGGGCTTCACTGGGTAGGCCATGGGGAGCCCACCAGTTCTTCTAAGAGGGGGAAGACATGCACATTTTGCATTTTAGACAGCTCGCTCTACTGGACACGTGGAGCATGTGGCTATGCCGGGAGGAAGCAAGACTGAGAGGCTGAGAGCCTATGGCCACCGGCCAGGTAAACATCAGTGGCCTGGACTTGGGGGCAGGAATAGAGGTGAGGGGACAGATGTGAGAGATATTTAGGAAGGAGAGGGAGAGGCTTAGGATGAACTGACATGAGGGGACAAGGGCAAAGGGGTTGTCAAGGGTGAGCCCCAGGATTCTAGTCTGCTCAGCTGAATGGAGGGAGCAGGCAATAAATCCAGGGACGAGGATGATGTATTGGCCTTGGCCACATGTCTGGTTGGCCACTAGGGACTGGGTCTTGGGGGAATGGGGGGAGGTGCTGGCCTGGAGCTCTGGAGCTTTCTTTCTTTCTTTTTTTAAAGATTTTATTTATTTATCTGAGAGAGAGAGAACTAGAGAGCAAGAGACTGAGAGAGAGTATGAGCAGGGGGGAGGGGCAGAGGGAGAAGCAGACTCCCCACTGAGCAAGGAGCTCGATGCAGGGCTCGATCCCAGGACCCTGGGATCGTGACCTGAGCCAAAGGCAGACACTTAACCAATTGAGCCACCAGGCGCCCCTGGAACTTTCTGAACCCAGACATCAATGTACAGAGGCACAGGATGAGGCAAGGAAATCGAGCCAAGTAAGAAAAGAGGACCAAAGACAGCTGCCCCTACCTCTGGGCCAGATCAGATCTCAGTGTCCTTCCAGACCCACTTCCTGTCTTCCCGCCCATCCTTTGTGTGAGAGAGCTGGCTGGGGGAAGGCTGGGGGAGGGTGGCAGACTAGGATGGATAGAGGGCCTCGGGTGGGGAAACGAAGGTGCAGAGACAAGATGAGGCCCAGGTTCCAGAGAGGAATCTCCCTAGTCCAGGCCTGGCCAAGGCCCAGCCACCCACAGGGAGTCCTGGGTGCAAGGGCTAGATGCTTAGAACGGTCTCCCTGGGTTCTGGCTGGGGACAGACCCAGCCCAACCTGACATAGCGGCCAGATGCTGTGGGGGGCAGTGCCCTGCCAGGGTACTGTTAGCCCAGGGCCTGCCTGGTCCAACCCAGGGTGCTGGATCTTCAGTCTCTTGTTCCTTTCCGCGTGGCGTCTTCAGCTGAACACTGGGATGACAGGGAAAAGCACATCTGGAAATAGGAACCTTGAGCTGGGCGTCATTTTCCACTCCCTTTCCTTTCTGTGGTGTTGAAGAGAGAGCTTTACTTCCCTTCTCATTTTCCGCTTTGCCTTTTGTGGGCTGCATGCCAGCTCTTCCCAGCCAAGGTGACCGTGGTCCTCAGGAATCCGTCACCAGCCCTCGGCCCCTTCCCCTGAGGTCAGGTGAGCCCTTTGGACCCCAGCTCACTCCCTACTCCCTCCCTGTACCCAGACTCCAGGCATCCCCACATTTACCTGGTCCCCGCACTCTGGCCCAGGTTCTCCCTGAAGAAGGCCCAGAGGACAGGGCTGTGAAGAATATATAAGACCAGCAGATATGCCAGTTTTTCTCCTTCAGCTCTCTAAATGACAGCAACATTGCCAGTGGCTGGCCACTAGTGGTCCACTCTGTCCCAGGGACCTGTGCCCTGCCAACCTCTGATGGCAGCAGATGGCCCAGTGGGACCCTTGCCCACCCCATCCATCTTGCCCTGCTTCCTGTTTCTGATACTGCCGCTCCTGCCCCTCTGTATATGGGGTGGGAGGAGTGTCCCCAGCTCGATTCTGGCCAACGAGACCTGCCCATTGAAGTGCAAATCATTGTGATAACTAATAAGCCTCCTTGGAGGCCACAGGTGGGGGTGAAGAGGTACAGGAGGCAGACAACAGAGCCTGCCCAATGGGCCAGTGAGGACCCCAGAGAAAGGCCAGGGATCCCCAAGCTGTTCTTGGGGCTGAAACAGAGACCTAGCCCTTCATCCTTCAGAGGTGACACAAGGCCTGGGACCCAGCACGTTCCCTGGAGAGAGAGAAATGGAGGCATGGGGCGGGGGGAGTCAATTCCCAGCCCAGAAATGGGTCTAGCCAAGCAGGTGGGGTGCCCAAGGGAGGCCCCTAGGGGCCCGCTGAGTCACAGCCATCCCTTCCAAGGCACTGATCTCTCACCCCGCCCTACACGCAGCGAACCCAGACTCTGCCTCAGACAACGTTGTGGGGGAGAGGTTGGGGGCCGGCTCCGGCAGGGCCTAACCCTAAACACAGGCTGGAGGTGCTGGAGGCGGGGAAGCAGCTGGCCCCCATCCTGTCCCTACCCTGTCCTCAGCCCAGGCCTCCAGGTACGGCCCGTCGCCTCAAGGCTCCATCGGCAGAGTTCAAGAGCGGGAGCTGCCTGCGCCCAGCCCAGTTGCCTTCTCCCAGAGGTGGGACTGAGCACAGCCAGAGCCATCTGTGCAGCTGAGGCCCCTGGGGCTGTGCCACCCACCACCCCACGCAGGACTCCGTGCGGGCCGCAGAAGGGTTGGGTGCGGCAAACGTGCATCGCCTTGGCCTGGGATGAGCTGAACTGATGTGTGCGACGGCTCTTCCTCTGGCCTTGCTGGGGCGCCGGTCCGACTGCATTGGGCCCCCGCTTCCATGGGTGTAAAATGAGAGTTTGGGATGACACGTGTGGTTTCCAAACTCTGCTTTCAGAGCCCCAGGCATTCTCTGGGGGAGAAGCATGGCCATAGGAGCTCCTGGTCTTACCAGGTACACAGGGCTTCATTCCTAAGATATCGTTTGCAGAACAAGCCCACAGCTGAGAAAATTTTGATCACATCTGGGCTGGGTGATGCCTGTGTCCATCCCAGCTCGAACCTTCCAGGAAATGGGCAGTGCTGCATCCCCCGCAGGAGGGCCCAGGCTGCAGGCCGAGGAAGGATGAACCAAAGGACCTTCCCCCCACACCTTGGGTTGAGTGCAGTCCGAGACCCTCAAATACATGTGCCCAGGACACAGAGGGACGAGGTTGGCTGTGGGAAGTGGGCTCGGGAGGTTCCAGCCAGACCCAGAAGAGGATGTGCACCTGCGTTCCCCCTTACACGCCTATGCACACACGCATGCACGGACACACATACACACAGGCACACACACACACGCAGTCCACCGCCCCAACCCCCGCACAGCCCTGCCTACAGGAGAAGACTCCAGCTCGAGACGTTTCCTTATGTCCGCCTCTGAGCCCGGCCCCACTCCCACTTACCTCCTCTTTGGACTCCTCAAGCTGACCTAGCAGAGCGCCGTCTGAAGATGAGGAAAACATCTCTATCTGTTTTTCAAATATTTGGGGCTTGCTAAAGACCAACACATTTTTTTTTAAGTGTGTATAATTTGAGGGCAATTTAATCCATATGTTTCTGATTCTCTTGCACTTAAATCATCAAAATATTGATTTTTAAGAGCCATTTGATGTCTAAGGAACTTTTTTAATAAGCTTTTAAAGCTCTTTAAACCCAGAGCCTGGAGCCAGTGCCAGGGCCCAGGCAGGTCGCTGGCTGGCCGAACCCCCTCCCCTGGGTCACTGTTACTTGAAGCCAAGTCTCACTTCCCCACCCCGTGCAGGCCTCACCTCGGCCTGGCCTCCCTGCCCCCTCCAGAACTACCTGGGGGTCCCAGCTACGGTTCCTTGCTCTCCGGACAGAGGGGCCCACCCCTTCCATCTTTTTGCACACTCCTCTCATACTTCCTCAAAGCATCCTGAAGACATTAAACAAAAAGGACAAACACAATTTTTAATTTTTAAACTCTGTCTAATATTCTTTTAAAGATTTTATTTATTTGTGAGAGAGAGAGAGAGAGCACATGAGCAGGGGGGAGGGGCAGAGGAAGAGGGAGAAACAGGCTCCCTGCTCAGCAGGGAGCCCCCCCACCCCGACATAGGACTTGATCCCAGAACCCCAGGATCATGACCTGAGCCGAAGGCAGACACTTAACGGACTGAGCCACCCGGGCGCCCTAAACTCTGTGTAATATTTTGTTGCATAACTGTGTTACAATTTATTTAACTGATCCCTATTGAAGACCATTTCAGTCATTTCCCTTAGTATACCTTTATGCACACTCCTGATTATTTCCTTTGAATAGGGTTCTAGAAGACGAAATGCCAAGACCAAGAGAATGTACACCCTTAACACCTTTTACACACACGTTGCCACATCATTTTGCTAAGATTGTCCCGATTTACACTTGCAAAGTTCTCCCCCCCATACTCTTGAGAAGAGCTGTCGTTATTTTTATTCAAACGATGCCAGCCCGTTTGAGCACACACAAGCTCCCTCGCTTGGCTGTTCAGAGGAGGCTCTGAAACCAGAACGCCTGGGTTTGAAATCCCAGTCCTGCTAATTACAATAGAGAAAGCTACTCATTCTGCCTGGGCCTGTTTTCCCATCTATAATTTGGGGAGAGTAATGGCACCCACCACAGAGCTTTGTTCTGGGGATTAAATGAGATCCATCTGTATAAATTACTTCGTATAGTGTCTGATATATAGTCAGTTCTCAAGAAAAGATGGCTAATATTATCATCCTTTCCGCTGTTCCTTCAGCCCAGAATGCTACTCTTTCCCACCTACTGAAGCACTCCCCGCCCCCCCACCTTTTTGATGCACTCACTACCCAGGTCATTACTTGTCTTTAAACTAAGTGTCTGTGTTGCCTGCGAAGCTGCCAGCTCCACAGGGCTGGGGTTTGTCTAATTCCCAGAGCCTAGTACAGAGCCTTGCAGTCTGCAGACACACAACCACTATAGCTGACATTGGTTTCAGGTGTACCACATAGTGATTCAGTATCTCTCTACATTATGCTATGAGTGAGTTCTGATTATTTCCAGATTCATTCCTATTCATCCGCAAACGGTAGAGATTTGCCCCTTGAGGATAATCAAGGGAGTGTGCTGAGACTCGGGGCGCCTGGGTGGCTCAGTTGGTTAAACTTCTGCATTTGGCTCAGGTCGTGATCTCAGGGTCCTGGGATCAAGTCCTACATCAGGCTCTCTGCTCAGTGGGAGCCTGCTTCTCCCTCTCCCTCTGCCACTCCCCCTGCTTGGGCCCTCTCCCCTCCCCCATCAAATAAATAAATAAATAAATAAATAAATAAATAAATAAATAAATAAAATCTTTAAAAAAAATAAATAAATGTGCTGAGTCTCAAAAGGCAGGTCCCCAAGATGTGTCCCAAACTGTGTAACGAGATGGCTGCATCACCGGTGGTTCCTCTGTGGCCAGTCTGGGTAGATGAGCTCATTCTGGCAGAAAAGTCCAGCTGTGACTGACCTTCGGCACAGCCCGTGCCCGGAGCCAAGGCTCATTTCATTAGTTATCTCTGACTTGTTCTTTCTCTGCCAGATACTGTTTCCTCGTCTTTTCAACTGGGAAACCGCTCTGCCTCGTCCTCTCGTGGCTCTGTGCGAGACCCAGTGCTCAGTAGTTATTTGGCAAGTAAGGAAGAATGATGTTCCTCGTCCTCTTGACACCAGGACCTTGCAGGTGGCTGGGAAGTGCCTACCTGTTACCCCCACTGCTCTGCTCTGGAGAAGCCCATCACTGGACACCCCGCCATCATGGAAGCATCCAGAGATTGGCGCTGTTGGATTGGTATCCCTTGGGTCTTCCAGAAGCTCACCAGGATCTGGAGGCAGAACTTGAATTCCAAGGCGCCAGGCAGAGAGGGCCCCATGGCCTTCACCCCATACTTACAAGGAACCAGATCTGCCCCAAACAAGGCCCATGTCAGTTCAAATCAAATCAATGCAATTCCTTCCCAGCAATTCTGACGCTGTGCGAGGCAAGGCCTGGGGAGATGGGCAGCCTGTCACAGAGGTAGAGGGTAAGAAGTCGCTCTTTAAGAATTAGAGTGGCCTCACCTCGGCACACCGATTCCTCATGCCTTGATCTCCTATAACTCTTTCTGTCCATACGGTTCATTACAAAAGAGACTACGTACTGCTTTCTATCGCCACTTAATTGTTCGTGTGCCCATGTGTCTTTCTAGTTTAGGTTCCTGGAGTGCAAAGATAATATGGTGAGTTTCCTCTGACTCTTCCACAGATCTTACACAAGGCAAGGCACAAAGCTGAATGAACGAATCCATGAATGAATGAATGAACGAACAACAAACCCTAAACTTCCACTCAGTCCGAGGATCTGGGAAAAGGGTTAGACTGGGAGTCAGGAGTTCTGCATTTGAAATGTGACAGGTGCTGTGTGACCTGGGCAGATCTCACTCCCTCTCTGTTGCTCATTGTCCATCCCCCAAAAGAAGGGGTTGAATTAGAGGATCCCTAAGAGTCTCCACAGCTCTGAAGACACTCAAGTCTCCTTCCCACACTAGGCTCTGTTCCCAATTGCCAGCCCCACTCAGTCACTCCAGACACAGAGCTCATCAGACCCACGAAGGCCCCAGTCCAGCTCAAGGAGGGCCTTTTGCTCCCCTGCCTCATGGGGCTCAGGGCTATTTTGTCTGAATTCTCCAGGAACAGAAAAAAAGCACAGAGGCTTTTGCTAAAGCCCAGTGGGCAGGTCTCTCTGAGGACAGGGATTAAGTTTGTCTCTGTTGATCCCCCTCCGGTCAACTCTCCCGTCTGGGAACCAGCTTCAGATTCCCTCGGGTTTATCTCCCCCATATGCCTTTCCCTTTGCGTTACCCTCGCACCACGTTCGGCAATCCCTCTGGAGCGCCTTTGCGAAGCAGAAGAGACCCCAGAGGAACGAAGCAAATCTTGGCGCAGGCTGGTTCTAAATGAACTCCCTCTTCCTTCAACAATCCCTGCTTGGGAAGGAAAGGAGAACCTCCTGACTCCCTGGCCTGGAGCTCCTCTGCGGGACCCCCACACCAGACCTAAAAGACCATCTCTACTGGCAAGGAGTGGGGATGGGTTCAAAGGGCCCCAGCTTGCCCTCAGCCCAGCCCAGGACGTTTGCAGGCTGTGATGGAGCCGTGGGTGATGGGTTTCTGGGTTGACCTTTACAGGATTATGCGGATTCGGAAGGGTCACGCAGAGGTCAGCAAGTCTGGGAGGACAGAGACCAACTCCACACAGGAAAGGTGGGCAGAGGGGTCTATGTCTCTGAGTGACCCCTCTGCCTCAGAATTGCCTGTCTGCCCAGGGAAACAGGCCTGCTGCCTCTCAGAAGGGTCTTACTCTCCCTACCCCAGAAACCAGCTTTGGGCTGTAAGGTGCCATTTCTACTGATCCCACGGTGATGGGAATGTTTTATGTAAAGAGTAAATGAGCAATTTATGCAATTTTTTAAAAGATTTTATTTATTTATTTGAAAGAGAGAGAGAGCACGCACACGCATGAGCGTGGCAGCAGGTGGGGGGGGGGTTGCTGAGGGAAAGGGAGAGAGAATCCCAAGGAGACTCTGCGCTGAGCATGGAGCCAAACGCCGGGCTCGATCTCACGATCCTGAGATCATAACATGAGCCAAAATCAAGAGTCAGACGCTTAACAGACTGAGCCACCCAGGAACCGTTTTATGTGATATTTTTTAATCCAAGTTTTAAAAATCCTAATGTTCCAAAACAGAGGAAACACTGATGCTTCAATATTCAAACAGAACAATCTTTTATTTTAAAAATAAAGTTCTTAGAGTTCATAATGAATTGGGTTTCTCTCAGAAAGCCCATTTTTAAATGATCTTAATTCTGACTCACTTTATTTAAAATATATGATGTTTATGTCCCCTTTTTTTACACACAATCTTTCTCTCTCTCTCTCTCTCTCTCTCTCTCTCTCTCACATACACACACACACACACTTTTGCTGACATGAGCAAACTGCGTTTTCCTGACCTGCCGCAACGGGGGAGGACACCACGCGGACAGCCCTGACATGATGCCTCATTGGGAGAAATGAGGCCATGGCTTTTCATGTTCTAGTAAAACATAGACATCAGAGGTGGAGCCAGTGCTGGGACTGGGTAGTTACTTAGGGCAAAGATCGATTCCAGTGAGGTAAGGTGATGAGTGAAGGACCGAATGCTAGGGAAGTCACAGACGCGTGCTGTGATGGGGACTGCATAATTGACGGGGCAGGGCAGGGGGGCTGGGCACAGGTTCTCATCCTCCCGGCCCTCCCCTCTTAAGGCCACAAAGGCAGCCCCTATGTAATTGCCAGAATTCTAGGCGAACTCTCATCTCAGAAACACCAGTCTGGAGCTGGACTAACCTGGCCTCCCTGTTCCCTCTGTCAAGTGATGAGTTGTTGGGTCCCATGATGTGACGGTACCTGTGCACCCACATTCCTGACCTGGCAGCCACTATGCACACGAACACAAAAGTCAGGGTGAGGTGATGTTTACACTTGGTAGGATCCTCCGTTACCGAACTCAAGTTAAAAATCATGTCCCAGAGTCCGTTGGGTTTACCTCAGAGGGAAAGGTGGCCATCTCCTTCAGCTTCAAAAGAGCTTGTCGTACCTGGTCGGAAAGATTAATTCAAGTGTAACGCAAAATGTTGGCAACGACACAGATAACTCCCTAGCGGACAGAGAATCTAAAGCTATCTGCTTGTCGATTTCCAACGGGGCCAAAGAGTTTAGATTTGTCTGATAAACCTCAAAAGCTTTGGAAGATTATTTATAACTTCAGCTAAGATTAATAATACATCTCTCTCATCCTTTTCCAATGGTATAGCCCTCATTATAGAAATCACCATTTAGATGTTCCACATAAAAAGTGAAAGAACACTTTCTCCAGGTAATTTTCTAGAACAGCCTATGTGGTTTCATTTTGTAAGTTCCTGGAGGCATGTTTCAGTGAGATATGTTTCACAGAGGGTGTTGAGATCTTAAATACCTACACATTTTGAACAAGTTCAGGCTTGATTTCCACATTAAAAAAAAATAGTACCCTAGTGGAGTACAGACTGTCTTGAAGGTGTAGGTGCCAATTGACAGAGGTGGAGAACCCCCTGACATCTCCTTCAGGAAGAAAAACAACACAAAACAGGACAGTGACCGAAGACGTCTCCTCAATAAGACCTACGTTATGGAGCAGCTGCTATGCTCTCAGTGAACCATGACTGCAAAACTGCCAAGTGGAAAGAAATAGGCAAAAATTAAAGTAAGAGTTCTGGACAAAGGAGAGTATGTTCACCTGTGGCTCCAGAGATATCTGGACGGCCTTCCTCCGAAGACGTGGAAGAATAAACTGTCTATACCATGCTGTCTTCTACTTTGAAGGCCTCAGACTAGAGTCTCCTGAAGATCTTCTGTTTCTGGAGGATTCTTAAGAGTCTTCACTGGGAAATTTCTCTTTGGGATGGCTTTCCAGATGCCAGGGATGATTTGTGTTCCTTTAATTGGGAAGCATAGATCCAAAAATCAAACTCCTGAAGTTTTACTGCTTTACTAGGTGTCAGCAATAGCAGAGAAGTGTTTTTCCATCATGGTCCATGGGCTGCCTCTCTGTGATGTCTCTTCTAGAAAACCAAGTTGTAGGTTGTACAAGGATGGATTAGGAGGATATTAATCATAAAACTGACAGGTTGGATGGATCCCTTCAGTATGTGCTTACTACTGCTTCTAATAGGGCAGAGTCTACGATTAGAGGTGAAGTCCTAGTGCCGGGGTAGGCCTGTTACCATCATGAATAGAGAACTGACATGTTCTCAAAGGAATTGATCTTCTTGTCAGTATGGCCAGGGCAGGATTTGAGGCCAGGGAAATTCGAGCGTTTCTGAAAATTTCATCCATCCTTTCTACTTTGCCTGAAGTTGGGGGTGATGCGGACAGAGGAAATTGTGAGTAAGCACCAATGTCTTGCAGAGCCCCTTAATGATCTTCTCCGTAAAATGAAGATACTCATCACTATAGCAGTAGATTGGGACTCCAGTAAGAAACATAAAATTGAATGGCTTGTTTTAATGCTCTTCAACAAGGAAAGGCTTCAACAAGTCTGGAAAAAAAAAAGACATGCAAAAAAGCCGACAACAAACAAAAACAGCCAAATGTATTCATATTCCTTCACAGGGGATAATTGTATAACATTCGATCGGAGGTTTTCAAATGGGCCTTGAGGTCCTGATTCCCATCCATGCCCCATCTTTACTGTTTTGCCAAGATCGTGCTGTTGGCAGGTGAGGTATGCAGTAGAGCAGGGTTCAGTGAACTACAGCCCACAGGCCAATTCTGGCTCGAGGACTTCTTTTGTAACTGTTTTTCCTGGAACACAGTCCTGCCCGTTTGTTTCTGTACTGTCTATCACTGCTTTTGCAGCCCAGTGGAAGAGTTGCAACAGAGACTGTGAGACCCACAGAGCCTAAAACATTGATTATCTGGCCCTTTATAGAAAAAGTTAATCAATTCCCAGTCTAAGACACCATTATTAAGATGGGCCATTTTGGTCCTGGGGAAAGTTCCCCACCCTGACCCCTGTAATTCCGGACTATCCTTGGTGGAGTTGTGCCATTTTATAAAATATGCATAAGAAGTTGGGTTACAATGAAAATCCTACAAAGAGTGGGTCACTGGTCTGGTGAAAGGATAGATTTGGACTGAGGTGACCCCATGCAAGTTGGTCCCAATCAGTCAAATGTGTTGCTTCTGCACCTTCTGTCTTGGGTTTTGGAGATTGTGTCTCTCAAGTCAACTCTCTGGGTTGGCAAAATCAGGACAGACGAAAAACAGAGCTTGTACCATTTTCAGAGGCAACTCAAGATAAAGTTCATCCTCTGAAGGCCACCAGCGAAGCAAGACCTTAAACTTGTTGGTCCTTGGGGCTGGTCTTGGCCATGGCCTTATTGGTAATCATCTGCTGATGACTCTATGCCCATTTTACCCCCTTACAGACAAAGAAAGTTCATGATATAGCAGGAAAAGACAAAGTGAGATTAGGTGAATAACATCTAAATTGTGGAAAAGCCCCAGCTCAATTAGAGAAAGCTGTTATAATAAAAGTAAAACTGACTCTTAATGACTTAGAGAAGCATGGGAGAACACGAAACTGACCTTTCTTTTAAATAACAGCATTAGGAGAAATGAGTGCATTTTATTTTATTCCTTCCTGTGAGGCTCGGAAGTTCTTAGGGCAGGATATCAGAACAGGACAAACACTTAGCTAATTTTTTAAGGTGAGGGTTGGTATATGGTTCCAAGCAAAAATGGAAGTCTTGTATAAGCCACAAGTTATTCTGCTGTTGTTCCCACAACAGATGGGACACTTGTTCTGGTCCTCACTCCCTAGTCATTCCAGAGGAATATTGGCTGTCATTATTAGGCCAGACACTGTAGACAGTTTATCTCTGTGTACCCCTGTGCCAGGCATTGTCCACATTTCATCTCGTTTAAACCTTACAGCAACACTATCCAGTCTGTATTATTCTTCTTCCCCTTGACAGAAGTGGAAACGGAGGCTCTTGCCCCAAATGTGTCAGCTAGTAAGTGCCTGAGCCAAAGCTAGCCTTTTCCCACATCAGCATCTCACTGCCCCTCCCGGCGCTCTGACTCTATGGACCCAGCAGCCCTCATTCCCAGAACTCCCTTATTACTTGGTCTGCAAGCAACAGAGATGTGCCACTCGAGTGTCCCCACACACCTTTATACTCAGGAGGCCTCTCCCCGTTTCTCACCTTCCTCACTCAAAGTTAAAAGATAAAGCCATGAGGGTGAGCAATAATCATAGCAAAGGGTGCTCAATTGTATTAATCAAGCAGGAAATGCAAATGCATACCTAACTGTGATGAGATGCCATTACACACCCACCAGGCAGAAGAGCTTGAATGAAAAGCACTGATAATGTCAAATGTTGGCAAGAATATGGAGCAACTGGAACTCCTATAACGGTGGGGATGTGAACTGGTATAACCACTTCGGAAACACTTTAGCCGTGTCTGCTAAAATTAAATATATACCTTCCCAGATATATTTCCAACTGAATTGGCTACATGCTGAAAATGCTCATAATAGCGCTATTTGTGAGAGCTAAAAACTAAAAGTTACCCCAAATACCCATCATCAGTAAAAATGGAGAAATACATTGCAGTATATCCACAAAATGGAAAACTATACAGCAATGAGAATGAACCACGACTGACATAACACATGGATGAACCTCAAACATAGTTTTGAACAAAGAAGTCATACACGAGAGTATATACTGTATGGTTTCATTTGTAAGAGGTACCCAGACAGTCAAAATTGTTTTGATCGAGATAATGTTTATCCTCAGCAGGGAGATAAAGACTGGAAAAGAAAAGAAGAGACTGGGACGCCTGGGTGGCTCAGTCGTTAAGCGTCTGCCTTCGGCTCAGGTCATGATCTCAGGGTCCTGGATCAAGCCCCGCATCGGGCTCCCCACTCAACGGGAAGCCTGCTTCTCCCTCTCCCACTCCCCCTGCTTGTGTTCCCTCTCTTGCTGTGCCTTTCTCTGTCAAATAAATAAAATCTTTAAAAAAAAAGAAAAAGGAAAAGAAAAGAAGAGACTTTTCAAAGTACCAGTAATGCTCTGCTTCTTGATCTGGGTGCTGAGTACAAGTGCGTTCTCTTTATGAAAACTAATTGAGTTGTACTCTTTGAAATTTGCACACTATTCTGAGTGTATATTATACTTAAAAATAAAAGTTTAAACAAGATAAAGGTATATAGCCCCTCCTTACCATCCCACCCCCTCCTTCTTTACCCATTAAGGTCCATTTTCAAAGAGAAGGAGTTACGTATCCAGGACTGTGTCGGAAATGCCATATTCACTGGTCCCTAAGATGGTGGCTTCTAGTGTCCGACCAACCTACCCAGCCTCACGCACACTGCAGCATCCACCTTCTTCTTGCACCATGAGAGTCATTGTCTGGTAGTAACAGGGCTTTAAAATCAGACAGACCCCAGATCCGCGGCTTACCTACTGCAGAGCACTGGGCAAGTCACTTCATCTCTCCAAGCCCCTATCCTTTTATCTTCAAACAGAAAGGTGTGCTAGCCACCTTTCGCTCCAAAGTCATGGGTCCCACTTCTTCACTTTCCACTGTGTGACTTCCCAGCCTCTCCAGTTGCCAGAGCAAGAGTGCATGACCCTTGGGAATGTGGAAGATGGGAGAGCAGAAGCACAGGAAGGCACCTGTGTTCTTGGTAACATTGTAGTGTCAACCTTGGAACCCTGACTCTGGACAACTGCTGGGAGGGAGAGAGAGAGATCTTGGGTGGCCTCTCCTAAACGACTTGTCCTTGAGGGTTTGTTTCCTCAACTCCCCCATTAGGACTGAGAGACGAGAGAGCTTTTTCCAGGCTGCAGAGCAGGTCCTGGGGGAGAATAGGAAGCGGGCACATTCGATCCAATTGTGAGTTGTTCAGAAGTGCCTTCTTCTGTCATTTCCAACAAGTACTTGTTCAGTGCCTCTGAGACCCAGAAACTATGCTGTGAGCTGGGGACACAGTGGTGGACAAGACAGATTGGATCCCTGGCTCTCAAATGGCCACAGCAAGTCAAGCGAACTCAGACTCTGTCAACTTTCTAAATCACTGTGACCATAACTGTGAGCATATCCCCAACTCTATACTTAGAAATCCACCAATAATCAACCCAAGCGCACTCCTGGAACCCCTCACTTGGGAGGCTGCCCAAGATGAATTGTTTTGAAGGAAAGCGAGTATTTATCGAGCATCTTCTACGTGTAAGAGGTGGGACCCATTTTCAACCTTCAGGGAGGTGGTTGGCACAGGACAAATGTTTGATCTGAGTAGCACAAGGCATCATGCCCGTAGGAACCAAAAAGACAGTCTAGAGCAGCTGAGTCAGCTTTGGGGATGAGGTGACCCTAAAGGTGGTGGGGTTCCATCAGGCAGAAGAAGACAGGAGATGATCCAGGAGAACCAGGAAAGGGGCACAGCCCAAAGGGGGAAGAACACAGCTGAGCCCGGGGACAGAAGACAAATCGGGCCAGAGGGGTGGTTTGCAGCCTGATCAAAGGCAGAAGGAAATGGGATAAAATTGTATGTCCCTAGAACCTGCAGCCCATTGCCAAATACTTGAGGCTCCTCCAGAAAGTTCCTAACTGTCTTGCTAGAGGAAAAAACAACCTCGGTTTGACAATCGCATGGCCTCTGGTATCCTGTGTCTTCTTAGCATATGAAGCTCCTTCTGGAACTTCCCTTATCTTTACCTCCCCCAACCCCAAAGTATATAACCATTTGCTCCTCAAAATCCCGGGCAGGCGGCAGAGGAGCCGGGAGCACCAGGCTGCTTGCGGCTCCTTCTGCCCACTGTCCTGTCCCCGGGGCTTTCATAAAGCCGCCATTTTGCACTGAAGATGTCTCAAGAATTCTTTCTTGGCCGTCAGCTCCAGACCCAACAAACCTCACCTATATTCAAAAACTACACCATAAATACCAGGTTAAGGAATTTGGATCACGTCGTGTGGGCAAAGGGAGATTTCAGGCCAGGAAGTAATGTGACAGGAGAGGCGCTGTGGGAAGATTACTTTGGCATCCGTGAGAGGGATGAGTAAGACCTTGGAAGCAGCAAACTGAGGCATGAGCAACTTCAGAGCTTTCAGAAAGGGGCTCACACCCTCTGAGTTTTATTCCTGGCTTGGTTGCCCTGCTAAGTAAAGACTGCAAATCCATGGCAGGCCACGAAAGACCACTGCTTGCCTCCTAAAATCCCTTTACCCCTTTCTCTTTTCTAACAAAATCTGGAGTTTGTCTGGGGCAGCAAAATTCCCTGCTGAAAACATTCGCCTCCCCCAAACCTAGGTAAAGATGTCCATGAAATCCATTTCTGGTCAATGAGGTGTACAAAGAATTTTACAGTGAGGCTTCTCCAAAGGTATTGTTTTCTTGATGAAAAGACATAAGTTCAGCAGGCCAGTCTTTTTTCCCTTCTCCCTTCTTCTGGCCTGGAACTCAGATGTGATGCCTGGAATGGCACAGCCATTTGTGACCATGAGGACTAAAGCTTCAAGTCAAGGATGGCAGAGCAGGAAGATAGCAGGAGCCTTGTTTCTTAGTGACTCCCTTGAATAGCTGTACCAACCCGGACTGCCTCTCTCCAGACTCCTTATTATGTGAGAAAAAAAAAAAAAAACAACTTACTTGTTTAAGGTTTATTTTAAGTAGCCAAATGTAATTCCTAATAGATATGTGTGGCTATCCGAATACCTCAGTTTCTCCCTCTGTCTATGATCCCACAACCTGGTGCATGAATGGATCATGGATCTGTTACGTGCTTTTCAGAAGCTGCCCACAGGAACACCTGAAGAGGCCCCCGGGTTATGCCGCCCAGTTGGTCCCAACTCTCTCAGGCTTGCAGGGTCCTCCACAGGCAGGAGGTAATGCCAGCTGGCCCAAGCCCAGCACACCAGATCTCCAGCTGCGACCCCAAGGAAGGAGCCCTAGCCCAGCAGTCAAGAGTTCTGGGATCCTGGAGGACCACCTCTGCCACTACTCAGGGCATGACCTTGACCCAGTCATTCCCCACTCCCCAGTCACCCCTGCTTTAAAAAGGGGGGAATTGAGCTAGTATATCAAATTAGCTTACATTTAGCTGTAAAAGATAAAACAAATGAAAAACAAAAATAGCATATTCAAGTTGCTTCAACAATAAGGAAGTTTATCATCTGAGAAAGTCCAGAAACAGGACCGCTCTAGGGACGGTATGGTCAACTGCTCACCAACGCCATCAGATACTCTGCAGCTCTCCATGGATTCGTTTTGCCCTCACGCTGAGTTCCTGCAGGGCCCAGGGATGACTACCCCAGGACGAGGCATCACAACCAGGCACGCTCCCAGCCAAGAAAGAAAAGAATCCATCTTTCTTTCTTTTTTTTTTTTTTAAAGACGTTATTGATTGATTGATCGATTTGAGACAGAGAGAGAGAGAGAGAAGGCGCATGCACAAGGAGGATGGGAAAAGAGAGAGGGAGAAGCAGACTCTCCGCTTAGCAGGGAGGCCAATGCAGGGCTCGATCCCGGGACCCAGAGATCATGACCTAAGCCGAAGGCAGACGCTTAACTGACAGAGCCACCCAGGGGCCCCAGGAATCCATCTTTCTTGTATTTCATTTTTAGGAACAAGGAATTTCACCCACATTTCCCTATCAGACTTCCCTTTACCTCTTATTGGCCGAAAGTGCCTATTTCCAACCAGTCACTGAAAAGGAAAGTGGGATCACCATCTGCTGGGAACATACTTTGCAGAGCCAGCCATGACCAGTACAGAAAGGGAGCCCTTCTTGCTACCGAAACCCCATGATACAGGGCAGATAAAGACAGAGGCCTTTGGACTGAAGTTAGGGTTGGGGAGAAGGCAAGAACCCACACCTATTATCCTCAGAGTCTCAGCCACAGAATCCTAGAACTCTTTCCATCAGTATGAAAGCACTGGGCTTGAGTTCTAAAGCAGCTTTCCCTCCTCAACATCCCATGGGTCTCTGCTTCTAAGATGAATGGCAGGATGGGGTGAATGTGAAAGGGAAAACTACCCCTGTCCATGGAGGTCTCCTTGAAGATGGGGTCAGTCAAAGCGCCCGGGGCTCCCCTGGGCTTGCCCCAGCTCAGGAAACTATATGGACTCTTCCACACCCTACGCCCATAACAGCAACAACACGTTTATATGACATTTTTCTGTCTGCGGGCTGTTGGGCACACATGATCTCATCCAGTCCTAGAAACAGCCCTCTAAGTAGGATAAGGCCGAGACGGCTCTACACTAGAGCCATAGAGATGGGGAAACCAAGGCACAAATCAAGGAGGCATTTGTCCCACAAAACCCAGGTCTGGAGGAGCCTAGCCTGGACCATGGCTGCCAATTGAGCATAAGGGTGCATGCCATTTCTAAGAAACTGGGGGTCCAAGGGAAAAAGCCATAGGCATGACGGCCAGGTGACTCGGGTCTCTCATTCTCCTGAGCCCTCTCTCCTCATCTGTAGAGTGCACCCTCTCAGGGCCACTGGGAGGACGGGGGGAGCCCTGTGCAGGCCCCTGGGTTGTTGAGAAGGGCCATGAGGTCCTCCTGGCTGAGGCTGCAGACAGCTTGGGGAGGGCAAGCTCCGTCTCCTCATATCCGGACTGCACCTGAAGGAAGCCTGGGCCCTAAACGCCCACTGCCACCCCACGCTTGGCCGCTGCCTCCTCCTGGGGCTGCCCAGGCTGGGGCCCTGGCCCGGCACCTCCCCCACTCCCTGGGGGCAGGCAGCTGCTAATGGCTCTCCCCACAAGCTGCTTCATTAAAGATTTGTTCTGTGGAGTTGCAATCAAAATAAACAGACCAGCCTGAAAGCCAGGGAACTAAAAACCAATTAAGAGGGAACGAGCTGGAAGGAGGGGTGGGGGCAGGAGGGGAAAAGAGGCCGGGGCTTTCCAAAGACTCAGTTCCCATGGCAGCCAGCTTCCAAAATAGTCTGGAAATGAAAAATAATGAAAACCACTGTGGAGAGCAAAACGATCCTGGCAGGAGAGTCCCGACCTCGGGATTGGCTAAATCCCCTTGCTCGTGGCTCCCAGAGGGCACCCCAGTGGGTCGGAGCCCTGGTGACCTCTCCCTCCCCCCTCCCTGCCCATTCCTCTTTCACTCCCAAGCTGGTGAATGGTTCAGACCCTCAGCAGGGCCCACTGCCAGGGCTCCAAGGTGAGGGAGCCACATTGGACCGGGCCCCCTGCGGATACCGGAGACATATGATGGAGGCGGGGAAGGCCCCGGATGAGCCTGGAAGGGGAAGTTCAGGCACCATGAGGCCCCCAGCCCAGTTTCAGAGGGCTTCCTGGAGGAAGCGACATTCGGACTAATACCTGAAGTAGGAGCTGGCCAGGAAATGAGCAGAAGGAAGGCTGCTTCAGGAAGCAAGAAGAGGAATTGCAAAGGCCCAAGGAGTAGGGGAGTGGGAGAAAGAAAAACCAGAAGTTTGGTAGGCCTGACGATTATTGAGTTAGGCGGATTTTGTGCCAAGCTTAGCGCTTTTTTACGCACGGAATCCTGTAGGCAGGCTGACTCGCAAATGTCAAGGTGGTGGAGCCGGGACTCCAGCAGAAGTCTGTGGACCCCGCACCCGCCCGCCTTCCCCTCTGCCAGGGGCCCCCCACTTCCCTGCCCCTTCCCTCACCCTGGCGACAGGGGAGCAGTCATTTCCCAGCGCTATCTCCAAGGAGGCCCTGCGGCCCACCGGGAGGCATCACGGTTTAACCATCTCCAGACCCCCTTGTGGTCTGGTTTCTGTTTCATTGGTGAGGCAACAGGAAAGCTGAGATCCTATTAAGCTGACTTGCAGAGGCCAAAAAGGAATAACAGCCAAAATTAAGTTAACCCTTGCCTACTCCTTTGTCCACCCCCGCTTCCCGGACCACAGAAAAAAAGCGCTGAACCACAGCACCAGCGAGGGAAGGGACACCTGGGCCCCGGGAGAAGGGGCTTCCCGGCCCTGAGGGACACGTAGCCTCTGCCGGCAGGTCGGACAGGTCGGGGGCCTCCTGCACGGGTGTAAGTGACAGCGCCATACGGGGCCCTACCCAGCCTGACAGCACTTGCCATGTGGAAGGGCTCCTGCGTGGGAAGCAGGACCGTGCTAATGGGACCCGGTTCTTCCAAACGGGGAAGGAGCAAGGTGGAGTTCAGCTGCCCCGAGGGCAGCTCTCGGGCACTGACTTCTCACCGGTCTCTCTTCCCAAGAAGCCAAGCCAGCGCCCCCTGGGAACCCACTGGCAATGGGATGCCCCCGAGAAGGCAAACCTAGAGCCATTGGCTCCTAACTTAGCGTCCCTGAAAGCTCAGAGCAGAAAAGGGGAGTGTGGGCCAAGGAAAGAGCACTGGGCTGGGAGTCCAGAGGCTGGCCCTCCTGGCCTGTCCTCGTGGTAAGAGAAGCGTGGCCGTTGCAATCCAATCCCCCGCAGGGTTCAGCCTAGGTCCACCTCCTGGGAGCTGGGTGACCGTGGTCCAGTTACTGCTCTCTGAGCCTCAGTTACCTCAGCAGCAAATGGGTACAGTCATGCTGACCCCCTAGGGTCTGTATCGGAGCAAAATAAGGTGCCAGAGTGCCTTGAGCAAGCCCGGCAGGGACTAGGAACTCCTCCAGACCTCAGCTTCGCCATTGTCAAATGGGGCGCCACCGCCCCTGGGTTAGGTGTGTAAAGCCCTCAGAAGACTGCAAAGACCTCCAGAGGTGTGCAAGAGGCCTCTGGCTGTAGAAGCTACCGAGAAACTACTCCCTCTCCAGCCCCCACTACCCTCGGCGTTTCTCTCACCTGCCATCGGCCATAAGGCCTCTCTCCCCCTGCACGGCCTCTTCCTGGGGAGTTTTGAGGGGTTTCTGTAGCCACAGAGATAGAAGAACATTTATGAGGCAAGTGTAAGAAACTCACAGCAAAAAAAAGAAATGAGAATTCTTCTGCCCCTCCCCAGCCATTCCCCCGCGTACAGTTGAAGGAAAGGAAGCCCAGGCACAGAAGGTGATGGGTCTGAAGTCACAGCTTGTAAGTGTGTGGGTTTGGAACCCAGGGCTACCCAACTTCCAGGCCCATACCCCTGCCCCTGCCCCATCCCACTCCCCTGTTCACGGGGAGCATGACTTCCGGGACCAAAGGGCCTGCCCAGGGCCAGAGGGAGGAATTTTCAGAGATCTGGGGTGGTCTCTTCTCCTGCAGGTGCCAAGAGTGTGGTCCCCTCTCTACCAGTGGGAGAAAGTGACGCGCTGAGTTAGCACCAGCTTCCTCGCCGGCCTACGCCCTCCTGGAGGGAGCCAACAGGGCAGTGACTAAGGGCAGCCTGCCCGGAGGTGGTGACGCTCAGGCCCGGGTTTGAATCTGCATTCCGCTGTGTAAACCTGCATAAATTTCCCCCCTTCTCTGCCTGTGAGTCCGCTTATCCAGGAGGAACGCTTGTCCCATCTCCCCGGCAGGCTGCCAGGAGACCCGAAGGAAACAACCGATATGTGTTGAAAACCCTCAAGCCTTGTTATCATTAGTAATTAGCACACTCATTATTTGTTTGTGTTTCTAAGCAGCCGATCGGCTAAGTGCGTTAAACGCCGTCTCCCTCCCCGCTCCTCATCCTGTTCCGCTAGTCCTGCTTTGTCTGCAGACAGTGAACAGGTGACTCGATGCCCACCTTTCAGAACAGCCCCCCATCCTGGGTGAGCGCCCACAGAGAGAGCTGAGCATTGACCGTGTATCTCGCGGTTGTGCGGGCCCTGACACAGAGCAAAGGAAGCCAGTGTGGCAGGCCTTTTCCCCTTTGGACTCCCAGGAATGAGAGAAACCCAACACACGAGACCAACAGCCACCTGACACATTTCCGTGGCTCGCTGTGTGTCAAGCACTGTGCTCGCCTGCCGTGGGTAGGATCCTAGGAGCCTCACCTCACGGCCCCGTGAAGGAGCGCTGACTTCCATCCTGCCTGGCTGCCTTCCCGCAGATGCCCACCTTTGATCCGCAAGCCCACGATTCCACGCCATCCGAGGGAGCGGGCAGGGAGGACTGCTGGCCTCAGGGGCCCCATCCTGGGCCAGAGGGAAGGCCTCAGCCATCTGACAGGACCCAGGGGACCAGGGCCTGTCAGAGCAGCAAAGGGGAATGAGGCACATACAGAGACCTTGGGCCCAGAGAGGGGCGTTCACTGGGAGACTCGGGGTGCTAGCCCAAGCAGGGAAGCTCTTCCGCCTGGGTGTCCAAGAAGGAACGTTTCCCACCCAGCCTCCCAGACCAACACCTCTAAAGTAATGCCAGAGACTCGCCCAGCAAGGCTGGGGCTCCGTGGGCACACAAGGGTTACCAAATCAGACTAATGAGGAAATCAGATAAAAGGGAGGCTTCCTCCGACATCCAAGGAAAACAGAAACCCCCTGAGAGCTGAGCCAGGTCTTGAGGGCGGAGCAGGGAGTCAGAGAGAGCCCGCAGTGGCTGAGAGAAAGCCCTAGCCCCAGAGGAGCCCCTAATCCTGGGGGGCTCTGAGGAAATCATATCTCCTGAGCTGTAGGCCCTGTTCTCCTGTGTTCCCAGGGGTCCACAGAGAGATGTGGTTAGCCACTGGGTTCAAAGGGACACTGTATTTCTCACGGGTCAGCCATTCAACTCTCTCGGCCACCCCCATGAGGCAGAAATCATCGCGCCAGTTAATCTAAAGAGCGTGCAGCTCAGAGAGGTTAAATAACTCCGTCTGGGTCACACAGTGTCCTCATCAGGGTCATCTGGCTGTAAAGAACCTACATACTTCTTGTTTAACAGGATAAAATAACTAACCGGTGATTGTTCCAAGCCTCCCCCCTCCCCTGTCCTGCTAGGGGGACTCCAGCTGGCCCACATCTTCGCTTTTGCTTCCCACCCTTGAGGACACCTCTGCCTGCAAAGTGGTTCTTTGGGACTTGGACAAGCAGAGTTGGAAATAAAAGGGAGAAGAGAGGAAGATCCAAGAGGCACTGGGCTAGCCCAGGGGTAGCTTTGAGGTGGAAAGGCAGGGAGAGGAGAAAGAATTGTGCCCTGGGGAGGCACAGAGGCCGCTAGAGAAATGGGGGGTAGGCTAGGAAGTATCCCCTCTCACGACTGAGAAATGCAAAGAAAGAACTGAAGTTATAATGACATAACATTTGGCTTCCAAACTCTGTTCTTTTGAGCCAGCACCGCAGAGACCGAGTCACAGTTTGTGGGCATTCCATATGCCAGGGCGGATGAGGGAAGGAACGGGAACGGGGACCGAGGCAACTCGGAGACCAGCCTCCTTCTCGAGGCACCTTTGCCTTCCTCGGTGTCGTGTTCTCTTCTTTCCACTCTCCCACTCGCTTTGTTCATGCTTCGGAATTCCTGCTCCTTTGTACGTGTGGCTAGCGCGCCCCTTCCACGGCCCCCCGCAGCATCTTGTTGGCCCTCTTCCACCATGATGATAATTTCTGCTGGAGTGCCCACTGCGGACTGTCTCGTTGCATTCATGTTTCCTGGTTCAAAAATCACTTCCCCAGCGTGAAGTCTCCTTTTGGAAGCTCTATCTTTAAAGTTTAGCCCTAAGCTGTCCTGACTCTTGGCTGTGTTTCACCTTGTGGCTCCGTTAACAAGTCGAGGGCTTATGAGTCTATAGAACTGTGGGCTGATCCTTAAAGAATTCACAAATATAACTGGTTTGTTGAAGAGTCTCAATAGGAAATAAACATGAAAATGGTTTTACTTCTTCTCTCTTCCCCTAACTATACGATGACAAATTCCTTTTCCCCTGGGTTAAAAGCCCACCTTGTCTACATCGTGGTGTAATCCGTACTTTTCCATTTCCTTGAGTTTCTAGGACCATTAGGACTCAGTTCTTCTTGTTTGTTTGTTCTCCTTCTTTTCCCAGGAGAGGCTAGAGCTGCGGTTACTTGAATTGAAGAAGGAATCTGATCGAATCTTCACACACTTCGCCCTGCCACTTCCTCCAGGGCTAGCTCATCCCAAAGAAGACGGACAGGGAGAAGGGCAAACATCTTCTAACCTAGGATGAAGTCCTTTCAGGGGTGCTGCTCATTATGGGGTTAAGCCCAATGACCTTTGGTGCCCTCAGTGGGGCAGGCATCCACGGGCTGGCGCCCCCATAGGATGCAGGTCTGCGCACCTCAGGAGGCCCTGCGAGGACTGAACACTGTTGACTCTAGGGCCTCCTGCTGCTGGTGCCTCTCACTCAAGGGCAGCAGGCTGGTGTGGGGCCGGAGGGGGGGAAGGGAGGAGGGGGACGGGAGGAGGGCTAACAGGAAGGGGACTCAATTCCAGCTACCTGATCTGGCATCCCCTTGACCCACAGAAAACGCAGGAGCCCTGGCCTCACCAAACTGTGGGAGAGTAGCTGCTCCCTGTCCATTCTGCCAGCTCTCTCTAAACCTCCTCTCTCCTGCTCGGCTCACACAGGGCACACCAGCAACTCCATCCTCCCATTTCCTGGGCCCCTTCAAAATCTAAAAAGCATTTTTTGAGCATCTTCAAGAGATTTAAAGGTGGGCAAATGATCTTTGAACAAGGAAACATGGATAATGGGGCCTTTAAGGATAGATCGCTTGGTGTCCCCCTCCTTAGGTTTTAAGGACAAGAAAGGGCTGCCTTCCCTTCTTCACTGGAAGAGAAAGAACAGCCCCTCTCTCTATGAGAGCTGCATACTCCCCCAAAGGTAACCAACTCCCAGCTCTCCTGGGTCTTTTTATATTGAACAAGAGGGCGGGACTTCCATCCAGGGATCCGGGTAAGGGCAGGCAGCTCATTTGTACCCAAGGTGAACGTGCATGCATACAGAGCACGAGGTCAGACTGCCAACCAAGTGTGCGGGGCAGCCGGGTCTGCCCACAGGGCCACGTGCTGAATTCCGACGGCATTTTCCGCTGGCAGGCCAATTACTTGGTTCTGTCTGGACAGACAGACTTTTGCCTCCACGAGGGGCTCTGGATAACTGATCACATGCTAGTATCAGGCGAGCCGCTCTGGACAACCCAGGGGCAGGTCAGAGCGAATTACCGTGCTTCACAGTACTTTTGAAGAAAGGCAGCTTTACTGCTTTCAAGTAGATACAGTAATGGGAACCAGGTGTGACCAGGGGAGGTCCTTAGGGAACAGCTTCAAGGACTAGCTAAGAATAAGTTGTAACCGGCAAAGTGGTGGTTTCTATGTGAACGGGTGAGTGTGTGTGATTTTAAATGTCCTGTTTGAATATCTCTCCCAACATCGTTTTCTCACTATCTTTCGGTACTTCCGTGAGGAAAGATCGCCTAAGCCAAGGCTAACTTCCTCCCAGCCCTGTCCAAATTACTCCAAATCTCAAATGAACACCTCCCCACAATCAAAGATGTTTGCCTGAGTGGTAGCTCACGAGGAAGCCTGTGTTTCACAGCAGGAGGAGGAGGTGAGCCGAAACTTCCATATGGAGACAACCTTGATCCCAGCCCTACCCATCTCAGAGTGAGTGTCTCCAGACTTAGGTGCTAACGATAGTGGATGAGCTTAGCTGAGCTGACAGACTCAGGGGAGAAAGAGGGAAAGCTGAAGACTTCCCTGTGGGACTGTCCTGTATCGGATTGAGAAATCAGCTATTGAAATTGTGAATGATGCAGTTCGGTGGCTACCATGGCAGATGCTTCGAGGAAGCAGCCAGGGTCCACGTAGTCCAAGAAAATTGAATCTTGTTGGTGAGAGGAGACAGCCATGCTAACAATGGCACGAGGCAGAGTGAAGATAATGTCAGGATTTCACAGTGGTGCAGAAGAATAAGATTACTCATAGCCAGAGAACCACAAGAGGCTCTATGAAGGAGATTTTTGAGGTAACCTTTAAAGCTCATTTAAAAACAAAACAAAACACCACGTAGACTACACTGATAATGGATACATGAATGAGTACAATTATTTGGAGAACAGTATAGCAGTATCTCCTATGGTTGAAGATAGGCATTCCATCACCCAGCAATTACACATCCAGATATACTTGGTAAAAAAACAAACACACAAACAAGCTCTCACACACGAACTAGACATCCAATGCCACTTTCTGTGCAATGTCAAAAAATTAGAAATGACCTAAATATCCACTAACAGATAAGAAGATGAGTAAATTGAGATATAGCCATACAATGGAATATTACACATAGGTTGAAGTGAATGTACTAGAGCTTTGTGTATCAATGTGGAAAAATCTAGAAAGCTTTGTTCAAAGCATATAAGGAAATCTCTGACCAATCATTAGTTGAGCACTAGGCTCACCAAGCAGATACTTCAATGGTTGCGTACAGGGAACACAGACTTTACAGAATTAGTCCAGCAAAGTCACTAAACAGAAAAAGCCGCAACGGCACCACAATAACAACAATAACCCCTTTAGGGAGAGGAGAATCTGATTTCCAGACTTATTACATTATATTATCTACATCATAGTCAAACTGTCAAAAGACAGGAGTAAATCTTGAAAGCAGTAAGAGAAAAATAACTCTTCATATACAAGAAACTGTCAATAAAGAATTCTACATCCATTAGGACTATCCTCCAAAATTGAAGGAGAAATTAAGATATTCCCAGACAAGCAAATACAACAGAAGTCACAGTAAATGTACATGAGCCAATGTAGCCAGAGATTGTTAAATTGAATGTTTTAAATCTAGCTATATGGCATTTATAGGAGACACACTGAAATATATGGACCCAGAAAAAGTGAAGTAAAATGATGGCATTAGATACAGCAGGAAAAATAACAATTGAAAAATAAGTGGTAGAATAATATCAGTATCAGATAAAATAGACCTTAAGGCAAAAGGCATCATTAGAGATAGAGGTTCAATACATATTAATGAAAGGAAACTCACCAGGAAGAGATGAAAATCTGTAACATGTAGATACCTAATAACTTGACTTCAAAATATATAAAGTTTGACAGAATTACAAAAGAGAAACTGACAGTTCCGCAATCATAGCAGATTTCTCTGTAACTGAGATATTAAAGAGACATAATTAGAAGTGATCTAAATTGACAGTCTTAGTCTAATGGACAAATATAGAACCCTTCACTCAGTCATTGTATTATTCATATTTTTCCCTTGGAACATTTATAAAAACTGACCGTGTGTCATGCACAAATTAGATATTAGAAACTGATAGCAAAAATTACTTTCAAAATATTATTTTGTAAATTTATAAACACATCCCTAAATAACTCATGTGTTAAAGAAGAAATTATAAGGAAATGAGAAATAAGAAAATATTTAGAACCTAACAATAATGAAAACAACCAATCTCTAAGTTTCTTGTAAGCAGTTACAAGAATGCTAAAGAGAAAAATGCATTTTCATTTATGGCTCCTGTAAGAAAAGATGTAAAGGTCACAACCCATAAAGAATTAAGTGACCAGCTCAAGAGGTTAGGGAGGAGAGAAACAACAAAGTAAACCCAAATAAAGTAGAAGGAAAGCGATAGACGATGACAGAGACTAACAAAATAGGAAATGGGCATAGCAAGCATCAGTAAAATTAAAACCTGGTTCCTTGAGAAGACTGATAAAGTAGATAAATGTCTGGCAAAGTTAATCAATATAAAAAAAAGTGAGGGTACAAATGAACACTGTTGGAACCAAGATGCCACACCAGTGGTGGACCCCGTATGCAGAATGTTATTTGTGAAAGAGATAGCCTTCTATCTTATTTAAACCATTGTCACTTTGGGTGTCTGTTTCTCGTGATGGAAACTATTTCTAACCAACTCAGAGGGCTAGGCCAGGCATGGGCTGGGTCTGTTCGTTCCAACTACACCGGGCAGGATGAGAATGGTGGGGGGTCGTGAGGAGAGCCTGTAATATGGGTGATCAGGTGAAGCTGTCTCTGAGAAGCAGAAGTGCCAAGTGAGGTCACAGCCAGGCTGGGCTGACATGGCAGCTCGGACAGTGGCCACAGGACAAGCGGTGACTGCGGCCAGTGCCATGACTACTTTCAAAAGTCTCCTGACTTTCCAGGTGGGCTCACCCCAGGGCTGCCTCGTGGAGGCCAGACCCACTGGGCAGGTCTGGTTCCTCTGGGACAGGTGATGTGGACTCAGGCTTGTGTTTGCAAGTCCCAGGAAGCCCACCTCAAACCGATTTAAACAATAAAGACAATATAGTCCTTCATTTAGCTTAGTTTGATCCCACACCTCCAATTATGGTTCCAAAGGTGCACGAATTGACCCTACATGGTCTTATGCTACCCATCTCTCCAACAGCTCCAGATTCTTCCCTGGTGAGAGAAACAGCTTCAGCAGTTCCACGCTTCCCGTTCTCACCCCACACCACCCAGGGAGAAAAAGAGCTCCTCCCCTCAGGCCTCCTTTACCAGTCTAGCGTTTAGTGCTCTCTCATTGGCCACAGTTTGGTCATGTGCTTATCTCTGGGCCAATCAACATGCCAATTGACTTCAGCCAATCAAGACTCACCTCTGGAGCTGCTGTCAAATTAAGTTGGACAAATTGCAGAGCCTTGTTATCTCCTTATATATTGTAGAGGATGTTAATACACCTAACTTGTAATACTTTCAGGCAATAAATAAAATCAGTATTTACTCACTTAACACAGTGCCTGACACCGTATTTGATCAGTGGGAGCTGTGAAGAGCTATTAGCATTAATACTGAAAACCAGGGCTCCATTCCCACCCCTGGGGTGAGAAATTTGGTCTGGGGCTCTGGGGTTGGGGCTAGTTCCTGAGAAAAGGGAGCAGTCTCAACACAAAACTCGACAGCCCCCCGGCCCTGGGAGGTAAACTGAGGCAGTGTGTCCCTAATACAGCTGAAGCCACAGAGACTCACGGAGGTCTAGTCCTTCCTAATCACCCAGTAACCCCAAGGACAAAGAAACAGAGGTGACTGTGCCCAAACATGACTTCCCTAGGGGGACCCCTCCCCATTTTGTGACCTCACCCGGATCATACCAAGGCCCCTGGGTTGGGACTGTCCCATTAAATGGCCACATTCAAAGTAAGAGGAGCAAGGAGGCTGCAGAGTTTCCCTCAGGCTTGGCTCCTGGTAGGTGACGGGGTCATACGCCCTGACAGGCCTTTACCCAAGGAGAAAAATCTTTCTAATAGCCCAGAAGAATGCCCTAATCTGACATCTCGTTTAGCAGATTATTGGGGCTGGCTTTGATCTCTACTAGGCATAATGAGTGCGCCTCTCAGGCCAATCAGCAGTCATTAATTAGCAGACCGGTCAGCAGCTGGGCCTGCCCAGGAGTGGGGCCCTCGGCTCTCGAATGGGGAAAGTGAGATGTTTGTGAGCAAGTCAGACCCAGTGTGAAGCTATGGGATATATCAGGGTCACCGGGACTGACTCTGGGGTCTCTCTGGGAAAGTGCCCTAAGCTGGGCCTTCACGTGACACACGTGACATGTAATGCCGCCCGGGGACTGGGCAGTGAGCAATGGCCTCTGCTCCCCGCAGCACCTCACCCCATAGCGAGAACCCAGCATGGCAGAGCGTGGGACACCACCACACACGCCCCGCGACGTGCAGGCGAACCACAGAGACCACCTGCTTGTGCATCCGGGCCTCTCCCCCAAGGCCCAAGGCTGCCTCTCTGACTTACTGGCTCTTGGCCCTCTTGCCTCCCTCTTCTTGGGCCCTGCCATCCCCACTGCCCCCCCATGCGGCCCTCAGAGTCCTTGGGAGCAAAAGAGAGTGGGTATCGGGTCCTACGGTTTCAGCGTCTCTAACAGCAGCGGGACCAGCTGCATGTTCCTACCTTAGGGTTCAGGCTTCAACGGAGACATGACCAAGGACACAAGTGAGGAGAAACTGCACCGGTTTTCCTGGGTCAGAGGGGTCGGGGGCAGTGTCTGGTGGACAAAAGCTGGAGACTTAGCGTGGGAAGAGCTGGATCCGTAAGCCGTCCTCTGCCGCTCACTGAATAACCACGTGACCTTGAAGTCAGTCCCCTGAATCTCTCTGAACAGTAGTGTTGTCCTTTGCATGGAAACGGGGTTATTTTCCACATAGTGATTGCAATATGAACTGTCCTTAGTTTTTGCATGACACCAAAACACTGAGTTAACATGTATATTTTAAGTGTTCGAAATTACTAATACATTTTTTAATCAGTGAAACCAAAAATGAAATTTATCTTCATTTCAAAAATTAATGAACAGATAAAACATTAAGTGAAATATTTATAGAAATATAAACATTAAACTTAATATATCAGAACAAATGATGAGGAGACAAAAATTAAAAAAAAATAAATAATTATTCGTTTGGCTTATTCAAAAGATAATAGGAAATGTAATTAACTGTGAAAATTAAATATTATTTGATCTTCTTTTAGTACGACCCTAAAAAAATTACAGATGTCCTCGTTATGTTATTAACAATTGCACATTAACAATTTAGGTGCAAATTTTTCCCACGGCAAGTTCTTTCTGACTCTACACCATTTGGGGCAAGAGCATGGAGGGAGTTATAAACTAACAGCAAATATGTTCTTTTGACACCATCATCTTGGGGGGAAAAATCTATCTCTTGTTGAATAAGTTTGAGAAAATCTTTCCAAATTTTTTTCTGGCAGAAGCAGGCAGAGAATGAGACCTTTTAATTGATAGTAAGCATTTATTTTTTGTTTGTTTGAATAAAAGCCTTCTCGACTCTCTCCAGGGACAGACGGAGACTGCCACACCATTGGTTGTGTCCATTTCAATGCGCTGGTGTCTTTGAACCAGAACTAGAACTTCGGAAGAAGGTTTACTATGTTCATGAACACTTTCTTTCTCCTCTTGAGAGGTGTGGAAACACACACACACACGAAGCTCTCTGAATGAGTGTCCCTTTGTTCTATTTGGAATTTTAACGTAGCCTCTAACTTATCTGCGGGGTTTCAAAACAGAACTTACTCTGATTTTAGATTTTTTAAAATATGAACTAAGTATCACACTAAAAATTGTGGATGTGTGATATTGTAAAAACACGGAGAGACTAATAAAAACTGGCTTTGCAATGACTTGTTCTAGATAAGTGGTTTCCAAGTCTTTTCTGCTGTCGGGACCCTCTACTGAGGGACTAGAATGTAGAAAACCAGCAACGGCAGGCATTCTGAGCCAAATGAGTGGAAGGGCTCAGAGCCCTGCTCTCCTTCTCCTTTACCCACCCCCCCCCACACACACACTCATGCACATTAACACTAGAGGGGGTGATGCCCGAAGGGCTCTGGTGGAGAGGAACTCAGCATTCCAGGTGAACTCTGGGCGCTTTCCGATGCCAACCTCATCAAGGCCTCTCAGTTCCTCCTGGTTTCCAGGTGAGGGTTCCGATTTCATGAGAATTGCTAGCTCTCCCATCCATCCTCTTCACCTCACCCCTCCTCCTTCCTCATCAGCACGGATCACTCCTCACCCCTGGAGCCTACCTGCTGCAGGCCCCCGTCAGTGGTACAGACATCCCCCAAAACAATGCATCCATGGACACCATCTGCAAGCCTACAGAGGGGCTTCTGGGGCTCAGGACTGAGAGATGAGAGACGGTCCTGCCTGGCTCTCTGCGTCTGCCCTGGTGCATTTATTAATATATTCAATTCATCCTTTGCTAAAGGTTTATTAAGCACCACTGGATGCCACTGTGCTAGGTGCTGGGGATACAGTGGTGAGCGAGACAAACAAGATCCCTGTCCTCAAGGAGCTTCCAGCGTAGGAGGAGAGATGCGCATGATATATAATCACTCCGTTGGACTTGACAATGGTGCAAACACGCCCTTCCTTTCTCTGTGGCCCTCCTGTACTGCCTGCATACGCACAAGAAGTGAGATCTAAGAGCCTTTCGGATACCAGCTCTTACCTTCTGGAAGTTCTGACAGCCCAAGGGGCCTTGCAAAGGAGCCCAGCTGTCTGAGCAGGTTCTGTGGGGGCCCGCAGGGAGCATGCGGGCAGTGGCCAAGTTCAGTAGGCCCCTCCCCAGCCCTGCCTCTCTGACTCAGAGCACCCTTGGGGGAATCTCAAGGCCACTCCTTTCCCTCACCGCACCCCGCCCCACCCGCCACAAATGATGGCAGCACCAGGATGGACCCAAGTTTTGTGGGGCCAGAAACCTATCCAATGTAGGGGGCCCTCCTTCAGAAGCCAAACACAGAACTACAAAACTAGGTTAAAAAGTGAACATTTATGGGGCATCTACGTGTGTGGCTCAGTCGGTTAAGCGTCCAGCTCTTGATTTGGGCTCAGATCATGATCTCAGGGTTGTGGGATTGAGCCCTGCGTCAGGCTCTGCCTTGGGCGTGGATGTTGCTTGGGATTCTCTCTCTCTCTCTTTCTGTGTCTCTCTCTCCCTCTCTTAAAAAAAAAAAAAAAGTGAACATTTATTTCTTTAAAATGCTTCTCATTCTTTTCTAGAAGTCACATCAACTCCTTCATTTTTAAAAGGTGACAAATAAGCAAACACCAGAAGAATATTTTTTATTTATTTATTTTTAAAGGTTGTATTTATTTATTTGACACAGAGAGAGCACAAGCAGGGGGAGCGGCGGAGGGAGAGGGAGAAGCAGACTCCCTGCTGAGCCGGGAGCCAGATGTGGGGCTCAATCCCAGGACCCCAGGACCATGACCTGTGCCGAAGGCAGACACTTAAACAACTGAGCCACCCAGGAGCCCTAGAAAAATAATATTTTAATAAATTAACTCACTGACACACCTTTACAATACTCTTATATTTTTGGCTGCATGCTGCCTGCCGGCCTCACCATATGCCAGCGATTTCATGCCATTTTCCACGGAGAGTACGGAATGGCCTTGCCTCTACCGTGGCTGAGTGAAATATGTGCTTTGTCATGCAGAGTCTAGAAAAGTGTATTTCAGCTTCACGACTGATGTCGTGTGAGTTCTTAAGATCAGTGTCAGTTGGGGGTAAACCCTTAACAGGTTTCATATGCACTGTAAGATTAAAAGAACTTCTGGCGGACTAGCTTCTGGCTCCGGACACTTCGAATCTTGTTTCTCTCTCGCTTCCCACACGCCTCCCCTCCTGAGAGCCACTGGACCCCCTCAGGCCTCATCGCACCAGCTGGGTCAGTGGCCGTGGATCATCTGAGAGTTCCTGGAAACCACTCCTCCTCTAAGAACCCCCCCTCCCCCGACACAGAAGGGACCCAAGGCCTCCTTCGCGAAATATCACACACGTGGCCTGCATCCGCACACGCACATCCCATTCACCCACTCCAAATATGTCCCCGTGCCTGACTCCAGGTTCCCTGAGCCGGGTCCCCAGAAGGCGACCAGTCAATCGATCGCCACCTGACAGGAGGGAGCACGGGACAGAGGGGACGTTGGGATGAAAAGAAACAGCAGCCTCAAAGGACTGTGGTCTCAATGACGTGCTTTTGCAAGTTTAACGAAAACAGGAGACCACGCGAAAGCATTGCCAGGGCTCCTCCCGAGGCCTTGGAAGGACCGATGGCCATCGAGGGCCCAGTGCGCTGTGAAGGGGCACAGCCCTCAGAGATGAGAGAGAAAGGAGAGTAATTACTCAGGCGCGGCCTCGGGGCTGCGGCCTCTGGCACAATTATCTTAACAAGTTAAATTAGCCCCAGATAAACCTGTACCTAATAAACTGGCCTGCCCGGCCTAAAGCCCTGGTGAGGAAGGGGGGATTTCAAAGCCCCAAGGCCGGGTCATCAGAGGTGGTTTTCCCCACTCCGGGCTGCAGGCCAAGGTAGGGCCTCAATGTCACATCTCACAAACCCCCACGAGCACCCACATTGAGTCACGTACCCAGACCCGCCTTTGCCCCCCACAGTCCCCTCGAACCCAGCACCTCGTCGGACAGAAACACCCCCCCCACAAGAGCCATTCCCAAACACAGGACCGGGGTTTCCGGGGGCCCGGGCAGGGGAGGCACCCTCTTTGCAGGGGTGGGGTGGGGTGGGTGGGGCAGGCGAGGAGATGGGAAGGCCCTCTCCTCTTATTCTCCCCACCCCACACAGGGTGGGAGGCACGCTGGGGAGCTCTGGCCAATATCCTTCTTTATTTTTTTTTTCAAACTTTATTGAGAAATAATTGACAAGCATGGTTGGATGTATTTAAGGTGTACGATGCGATGATTTGATACACACGTATCCCGTAGAGTTAGTACGAAGCTCGAGGGAACTAATACACCATCGCCTCACACAGGTAACCTAGTGAACTTCGTGCTCGTGTGGTAAGAACACTAGATCTTCTCTCAGCAACTTCCCAGTCTGCAGAACCGGGTTGTTACCTACAGCCCCCTTGCTGTGCTTCCTCTTCTTATCACTGAAAATGTGCTCCCTTTGACCTACACCCCCCGCCATTTTCCCCTCCTCCCAACTGAATGGCAGCCAGCATTGTATTCTGATTCCACGAACTCCTGCCTTTCTTCTTCACGGCTCCCGCCCACACCGGGGGTCCAAGGTTCTGCAGACCTGGAATGCTCTCTTGCCCTTCCCCGCTGTCATTCCGCACATCCTTGCATCCAAGGAGCAGGGGGGCGCCCCGGACCCGACTGTGGGACAAGATGCACAAGATGCCCCGTCTGCTTCAGAGCAGAGTGACGCACTGAGCCCTAGGTCTCCCCCCCTCACCTCACGTGATGCAGGCTGGACAGCTGGGGGATGTCACCCACTGGCCCCAGCCTCCGCCCCAGGACAGTGGGAAACGGTGTGGGGGTGAGGAGCTGGGGGAGCTCTCGGGGCTCTGAACTCCTCATAGCTGCAGGATTGGCCAAAGTCCTGCCTCAGGGTCTGAGCCCCAGGGGCCAAGACCTGCCCCAGAGCCCCAGCTCCTAGGTTCCAAGGCAGTACAATCCCCAGATCTTGCCAAGGAGCTCGGCTAATGAGCAGAGGGTCTTCTAAGAATACCGAGGTGGGAGTCCCAGCCCTGGGTTTGCGTTCCAGGTCTTGGGAGTTTGGGAGAGGGAGGGGACGTAATGGCCATAAAGACCCTTGGGGGTGGGGGTTCACCATTCTGAGTAACAAGAACCACGAGCAAGCAGATCAGCCTGAGCTAGCTGGTAGTGGGCCAGGTCTCTGAGGCCCTTCCGCTCAGGAAAACCCTGTTCTCGGTCCTGAGCCAGGGGGGAAAGGAAAACAGGAAACACATGTTCTGTAGGGGAAGCTGAGCACCCAGCCCTGAGAAGCCCCCAGGGAACATCTGCTCGCTGGATGGGAGTTTCCCAGGCACACCTGAGGACCTAGCCCTGACCAGCCAGGAGGGAGAAACGTGCTTATCAAGCTCGTACCAAGAACCCAGAGCTGCTAGGCTGACATCTGCATTCTCACTCCTAAACTCCTGTGCAACCATGGGCCAAGAGCTTAGCCTCTCTGGGCATCTGCTTCTTCCCCTGTCAAATTGAGGTAATTGTCCCTGCCACCCTCTCTACCTTGCCTGGCTCACTGGCTTTGGAAATAATAAAGCACCACACATACGGGAACACTTTCTTCCCTCTGCATCCTTCAAGCCTCAGCCTCCGGGCCTCAGCCTCCAGGAAGCCTTCCGTGATTGCCCTAAAGGGAAGGCCTGACTTGCTCATGTGAGCCCCTCCCCTCTGGCCTTCACCATCTACCCCTCCTCTTTGAAGGTCCTGACCCATATTCTGCTTCAGACAGAAGTATCGACGTTTGATCATTTTCTCCATAAAATCATGAACAACTTGAGGCCCGGCTGGCCTTGTTATCCTTCATGTCCTCCTCAGTAGCCAGCAGGTGTGTAAGAAGCCTGGGTCAGATAATGAGACATGTCCTACCCTCAATCTCACCCATACCTCTTGCCCTCGGTCCAGCCCTGACCATCGGGGACTTGGGATTTTGCCAGCACTGTAACCAGAGCACATGGGGAGAGCTGCCCAGAAGACCCCAGGAGATACCCCTAAGACCACGGCCAGCACAGCAGGAGCTCCAGGAAGCCTTAGCTGGGCCATCTCCCCGCACTCTGCAGATCCAGACTGCAGGCCTGGCTGGCTCACCGAGCTCTGTGTCTCCTGGGTGGGGAAGGGGCTGAAGTGTAAGCCCACAGTGTGCACTGTCTCTTCGAGTGTGTCCGTCTGGGTCACTCCCTAGGGAGAGTCATGGTTTTTTTCCTCTATTCTTTTTTGGGAACCCTCTCTGAACCTGGCCTGGCTACAGCGACCCGCAGGGGGCAGAAGGGTGGGGGCCTGGTGGGGAGAAAGGAGGCCCGTGGCTGGCTTGGCTCTCCCCAGAGTGGAAGCTGGCAGAGACGGCCACCAGAAAACGGTGCTCTCTCTTCTATCGTGTAGAGTCTTCATTTTCCAGCCACTCTTACATCTAGGAGGGGCCACGTGACTAGTTCTCGTGGCTGGAGTGGGAGCGTGAGTGGTCACACCAGGCCAAGATGGTTAGAAGAGGTCATACGTTCTCTACCAGCTCTACCCTGTCTGTCCGTCGGATGGCTGCGGAGAACTCTGGGCGGTAAGGAAGGGCAGAGCCATTAGATGCCCAGAGCCTAGATCCCTGAGTTACTACATGGAAGGCCTCCCACCGGCCAGCAGGAGCACTCACCCCAGCCCCTGGAGCCGGGGGGACATTCAAGTCTATTGCTTTCGGCCCCTGACATTTTGGAATGTGTTTCATCAACGAGCATTACCCAAACCAAGTTGCCTTAGAGGAACAAGACTGCAAGGAAAAGATGGGTTCAAAACCTCACATCTGCCGATTTAGGACTTGGGTGGGGATCTGGGCCCACTCCCTGAGCCCTGCCCATTAGCCTGACTCCAGCTGGCGGGATGCTCTGTATTCAGAACTGTCCACCCCTCACTCACGTGCTGGCTCCCCAGCATCCGCCCAGCCACCCCCCAAACCTGCCTATGCCAGGCCCTCTAGGTTGGCATCCTGAGCAGACGCCTTCCTGGGTCCCCATCTGTGGCACTATGTCCTGGCCAGTACAGCGTCTCTCTGCTCTGCCTCGGAGCCTCGCCAGGATCACAGGCGCCACACTTACCTGTCCCCTCCTTCCTCGGAGGCAGCTGAGCCCTGTGAAAGCCCAGGGACCAGATCGGTCCATGGCTGTCTCTGAGTCTTGTCCTCATTCACCCTCACAGTGAGCCTGTGAGGGAGACGCCTGGGTCACCATCCTAATTCCGCATCAGTGCTCTAATTTCCATCTTACCAATGGGAAGACCAAGGCATGAAGTGGTAAGTAACTCCTTCAGGGACACACAGCTCGTCAGTGGTAGGGCCAGGCCTGGAATCCAGGTCATGTAGACTCGACAGCCTGCAGGCTGATGTCACTATGCTGTAAAGCCTCACAGCTGTAGGCGTTCAATAGATATGTGTTGAATGATAAAACAAGGCAGACAGGTCACTAAAGGCCAAAGGTGCCTGGCTCGGTAGTATTAGGTGGCCATAGGACATTCTGAGAGGTCTTCCTGGAGGAGGAAGCACTTGGAATCAAGTCACATGATCTCACTGGGGCTGGTTTTCCTTCCAAGATTCTGTCAGTTGCTCAGGGGTGTGTGTGTGTGTGTGTGTGTGTGTGTGTGTGTGTGTGTGTGAAATTCACATACACTTGGACATAGAAATACACAGGAAGAGGCTTCAGAATAGCACTGGCCGATAGAAATACGACGCAAGCCACAAATATTTAAAATTCTCTAGTTGCTACACCAAAAAAGGAAAAAGAAACATGCAAAATTAACTTTAATAATGTATTTTACATTATCCATTATATAAGTAATATTACCGTTTCAATGTGTAATCAATGTAAACAAAATTAGTATTGAGATATCTTACATCCTTTTTTCGTACTAAGCCTTCAAAGGCCAGTATATTGTACGTGAACAACACATCTCAGTTGAGGCTGGCCACGTTTTAAGTGGTCAAGATCACAAGTGGCTCGTGACCACTGTATCGGACAGCAAAGCGCCGGTGAGGCTCTGGGCTTCTGAGGTCAGCCTGCCGCCTGGGAACGAGGCTGTAGGGCGCAGTGGGCCTCCCAGACCCAGGAAGGCACAGATGCTTGGGCCTGACCTGGTGCAGAGCTACACGAGTCTGTAAGTAGCATGCAAGGTGATATATGCTCCATCAGCACAAACCAGTATGTGTTAAAATTCAGGGAAAGCGGCGGATGGTTTTAATTTGCTGCAAGACCGGCATGTGTTTGTACTTTCCTATTTACAGTAGGCCCTGTAGGAAGGCTTGCAAACAGGTCAAGGAGCATCAAGGAACCCAGCACTCGCTCGCTGCAACTGTTCTGTGTTCCCCGATTACCCCAGACCCCCGGGTTACAAGCAAGCGCAGATTCAACGCAGAATGTTTTCACGACCGAGGAGCGCGGTCTATGAAATGTAAGAGAAATCCAAGCAAGGACCCAGCCTGGGAGATTATTGCCAGCTGTGATATGTGGGAGCAGGGGTGGGGGTGGGACCCCAGAAGGAAGCCCTGAGCCCTGCCCTGTATTCTCTGGTATCCCTGTCTGGCCCTGGAGCGACCACCTAAGAGAGAAGCTTCAAAAACTCAAGTTGGCCTCCAGAGTGAGAGTGATACAAGCTGTCAGAATCCTTGGGACCTGGTTGCTCACACGGAGTCCTTCACTTATGAGGGTCCGTGCTCTGAGAGGCTCCTCACGCTGTCATCGTCCTGAAGGTCTTAACAGTTTCTGAACCAGGGGCCCTGCATTTTCATTTTGCATTTGGCCCACAAATTACACAGCTGGCCTGGAGTGGAGGCCACTGCAGGAAGCGAAAAGGCCCTTCTGCGTGGGGTCCCCAGCTGGAGAGGGGCTCTGCATTCCAGTGGCCTTTCCAGGGACCAGCCCGCTGGTCCAGGCTCTTCACACGGTACAAGGAGAGACCATCTGGAGGAAAGGCCAGAGCTGGCCTGACAGAGAATGCCTGGGACCGCCCTGGAGACCGGCACCAGGGTGTTGTGCATTTTCCAAAGTTCCACTTACAATGGTCTCTTTTCATTTAAAGAAAATACCGCAACCATTTCCTAGCAAAGGTTAAGTCTTTACACTTAAAAAAAAAATGTTTTTTAACCTGCCAAGGAATGTGCTTTTTAAAGCTGGCTTCCTGCCCTTCCTGAAGCCACGGTTCCCTCCCCCTGCTCACAGCGAGAGCCCTGGGGTCCTCTAAGAGCGGCCAGACAGCCATTGCTCCAAGCAGGTCAGGAATGGGACAGAGGGCAGGGGAGCAGGTGGCCAGTGCCCAGTGGCCATCCCCTGATATACCCAGAAGCAACCACTCAGGACAGGAGCTGCTGAGGGCAGAAATCCACAGCATATCCCTCAAAGCCCGTTTCAGGCTGGGACCTCCATCTCCTGCACAGCCGTAAGCTCCTCCAAGCCCCTTGTCCAAAGGGTGCTGGCCACGAGCTTCCACCTTCCCGTCCCTGTCTCCCTTTCAGGAAGCGGGGAATCCAACTGGGTGTGAGAGAGTGGGAGTCTGGGGCAGGCCCTCTGCGGGGCAGGAGGCCCAGGCAACAGGACAAGAGGCGCCTTGGGGAGGAGGGGGTCTGCGTGAGCTCCCTGCACACCTCGCTGGCTGATCTGCCGCCTGGGCAGACTGGCCCGGGGCCTGCGCTCCCTTCCTGCACCCGCGCTTCTCACGGACACCACTCCAGCCGCCCTGGCCTCGATTGCTTTATTCCCACCAGCACGCGAACATGTCCGAATTCCAAAGCCAGACTGAATTAAAAAAAAAAAAAAAAAAAAAATTGCTCTTGCCCATTCGCCTCCCGTTTTGCCCTGAAAGCAAAGTTTCTGGAAAGAGTTGTCTCTCCGTGCAATCTCCAAGATCACTTTCCCCTCTTTAATTTTTCATATGTAAACGTAATGAATTTCCATGCAGCCAACCCTCCCACAAAGTAGAAACTTTGCAGGACCCCCGAAACCCTCTCCACGCCCTTTGCGATCACGACCCCCTCCCTCCTTCCCAAACGTCACCACCATCCTGACCTCTGACACCGTACACGAGTTTTGCCCAGAGTCCAGCATTATATAATCCGAATCCTGCAGCGTGTACTCTTAACGTGTCTGGCTTCTTCACTCCATACTATGTAGGTTTCAAGTTGTTCCACGTGGCTAAGTAACCATTCTCGTTGCTGACCGCTATCCTCCGTATGAATATACCAATATTTGTTTAGCCATTCTATTGACGACGGACATTTGGTTTTGGGGTCCGATATAAAGCTCCAAAGGCCATGTTCATACGTGACTTTTGGGAGTCCTGTGAATGCGTGTCTAGGGGGTGTTTCGCTAGGCCTGGGCTTGCTGGGGCACAGGGTATGCACGTGTTCTCACAGCTTTCAACTTAGGCCTCCCCCGGCTATGTGTAAGAGCTCTCCAAGCATCCCGTCCTTGCCCACGCTCAGCATTACCAGTCCTGAGTCCCGACACACCATCGGCTCCTCCCCGGCTCTCCAGCCGCTGCCCTACTCTACACATTTGGGACGTGCCAGCCTCAATAATTGTGTGAATCAATGAGCCAATTGCTTAAAATCTCTCTCTCTCTTTATGCACACACACACACACACGCATATCCTGTTGGTTCTGTTTCTTGTTGCCTAAGAGTGCTTTCAATTAATGTATGTTAAATTTTATTAAATAATGTTCCTGCATCAATTAAGATGATCTTATGCTTTTTCTCTTTATCTCATTAATGCAATAAACCAAACTGATTGCTTTTCAAATGCTAAACCAAGCTTGCATTGCTGTAATAAGCCAGAGTTAGTCACAATTTAATATCTTTCGTGTATCTCTGGATTTGGTTTATTGATATTTCTTTAAAGAAATTTGCATCTATATTCATGAGACAAACAGGCCTGGAATTTTTCCTTCTTGTAATGTCCTTATCAGGTATCAAGGGTTTGTCGGACTCAGAAAACAGATTGAGAAATGTTTCTCCTTTTTTCTATTCTCTGCAAAAGATCATGTGATATTGTCATTATTTCTTCCTTTAATGCTTGGTAAAATTCGCCACTGAAGGCATTTGGGCCTAGAGTTCCCTTTGCAGGAAGCATATATCGGGTTGAGTAAGGACTCAATTTCTCTCTTTTTTTTTTTTTTTAAGATTTTATTTATTTTTATTTGACAGAGAGAGAGAGCACAAGCAGGGGGAGAGACAGGCAGAGGGAGAGGGAGAAGCAGATTCCCCGCTGAGCAGGGAGCCAGACGTGGGGCTCGATCCCAGGACCCCAGGATCATGACCTGAGCTGGAGGCAGACACTTAACCGACTGAGCCACGCAGCTGCCCCTAAGGATTCAACTGCTGTAAGAGTTTTGAGTTTCCAGATTTTCTACTTGTGGCAAATTTCAGTTGTGTTTTTTCAAGCAATCGGTCCATTTCTCCTAAGTTATCAAACACATAGGCGTAAGTTGTCCATAGTATCTTCTTACTGTCTGTTTAATAACAGAATTATTATTCCATTATTGTAGGGTCTGTGCTGAAGTCCCCTACCTCATAGTTGGTATCAATTATTCATTCTTTCTTCCTCTCCCTCCCTCTGCCTCTCTCTCTCTCCCTCTATCCGCCCTTCTCCTCCCCACTCTCTCTTTCTCCTTCTTCCCCCTCCCTCTCCCTCCCTCTCCCTCCCTCTCTTCTTCCTCTCCTGCCCCTCTCCTTCTCTCCCTCTCCCCCCCTTCTCTCTCCATGATTGAATTTACCAAGGGCTTGTTAATTTTACTGGAATTTTTCTAAGACCAACTTTGTGGTTCCTTTCTACTGCTTGTCTGTTTTCTATTTTATTAAACTGCTCACATCTTCATTATATTTACCATTCTACTTTCTTTGGGTTTAATTTGCTTTGGGTTTTGTTTCTTTGGGTTGAATTTATTTTTCTAATCCCTTGAGCTGGATGTTTGAATTATTAATTTTCAGCCTTTCTTTTCTAATATAAGCATGTAAGGCTATAAATTTTCTTCTAAGTCCGGCATTAACTCCATCATACATGTTCTGCAATGTACTCTTTTAGTTAAAAATATTTCCTAATTTCCATTGTGATTTCTTCCTTGACCATCAGTTATTTAGGAAAAAACTATTGCTTAATTTCCAACCACTTGAGGATTTAATAAATTTTTTGTTGTTGCTGATTTTAGTTCCAATGTACTCAGTGAACGTATCCATTTCATCTTGTGAAACTTGTTGAGACTTGCTTTGTGATGTCACATTGGGCCAGTTTTTTAAAAGATTCCATCTACTCTTACAAATAATGTTTATTTGAAGTGGTTGGAAGCTGTGTTCTGTTTATATCAGTTAATTCAAATTTATTAATCATCTTGTTCAAATCTTCTGTGTCCTTACTAGTTCTTTTTCTGTTTGATCTATCGATAACCAAGAGAGATGGCTTAAAAAAATCTCCCCGATGTATGACCGTGGCTTTTCTATTTCTCCTTCAGTTCTTTCATTTTTGCTTTGTTTACTTTGGGGTAATATTATTAGATTCATACAACCATAGAATTGTTTTAGCTTCCTGGGTAATTGAACCTTGTATTATTATGAAGTATCATTAACTCTACTAATAGCTTTTTTTTTTTAAGATTTTATTTATTTATTTGACAGAAATAGAGACAGCCGGCGAGAGAGGGAACACAAGCAGGGGGAGTGGGAGAGGAAGAGCAGACTCCTAGTGGAGAAGCCTGACGTGGGGCTCGATTCCATAACGCCGGGATCACGCCCTGCTCCGAAGGCAGACGCTTAACGACTGAGCCACCCAGGTGCCCCTACTAATAGCTTTTTGCCTAAAAATCTATTTCATTTAATATAAATGTAGCTATCCCAACTTTCTTTGTACAGCTTATTTTATCATTTTTTCTTCCCTATCTTTCTGTATACGTATATTTAGAGCATGTCTCTTGTAAGCAGGACATAGTTAGGTTTTGTTTTGTTATTTGCTCTGACAATCATGTATTTTAAGTGGAGGGTTTAATCCTTCTTATATTGATTGTTATTACTGTTATATTGGGTTTTAAGTTCCCATTCTCTTTGTTTTATACTTTTCCCTGCCTGTTCTATGATCCTTTCTGGCCTCTTTTTGTATCACTTCAATATTTTTGTGGTGCCAACCTGACTCACTCTTTCAAGTGAGTGTTTTGCTTTTTTAAAAATTTTATGTCATGTGGTTGTAACATTTATCTTTGACTAATCAAAGTCTTATAACCAATCAGTACTTCTACCCCTTTTTCTTGGATAACGCAAGGACCTCCAACTTCTTTATCTCCCACCATCCCATAACAAATGTTATTTCTGTTATGTCAGGTATTTTAATTTGCTACCCATTTAAAACTCCACAAGATATCATCATCGTTGTTGTAAAGGTAGCCCATGTTCATTTACGTTTATACACATGTTTACCTTTTCTATTCTTCATTCCTTCCTGCATCTATCTCCCAGATTACATTGGAGTTTAATTTCCTTCTGCCTGAAGAACACTTTTTAGTATTTCCTTTGGGGCAAATCAGCTGGTGATGAGATTGGTCAAATTTTGCTTCTCTAAAAGTATCCTTATTTCCTCCTTTATTTTGGAAGGATACTTGCGATCCATAGGCTTCTACTTGGTAGTTATTGTCATTCAGAGCTTTGAAGACATCTTTCCATTGCCTTCTGGCTTCAAGTAGCCTCGGATCTTGATAGGAAAGGCACAACTTCTGATTATTATGTCAAAGGGTTTTCCTCTATTTTACAATAGAAGCATTTTCTAAACTAATCACCCTGTGGCTATTCACTACCACCTACCTGCATACACTCCCACATGTGTCACTGGAACATACTCACCCAAAGACCAGGCGTGAGGTGGAATTGGAGGCTATGTGTCTCTTAGCATGGGTTCTAAGGGCTGGATACAGGGTGACCAGGGACTAGTCTGACCGTTTCATTGAGAAGTCCGTTTCATTGAGAAGACCGTTTCATTGAGAAGTCCGTTGAGGTGGAATTGGAGGCTATGTGTCTCTTAGCATGGGTTCTAAGGGCTGGATACAGGGTGACCAGGGACTAGTCTGACCGTTTCATTGAGAAGTCCGTTGCCAGTCTGTTGTGTCTTTTCTCTCTGTCGGCTTTTAAGATTTTATCTGTGTTGTTCGCTCTCCAACATACAGCCAATTTCCCTGGGAGGGATGAGAAGAAATCTGGGACTTGGCTGGGGGGGGGTACTTCTGTGACATCAGATCCCAAGGTCTCTCTTTCATACAGGTCAAGGGAAGCCCCGAGAAGTAGTCACCATATACCTGGGAGCCCTAGGATGGTGGGTCTTCCCCCAGGACGGTCTTGGGTCTGATCACTGAAGAGCAGCATAATAACTCCAGGGTTGTGTAGAAGAGAATGGAAAGAAGTGGGGCGGGGGGGGGTGGAGGGGAGAAGACACCACCTAATCCATTTACAACCGATCACAATGATGAGATTAGGACCTTGACACCCAAATCCCACAGCCGATGAATGGAGTCACAGCAGAGCACTAAACCCTCAGCCCCCGAGGGCAATGATTTTTGTGGTTTATTCACTGCTGTCTCCCCAGCACCTACAACAGTGCCTGGTATGTACCAAGCGCTCAGGAAATATTTATTGAGTGAATTGAATGGAATGAATCCTAGGTTCCTTCTCAGTGGGCTCCTCCCCTCAACCCCACCAGGCAGGTGACGTGCTCGCCAGCCACTCCTCACCATCCCAGAATGAATTCCCAAACCCCTCAAACAAAACCCCGTAACCACATGAATGACTTCCCTTGGATCCTCCCTGGTCACCCTGTATCCAGCCCTTAGAACCCATGCTCAGAGACACATAGCCTCCAATTCCACCTCACGCCTGGTCTTTGGGTGAGTATGTTCCAGTGACACATGTGGGAGTGTATGCAGGTAGGTGGTAGTGAATAGCCACAGGGTGATTAGTTTAGAAAATGCTTCTATTGTAAAATAGAGGAAAACCCTTTGACATAATAATCAGAAGTTGTGCCTTTCCTATCAAGATCCGAGGCTACTTGAAGAACTGTACCTACCACAGCATGGCAGAAAGAAGGCTCCAGACACAGCCCGCCTTGTTAGCAGAATGTGCGATGGCCGGGAGCCCCACCCACTATCCCCCCATCTCCAGGCAAGCCTGTGGTAGAGCAGACAGCAAAAAACAGAGCTATGGAAATAGGCCCGCTGAACTCTGTATTCTAAATACAACATTGGGAAGTTAGGGAAACTATGAGTTTCCTAGGCTACAAGCCCTAAGAAGAAAGGGAGCCGCTTGGCATGCAGCCAAGACGGATACAAAATGGTTTGGAGCAAGAGGAGGGTCAGAAGAAAGGGCAGAACCTGGACCTGCTGGAAACCTGGTCGAGAACGTGGACTAGAACATTCCTTTCTCAGTCTCCTGCTGAAGAGGGATTGGTAATTAACACCAGACACAAACCTTGTATCGTCTGAGATTGTCTAGGACTGCCAACTGTTTAGACAACAGTTTGTCTGTTTACAGTTCATCTGTATAGAGCTTAGCTTCCTCTCAACGCATCCCTTTTGCCGCCATTACCAGGTTCTGAGTGACGATCCCCTTCAGACACGGCTGAGGAGACATGGGTGGACCAGTGGGCCCACCTAACCATCTCAGGGGAAGCCCCTGGGTCCAGGGCGGGAAGATGTGTCAGCAGCCCCCACTTTGTGGCCCTCTCCCATTTGGGACCCATCGCCTGGCTGTCCCGCACAACATGTGAACTGCAACTGGTCTCTCCCTGTTTCTAGAAAAAGATAAACATGCCCTGAAAACTCATCCACTGATCACTAGAGGGGGGAAAAAGAGGGAAAAAGACTTGTAGGATTCTGAACACCATTTTGCAAATGGCTAGAAAGGTGTCATTTGCGGTGAATCGTTATTTCGGGTTAAGAGGACAGGACTCATTTCTCTGGCATGTCCAGGCAGCTCCTTGGTGCTCTCGGGCAATGACAGCCTGGCCTGAGAGAGACAGGCTCCTCTCTCCCTGCCCCACCTGCCAAGGAAGATTAGGGTCCCACCATCACTGGCCTGGGAACAGATGACAAACTGCCCAGGCCTGTGCTGGTGGCCCTTGCAGGGCAGGGAGGACTCTGGAAGGCTCGAGCTAAGTCCAGGCCTCCAGCAACATCCTCTCCTCTTGGCCCCAGAGAGCAGAAGGGCAGCTGAGGGGAAGCAGAAATGAGCTTTTGGTTTTTCTGCAACTGCTTTGATTTTTTTGTTGTTCAAGAAGAAAACACTCAGCCCCAATCCCGGGGGAAACAGGGAGGACAGAAGCAAAGTCTATTTCTGAGCCTGCCTCCCCCAAAAGGAAGGGTGTGAACAGCGCAAAGAGAGTCCAGCCCTCGCTTCCTGGAATCGAGCGTGAGGGCAGCCCTTTGCAGTTTGCAACCATTCTTCGGTCACGGGATCTCATTTCTGGTCCTCACAATAACCCTGGCAGGGGAGGGAGGAGGGGGCTTGTATCCCCACTTTACTAGTAAAGAAATTGAGGTTCTGAGGTGTTAGCTAACTTCTGAGAAAGAGATGGAATTCGGACCCTAAGACAGGTCCTTTGAGTCCAAATCTCCCAGCCGCATCCGCACCTCTCGGGGCTTTGCCCTCTCCACACCCCTGCGTCCAGGCTGAGCCCCTGCAGGCCGGTGCCCCAGAGAGGACCTAGCTCAGAGGGGGAAGAATCCACTCCCTGTCCCAGCTCTGCCACTATCTGGCTGTGTGGCCGTGGACACATCCCTGATCTCTCTGGGCGTCAATTTCTTTGTTTGCAAATGCCTACCCCTATCAATTGATGGAGGGACAAGTAAGGTACCATATGTGAAATGGCTCCGCAAATTCTAGTATATTCTACCTATGTGGGTGCTGTCTAGTATTACCTTCATGACAGGAGCGAGCAGAAGCCCTCCCGGCTTCAAATCATCTCCCTCTCCTTTCTTCCCTTGGTGATCCTGCCTCTGGGGAGTCTTTCCTCTTCATGAAAGGGCAGATCCCCCTGGGAGGGGGTACACCTTAGCCGGTATCAGCCATGAGTTCCTCAGAGCCAATGAGCCCATCAGCCTCCCAGGGCTCTGGGGAGAGCTACGGTAGAGGGGGCCCAGGTCCCGCTTCCACAAAACCACGGGGTGTCTCACACAGGAGATGGTAGAAACGCTGTCTCCAGGCCCCAGCAGCCTTCCTTTCAGTTCCCCACTCTGAGGGTTCTGGAAAGTGGGCTGCCTGAGAGTGGGGAAGCGTTCTCCTGCTCCTCAGGCACCCCCAGCCCCACTCACTCCCCCGTGCCGAGCTGCCCAGGGCCCTTCTGCTGACCAACCCTCCCCCAACAGGGACGCCTTATGGGAGCAGTGCAGAGACCCCACACTTCCACAGAGGGATGGGAGGTAAGAGACCCAGCTCGTCCCCGAGGTGCTCCCATGCCTGTCCTCCATCTGCCCAGGGACATAAGCCAGGCTGATTCACTCCTCCATGTTCACCCTTTCCTGCTGCTACTGTAGGGGGTGGCCAAGGCCAGCCGGACACAGAAGCAGCCGCTGGCCCTGTATGTAGGTCTCTCACCTGGGTCACTCTTTCCACCCCTTTCTGAGCTCCCATCCCACCTCCAAGAACCTCTCCCTGTTTTCCAAAGTTTCGCGGCGCCTTCCTCCAGCCCCGGCTCTGGTGGTCACAAGGGACTCCTCGTGCTGAGGCCTTCACAGCTTAACGTGGGACCTTCCTGACATCGGCGCTGGGCCCAAGGGCAGGGGGTTCAAATGGTGGAATATTAGGTACCTTGAAAGGTTGCTGAAGACGACATGGTGGGGCTGAAGTGATGGGAAAAGAGGCCTTCCCTCTCCCCTCACGTCCCCTGAGCACGGCCACCTGCCCCTGTTCTCAAACCAGCCCAGCCCAGTGGCCCCAGGAGCTGAGGAGGGAGTGCTCGGCGGCCCATAAATCAACAAAATGGGGCTGAGCAAGAATTTGGCTCGAGGGCTCGGGGAGGGGGTGTCCCAGCTCGTTTAGAGATAGGGTGGATGCCAGGCACCTTGTCAGATGTCCTGTCACGAATTCACAGCTCATTCACTCAGGTTCACCTGCCCGCCCGTTGTCCCAGCCAAGAGCGACCCATGTGAAGGAGGAAGATATAAAAGAGGACACATGTGAGGAAAGCATTTTCTAGCTCTTTAATAGCTGTTTTCCTAGGTTCTGTTTATTCTGTGCAGAGTATGTTATAAAAATATTCGGCAATCAAAGAAAGAAAAAAAAGCAGCAAAGTCCTTTTTGAAACAGGTTTGAGGTGCAGAACAGGGTGATTCTATCAGCTTCGGGAAAACAGCTCCTGCAGCAAAAAAAGGTCCGTGGATGTCTGTGTTTGCACTCCCTGGGAGGGGGCAGGGGTGACGGTGAAGCCCAGGGGAGACAGAGGCCCCGGTCTGTGAGGGCAGCTGCCTGTTCTGCTGTGATCATATCTAGGGGAACAGAAGACATGACAGCTTTTCTCTGCCAGGTCTGGTCCTCATAAGCACTTCGACCTGCAACGGGTCCGGCCCTGCCAGCACAGGCAATGACCCCTTCCTGAGAGAGGGCGCCGTGCCGCTGCTCATGGCCATGTAACTTGCAGGGACTTCAGTGGGAGGACCATCCTTCCCAACCCCACAGATGTGGCCACCGTGCGACTGGCTTGGCCAGTGGCATGAGAACATCGGACATGTGTGGAATCTTAGGCACCTTGAAAGGTTGCTGAGGACGACAAAGTGGGGCTGAAGTGACTGGAAAAGAGGGTCTTACTCTTTCTCCTGTCCCAAGAACTGTGTGGTCCACACTGGGGCTGTTCCTTCAGTCAGGGCCCCAGACTGAGAAGACACGGGACGGAGCCCAGCTGACCACAGCCACCAACATGGGACATGAATGAGAGAGACACGGCTCTTTTGAGACATAGAGCTGTGGGGCTGTTTGTTACCTAGCAAAAGCTGACTGACACAGGGCCTTATACTCCTCCCAGGCCTCCAAAGTAGTGGCCTGAAGCCCGTGGCCAGAGAATCCTGCTCCGCTTTCTTGAGCTTGTGCAGAGACTTTACCTTACCTTTGACCCCCTACAGTCTGACTGGGACTCTCGCTGGATGCCCAGCATAGCTCACCAATGACCCTCGGCCATCGGGCAGCATGCCTGTTGCCACAAGCCCTCTGGTAAACTTGCCAGTCATGCACTCAGCTAATTTCCAGCCCTCCTTGGGCTCACATGGACACTTCTCAAGCCGATCCAGTGGAGAAAGCTGACCCTGGGCCCTCCCTCTTCCTAACCCCACTATGCCTCCGCATTTACCCTCATGTGGCCGCCCACAGGCTGGTGCGGGGGCAGGCTTCTAAGTGACCCCCCCCTAAGCCCCCATGGGGTGGAGCTGAGACCCCTCTCTTCTCAGCATCCCCTCAGCCAGACCAGCACCGGGCCCTGGGTGGGAGAAATCCGAACGCACACCTCCCGCCCCTTGCTATTCTTACCATGCTTCCTGCATGGCCCTGGGCTTGGAAAGGGTGGCTCTCCATCTCTTCTCTGTCATTACCTGAGCCCTTCCCACCCGGGAAGTGGTAAACTCTGCTGTCTAATCCGCCAAGCCTGACCCTGCATGTGTTAAAGAGAGGTCTTTTAACAATCTCTCCATTGCCACAAAGCCTGGACGTCCATACCATCATCTCAGTAATGAGGTCAAGACGGTCAGCTTGAGCCCCAAAGATGACCACCTGCCCACCCCATCCCTGTGGCATCATCTGATGGCTGGTCTTCTGAGGTGGGAAGTCCCAGGTGACCTTCTGGCCCCAGGAAAACCTGATGGAAACAGTGATATTAAAAAGAAATCAGTTTGGGGGCACCTGGGTGGCACAGCAGTTAAGCGCCTGCCTTTGGCTCAGGGCATGATCCTGGCGTTATGGGATCGAGCCCCACATCAGGCTCCTCCGCTATGAGCCTGCTTCTTCCTCTCCCACTCCCCCTGCTTGTGTTCCCTCTCTCACTGGCTGTCTCTCTCTCTGTCAAATAAATAAATAAAATCTTTAAAAAAAAAAAAAGAAATCAGTTCAAATGGTTAGGATGGTAAGTTTTATGTAACATGTTTTATATTATGTGGGGTTTTTAAAAAAGATTTATTTATTCATCAGAGAAAGAGAGAGAGCACGAGCAGGAGGGGCAGAGGGAGAGGGAGAGAGACCCTCAAGCAGATTCCACACTGAGCACGGAGCCTGACGTGGGGCTCGATCCCACAACCCTGAGATCACGACCTGAGCCAAAACCAAGAGCTGGATATTCAACTGACTGCCACCAGGCGCCCTGTGTGTTTTCGTAATTGTTTTATATCAGCTCAAATTCAACTCTATTTTGCCAGTTAATTTTCCCCTTATATTACCTAGACCCTTAGGCAGAGAAGTTATGAAATAGGGTGGGCTGGCACGGGTCAGCGCCGAAATACCCACTTCTCTTAAATGTTGCTCTTTGCGGTGTTTCTGTTTTCTCCTTTGGGGTTCTTAGTCCTCCCGAGGAGGGGAAGGACACTTCGCTACCACCCAGATTGCTGCAGGAGCGTTTCAAGTGGCCCTATCCATCCCATGTGACCTTCTGGCCTCAGACTCCTACAAAACCCCAAGCGAATGGAACTCAGGAGCTCTGACATAAGCACTAAGGTGCTCACTGTCCTTCAGCAATCAGGTTGGCTGCACAGAACAGAAAACCCCAACAACAGTGGCTTAAACAAAATAGGGAACCATCTCTCTCGCATAATAAAAACATCAAAGGTTGGAAATTCAGAGCAGTCTAGCATCCACACGATGTTAACCAGGTCCCAGGCTCATTCTAGCTTTGTCCTCTGCTACTGTAGGGCGAGACTTTTAAACTCATGCTCATAACATGGTTGCCAGAGTCACCACCATCACACCCACAGACCAGGCAAGAAGGAGGGCCGAGGGCTCTTCTGTGCACACAGGTTGAATGTCTCTCCGTTTTATGGAGATTTCGTGGAAGCCCAATCTGCATTGTGTGGCAACCCCTAGCTTAAAATGAGGCCCAAAAATGTAGTCTTTAAGCTAGGCCAATTGCCAACCCCCCAAAAAGTCAAGATTCTAATTAGTAAGGAAGAGGAGGAGAGGGAGAGTTAGTCAGGAACTGGCAGCCCCCTGTCACTCATTCTTAATACCAATGTTGCCTTAAGTGGCCCCAGGGCTGGTGGCTTCCACGGTCCATCTCTGCCCTCTCCTATCATCTGTGTCCGTCCTCTTCAGTTCCCTCAGATGATAAACGCTTCGCAAACAGAAACAAAATGTTACTCTCCTCGTAACCCAACCTTCCGATCCTACAGTCCCAGTTCAATAAATCCTTATTTTAAAATAGAAAAAGAAATGACTCACTATTAACTATATACAGATGGTCCCTGACTTACTGTGGTTCTTGCTGTTGTTTTTTTTTAACTTTATGGTGGTGCCAAAGGGATAGGTATTCAGTAGAAACCAAACTTGGAATTTGGAATTTGGACCTTTTCCCGGGCTGGCGATATGCGTCCAACTCTTTCCCTTGGTGCTGGCAGTGGCAGCCCCAGCCCCGGGTCCCAGTCAGCCTCACCATCACCAGGGTCAACAGCCCACATCCTTGCATCCATTCTGCACCCCGGCGACCAAACTGCGTCTCACTTTCAGTACAGTATCCAATCGATTACACTTTTATAAAAGAGGCTTTGTGTGAGATGATTTTGCCCAACCGTAGGCTAATGTAAGTGTTCTGCGCCCGCGTAAGGTCGGCTGGGCTAAGCTCTCACGTTCAGTAGGTTAAGTGTATTCAATGCATTTTTGACTTAACTATTTTCTACTAACTATGGGTTTATCAGGACCTAAGTCCAGGAAGATTGGTACGCCTTGTGCTGTTTCCTTCCCATTACTTAACGTGAATCACTATTCTAACCCTGTATTGTCATTTTCCATTTCAAAAGGGCACGCAGTAACGCCTTAATTCGGTGGGTGGGTCAACTCTCAAGAATCTGGAAGGGCCCAATCCAGTGACCTTGGTGCAGGGGGTGCACTAATGAATTGTGAGATTTCCGACCTGGGTTCTCCTGTTTATCAGTAACCACACAATAGTAATTTGATCCCTTTGGGATGCTTTAAGTTTACACAAGCTCCTTCGGTCACATTATCTCGCTCGGTCTTTTAAATAACTCTTTTAAGTAAGTAGGCCTGCTGTAATTATGCCTTTTTACAGATGATGAAATGGGGACTAAGTGAAGGTACGCGACTTGCCCAAAGGCATGCGATGAATATTTACACTGGAACTTAAAGGGAGGTCTTTGGACTTCAAGTCTGGGCCTTTTCTAATGCAGTGCTGCCCAGTGGAAATAGAACGTGTGCCACCTATGTAATCTCACATTTTCTAGTATTCCCTTTGAAAAAGTAAAGAGAGGGGCGCCTGGGTGGCACAGCGGTTAAGCATCTGCCTTCAGCTCAGGGCGTGATCCTGGCGTTATGGGATCGAGCCCCACATCGGGCTCTTCCGCTATGAGCCTGCTTCTTCCTCTCCCCCTCCCCCTGCTTGTGTTCCCTCTCTCACTGGCTATTTCTATCTCTGTCAAATAAATAAATAAAATCTTTAAAAAAAAAAAAAAAAGAAAGAAAAAGAAAAGAAAAAGAGAAACAATGAAATTAATTTTAATAATAAAATTTTATTTAACTCAAAATACTGTATTTTCAACATGTAATCATGATAAAAATTATTAGCTAGATATTTTACATTCTTTTTTTTTTTTTTTTCGTCTTTGGAATTCAGTGTGTTTCTTACATTTTCAGCACATCCTGGTTCAGACTAACCACATTTCAGGTGCTCAAAGCCACACGTGGCCAGTGGCCACGGTATTGGAAAGGTCAGCTCAAATGTTTGAAGGATCTATTTAAATGTAAAACTAAGCTCTGAAAGTTCGGATTTCATGACCAATAGTCCTAGAAATCATCTAGAAAAATTATCTGTTGTTGATATGTTCTTGCAGTAAAGAACGGTGTCTCCCAGCAATAGCCGCGATGGAAAAAAATGGTCTTTGCCTAGATCCATCGCAAAGCACTACTGCCATCTGGTGGCAGCCTCCTGAATTGCAAGCAAATTCCCCAGGACGAAAACTTGCAGATTCTAGGAATGCGTTTTTTCAAAGCATGTTCTTCTGACTGCATCAGATTTACCACGGGAGTGTATTAAAAATGCACACCGCTGAATCCTCACTGAGTCATATCCCAAACACCCACACTTTTAATAAATTTCCTGAGTGATCATCGTGCATACTGAAAGTTGAGAATCCTTCATCTAAAAAAACACGCCTCCATAACGCAACCATAGAACATTCAAGGGCAGGATATGTCAGAAGGGGACTCATTTTTTCAAGATGATGCTCTGGTATTTTGGGGGCCATTCCTTTCTCTTTGTAGTCTTCTGGGTTCTATGGAGTTGTGTGTTGTTCCTAAACAGAAAAAAAAAAAACAGCACCCCACCTGCCCAACACACACAGAAGGTTGGAAAGAATCCATAACCCAATCACTTTTAAAAGACCAAAAGAAAAAAGTTTACATGCCATCCCTTCCCGCCCCATGCAACCTTGTCCACAAATAGGTATAGCTCAAGACCGCCCCTGAGTCAGACTCCCCTGGACCCTTCCCGCTGCTCCCCCCACACCCTGCAATGCAGCTCACAGCCCTCCCCCCGGCTCGGAGACTTTGCAAATGCTGTTCCCTCCATCTGGAACAGCACTCTATATCCTCCCTCCTGGATGACAACTCATTCTCCAGGAGGTAGCCCAGGTGGCATCTACTCAGGAACCCCCCCACCCCGGGGCTGGGCTAGGCGCCCCCACGTTTCATCCTGAAGTGCCCTGTATGGTAGATGGTCTGTGCAGGGTCTGACCTCCCCACGCAACTCTAAGCTCCTAGAGGGCAAGAGTGTGTCTCCTTTCTCTGTATCTCCACGACCTAGCAAAAATTTCCACAAAGCAGGGCATTTAAAAATATGTGCTGACTGAATAAATGTTTTCTGAGGCAACAAGTAGTCTGGTCTTTGAAATAACAATATTGCCCATGTGTCTGGAAGAGACTAAGAAGGCAACCCTCCTGCCCGTACATGCATTTTGCAGATGGCTCCCAAAGCCATGGCAACCGCACCTGACAGCTGTCACTGTGGGACTCAGGGTCTGTGACTAACTGGGCCAGAGACTGTGGGAGGGGCTGTGATATGACACCCACGAGGGGAGGGAGTCAGGGAGGGGTGCCGGGAGAGGGCAGGAACACAGCAACCTGGGAATGTCCTCACCACCTCCCAGGAAGGGAGCCATTTCCCCAGAGGACAGAGGCCTGTCACATCTCGCCCTGCTAATCTGACAGAAGCCAGCTGCCTGGCTCGCTGGGCCTGCCCCCCGGGAAGGCGTGTTCAGGCTGAGAACCACAGGCTGCTGTTTGCCCCCAGGGATGCGGGGCACAGGGGGAGGGTAATTGACTTGTCTCCCAAATTTATTTATTAATTCCTAGCTACCCCATTTGATGTGGTTTCCAGGAGGCACACCGTTGAAATCTGCCCCCTCCTCGCCCCCCCCCCCCCCGGCAGGAACATGTCACACTCGCACTGCAAAGTCCCCAGGGAGGTGGGCGACACCAGCCTCGCAAGGAAGACTGTGTGCAGCCAGGGGCCTTGGAGGGGGTGCCTACCATGCGGGCAGACAGCCTGTGGACGAGTGGGCTCCCAGCAGAGGGGCCCCCAGCCCCCGGCTCAGGCACCAGAAGGGGGCGGGGCCCAGGAGGCCTGGGTTAGGGACATCCCGGCCACCTCCTAGGACGATGCAGGGTACACCTCGGGACAAGTCTCACCTTTCTGCTTCAGCTCCCCAGCTGCGGGACGGAGAAACTAGCACCAGCCAATGCGCTCCAGAAGGCTGTGCGAGAAGATGGAATGTGACAAGGGGCAGGAAACTGCCACTACCAGCAAAGGGGGCCCCAAACTGGCAGAAGCTCGAACGTGGGGGGTGTTCCACGTGGGCAGCAGGGGTCGGTTTCTCTAAGTGCTCGCCTCAAGCCACTGAGACCGTCTACTTTATGCTCCCCTCGACCGTCCGTGTTGCCTGCCATTAGCACAAATGGGTTATAACCCGAGAAACACTAAGAGAACCGAAAGCTGGGAAGCTTGTGGCCCGGAGACGGAGCATGTGCCTCAACTTGCCTCCTGCGGGAGGCAAATCCTTGAGGTTGGATCCCAACAAGCAGGGAGGTTACAGGGTAGAAGGAGAAAGGGGGTTCTCCACCCACCTCGGCCCCCCCAGGAAGGACCCCCCACCTGAGGGAGGGGGTGGAGCCCTCAGGGTAGGAGGCGGGGTTGTGACTTGGGGGAGCACAGCCTCTGACTGCAGCCAGAAGGCACGGGAGTCAGACCCCCGTGAGTCTCCACCGCCTTCTAACACACATTTAGCCTTGGCAGAATCAGCACAGGCAACATCAGGAGCAGGGGGGCTCCCAATCCCTCAGACCCTAAAGAGACCCTAAGCGACAGCCCAGGAAGAGGGGAGGTGAGTGCAGAGACCAGGCGTCCTTGCTGCCCCTTCACACACAGTGGCCCCGGTCCCAGGAACGTGTCTGCACGCGCAGCCCCACAGAGCTTTGGAGCCGAGGGTGCGGGCTGGGCCCCGGGGACCCTGACCACAAGGAGGCAGAGCCGCAGAGCCGCACAGGCCCGGCCAGCACCCCCACCCCCCTCCCCAGCTGCCCTGGCCCCCCAGTAACTGCCCGCTCCCTCCACCCTCTGGAGAAGGGGCTCGTGAGCAAGAAACAGTCTCAACGTGGGCAGCAAGCCAGGGTCCTGGGAATCTGAGATACAGGTGCACACACAGAGGTGCCTGCCCTTTGAGATTCTAGAAGAACTGGCCCAAACACCGTCACTTACCCTTTGTCCCCACCTGTCTTTGCCTCTGAGGGTCTCTTCGGCTGAAGAGATCAGAGGGCAGAGAGCATCCCTGCACACGCTCAGGGCCTCACTTCCACACGGACAGGCTCAAACCCCGGAATCCACCCCTTTCCTCCGTGCCCCCCCCCCCAAGGATGCCCGTGTAAGGCCCGCAGGCGTGGAGCAAGGCCGCTGACATGTGGGCGGCCGGGGGGCTCTACCACTGTCGGCAGCTCTGACATCTGCTGCCTGTCAAAGCTTCTAGCTTTCTCACTTTCCAGTCCCATCCCCTCCAGCCCACCTCCAGAGAAAACCGGTGTCGGAGACATTTTTCTCCCCCCATCCCGACTCTGCTCCCTGCTTCTCTTTCCACCTTCAAAGTCTCGCTTGCTCACTGGCTTGCTGGGCTAACCCACAGGCCGGGCCCTTTCCTCCAGGCCTGCCCCTCAGCTCCAGGGAAGCATCAGCAGAAGCTCTGAGATGCGTGTGTCTTGCACTCCTGCCTCCTCACACACCCACACGCTCAGGCTCCACAAGCCACTCCTGGAAAGGGAGAACTCGGGTCGGCCTCCAACCCCAGGACATTTCCCGGCCCTGACCAAGGGCTCCCTTCTTCTTGCGCTCACCTCAAGTGCGAAATGGAAGGGTTGCCCAAAAACTCAGCAGGCAAGAAAATCAGATTTTAATGCAATATTTTTTAAAATCAAAACTAACACAAAATATTGATAATGGATGAGTGAAATACCAGATTTTTAAATAGAGACAGGATTGATATTACTGATTTTCCTTTTGGCCTCAAGCTCCAATGTGGAGGGGCCCAGCATTGCTCTGAGTTTGCCTCAGGATAAAACCAGCACAGGCGGGAAGGTACTCCTCAAAAGGGCCAGGAGGATGAAGGGGTGAACAGCTCAGAGCGCTCTGAAGAAGACTGCAACCAGCCAAATAGCGCGTTTTGCCGGGGCTCGAGCGGTTTGAGTGCAGCAAACCCACGGGAGACAGGAGCTCAGGTCCCCTGATGGGCCCAGGAAGCTGCCAGAACCTGGGAAAGCACAGCCAAGCTGCCAGATGAGGGTTGTACGCCCCAGCCTGTGAGGGCAGCTGGGGAGGGAGAGGCAGAGGGGAAAGGGAGCGGATATGGAGGCTGAGGAAGAGGGCAGGGCAGTCAGCAACCCCAAGCCCACTCAGGCCCTGGCCAAGGGGCCCCAAGTCTGGCCCATGAGTGCAGGGGCCCAGATCCTGGCTCACATGATTCATGGGGCCTCTGGCTCCTGCAAGCACAGCTGGTCACTGGGGATCCTAACATCAGGCCGGCCAGAGAGGTTTACCGTCCCCAGCTTGGAAAAATCCAAACCAGCTGATAATGCTGACTCGGCAAGACTGAAATCATCTTCCCTTCCAGAAGGGAAGCCTGTGTCTGCTTAGCCAGACCAGAGAAGAGGCTGGACTCCCGTGCCATCACCCCAAGGGCAGGAACTGCCCCGACCTCCAGGCCAGGGCCATTTTCCAGGGATGTTCTCAGTGTTTTGCCTCATAATTGCAGGAAGCACTGAGCTCAGAATGGGTGAAGGGGGCTGCGGTTCCAGCCTGCGGAGGCCACGGAACACGGGGGAGGACAAGGTGGAGTCATGGCCCCAGCCCCAGCCACGCACCATGAGGCTTGCACTGGCTGTATGGGGCGGGGTGGGGGTGACAGCTGACCCCGTGTTTACACACTGAAGAGGCCCAGTCCTCTAGCGAAGACAGTTTTAGCTGGCTATGGCTGCCATTTCTGGAATTCTGTCTGCCCCAGGGGCCTGAGCTGGGCCTACGTTCACACTCACTCACTCAAGAGACAGACATTCACTATATGCCAGGCCCTGGGCCCACGCACACCAGGCTGTGTGTGCCCTCACGCTGGGCTGGAAGATACAAACCACAGTGTGCACACACCCAGGCTGGGCAGTACCCTGCACCCCCTCACGAGCACTGAACGGAGATCACACTTACGTGGCAGTCACGCACTCACCTAGACTGTTCACATTCAAGGGCCCCTTGGAGTAACACCGGTTTCCGGTGACAGATGCCACTTGCTGGTGACAGTGGATGAGGTACATGGAGGCCCACTGCAGACGCCAGGGCCACTCTGGGCAGGATGACAAAGGACGGGCTGGCTCGTGGGCTGGGTTAGGGCCCGGCCTCTGTCTCTGTCTCCACTGGCCTGTGGGCAAGGGGCCGTCTCAGGCTGACATGGTGTTCTCTGGTCAGGGGGATCCTAATGCAGAAACGAGACCTGAAGAATGTCCGAGTGTCACAAGAAGTGGAGTGGATTCAGTTCTGCCACCTTTGCTCCCCGGGCCTCAGCTATTTACCCACTCATAGCCCTATGCTTCTACACCCCAAACACCCCCCTTCCCTTTTGTGCTCTTGCAGCCTCCGTCCCCACCCAGCAGCTGACCTGATCGTCTCGCCAGTCTCTCTTCCTAAGCATCCCACTCCTTTCATCAGGTCACTCCCCCTCTCAAGAATCTTCAATAGCTCCCCATCGCCTAAGGATGAACCCTGGCCGGCACCCAGAGCCCCCTTGATAGACTGGAGCTGACCTTCCTGTTTATCCACCTTCCCAGACCCCCTCTGTGTGGGCACTGTCATTCCATGAAGGACTCGCCCTTTTCTACCTCTACATCTTTTGTGAAGTCTTCTCCTTCTCCTGGAATGTCCTTTATCTCTCCAAATCCTCACCACCCTTCAGGGCCCAGCTAAACCTTCACCTCCTCCAAGAAGTCTTCCCTGATGCCCACAGTCCACAGAGATGGCTCTTCTCTGCCTCCTCTCTATACCATGTGCTGCCCCCAGGCCCACCCCCTGATACACCTCTTACCCTGTTGGAGAATTTGCTCTTCTCTGCTAGATGCCACACTCCCTCAAGGGTAGAACTGGGCTGTGGGGGGCAGGTCCAAACTTCCCAGCCTTTTCTCCCCAGCACAGAGCTGGGCACACTTGCCCAGAGGCCCTGAGGAAGGCATGTGTGGGCTTCTCTCACCCTTAGCCCACTCCAGCCATACCAGGTGTGTGACTGTCTCTGGAACAACTTGCCTCTGGCCGGCCAAACTCCCTGTTCCCCAGCAGCCTTTGCTGCGTGGCTCCCAGTGAGGCCAGGGTCTGCTCTGCTAGGCGCGAACCCGCACACATTCCTTCAGAATTAAACAAGGTCCCATCCTCTCCAGGCTCCCCAGCAGCGCGATGATCCCATTTGCTTTTGGAAGTAGCTTTTTGCCCTCCTTGGGGTAGCGACGCCCACTTGGTTCCAAAGGAAAATTCTCTGGTCTCGAGGCAAAGACCTCAGCAGCCGCAGGGGAGGATGAAGGGTCACATCCAGGATCACTGAGAAACTAGACACAAGGCCCGAGACTCAACTCTCAGCCGCATCAGGAATAGTGTCCATCCTGCCAGACATCTAGAGTTCACACGTGTGTGCAGATACACACAGACACACAAACACACACACAGATACAACACATAGGCAAACACATGTACACAGATGTGAACCGGCAAACACCTGTGAACACACGCTGTTGCCAGATACACACATACGTGTTAACACATACCCACACACAAACCTGCGTGTGTGTACGTATATGCACCACACGAGTACACGTGTAAACACACAGAGATGTGCACACACACACGTACCCCATGCTGCCACCACAACGGCCCCACAGGTGGGCCCGGCAGCCTGGCCACGCTCACGGGGCTGAATCTCTGGCCAAAGCCCATCCCCCCTCTCCCCAGAACAGCACCAGGAAAGGGCAAAAACATGATCCGAAGCATGGCAAGATCATTCTCACCCTCCAACAGCCTCAGCCCCAGCGACAGAGGGCCTGTTAGCAAAGACAAAAGAGAACAGTTCCGATCGCACCGCTCCCACCTGTGGCTGAGTGCAGTGACAGAGACAGATCTGGAAGGGAGGGAGGGAAGCAACGGAGAGGTCCAGCTGCCACACATCTCTGGGCTTCTGGAACATGGAGATGGCAGCTGCCCATGTCTGCTGGTTGGATAGCTTCAAAGTGTCCCCCCAACCTCCAAAATGTGCTCAATACTTGGATGCCAACCTTGGAGCTGAAAATGTTGGGGTGCTGCCACCTGGGACAGCAGGAGGGGGCAGAACCAGAGGAGAGCTCAGAAGACCCTCTCATCTATGACGCTGCTGCCCAGCAGGCCCAGAGAGAGGCCAGGGCATAGGGCAGCAGCGGCGAGCTCAGGCAGCACGGTCACACTCGTCATATAGGCTCTGTCTGTGCAGAACCTCGCAAATGGCCTTGCTCTCAGCTTTGGAATCAGTTGGGCCTGGGTCCCGATCTTGCTCTGCCACTTGGCCATGGGACTTGGGGCAAGCCACCTAATGCCCTCAGCCCTTGTTCGCACATCCACGAAAAGAGGCTGATAGATTCCAGCTCACAGGAAAGCTGTAGGAACCGAGTGTGGTGGTCTGGGGAAGGGAGTCAGGCCTGAGTGTATGTTTGAGCCTAAATGTTGAGTCAGACCTGAATTTGGGGATCTCAGGAACCCAGATGGCCCTGTGCACAGAGCAATGAGACAGAGCTCTCAGACAGAAGGAGAGGGCTTCCAGAAGCCTTCACTGAAGAGGTTTGGTTGGTCATGCCAGCTTTGGCCACAGGGGTCCCAGACCGTTCCTGGATGGTGAGAACAGGGATCGTTGAAGACAACCCTCGTACTTCCTCCACAGACTGGTCAGCCTCTGAGAGTAGATTCTATCAATGTTTGAAGGAACAGGGTCATTACAAGATCAGGAGAAGCCATAGCCTCATGACCAGCCCAGTCTATAAGGCTGTTGGAGTCACATGACCTGCCTCCTTGAACTTAATCTGTGGAACCATGATGGTCTTAGGACCCTGCTCAGACTCAATCAGTATGGCTAACCAAGGTCACGTAGCTCCTCCAAGCCACCCCGGAACCCTGGGCAGTCATGTGACCTGGCCACTTCCTGTCCAAAAATACGTGCCTGTGTAGAAAAAGATGCTCCTTCAATATTTCCATTGGTCAGAAAATTAATGTAATATACATATAGTGTTAGAATAAGCACTTTACTGCCGTCTGTAGGAAATCTGCCAGAAGAATTACACGCTGCCTACCTTTGGAGTCAACAAAATCACTATAAAAATACAAAAAGGTTTCCAAATAATAACAGTATCTATGATATGAATAGCGCTCCCTGAGGTGTGGTGCCCTCCAGCAATCTTGGCCTTGGCCCTGTTTGTGGTCTCCATCACCCCTAGTATGGGCTGAATTGTGTGCCCCCCCAAAATCCATACACCGAAGCCCTGACTTCCAGTACCTCAGAACGTGGACGGATTTGGGGTCTTTAAAGAGGTGATTAAAGTAAAATGAGGCTGTTAGATGAGCCCTAATCCGATCTGACAGGTGTCCTTACAGGAAGATGAGACTCAGACACACAGGGAGACACCAGGGGTGCTCGCACAGTGGGATGGCCACGTGAAGAGGGAGCAAGAGGGCGGCCACCTGCGAGCCATGAAGAGAGGCCTCCGAGGAAGCCAAGTCGCTGGCACGCTGACCTTGGACTTCCAGCCTCCCGAGCAGTGAGAAAATATAGCTGTCTTTTGAGCCACCGGGTCAGTGGCCGCCAGAGCTAACATAGCCCCTTCCTGAGTTACTGTAATTGCCCCCATGCCCCCAACCCCCAACACAGACACAGAGCGTCCCTCAAAATAAACCCGTCAGCATGGGGGACAATTGACGCCCTGAAAAAGCAGACTAAAACACCCGGCCCTACACTCAGCAGCATCACACCTGCACCTGGCCGGACAAGCGTTCCCCACCGCGGGCTACAGCCCCCCAGCAATCCGGGAGCGGGGTGCTCTGGAAACATGCAGGGGCCTCCCGGGTCGGCTCCCGCCACCCACCCAACACCAAAGAAGGCCCCAGAAGGATCTGCCTGGTGCCTCTGAGCTGAGCCTCGTGGGGGGCAAGTCAGGCTGCCCTCTGGCTCCCCAGGAGAGCCAAGCATGCAAAGTCCTCTGGAGAGGCCCGCGGAGGCTGGAGGCGGGGCTGCGGGGAGCCACGCCCACCTCACCTCCGCCAAGCAGCTAGGCGGGAGGAGAGAGGGATCGCAGTCTCCGTCCGCAAGGGGGGCGTGTGGGGGGCTCCGGGGCAGGCATTAGTCCAGGGCCGGCGTCTGTGTTGGCTCCAGCAGGCGTAGGGCCCCAGGCCCACGGTTCTTTTAGGAGCTTCCGAAAACGGAGGCATTTCTTTTAAAATCAGAATAAATAAAATAATAATTAATATAATAATGAATCCACTCTGGGTTATATTCACCTGTATATCAGCACAATCATAAAGCATAATTTTTAATTTTTTTTTTACGGAGAAAGAGTCTCACAGAAGCAAAAGTACATCGTCCCACAGAAGTCGTAATGCGACCTTAGGAGCTCTGGGTGTTGCAGGGGTCTGAACTACAGCAGGGGCTTGCTGCCCTCTCCTTCCCCAGGGTCTAAAAGGTAAATCCATCCACCAGGTTCCAGAACGTCTCCCCACTCCCCAGCGCTGGCACACCCACAGCCTTCAAGCCAGGCAGCAAAGCCCACACTGGAGTCCCGCTGGGCCAAGCCAGAGCGGTCAGGGCAGACAGGAGGGTGGGCCTCAAACCAGGGAGAGCGCTGTGCCAAGAGTCTCCCCTGGGTGCTGGAGAAGGGCTTGCCAGGGTGCCCTGTCCTTGTGGGAGGCGCCGGTTCCTGTGGGGCACACGACCCCTTCCGTCCAGGCCAGGGGCGCGCTCAGCTGTGTGCAGCTGTGGCCCCTACTGCTGAAGTTTGACTTTCAAAATTGATTTATGGGAAACACCAAGCTGCTTGAAATGCACTCACATTTCTCCTCCTTGAAGCAATGGTTTGGAGAGGGAGAGAAGGGCCCTAGCGCCCTAAAGGGGCATCTATAGAAGTGGGGAGCACTCATAGAACTGGAGCTTTCTGCACAAGGGAGGGCCCCCCGTGAGCACAGCCACCCGTCAGGGGCTGCAAGGAGCCTTTCTTGGAGGAATGACATAGTCATGCACTAGAATGACAGTAGTGCAGTGGTGACGATAACGGAGCCAGAGTTACACATGTCCACATTCCAGAATCTCGTAAACATACTGAGAAGGGAAAAAACAAATTGTACGAGAAAACATATGAGAATGACGCTGTTTCTATAAAGCATGCAAAATAACTCTATAAATACTTCCAGAAAACTTGCATATTTAGCAAAAAGTTAAATTTGTGACCATGAAAAAAAACCAGCTACAGGCTAGGGGTTACTTCCGATGGGGGGGTGGGGGGTGGAAGGGAGGTGAATTCCACTAGATTTGTAATTTTATATCTCAAACTGGTTTGTGGCTTCACCGGTGTCCATTATATCACTATTTGTTTTGGTATATCTGAATTATTTTACAATAACAATATTTTTAGGAGAATGAGGCCCAAAGGGGATGGAGGATGAAAGAAAAAGTTCTGGCTTCACGTCCAATATCCCCCAAGTCCAAAGTCCCCAGAGAGCCTTCCGATGACTTGGTGCCATCACCAAGTGGGGGACTTCACCAAGCAAACCAGAAACCTAGAAACCATCCTTGACATTCCATCTGTCGCCTGCTCGGATAACGTGCCTGACCCAGGAAGACCCTCGCCTGCCCTCCGTGCCCCAGGCTCCCCAGAGGCCAGGTCCAGAGGGGCCTTCCACAGGATCAAACTCAGTGAAAGAACAGGGGTCTGTGTCCCTGCCTGGAGAAAAAGCAAGCCTATGCACCCCCCGCTCCCTGAGGACAGCTTAGGCTAAAGCTCTGCTCTCGGATGGGCTCTGTGTTCAACTCTCAGCATGAGCCCTCGTAGTTTCCTGATGCGGGCACCCCAAAATTAGTTTGGGGCGAGGGCCGGGGAGGCAGGGTGCACATCTCCAAACACCCAGAATGACAGCTCTGCCCCATTTCACAACAGCAGAGGGGCAGAGTAGCCAGAGCCAGCCAGCAGGCATTTCTGCTTGGCCCACAGCACGTTTTAGATTGAGGTTTGTTGCCAACACATAACATTCGCACAGGTCACATAGAAGTCCAGATCTGAACACGGGAGGACTGGCTTCCCTGGGCGGCGTGGCCCTGTTGCAACACCTCCCTGCTCACAACGGGGTTACAACTGTGGATAGAGCACGCACCGTCCAGGAGCTGCGGTGACCACCACTTCCCCCTGCTTCCCAAGCCCGAGGCCCAGGACCCTTGACCATCATTCCCGGGGCCTGCCTCTCCTCCCCTCACTTTACCTCCTGGCTCCCCGCGCGCACTGGAATTTGTGAATCCTCATTGTAGGACCCGAGAACAATGTTGCTGGTGGGATAACATGGCTCCGTGAGGTGTGTGTCCACAGGATAGCCCATCCCTGGCCCGCAGCAGCCAGGGTGGAAGGTGCCAGCCCGTCTGGGAGAGAAAAGAGAGCCAGGGCCGAAAAGACAGTTTTGTTGTACAGCTTTCAATCGAGCAGGAGGGAGCCCAGCTGTGCTGGAAGGGAAGGCGACCCTCAAACCAGGCGGGGCTTGGGCCATGTTTTCCTTTATAGATTCTAAAGCAAGCCTCTTTTCCCTAGTACAGAATCATCCCCTCGGTGCTTCTGCCCCCACCCCAGACTCAAAGCTCCCCCCACCCGTTCGCTGTGCCACAGGAGAGCGAAGGTGTGGTTGGGACTGAGGCCTGCACCCGCCCCAGAGATTTCCAACTCACCCCCCAGGGAAGGCCACCAGCCTAGGAAGGACTTCCGCTGCAAGGAGTTTTTAGCCCCAGGGTGACTGGAGGGAGGGAGGAAGCTCTGGGGGTGGGGGCTAAGGGCACATGCCCTCTGGGGGCATGGAAGGGAGAACAGGAGGCTTCTCAGGGGGCGAAGGAGATGGACGGATCAGAAGAGCAAATCGGACTGTTCAACTGCCCCCCACCCCCACCCGGACCCCCAACTCTGCCCCATTTGAATTCCCTCCCTGGAAACCAGAGCACAGCACTGACATCCTTCTGCCTCTCGCCTTCTTCCTACAAGCACACACCCAGCCACAAGGAAAAACAGACTCCTGAGTCAAATTCACTCAGGTCACGGGGATGCAAAGGGGTGACCGTAGATGTCACCTAGCCAGAGAAACCGCGAGTCGGGCCTGACCGTCGTCCCACCTGGCAGCCAGGTTATGGACACCAGACAGAATCACCATCGCCGCAAACCCAGGGCCATAGAAAGCAGGCTTTCAGGCAGAGGACAACTGTCTATTTCTCGGTATGTATACAAACGTCGACTGGCTTATCACTCATCAGGCACCAAAGGTTTAATGAAATCTTACTGGCAGAAAACTCAAGGTTGAGAAACTTCGAGCCGTGTTCTCAATATTTTCCCACAAATCAGGACACGGCCGCGAAGATTTGGTCCGAGCTGTGAGCAGACATCTCATTTGAGCTCTTGAGCGCCAAGTTCCCTCTGGCCTGCAGCTCGGGCCCCACCGCCCTAGTAATGCCGTCAGCACTGTGGACCTGCCACCGAGGGCCACGGGCAGCCGGGAGCTTTTCCAGCAGCGGGCAGGGTCTGCCTGGAGCCTTCTGGACTCTCCGGCCCAGCCCAGGTTGGGTCACTGACAGGCCCGAGTCAGAGGAACCATCTATGGGACGAGAATGAGGACCACAGAGTCCGCCAGGCCTTTCCCCAGCTCAAGTGGGTGTCCCTTTGTCCTTCTGGCAGACCCCACCCGCTCAGCCGGACTCCTGCCCCCCGGGTGTCGGTGTACCACACCCCTCCCCCACCCACTTCTTGGTGCCTTTTCCCAGAAATCAGCTTGTGCGGCAGGAAATGACCTCTCAGGCTCCCTTTCTCACAGCATCCCCAACCAAGCCCACAGAGCAGCCTTTTCACTCCGAAGCTTTACTGCCGATCCTGAAGGAAAACAGAGTGGGAATGATAAAACTGACAGCCTCGCGCAGCCCCCCTTCCTCGGCAGCTTTATAGTCACGGGCCTCGCCAGGCAGTGCTAGCGCGTCTTTTGCCATGAAGCCAATCATCCTCCCTTTTAACCTTCGCCCTCCTCCCCACCCTCCTCCACCCTCCTCCTCCAGGCCCTTCAGCTGCCAACAACCTACTTTCCCAGCTTTGATTAATCTCCACCAGCGGGAATCCAGTTAGAACCAGCCCCACCCCCAGTACCTTCTTTAAAAGTATCTCAAACTCCCCCAGGCCCGGACAGACAGAGGCGCAAAGAACACCTCCATATCCCAGAGCCAGAGCCAGGGCCCACGCCAGACACGCCACACACTCTCGCACGCGGGACAGACCCACGGACACGTGCGGGAAGACGCACCGAAAGCCCGCCCTGCACTGAGAGCAGTTTGGAGTTTCTTTTGGGAAAAACACTGTGCTCCAAGGAAGGCTCCTGACAGGCCGGTTTTTTCAGAGTGGCTGGATAAATTGCTTTTCTGCAAAAATAAACACAAGTGAACTGCATTAGCGGAGCGAGTGACACATGGGTTACAGATGCGAGGCCTGTCAGAACATTGAGGGAACAGCTTTTATTGGGGAAGGGCTGAGAGACTCATAAATAACCAGTTGGCAATCTCGCATAAACATTTGTGCGTTCTCCTAAACACCGCCTACCACAAGCGCTGGCCTGGCTGCCAGTGCGGCCTGGAAGAGCCCTCTCCCCCCTTCCTCAGAGCACAACAAGGCAGCGAGGTGGGGGCCGGTCACAGGCGCCTCTTCTCCCATGGTCCCAGCTCCTTGGGCTCACGCTCATGTGCTGTGGGGTAGCCGGAGAGATCCAAGCCCCATCTGCCAGAGAATGAGAATCCAGGGCCAGCCCCAGTGGGACAACTGGTCCACCGTCCTCCCTCTACATAGACCAGAAGAAGAAGAGAGAATAAAGGGACATAATTGTGCTGGGGGCTGAGTTATTAACTAAAGCCAAGTGAGGAATTTAAGAAATATAGAAATGCCCCCTGGATACAACTCCCATGGTGCCCATCAGAATCATCAGGAAAGTGGGATGAGGGCAGCGCCACCCCCACTCCAAGCACATAGGCCACAGAGGGTCATACCAGCCTCATCCGTCCATCCACATTGGGGAGTCTGGGCTTCCTACCACTGGCTCTCGGGGATGCCCTTGCCTTGGGCCTTGGGGTTCTCTCCTCTGAGCTGAACACCTCGGAGCCACATCTAGCTAATCCCAGAAAGAAGGGTAGAGCAGGCCATGGGAGCTGACTGACGTCTGTCCTCCCTACTTCTCTTATGGTACCTGCCAACCCAACAAGCGCCTGGCACCCTCATCCCCCACACCTCTCCCAAGCCAAATCCACTTTCTAGAAAGGATCTGAAGCACTAACTTGTCCTGAGGTATGAGTAACACTCTCTGTGCTCCCTTCTTATCCCTCTCCCTCTCCTCTCTGCCACAGATGCTTAAGGCAAAGAGATGGAGTCTGAAGTGGTAGGATTTAAAGCAAATGGCTAACACTGATAATCTTTGCTGAACTTTTGAATCAGACAAGAAGGGGATAGAGTTGGGATCTTTTCAGGGAAGTGAGTGTGGAGAGAAAGGAGACAAGTGCACTGGCCCCAAGATGGCACTACAATGGTTAGCTTCAAAACCAGCTCCACCACCCACATCTCAGTAACTTTCTATTGATCCTTCACTTCCCACCATATAAAAGGCCCAAATCCTTAGACTGAGTGACCTTCTCCTTTATCCATCCTATTTCTTGACCTGGTTCCACCCAGTCTTCAACTTGACTTCCCTCACTGCCCCTCATGCTCCTTGTGGTCCAGCCAGAGGAGTTCATTCCTCCCCTCCTCAACCCTGTGTTAGAATTTTATGCTTTCTTTTACTTCAATCCCTCTTCCCAGAAGGCCTTTCCTTCCAGTCCTGCAAGTCCGGCTCCGACCCACCACCTTTCCAGACTCAACTCAAACACCTCTTCACGTCTCCCTCCTATGACCTCTGGGAGAATTTTTTCAGTTCCTTGCTGCTGACTTTCCTTCTTCTTCTAAGTTATTGGTCTATCTGGCCCATCCCCCTAGAGATGTTCAACCCTCAGATCTATGTCATATTAATCCTTCAGGTTCCCCACCCCCCCAGACACTCACCGATGCCTGGGACATGGTAGGTATGTTGAATCCGGGAAGGAAGGTGGGCATGGCGTCTGGATTTGTGGTCCTGATGGTGGTGAGGGTATGGTGGTGGGGCTGTGAGCAGGGAGAGGGTGGTAGTGACGGAAAGCAGCCAACAAATCTGCCCCTGGACAGCCTCCCTTTTGGCTTTCATTCTGAAGCCCAGAGCAGAACTGCTGTTGCTTTGGAAGAGAAATTAAGATTCCAGGCAGGTACAGATGGCCAAGCACCATCGCTCTATTGAATCGAGCTCAGCAGTCCAGGCTCTTTCTTCCCATCAACAAATGGAATGCTTTATGAAAAAATACAAAGCACAGCCCTAGATAGAAATATCGAAGGCTCCTTGGCCAGGACATCCCTCAAGAGGGAACACAATGTAGCCATAATTTATTGCATTCGATATTTTCGCTTCCAATCTTATTTTTATAGACATTATTTCATAGGCTGCAGGTCAAACACAGATGGAAAAGATTGCGGCTTTGTAATAAGAGAAGGTCTATGGTAGGCCAGCCGGCTCTGTGTTTGTGTGTGAGTAAACGCGCATTATCACGTCCTTAGGTGGGGCAGGGAGATGCTTTCATTATGTGTTTGGACTTTGATCCAACAATTCTGCCTTCATCCCTCCCCTAGGCCAGGGCCTCTGGATACTCCCAAAGGGAGGAAGTAACAAACACCATAGTGAGGCAAGGGGAAGGAGAGATGGGCCGGCCTTTGAAATGCATTCTTGGCTCTGGCAGGACCTGCCAGCCGTGGGTCTTCAAAGGTCCTTGACCCAGGGAAAGGGTCTACACCCCAAAAGACGGAGCTGAAAGGAAGTGGACACTATGATGTTATGCGTATGGCTCTGTGTTATATGATTTGCACCATTTTTCGTGGGGGAGGTCAGAAAACTGAGCTCAGACTGCCTGTAATGCCCTTGAGGTAGTCTCACCAAAGAACATTTTTCTTAAAAGACTTATTTATTTATTTGAGAGAGAAAGTACGTGCGTGCACCTGCATGAAGGGGGGAGGGCAGAGGGAGAGAAACAGACTCCACGCCCAATGCGGAGCCCAACACGGGTCTGGATCTCAAGACCCCGACATCATGACCTGAGCCGAAACCAGGAGTCGGACGCTTAACGGACTGAGCTACTCAGGCGCCCCCCTCACCAACGAACATTCTTAGAAACATCATCTGGCTTACGATGTTCGTAGTCTGGGTGTACTAAGATTTCTTTGATCAACCTCATTTACGTTGGGGAGAGAAAGAACATGCACGGGAAGAGAAGGGCAGAGGGCTGTGGGGAGATCGAAGAAGGAGAAAGGAGAGAAGGAGAGGGAGGCAGAGAAGACGGAAGAGGACCAGACCAGAGCAGGGGGTCAGCAGGGCTTGGCCCCCCAGCATGGCCCCCACACACCCACAGACGCACTGCTAGCAGGCAGCGCACCTTACGGCGTTGAGTGAATGGCCTCGAAGCCACTACCCAGCCCCTCCTTTCTTTGCTCTCCAAGAAGCTGTGAGAGTGTGTGTCAGAAAACACTGGGGAGGGGGGGCAGCAGCGACCTTCAGCTGGGAGGGTGAGTGGAAAGTGAATCCAGGGGGAGGGCCCCTGTGGGGCCTTGGGAAGCGTGATCTGTCCTACTCACCAGGCTTCTGGGGGATTCCATTTGGAGGAACGGCTATGTGAAGTGAAATGTTATGAGAGCCCGTCCATCGGGTCTCCAGCCATGGAGAGCCTGTCAGTAGAACTCTGGGGGAGAGGAACGCCCCCCCATTGCCTGGCAGCAGTGGTGTCTTTGATGTTTAGTGTGCAGACATTTCTACTGTGCACAACTGCCAGGGTACAATTCGGGGGGGGGGTGCTGTCCTTGCAGGGGAGCCCTGAGTGTTCAAGCAGACGTGAGGAAAAGGTGATCTGCTCCCGGAAGGCCTCTGCCCTCACTGGGCCCAGTCACGTCTGCCCTGCTGGGGACTGTCACACCCCCGGCTGGCGAGGGATGGAAAGCTTTGAAACAGGAGTGGGCGAAGAATCTGCTTCCAGCAGCAGCCAGCGTCAGGAAAACAGTGCCTACCACCTGGGCTGCTTGAGAAATCAAGCCCAGGTGCCCAGCACAATAGACCGAGAACTGAATTTCGCCAAAGGTTATAACCAGGTGTGGAAGGTATGGTGCATCCTGGGACCTCCTGTCCTTGGGGGCACCGCACACGCTTCCCCCACCCTCCTAACACTAGATGTCCTAGTGGGCTCTCTGTCCATCACAGGGCTCCCCAACCCCCGCCCCTAAAAACAAAGTTTGAGCCCTCTCTCTGTGCCCTTGGGCTTCGTTGCGCGAGCCACCACGTTCCCTTTCTGTGGAAGCCTGTTTGGATTGGTCTTCGGTGACCTGCAGCTGATAACGTCTCAACGGGTACACCAGGCTAATGACGCCTAAGGACTGTTTCAAACCGAAGGACTAAATCAGAGTAAGAACGAGGCACCCAAGGGTCAGAGTTCCATTGGCTTTCAGGAGAGAGGCACAAGAGGCGTCGGCCGGACCCGCACAGGATGGCCGGAAACAGTGGCACCCTTAAAGGTGGACACGACCCACCTCTGTTCTGAGCCCCACTCTTCAGAGGACCCACATTTCACACACGCACGCACGCATGAATGTACACACGTGCACACGCATACATACACACGCATGAATGCACACACGTGCACACGCGCACACACGAACAGTTAAAGAACACACGACAGCTCCGTCCCTGCGGAGAGGGCACTCAGCACGAGCACAGCATGATCTCTAACCCTAAACATCCGTGCTCGTGGGTAACACCATCCAGACCCCAGGGAAATGCTTCTCCCCGACATTCGCATGGTGTCCTTCAATCAAGAGGAGACTGTGTTCAAATGCTATAAAAACGTGTGGGTCGTGCTGCTGCTGACACAGACATGGCCCTGCTGCTCTGGAGGCTTGAATGGTGGAAGCCCTTAGAGGGAAGGCACATGAAATGATCAAATCCTTCCTCTCACATAGCAAGACGGCGACGGAGGTAGCACGTCTCAGGGGCAGCAAACATGCATTTTCTTGCTTCTCTTTGTGGTTCCAGACGTACTCACAAATTAGCAATGCTACAATTGTACGTGGCAGCCGCAGAACACTTGCCAGTATAAATAATTCATAATTCCCCCACATATGCACATACGCAGGTCAAGATATAACATGCTCAAAGCGTGAGACTGATTCTTTACACTGGCAACTAGATAGACACGGAACAACCGTAGGATCTTATTTTTATAAAAATTTTTATGAAGATGTAATAAGTTTGCAAGACAAATTAAAAATTCAGCCTTATTTAAATATTTAATTGAGATGTTTGTATTAGATAAAGTGCGTAAGTTATACTATTGGTTATATTTGCCTTTTAATTTTAATAGATAATTTTGAATATTTTAAAGAAAAATAACTTGTTAAAAACGCATATGAAAATGTTTTGATCTTTTTTTTTTAAAGATTTTTTATTTATTTATTTGACAGAGATAGAGACAGCCAGCGAGAGAGGGAACACAAGCAGGGGGAGTGGGAGAGGAAGAAGCAGGTTCATAGCGGAGGAGCCTGATGTGGGGCTCGATCCCACAACGCTGGGATCACGCCCTGAGCCGAAGGCAGATGCTCAACCGCTGTGCCAGCCAGGCGCCCCAAAAAATGTTTTGATCTTTTACAATTTAATTTGCATTTTTTAAATTAAAACACCCATCATTTTTTTACTGTTTCAGTTACCTATTGCCGTATAACAAAGCCCAAAGTTTAGTTGCTGAAAAGCAATTACTTGTATCTCTTACAGTTCTGTGGATTGACTGGCTCGGGGGTCACTTGGTGGCCAGGGGCAGTGGCCGGGGTCTCACGTGATTGCAGTCAAACGGTGGCAAGTTCGAGAGTCAAATGCAGGTTCAGGGGGCTGTACAGCCAAGATGGCGGCATCCTGACTCTCATCGGGGCCTCAGCCGGGATGGCTGGAGCCAGCAGAGACTGGCGGACCCTATTGCTTTCTCCTGCGACTTTTCCACATGGCTAGTTCGGCCTCTCCACAGCATCTCAGTCTCAGAGGAATCCGATTTCTTACACGATGGCTGGCTTGTTCCAGAGCTAGCGTTAAGAGACCCAGGTGGCAGCCAAAAGGCTCCCGAAGCTCCGTCCTCAGAAATCATAGAGCATCACGGTCACTGCTTTCCATTGGCCAAGGTGAGTCAGGGAGGACCCAGATTCCAGAGAGAGGCCTGCACGAGGTCAGGAATACCAGGAGAGGTGGTTCCCTGGGGGCTAGCGTTGAAGACAAGCAGCCTCAGGTTGCCCTCTGCCCCTCCCCCATGAATCACGTCTCTCACACAAGCGAATGACTGTACACGCACCTTCCGAGGCCCCATGAAGTCTCATCCGGGGCTTCAACATCTACCTCAGGTCTGGAGCAGAGGGGCCCCTCAGGGGTGGGTGCTTGGAGGTGGCTCCTCTTGACTGGAAGGTCTGTGAGAAAAAGAGACGAGTTGTCTTCCCCCTCCAAACCCCACAAACAGTAAGGGGGTAGGCACAGGATAAATGTACTAGACACTCTCATTAAAAAGGGGAAGAAACTTGTGCAGAGAGCAATTCTGAAATCAAGCCAATTCCTTTATCAGGGGCTGGTCCGATTCTCTGGGAGTGGGTGTCTGTGGCTCTTGGCCATACTCTGAGTTATCCTTCATTTTCTAGAAGAAATGGTCAGTGTTTGTAGCCAAATTGACTTCTCAACCTGTTTCTTGCCCATAAAAGAGGATTCATCAGGGATACCTAGGTGGCTCCGTCGGTTAAGCGTCTGCCTTTGGCTCAGGTAGTGATCCCGGGGTCCTGCATGATGACTGATTTTGCTGAAATTAAGGAAGAAAATAAATTTCAAAGAATAAATACATGCTAATTTATGAATTATAAATGTCTTTATTGTATTACTCAACCAAAAATCACTGGCCCATCCACAGAACCCCTGATGTACTCAATAATAATTCAATTCAGTTGTCTTCAATATTTTGCAAACTTCCGGTCATATAAAAATCATAACTATATATGTAGTCTCAATTTTATCACTTTGAAGGTAAACTCATCAAGGTTGAAGAGAACATACTTTAATGAATAGTTTGTTAGCTTGACTTATAACTTTTAAGTATTTAGACATATGGTTTGTGGGCCTCCCTTATACCCTTCCCCCAGGAGTGGATATCACTAGAACCAATATAACAGGTGCCTGACCAAGGGGGGTGGCTAGAGGTACTTCAATAGCCGCAAGGGAACTTGGACACTTAACTGGGCCGGAAGGAACACCTGAGCAAGCACCCCAGAAAAGACCAGAGAGGAGCATGGGGGTTGAGGTGGGCTGGGGAGGGCTGCTGAGAAGCCCACCTGCCCCATCTGCAGAGCCAATCACTGCTCCACTGGCCAAACTTAAATGGCCTGGCCTGGCCTGGGACCAGGTGCGGGAACACCAGAGAGCTAAACCCATCCCCGGAGTCATCCTGAAACCTGACTTGTTCTGGAGAGCATCCCCGCCTTCCCAGGCCCCCAGGTCCAGGCCCAGGGCCTGGTGCTAGGCCAGGAGGGATCTAGAGTCAAACTGAGTCAGAGTTTGCTACTAATGAGCACCTGAGACTCATGCTTTCTACATCCAATCATTTTTACAGTTGTGAATGTGCTTCCTTTCCCCCATAGTTTCTTTCCAAGAATTATATCTGAAAAACCCTCATCTTTTCTTTGCAAAATTAAGGAGGAAAAGATCTGTCCACGTTTTCGTTAAAAGTGCCAAGTGGGGAGAAGAGATGAGGGGACAAAGAGGTTGAGTTGAAGAGGATCTTCTTGAAGGCCAGGAGAGCCAGCCGTGTGCGGCGCCAGGATCACACCTGTGTCTCGATTCTGCAGGGCTGTGCAGTAGATGACCTGGTCCCAAGACTATACATGTCTGAGGTCTGGGTTCAGCTCTCTACCTGCCTAGGCTCTCCTTATTGGTGTAGGGGATCCCTGGGCGTGAGACTCTCTCAGAACTTTCTAAGGGTACAGTTGGGGAGGATGGCTGACCATTATGCTGGAGGACCAGGCTCACAGCTCCGGTGTGGAGGGGGCATTGCCTGGTTTTGAGTCCTCACTCTATCCCTTTCTAACCTGGAGGCGTCAGGCAAATCACATAATCCCTTTGACCTCTGTCTCCTAATCAGTAATATGGGGATGATGATGATGATGGTGGTGATGGTGATGATGATGGTGGTGGTGATGATGGTGATGGTGATAGTGCCTGCCCCCCTGGGCTATTGGGAGGATTTAATGAGTAACACAGGGAAAGTGCTACGAACAGAGCCTGACACACAGAAAGTGCTAAGGTTAATGGCTACCAACAGAGAAACAGTCCAGGAGAAAGATGGGGAAATGCAGACTTCCGTGAGGGTTGTTTCTCAGTTAAATGCAGCTGCGTTAAGAAGTATTCAGATCTCTTCAGGCCAGAAATCTTCATGGGGCTCAGAGCCGGTGCCCTGGCCAGGAACAGAGGTGTCTCCCATGCAACAGCCAAAATATTTTTTAAAGGTCTTCTTGGGTCCAGATTAAAACTGTAGTTAGCCACCCAAAACAAGGAATTGTGACTTTAGATGCCAGTGACTCTGGTTTGTCCTGGATTTCTTGTATGCTTAGGAAACCTTATCTTCCCCCCTATGGCGCCTCATCGTATGACACGTTGAACATTGGACTTGAAGTTAAGACTTGAGGTTGGGGGCGCCTGGGTGGCACAGCGGTTGAGCGTCTGCCTTCGGCTCAGGGTGTGATCCCGGCGTTATGGGATCGAGCCCCACATCAGGCTCTTCCGCCATGAGCCTGCTTCTTCCTCTCCCACTCCCCCTGCTTGTGTTCCCTCTCTCGCTGGCTGTCTCTATCTCTGTCGAATAAATAAATAAAATCTTAAAAAAAAAAAAAAGACTTGAGGTTGATGATTTGTAGGGTGACCTCAGGCACATCCCTTCCCACCTCAGAGACTGTTTCTGGTCTATAAAATGAGGGGGCTGGACTAGATACTTAAAGCCCCCAGGTTACTCTTACATTCTGGGACAATGATTGCTCACCCCCTGCCCAAGCCTGGTCCTGGACCAAACCCCACATCCAGCACAGTGTCCACATCAGCAAGGGGCCAAGGAAAGCCATCAAGGCAGCCCCTGGGGCTTGGTTGAGCGTCCTTGCCCTCCCCTTTGCAGAGAGCTCTCCCCCAGGCCCAGGAAGCCCAGGGGACTTCCCAGTTGGGCCCACCTCAAAGCCTCCAGTAGAGGGACACCTGCCTCTGGGATGGAGGTGAAGAACAAGAGCCAGGCTTGGGCAAGCACAGAGGAATTAAGACCATGGTCCAGGGAAGTATCCCACACTTGCAAAGGACAAGGGGGTGGAAGGAGGCCAGGGGTTCTGAGATCTCAGGGAAGGCCAAAATGTGATTTAGCCCTTGGAGGTGAAGGCAAGTCTGGCCTCCTCCCCCAAACCATGCTGAGCCCCCCGAATGTGGGGTCTGTGAACCCAACATCCACTAGAGCAGGTTCACTATTGGAGCCATTTGAAAGCTCACTCCCTGAGAACAATCATATTAGGCCACTGATTCAGAAGGCTAGAAGGTCCTGCAAGGTGCAGAGCCATGGTTCAGCATGCATGTTGCTGGGATCCCATGCCTTGTGATGTGTCTTATGACTATGGAAGTGCATCTACCTATATGTGGAGGTTTCTTCACATCTGTGGGAAGGTCTGTGATTGAGCCTGGGGCATCTGCGTGAAAGATGGCAGAATAGCAGGCGGCTATGTGTGCAGGCTCTGAGGCCAGACTGCCTAGGCTTGAATCCCAAGTTAGCCAATTACTAGCCGTATGACCTTGAGCTGTCACCTCTATGTGACCCAAATCACCCATCTGTTCATTGGGATAAATAACAATACTAATTCACGAAGTTGTTGTAGGGATTCCATTGCTTGAACCCTCTTGTATAGTGCTAGAACAATGCCTACCAAATTTCCAACAGGTAGTAAATTTCCGAAAGGTAGTAAATTTCCAATAGGTGTAAACTTCCAATAGGTAGTAAATTTCCAAGAGGTAGTAAATTTCCAATAGGTAGTAAATTTCCAATAGGTGTAAACTTCCAATAGGTGTTCATCAGCATTACCATGTATGACCGTACCACGTGTGCAAGAGTAGATTCAAGTGCTCTCATGTAAGGGTTTATGGGCATCTAGACGTCTTTGAGTATGAGAAGGTACACATTTGGGTGCCTGTGTCTCTGTGTGTGTGTTTAAGACAACTTTTGGTGCACCCAGTGATGATGACAACTGGCATTTACTGCGTGCTTACTGCGTCAGGCACTACTCTAAGAGTTCTACGGGTATTCACGTGGAAACACGTGCGACTGTGAGCAGCTGAGCACGTGTCCAGCCACAGGTGCCAGCGAGTACCTGTGGGTGTGGCCTCTTAGCCCCTCCCAGTTAGACCCCCCCCCCCGCCCCGCCTTCCTGAGTAAGCTGTGTGAGAGATGAAGGCTGGCACCACGGTCTGCCTGCCCAAGCACTGAAGGGGAACGGTGACTTATCCCCACCACCCACCCCCTTTTCCCCAGCTCCCAGTTAGCTTGAATTGCCTGCATCTTCTATCCTCCAATAGGAGAGGGCATATGAGGAGCCTGGAGAGAAGCCCCCCAATCAGAGCCTTCCTCTCATCCTATGCCGGCCGTGGTCTTGGCTGGGCTGGGAGCTCAGGAAGGATTCCCATGGGGCTGGGCCATCTTTCCACGGTGCCAGCCACTTTTCGCTGAGTGGCATCTACTTCTGACTCCCTATGTATCGTCTCAGGAAGGACAGCATCTAACAGGGGCAAGATAGTAGATTCTGCCTGTGGAGAAAGCCTTTACATTTTACCTGTCACGTTTCCTTTGCTTCCATCGTCCAGGGTGAGTAAATTTTCAAGCATAAAAGGATATTTGAAAATGGATGAATGTGCTTTTCTTTCTTGCCCTCAGGAGTTCGTGACCGTCCTCTTCCTTGGACTGAGGCAACCATCTCTGCCTGAAGAGAGACAAGGATGAAGGTTTGTTGTAGACAGAATGAACAGAAAAGAAGAAAAATGCTGTAATGTTTGGCATCTGACATGCAAAATAAGATTATGTTAGGTCAAAAGTTCTTCAGAACCAGGCTATTCTTTGAAGAGCGTAGTTTCTGGATGCCTTCCTTCATCTCTCTTCTTGGGTGTGACCATGGTGTCTTACGTAACAGCTGCCCAGGCCAGAGCAGAAAGGGCTTTGGTCCTCTCTGTCCTGCCCTGGGGACAGCAGGAAGGGGCTGGGAAGAAAACCAAGCAGTCCCATCTGGCTCTGCTCCAGAGAAGGAACCCCGGGGAGGTCCCCTGTCCTAGTCTCCCTTTGGAACTCTGGGGGGAACAACATCCAGGCTGCTCTGAACCTGCCCGGCCTCTGCCTCTGACACCAGGGCTCCTGGGGGAAAGCAGAGAAAGGAGCCTCATTGGTTGGGTTCCCAGGCTAACTTCAGTTGCCACAGGCCTGGAGGCCAAGCTGTGAGCCAGCAGGCCAGCCAGGACCCCAGCGGCACAACGAGGAGACACCACAGGAGGAGAGGTGGCGCTCCTGGACCGTTGGGAGGCCTCCAGGAGGCAGTGATGAACCAGGTGCAACAGGCTGGCCAGCCGGGGACATGCTGGGGCCCTGGGCAGACGAAGAGGGACCAGAGCAGGAGTTACATGAAACTGGCTTGGTTGGCCGGGGACAAGAGACCTTGCTGGGAACCCAGAGGTTGTCACACCACAGGCAACTCCTCGCTGCCACCCAGCGTCACATAAGCTGGCCTTGTGTATCCATACACCTTGACACCATCTTAGTGGGAGAAGCTAGGGAGGGTGGTCTGAGAGCTGAGCCCTTCATCCAAGGGAAACAAACCATCACTGAACAGGACAAGCTAACCCATCAGGCCCTGGTTAAAATCAAGTTAACTATTTCGTTGGTTTTCTCACTAATCATCAGGTAGGAGTTGGGAGAAAGGCCAGATTCATTAGAGATGAATAAATAAATTACTTCTTTTCTACACAGATGAACTGAAGTGTGAGTTAAATTTTCAACCTTGTTGCACACACAAAAATAGAGGACCCGCCCACCTCTTCCCCCGCCGAAATGCCAGCTGGCCTTTCCAGCTAAAGACAATGACCCGGGCAGAGGACAAGTCCTGGCCTCTGGACCCTAAGTTGCCTCGTCCAGGCAGTGTGGGACGGGGTCATGGCAGAGCAGGACAAGGTCGCCCTTCCACCCAAGTGCACACATCAGCTTTCTTGGGCTCAGGCACAACAACTCCCCTCCTCCTGGCTTGCCTGTGCTTTTTTGAGGGAAAGAACAAGGTCCTAATTCTCTTTCCAGGCCCTTCCCGTCCAGGGCATTTGGGCTCCCAGCCCTGGCCGCTGTCTCAGAGGCCGCTCAGATCCCTCCTCCCCACCCCCCCAGGAGGGGGGAACTATGGGGTGTGAATTGAGTGAGGTCCAAGGTCCTACACATGGTGTCAGGGAGGTAGGGGTGTAGAGGGTGGCGAAGGGGGAGGAGAGAAGGGATTTGCACTCGGGAGGGCGATGCTGCCACCTGCTGGAGTCCTGGGGAGAGACAGCCCAGCTGTGGAGCGGTGTTCCGGGGGGCCTTGGGTGAAACCACTTGGGAATCTTGCACTCAAATGATTCCCTTTCCTTTTTCCAGAATGGTGTCCCACCTATTCCCTCATTTGGCCATTTGGTTTGCAGGTTGGAGCAAGATCACCATCCCATTTTACAGACGAGGAAACTGATGCCCAAAGAAAGAGCCGAATGCCATCTGAAGTCACATGACCGGGGATGGCTTGAAGGTAACATTTGGTCTCCTGCCTCCCAGCCAAGAGCTGTGTCCCTTCCTCAGTGCTCAGACTAGGGTGCCCCGGGAAATGAGAGGGGCCCCCTTATGAACACGGTTGAGAAGGCCCTCTCCAACATCCAGGGAGAGGGTATGAGGGGGGGGAGGGGGCAGGTACATCTTCCTGCTGGGAAGCGCCAATGGCAGCCCTGCAGTTGGCTCAGGGCCTGACATATGCCCACAGTGCTTCTGTTTCCTAAGGATTCACACGCACATTACTACACGGATCATTTCAGCTGCTCTGGCTCCGTTTTCTGAAATGCCACAGGGGCAGGCAGGCTACCAGGGCAACCCTGACCGACGCCTGTCCTGATTCACTGGGCTCCTCCATCCCCCAGACGGCCCACCCCACCCTGCTGCCTAGGGCCCACCTTGGTCCCTGTTCAGGGTTCTCAGGCTATGGCCTCCCTGGTTCCCGAGTCTCCAGGGCCCGGATTCCAGCTCTGCCCTGCAGCCTGATGGGCAGGACTCCTTGTCATAGGCCATCCTTCAGAACTGCCCACATTCAGCTCCCCTGTGCCCAAGGACCAGCTGACAAGGGCGTTCAGACAGTGCCCAGAGTCTGCCCTGTCCCAAGTCCCCATGGCAGGTCAGCTCTAGGCCCCCTTCTCCACCAGGAAGATCCACTTCCAGAGGCTGGTTCCTTGCAGCCTTCTTGTCCCACCATGGAAAACCGCCTCATGGGGAGATGACAGTCGGTTCAGATCCAGGGCTGGGGTCTGAGGCCAATTGCCCTCAAAAGGCCCCACCCTCAGGCAGCCACGCCAGCCCTCGGCTCTGCCTCATAATCTAAAAGAAACATCTCTGAGGGGGTCAGAGAGCAAACCACGAGCCAAGAAAAAGACTGTCTAACTCATCTCAGGATGGGCACAGACTTTCCATGCACAGAATCGATCAGACAGGGAAAGACATGGCCTGACAAAAAGTTGAAACTTCTGTAGATCAGAAAGATCTCGAAATCAAAGGCAAGCAGAGCTGGGGGAAGAGTTTTTGTGACGATAAGGTTGACACCTTAACACACTTTTTCCATGAATTGTCTTTTAATGTCCTTGCTGATTTTCTGTTGGGAACATCAGGCTATTTGTTTCTATATTAAACAGGAAAAGGTTACTTATTTTGGACCTTCTGAATTTTGAACTTGTGAGTATATTACCCACCATATTAAAAAGGGGAGGGGGGAATGATACTATAAATATAAATGAAACAAAATATTTTAATTGATTCCATGTGAAGCGTTAGTGAATGAACATTTAACATAAAAGAAAATTCCTAAGGGGAATTCCTGTCACAGCACTCAGCCCAGAGACCAGGGAAAGGCGAAATTGTAAAACTGATTACATTTGTATCCAGCAGCCCCCACTCTCTGCTTCTGTCTCACCGCCAAGCACTCCTCTTTCCTGAAGCCCTCCTGATGCCCCCCCATTCACCACAGTGAGGCTCTGCTCTTGCCCTCGGGTGAGCTTTGCTCAACTCCCCCGTGCCAAGGCACCGAGGACGCATTTGTGGCCTCTCAGTGCAGATACCATGTCACATGCTGACATCAACATACAGGCCAAGCCCGCTGTTGGGCAGTTGAAAGACAGCAAGTCACCACCTGGCGCTGGCGTGGGCTTTGAAAAAGAGTGAAAGTTTGTTGTGGTAATGATTTTTGATGAGTATCTAGAAGGCCTGAGTCCTTACATACAAAATAGGTGATGAGGGTCCTCAAAGGGCCAGCGTCCCTGAAGCCATTTTCCCCAATGGCAAAGGCTCCTGGAGGACAGATGGGGACCTTCTCTATGGCCCCCACTGAAGATGTTCTGTGGTCAGCAGGGGGCAGACAGGCAAATGACTTGTCGAGAAGGCTCCCAGTTTGGGGGCACCCAGGCCATCTCTATCTCCCAGTCCTTCCAGCTGAGGACTTTCCTTGGCCAAAATAATCTGTAGGACAGAAAATGTGCCTCTTCTCTGCCCAAGCGCCACCCCCACTCCCACCGTGGGGGAGCAAGTCCACTTGTCCTGATGTGTTTTGTGCACACTGGGAGATGATTCAGGCCGGTGTTATAAACCCATTAGTTCCAGTAACAGCAGTCTCTACCCCTCCTCCTGACAGCTGTGCTCATCGGTCACCCTCACTGCCAAGACTGCTTTGGCCCAAGCCCCCTCCTCTCCTGACCAACCTCCTGACCTTCTCTCCCCTCTCTTCTTGGCCTGCCAGAGTCCGGGCAAGGTGGAAAGAAAGCTACGGACAGGCCCCAGGTTGCCTGCAGACTGCAGATTAAATAAGGCTCAGTGGCTGGTCCTGAGGCTGGCTGTGTACCAGCGGTGGTGCTGCGGGGAGCCTTCTAAGGCAGGGCCACAGCGCCACCTCGTGGTAGACAGCCACATGCGCAGCCAGGCCAGAGCCAGCCCAAAGAATCTCCCCACGTTGGTGCCTCTTCCTCAACTATTTCACTGTCCAGTCCTTCAGGTCTTCCCTAGATCCCAGGAGAGCCCCATCCCTGAGGATTGAGGGACAACTGCCAAACCGAGGTCCCAGCCACATCTCTGAGACACACGCCCCCATACACAAACCAAAACACCTAGAAAGGGCCTGGGCTTCTGTGTCAGTGAGACCTGGTACTCCCGTGTCCTCTGTTAGGTAGATGCCTGAGCTCAGGCAATTACATAACCTCATGAGCCTCAGTGTCCTGCTTCTAGAATGGGAGCAGTAAAAACACTGCCAAGGAATCCATTAGGTAATACAGGCCCTAGAGCTGCCGCGGGCTCTCTGCAGGTGCTCAAGAGACAACGGTTTCCTTTCCTTTCTGTCCGGGCTTGGTGCCTGGAGAACCAGGACTTACTCAAACGCCGGGTTGAGGGGACAGCCAAAACCCAAAGCCTAGGATAGGAAACGATTCTACCTCAGCAACTCCAAGAAACCATTTCAAACTACTTCTTCCGATGCTCTTTGCCTCTCTCTGAACGCCACGTTTAAGGTGACTAAGCCGCCTGGTTTGCCAGGCGCTGAGGGGTTTTCAGAGTGAGGGACCTTCAGCGCCAAAACTGGGGATGTCCCCGGCCAACCTGGATGAGTCAGTTGCCCCTTCCTTACCTTTCTTCACAGTCCAGTTCGCTGGGCCCAGGAATCCGCATTGTAACACTCCCCACGGTGATGCTTGTAAAACCAGTGGCCACCCCGCACTCTCCATGTTTTCTCATCGGCTTTTGGCAGGAACACTACTCACCAACTAGACAGGAAGCCACCTGAGGCATGACACACACTGAGTGACAAGACCTTGGAAAGACTCCAAAGAACTTTTTTTTTTTTTTAAGATTTTATTTATTTATTCGACAGAGATAGAGACAGCCAGCGAGAGAGGGAACACAAGCAGGGGGAGTGGGAGAGGGAGAAGCAGGCTCACAGCGGAGGAGCCTGATGTGGGGCTCGATCCCATAAAGCCGGGATCACACCCTGAGCCGAAGGCAGATGCTTAACCGCTGTGCCACCCAGGCGCCCCTCCAAAGAACTTTCTAAAAGGCTCTGGACCTGGATCTGCAAATCAGACCAGCAGCAGGGGTACCTATTCCTACTCGGCTGCACGGGGGGGTTGCTCCTCTGTGATCCTTCCGTTCATTCACTAAGGGTTTGTTGAGCGCCTGTTGGCCTGGCCCCTGAATGTACATACTAATGATGGGAAAGAAACAAATGCCACTTGCATAAGCACGATAATTTTAGATAGTAAATCGTAGTAAATACTATAGGTAGTAGCAAATACTACGATATCACATTCAACGGCACCTCTGAGGTGATATTTGAGCCCTGAAGGTTAAGGAGCTTGCCACCCAAAGATTTGGACGAAGGTATTCCAGGAGGACGAAGAGCCCCGAGGCAGAAACAAGGAATAGAAAGACTAGAGTGACTGGAGCATAGCAAGCAGGGTCAGAGTGACAAGAGCTGAGGATGGGGGAGCAGGAGAGGGGTGCAGGGGCCAGTTCAGGCATGTGGGACCTTCTGGCCCACGGCAGTCCTCTGTATTTTATTCTGCATGCAGTGGAAAGCCATCAATGATTTCAAGCAAGGAAATGACAGGATTTGATTCATGTTATGAAAAGCTCACTTGTGGGGTGGGGGGCACCTGGCTGGCTCAGTCGGTGGAGTGTGCGACTCTTGATCTCAGTTGTGAGTTCAAGCCCCATGTTGGATGTAGAGATTACTTAAAAAATAAAAATATTTTAAAAATAAAAGAAAAGCTCATTTGGACTTCTGTGTAAAGAAGGGACCGGAGAGGGACAAGAAGTGGAAGTAGGGAGGGCGCCTGGGTGGCTCAGTCAGTTAAGTGTCTGCCTTTGGCTCAGATCATGATCCTAGAGTCTCTGCTCAGCGGGGAGTCTGCTTCTCCCTCTGTCCTTCACCTCTCCTCTCTCTCTCTTTCAAATAAATAAATAAAATCTAAAAAAAAAAAAAAAGTGGAAGTAGGGAGTCAGTTAGGAGACTACTGCAAGAGTCCAAGCAGGAGATGACAGGAAGTGCAGATGGACAGAAGTGCTGGAGGGAGATACAGGACTTGCTGGTGGATTAGATACGGGGGAGCAAAGGGGTACAAGGAAGTCTGCCTCCTAAGCGTTTCACTTAGAACCCAGGTGAATGGATGAAGGAGGCATTTTGTGGGATGGGAAAGACTAGGGGAGGAGCAGGTTTGGGAGGGGAAATCTCCCGTGATGTGTTTTGAATGAGTCATCCTAGCGGAGAAGACGAGTGTGCTGATAGCGCTGGGCTTTGTACAAAGGCACAGGGAAACATCTACGAACTATCCTCAGGCCAGCTTAATAGTGTGGGAGACTACAGTGATTTTTAGTTCAGCTAGAAATGGGTGCTGCCTTTTCTTTCTGAAAGGAATAAGAATTTTGAAAAATTGGCCAGCGATGTAAAATATTTTGTACAGTAACAATTGCATCAGTCAAAACCCCTTTTGGTTAAAAGTGACAGACCGAAGTCTGACTGGCTAATGCAAAAGGGCACTTTTGGGGGCACCTGTGTGACTCAGTTGGTTAAGCACGGGACTCTTGGTTTCCGCTCTGGTTATGATCACAGGGTCATGGGATGGAACCCATATCTGGCTCCCCCTCAGCGTGAAGTCTGCTTGGGATTCTCTCTCTCCTTCTTCCTCTGCCCCTCCCCCACTCACTCCTGCTCTCTCTCGCTCTCTCTCAAATAAATAAATAAAACTTTAAAAAAATTACATATATATATATATATATATATAATGTTTCTAAACAGAAAGAGAAAAGGACTCTTCCCAGATAACTCAAGATAGAAGGGCGCCTGGGTGGCTCAGTCGGTTAAGCATCTGCTTTCGCCTGGGTCATGATCCCAAGGTCCTGGGATTGAGTCCCATGGGCTCCCTGCTCAGTTGGGAGTCCGCTTCTCCCTCTGCCCCTCCCCACTGCTTGTGTGCACGCTCTCTCGCTCTCTTTCTCCCAAAAACAACAGCAGCAACAGCAACAAAAACCCACCTAGAGATAGACACTCTGATTGGGTCACTCGGAGTCACGTGCCTATCTCCAAACCAACCAGTGTGCAGTTGGGCTGATTTAGTTTGACAGGTCCTGTGCTCGGCCTATGTCGGGGGGCACAGTATGTTAGAAGAAAGGGTAAAAGGATCTACTGCACAATGTCACCTTTCTGAAAACAGAACTCAAAAGTACAGCCAAAAGAGCCTTCTTGGAAGCCTCAGCCCCCTCCCAACCAACGCAAGATTCAAGGTCCCGCTACATCACGTGTGCGGCTGGGACAGTCACTCCTTCACCAGCCAACCCACCCCCCAATGGCGCTGATCCTTTGAAAAATCAGTGTGTGCTTCCTTGTCGTCATCACCCTTGGGCAGTAGTTCTAAGTTCATGTTCTTTCCTCTAGGTCAAGAGTGAGTACGTCTACTCCTTTCACAGTTATTTGAAAGCAGCACATACATCCCTCTCCAGCCCGCTCTTCTCCAGGATCCGGACTCTGCAGTTTCACCTGTAGTCTTCATGGATGGCTCCTTGTGATGGGAGTTGGAGGGGCATCTAGCCCCCCGGAACCTTGAGGCCCGGGGTTGTTAAATCAAGGATTTGATGTGGAAAGGCAGGGGACCAACGGAGGGAGGGAAGGGACCAGCCAGCCAGCAGGGAGCATAAAAATACTTCAAGAGAATGCAGTTTTACCACTTAACATTAAGAAGGACAAGAACATAGGGGCGCCTGGGTGGCTCAGTCGTTAAGTCGTTAAGCGTCTGCCTTCGGATCAGGGCATGACCTGGGATCGAGCCCCACATCAGGCTCCTCCGCTGGGAGCCTGCTTCTTCCTCTCCCACTCCCCCTGCCTGTGTTCCCTCTCTCGTTGACTGTCTCTCTCTCTCAAATAAATAAATAAAATCTTAAAAAAAAAAAAAAAAAGGACAAGAACATAGATGAGATAAAAATAAATTCAGAAGAAGTTTTAAAAGAAGGCTCAGAGGAAAAGAAAAGAAGTATGGAAGGAAAGGCGGCATCACGGTTTTAAAGGGAAAGCACATCCTCGTTAACAAAAGGGTGTGTAAAGGAACGAAATGGTTATGACAGAACAAAATCTTTAAAAAATAAGAATAATTAGGGAATATTCAGGTAATAAAATAACAATCAGTTAAATCAAAAGACTTTTTAAGAGACTTTAAACACTGTAAGGCTAGAAGGTGATGCTAGAGGCAACAGGACAGTCAAGGGCCAGAAGCACCAGGCAGGGCCGGGTGGGGAGTCTCCCGGGCTTCAGCAAAGTCTGGGGTCACTGCAGGCCACCCCTGCAAGCGGGGATGCCTCTGACGAGCCCCCCATGCCTTATGTCAGAGCCTCCAGGAAATGCCCGTCCTCAAATCGCTGCCGGGGAAAGGCATTCAGTGGGGGCTCCCCTGGAACTGGAGAAGAAGCACCTGCCCCCCCAGCCCCAGTCAACCTGGCCCCTCGGCCACTGCCCGCGGGAGGTGGATTCTAGAGCCCTCGTGCCCATGGACTGCCACCTCAGACGCCCTCTTTAAAGGTGATTCCACTCGGCTGCAAAACTTCACACGTATATAAAATAGATAGAGAATACAGATCTTCTATGTTCTATATAGCATTATATTAAATAACATCATAAATGATATATCACATTATATCTTATATATAATATAAATCATTATATACATGATTGTATATATTTTCTAGATAGGTATCTACCCCGTGGGCCAGCAGTCCCACATCTAGAATCTACGTCGAAGATACACTGGCCAAAAATTCAAAGCAATGTGAACAAGGTCTTCATTGCAGCGCGCTAGCTCTGCCACCAGAAGACTGAAAACCATCCAAGCGTTCATCAGTGGAGGAGCGGTTCGCCCCCATGAGCAGAGCACCGCACTGCCGTACTGAGGAAGGAGGGAGACTTCGATCTGCAACATTGAAATGATCTTCAGGATATACTGTTAGAGGGGTGCCTGGCTGGCTCAGTCGGTGGAGCATGGGACTCTCAGTCGCAAGGTCTTGAGTTCAAGCCCCACGTTGGGTATGGAGCCTACTTAAAATAAAAAAATTCAAAAAAAAAGAATATACTGTTAGTGAAATCAGTGAGGAATAGGACAGCTTTTGAACAAGAAGGAAAGAAAGTGGAACACAAACATAAGTGCATATTTGCCTATATTTTTTAAGAGAAACCATTAAAGGATAACCAAAAAAGTAATTTTTAAACTACTTCCTATAGAGAGAAGGAGGAAATAGGATTCAGGGACAAGGATATAAGCTGGACTTCTCCAAATAAACCTTGTTTTATAGTTTTGGCTTTGGAAGCACGTAAATTTTTTTAGATAAAGAAATGAAAAAGAAAAAGAAAAGAATCCCTAAAAATGTAAAATAAACTGAATCAAATGGCCCTCCCTGTTTCTCAAGTTGGTAACATGGCCATAACAGAAAAACTGTGCTGACTTTAAAATCCAGTGCTTTGAATACTGCATTTGGATTATAAATTAAGGACAAAAGAAATCACAAAGGAATCTTAAACTTCAATCAATAATCTTATTGTTAGAAATAATATTGATAATTTTTTTTTTGAGAGAGAGAGAGCGTGCAATGAGGGGGGGTGGGAGGGGCAGAGGGTGAAGGAGAGAGGGAATCTTAAGCAGGCTCCATGCCCAGCGTGGCGCCCGATGCGGGGCTCCATCTCACAACCCTGAGATCATGACCTGAGCTGAAATCAGGAGTTGGGTATTTAACCAACCGAGCCTTCGATGTGCCCTGATAATATTATTTTGAAACTATTGTGTGTCTGTGTATAGTAGGATGAAACAAATAAGTAAATTAATTACGTAAGAGTTGTAAAGAACTAATATTTTCAGAACAAGAAAAAAGACATCCAAATAGAAAATCTAATGGCATAAATATTGTAATTTTAAATTTGAAATGGAACTATCACTCTAAACTCAACTTTATTTTTTCCCTTTTTAAAAAGTATGCAATTCCTAGTTTTGTCCTCTGAAAAGGCTTTGAAATATGGTAACCATAGAGTAGCAACAATCGATTCTAACACACAGATTTGGTCTCCTAAATAACAACATTTCCCAGCAAAAAGAACCAGACTCCTAGGAGAAATGGCCGATTCCAGGACTGAAGAAAGAAAACTACAAACTGCATTCTGGAATATCTTTGTCATGCGGGAATAAGAAGACTATCAAAGATCCAGGATTATGCCAAAAAGACCCAGGAGCCAACTTGATGGCACTTTCTCTGGGCAAACATGAGACAGATTGAGCATCAAGAGTGATAGCAGGGCCTTGAATCATGAGAACATAACAGTCCTAAACACCGATGCAGCCAATAACAGGGCTACAAACTACATGAAGCAGGAAAAGGCAGAATGAAAAGGAGAAATAGAAAATCTATGAGTGTAGTTGGTTATTTTCATACTCTTCTCCCAATGGCAGAACAAGTAGAGAGAAAACTCAAAGCTATCAAGCCTTGAGCAACACTAGAAACCAACTTGATATCATTGGCACTGACAGAGCACTCTGCCCGACACAGCACAATACACATTCTCGTCACATACAGCTAAATTAAACGAGAAGCAGGAAAGCATTAGAGAAAGGGAAATGAAACTGAAATGAAATGAAACTGAAAACTGGATATTTGAAAAAGACAAATGAAAGTGAAAAATCTCTTATCAGACTGATCAGCAAGAGAAAGAAAAAGAAACAAACTGCCAATATCAGACATTTGCAAGGACATCCCCACAGATCCTAAAGACAAGAAGGGAATATTATGTATAACGTTAGGCCAATAAATGGAACAAATTTAATGAAAAAGACAAATTTCTTGAAAAACACAAAATACCAAAGCTCACTCAAGAATAGATCACTTGAATAGCCTCATATCTACTAAATAAATTGAATTTATAGGGTTAAAAGGAAAAAAACCTTCCCACAAAGAAAACGGCAGATCCACAGGCTTCACCAGTGACTTCTGCCAAATAGTTAACACAGAAATAATACAGGACTTACACCCTGGAAACTACAAGACATTGCTGAGAGAAATTCAAGGCCTAGGGGCGCCTGGGTGGCACAGTTGGTTAAGCATCCAGCTCTTGGTTTCAGCTCAGATCATGATCTCAGGGTCATGAGATAGAACCCTGTGTGGGGCTCCACACTCAGCGTGGAGTTTGCTTGAGTTTCTCTCTCCCCCTCCCTCTGCACCTTCCCCAACTCTCTCAATCTCTCTCAAATAAACAAATAAATCTGAAAGAAAGGAAGGAAGGAAGAAAGAAGTTAAAAGCCTAAATAAGTGGAGAGATGTACCTTATTTATGGAATCCAAAGACTCAATATTGTTAAGTGGACAATTCTCAAGTTGATGAACAAAGTCAATGGAATTCTTGTAGAAATCCTAGGACGTTTTCATAGAAAATTGCAAGCTGATCCTAAAGTTTATATGGAAAGGTAAAGGACCTAGAATGGTCTAAACAGTTTTAAAAAAGAACAAAATTGGAGGACTTACGCTATCTGGTTTCCAAACTTATAGTAACCCATAGCATCGGCATAACATCACACTGACATGCAGGTCAATAGAATAGAATGATAGTCCCCCAAAAGACCAACACGTTTTTATGGTCAATTCATTTTTGACAAGGTGTCAAAGCAATTGAATCAGGAAAGGATAATATATTATATATTATAATACATTATGCTATAATATAATGTTATATACATATATTATATATATTTTATAAATATATCAATAAATGGTGCCAGAATTGAATATCCATACACCCACACATACACACACAAATTAGCCCTCTACTTATATCAATTAACTCCTAAATGTAAGAGCTAAAACATAGAATAAAATCTTGGTGACCTCAGGTTAGGCAAAGATTTCTTAGATATGATACCAAAATTGCCATCCATAATAGAAAAAAACTGAGAGATTGAATTTCATCGAAATTTTAAAAGTTTGCTCTTGAAGAGACTCTGTTAAGAAAATGAAAATCCAGGCAGGTGGCTGGCTCAGTCAGGAGAGCATGTGACTCTTGACCTCAGGGTGTAGAGTTCAAGCCCCGTCTTGGGCAAGGAGCCGATTTTTTTACAAAATTAGAAAAAAAACCCGAGCCACAAACTAGGAGAAACTATTTACAAAGCATATATCCAATAAAGGAATTATATCTGCAACTCAAAAATGAGAAGACAGGGGTGCCCGGTGGCTTAGTTGGTTAAGCATCCAACTCTTGATTTCGACTCAGGTCATGATCTCAGGGTTGTGAGATCGAGCCCTGTGTCCGGCTCTACTCATCATGAAGTTTCACTGAGATTCTCTCTCCCTCTCCCTTTGCTCCTCCCCCACCCCAGCTCTTACGCACAGGGGCACACTCTGTCTCTCTCTAAAAAAAGAAATAAACAAAAATAATGAAGAGACAAACAACCCACGCACACATCAAAAAAAAGGGCAAAAGATTTGAATGGACAATTCACCAGAGAAGATATATGAATGTCTAATGAGCACTCAAAAGGCTACTGAACATCATTATGTAGTTCATTGTATATAAACTATTGCTCAAAAAAAAAAAACAAAAAAAAACCCTGTAGGGGCGCCTGGGTGGTGCAGTCGTTAAGCGTTAAGTCTTTAAGCCTGAGCCTTCGGTTCAGGGCGTCATCCCGGCGTTACTGGATCGAGCCCCACGTCAGGCTCCTCCGCTATGAGCCTGCTTCTTCCTCTCCCACTCCCCCTGCTTGTGTTCCCTCTCTCGCTGGCTGTCTCTCTCTGTCAAATAAAGAAATAAAATCTTTGAAAACAAACAAACAAATAAACAACAAAAAACTAATTTGGTCACCTTTGGGAATTGTGAGGGTATCAACTCATCATTCTTAAAGATCAGAAGAAAAAGGAAAAGAATCAAACAATATTATCCAGGCTTTTCTAAAGTGGATTGTGCTTGAGGAAAACCAAACAGTCAACAGGAAAAAAAAGGGTTCGTTGTTTTTTTTTTCTTAGAATCACAGTCATAAATGCAGAACGAATAATAGAATTAGAAAATCACTATTGTGCAATCCTTAATAAAATAATAAATATAGACAAAGAGCATCCACGGCTGCTGAAACCATTAGGTTAGAGGCTGACGCGGAATTTAATAATGGATGGATTCGGTTGACCACATCTGAAGTCACCAATAAAATCAACATCATGAAGCGTGGAACGTTATGTACTTTCTCCTGTGTTGCAATAGCACATAGTACCACCTAGAATATAATTTTGCAAAAAGAAAAAAGTTGAATCAATATTATCAAGCTTCTAGAGCATATCATCGGGAGGGATCGAAGAGCTTGTTATAGGGTGTCTCGAGGGTGTATTTGGCCAAAATCTGTGGGAAATTCTGCAGATCAACAAATATATATCATAAAAGGGAGTTGGGAGAGAGGGGATTGGTATACATTAAGAGAAACTTAAAAGACATGTTGGTCAAATGCAATGGGTGGATTTTGCTTGGATCTTGAGTCAAGCAAACCAACTGCAAAAATACCTTTCAGGGGTAAGTGTGGAAATTTGAACACGGACTAGGAATTAGCTGCTACAGGGGCATTATTATTATTAATCTTACAAGGTGTAATAATGATACCGTGATTATGTTTTTTTTTAAAGTGGTCAGCTGTTGGGTTTACATACTGAAGTGTTCATAAGATAAATTAAGCCATATCTGGAGTATCCTTTAAAATACGCCAGCGACCCCGGTGCAGGGGTAGGGGAAAATATTGTGGAAATGCATAGATAAAACAGTGTTGACATGTCTTGGAAGTAATAATGGATGGATATACGGGGTGGGGGTAAATATACGATCTCCCTTACTTTGGGATATAGCTTCCATAATAAAGAACTGGGGTTTTGTTCTGTTGAATTTTAAATAGGCTGTATCCATACAGATCCCAGCTCTCAGGCTGAGGTCTGACCTACTGAGAGGTCAAAAGAAGTATTCCCTCCCTGATCCACACGGAGACCACATGCTCAGTGTCTGTGGGGTGCACAGGAGAGAAACGAGTCAGGGGTTAAGAAAACAGCAAGGCAAGCAGGTGAAAGGAGGGGCAGCTGGTACCTACCTCTGTGCTGTGGATTCATGGAGTGTGAGGGGACCCTAGCGAACCAAAGATCACATGCCCAATCCAAAGGGGGCAACTAATGTTGCCACGTGGGAATAAGGGCCCCAGATGGCCAACTTCTCTGATTTTTCATGTGAAAGCTGAAATCTGGACATTTCAGTAAAATCTACCAAGACATAGGCAAATGATTAAAAATGTTTCAAAGGCCTAGCCAGTCAGTGCTAGCAAGCCGAACAAAACCTGCAGGAGGCTAGATTTGTTCCACGGACTGCTGTTTTGTGATCTCTGACACTACACCATGTAATAATGCATTATACAGTGCTGTGATGCATGAATCATTGTTGACATTTTTACCAGTTGGGTCACACGCTGGGACAAGTGAGGTTGCATACATCTGAAACCCCCAGATCCTTTACATGCAAACAGCTGTCAAGCCAGGCATCCCCCACACTGAACTCTGAACTGAACACAGGCACAATTATCTCTGTCAAATTGCATATTGTCATTTGTCAGAAACATTTGTCTCTGGATTGTCTCTACTTGTCCTCCAAATTCTATTGAATTTGCACTCCCGTCCAGCTTTGTATCGTGCACAATAAGCCTGTCTTCATCCAAAGTAACTACAAAGCTAATGTCAGCCTGGAGTATGTCAGGCTTCTCTCCCGCTAGAGATCTCCAACTGTTCACCCATAACTTCACCCTCCCTTCCAAGTTCATCCACCTCGTATTTACCCATCTGCCTCCTTAAAGCCACCCTACATCATACACAGGCCTAATCCACCAATCCTGGCATTAATAATGCCACCTCCTCCCATCTGCATAGTACTGTGTGGTTTAAAGCATTTTCCCATAATATGTGACTTGATCTTTGTCACCTCTCACAGTTTTTAAAAACCAAATCAATGTCACATTAAGACATTGGACTACCAATCTGCCAATAGTCTGTTTGTGTATTACCCACTACTAATTTCCTAGCAGGGGATTTCTAGAGTTAATCTCTAGCGCAACTCATTTCACTTCCTGCCCTCCCACCTCACCATTTAACCAGAAAAATAGGCCCCTAAACCACCATCACTCCAGCAATACCCCACAGGGACGGAAACCATATTTAAGACAAAGTTCTAGCCATGAGAGTTGACAGGAAGTGAAATGGGTTGCCTTGTGAAGAAAACATATTTCAATACCAAAAATCTTGAAATAAGAGCTGGGGTTTTGTAGAAGGGATTCTGACATGGATGTGAAGCTGGGCAGAATGATCTTACATTCATTTATTTCTGTCCATGTGGGGAACCTGCTCTGGGCTCAGCTCTCAGAAGTTTCCGACCAGTTCTTGCAGCGAGTACCCTTGGACAGTCAGAAACATTCACTTGGCAAGTCTGATCGTGTTCATGCTTTGTGATTTTTAAAATTACTTTCCTTTTAAAAAAAGTTTTCGGCAAATTTTCTTTTTAAAATGCGAATAAAGAGAATCCATACAATGGAATATTAATCAGCCATAAAAAGAAATCGGGTACTGATACAGGGTAGGACATGGGTGAATCTTGAAAGCATTAAGGGAAAGAAGCCAGTCACAAAAGACCACAGGGTCTATGATTCAGTTCATATGAAAGTCCCCAGTAGGGAAATGTATAGAGACAGAAAGCAGATTAGTGGTTGCTTAGAGCTGGACTGGGTAGCTAGGGCGGTGACAGCTAGAGGATATGGGGTTTCTTCCTGAGGTGCTGAAAATGTTTTAAAATTGAACCTAGTGATGGTTACACACCTCGGTGAATATACTAAAATCCATTGAATCGTACACTTTAAAATGGTATGTGAATTATTTCTTAAAACTTTTTTTTTAACTTAGGAAAACCATATTATTATTATTATTATTAATTATTATTATTAATGGATAGATACTCGTCTCCAGGCCTAAGCTAGATTTCTCACCATCTGCCGAGGATGAGCCTGTAAGCAAAAGGCTCTCGCTGGGGGAGGGTCTGGCCTCGGGGTAGGTGAGGAGGGCAGACTTCCTCGCATTTCAGTGGCCAAGAGGCTTTCCATCCTCAGTCTGGGGTTGGGGCTAGTAGCCGAGGAGACAGACCAGAGCTCCACCTTCCACCCACTTTCTCCGAGCCTTCTAGGTCTTGCTTCTCAGTGCTCCATCCCAGGATTTAACTACCATCCTGTCCATAAAAACAGCAGAAACCACTCTTTGGGGAGAACGCGTTTGGGACGACTCTCAGCCGACTAAACTTGTTCCCTGCTCCGCCCACACCTCCTGGGGACGTGGGGCACCCATCCACCCTGTGGCAAAGCAGCCCCCACGCTTCAGAGGCGTGTTCCCGTGCAGGCTGCAAAAACCAGATCGCCTATCCCCCGCCCCCCGCCGCTCCCCGGGGGACTTCTGAACCTGGCAATTGCGGCATGAATGAAAGGACAGCCGCCACTCGGACATCACTTAGAAAACGTCTGCTCTGGGGTCCGCCGGCGAATTGGACCACTGCAGCCTGACACCGGGGAGAAAAGGCGCAGAATGGGGAGAGGGAAACGCCCAGCGCACATTTCCCAAACTCTGCACGTCGGCCCAGGGAGGCCTGTGTGTCTGGGGAGGGGAGAAGGGCCCGCGGTCTCCGGGTGTCTGCAGTTCGGAGGGAGGGTAGCAGCTGCTCCACTTTCGCCCTGCGCTGAGCCCCTGGCCCCAACTCCCGGGAGTGGTCGCCCGGCTCGCCACCCCCGACCCACAGAGCGCCGCGCCACGCCCCACCCGGCCCTGGGCTAGGGGCCGTGGAAGGGAAGCCGGACCTCGTCCCGGCGCCGGGAGCTGGGGCACGCCCGGGAGATTTTCGACCTCGATGCCCAGGCGGGGCCCCACCACCGGTGCGGCGCCCCGGGATCTCCCTTCCACACAGCCGGTACTGTGGCCGGGGACTGGATGCCGTTAAAGGAAAGGCCTAGGAAGAGAAGTAGGAGGAAGCAGTATTCAGAGGTCCAGATTCGAGGGGCTGGATGGTGCGTGGGGGCAACAAGTAGCTTGCACAGCGGGTAAGCAGCGCCAGTGCGAGTTGCTTCCTGCCAGCGGCGGAGCGACAAGCGCACGCAGGAATTCAGCCACAGGAATTGAGAACGCTAAAGAGAGACGAACTCGTTCTTTTGGGTAAGGAGATAAAAGGGGGCTGCGGATGTCCAAAAGGGTCATGCTCCAGGTGAGGCTCGAACTCACAACCTCGGCATTGCTCTGCATGTACTGCTGTATAAGTACCGCGCGCTAACCGATTGCGCCACTGGAGCTCCGCTTAGCCGGCCTCGCGATGGCTCTATCAGGGTTCACCCAGGCCCGGTGCGGGCTTCCGCGGAGCATGCGCACTCGCGGCTCGGAGCTGCGCGGGACTGGGTCCGGGCCCCGAGTCGCCTGCAGCTGCGGGCCCTGCGGCCCCCGGTGGCGTGAGCGGGGGGATCCTGCGAGGGTCTCCCCGGAGGATGAAGGGCCGGTTGGCAGGGCCGTGATGGGCAGGCCATTGGGGCGTTGAAAAGAGCGCAGCCCGCCTCGCCGATCAGCGCGGGAGGAGGAGCCTCGGCCGCCGCGTTCGGCGTCCTCCCGGAGTTTTGCCTTCGGGAGCGGGCCCCGCGAGGAATCGGGCCCCGCGAGGAGGCGGGCGGGCGGCGGTGCGGTGGTGACGCGGGCCGAAGGGTGGGGCCGAGCGGGGCGGCCTCGTCTCACCGGCCGCACTTCCCCGCCGACCGCCCCCTGTCCGCGCCCCAGGCCCCGGCCTGGCCTCCCCGCGCTGCCCTGGAAGTCGGCGGAGCCGTCGGGGGGGCAGCCAGGCGGCGCCTGGGGCAGGGGGTGGACCGAGGGCGGCCTCCGGGACCGGACAGGGCGGGGGCTTCAGTATCAGAGCCTGGTCGGCCCCGGAGGTGCCCCTCGTCCATCCTGAGCGCAGGCACAAGGCGTGTCCCCGAAGTCATGTCAACCACAGGCGTTCCAGGGACATGACGATAGCCTGGGCCTTCCAGAGAGGGCCGACTAAGCCCCGCGTGTTTTGTTGGGCCCCAACATGTTTGTTTAGTTTAATTTTAAAACTAGTTCCTAGTATTTAAAATCAAGAGGTCTCATACAAATATCTGGCTATCCATTCCTTTTTTTTTTTTTTTTTTAAACCAGTCACAGGGCCGAATTATAACTGTCCGGTGCCCTGGCACTTTTGTCTTCGTGGACCCCTTCCTCCATTAAAAATAAAAATAAAAATAAAAATAAAAATAAAAATAAAAATAGTATTTTATTCCTGCAAAATAAAGACAAATATAATCCAGGCTGGATTTATTGTTACAACATGATGATTGTATTTTTTCCTTCTGATTTCAAAAGAATTTAAAATGTGAACATTTTTGCGGGTTCTCGGCACTGTGCCTACTGTACCTAGTTGATAACGCCAAAGGGAACTGCATCCCTACCCCTACCCCCGCACCCCCCTGGGAGGTCAGCGGTGGCCACCTCCACAAAGTCCGCACCACCCTCTCGGTGTCTTCCTCCAAGTTGCCTCTCTCGTCTCCTGGGCCTCTGTGGGGATGTTGGTCACCCCGTTTGGTTGACCAGAGCCAGGAGAGTAAACAACAGAAGACTATGATAATAGATTGGGGGGCCTGGTATGAGCAAGTGGTGGGAGGCAGAAAAAAGATCCTGTATGAGGTCACTTCGATGGTGACTCCCCACGGTAACAGCTTGTGTTTGGGTGACTGTGTCAAACAGTAGGATTGTATGAAGCCTTGAAATTCAAGCAGAATTGATTAGACTAATCAGGCAGACAACCAGGAGACAGTTAACAGTAAGGCAGGGGCCTCCGGAAGGTATTGTTTTTAGGAAGCTCAGTGCCCCGTGCCTACTGGGTTATCCACCCAGAGAAAAGAGGGAAGGGAGACTCTCCAGATAGTTTTGAACTGTAAGAGAGGTAAGTCCAGAGCAAGAGCTCAGAAAGGGGGATGGTCAACACACACACCCCTGCAAGATCCCATCAGGCACCAGGCAGGGGGTGGGATGCAGAGCTGTTTACAATAGGCCAGGATTAGGGCTCCTTGGAGCATGCCTGTCCACGTCCAAGGTACTTGGAGGGCAGGAGAGTGAGACTTCGAAATAAATAAATTGGAACAGGCTGTTAAGGTAATTGCATGGTTTCCCTGAGGTGGGAATACTTTTTTAAGTTTTTAAATTTTATCTGTTTATTTTTAAAGGTTTAATTTTTCTTTCAGATCTTATTTTTAAGTAATCTCTGCACCCAATGTGGGGCTCGAACTCACAACCCCAAGATCAGGACTTGCATGCTGCACCAAGGGAGCTGTCAGATGCCCCAAATTTTTTAATTTTAAATTGAAAGGGGTTAATTTCCTGATGAACAAGAACATAAGTCGTGGACCTATACATAGTGTCTTCTCAAATCCAGTAGCATCTGCAGAGTCTGCTTTCCCTCCAAGTCCCTCAGGTAGAATGCACCTGGTGAACTGGGAGCCCCAAGGTTGGCCCCTGGTGGTCCACTTCACTCTCACTTCTCCCATCCTGGATCTACTCTTTCATTGGTTCAGCAGATATTAACTGATCCCGGTTGCGTGGGAGGGGAAGGCAGAACCTCATACAGACTTTGGGAACTAAAATAGCTTAGTCCCCAAAGAAAGTGGGGCTCTAAAGAAAGGACCTAGTAAAGGCAATGCTGAACCTGGAGGGGGCGGTGTCAGAACTACTTCTACCAGAGAGATGTTTCCAGCAAGAAGTCTCCTAAGACCTTCAAATCAGTTAAACTCATTCGGACTGACTCTGAAGAGCCATGAATTAAGAGTCTGAGCTGTGACCCTCCCTGGCTGTGTGACCTTAAATAAATCTCTTACCCTCTCTGGACCTCAGCTTCTTCATCTATAATCTGAGGGATCTAGAACAAATAAGAGCTTTCTATCCTATCTTGACTGGAGAACTCTTTTTATCATGTATATGCTTGCCAACACCTTGAGATTATTAAATCATGTAATAATTATCACGATGTGTGTAAGTTATTTTAAAAATAAAGTTCTTTTAGATACATATATAACTTTAAAACAATCTCAAGTAATAGCTATAATAGAAAGATTAGTCTCAACCTATTTCCATGTAGTGCAAAATGTTTAATTTATTTATGTAAGGGAAAAGCATGCTTTGTTAATAATTTTTTTAAGTTTTTACTTAAATTCCAGTTAGTTAATATACAGTGTAATATTAGTCTAAATAGAACCTGACTATTGATCAGTGATGCTTTCAAGTAAAGATCAAAAGGGAGAAATGGGAAAAACAGTAACTTGGAAACCTCACTAAAATGGAGTCATGGGATTTCAGTAAGGAGACCTCTCACACCCACCACTCATACTCAGTTGCAGACCCAAAAGGAAGAGAAGGACTTGACCTTACCTGGACTTGACCTTGCCTGTGGATGCTTTCCTCATCCCTCGCCCCCCCCAGCTTAGCCAATGAGAAGCCGCCACACTTGGAACTCCCAGTTTACTCCAATGGACTTCTAGTTTGTAATAGCCTTCCCAACTTACTCTTTTTCTCCTTAAAAGAGTGTACCTCTCCGTTGTTCCCCAGACTTGCCTACAGTTTTGTCCCAGCTTGTTTGTTCCAGATTGCTATTCTCTTTTATTCCCGAATAAACCCATCATTTGCTGGTAAAATAAACTGGCAGTTTTCAATTTTTATTTGTAAGGTTAACAACACATGGTTTAGCCATTCTCCTATTAATGGACATCTTGGGTTATTTCCTGCTTGGAGCTTTCATAAATAATGCTGCTAAGAGCATTCCTGTGCGTGGCTTTTCGTTTTCATTCTTTTTGAGTAAATACAGGAGTGAAATTGCTGGATGATAAGGTAGGTTTATGTATAGTTTTTGTAAAAGCATTTTTAAACTTTTTTTAAAGATTGATTTACTTTTTGACACAGAGAGGGAGCACACACAGAGGGAGAGGGAGAAGCAGGCTCCCCACTGAGCAGGGGGCCCTTGCAGGGCTCAATCCCAGGATCCCGGGATCATGACCTGAGCCGAAGGCAGACGCTTAACTGACTGAGCCACCCAGGTGCCCCTTTAAAGGCATTTTTTATTGCAAAACTTATAAACATAAAATTTGCCATTTTGGCCATTTTATTTTTTTTATTAATAATGATTTTTTATTATATTATGTTAGTCACCATACAGTACATCCCCGGTTTTCGATGTAAGGCTCGATGATTCATTAGTTGTGTATAACACCCAGTGCACCATGCAATATGTGCCCTCCTTATTACCCATCACGGGTCTATCCCATTCCCCCACACCCCTCCCCTCTGTAGCCCTCAGTTTGTTTCTCATAGTCCATAGTCTTTCATGTTTCATTCCCCCTTCTGATTACCCCCCCTTTCTTTATCCCTTTCTTCCCCTACTGATCATTCTAGTTCTTATGTTCCATAGATGAGAGAAATCATATGATAGTTGTCTTTCTCTGCTTGACTTATTTCACTAAGCATTATCTCCTCCAGTGCCGTCCATGTTGTAGCAAATGTTGAGAACTCATTCTTTCTGATTGCTGAGTAATATTCCATTGTATATATGGACCACAACTTCTTAATCCAGTCATCTGTTGCAGGGCATCTCGGCTCCTTCCACGATTTAGCTATTGTGGACATTGCTGCTATGAACATTGGGGTGCATATGGCCCTTCTCTTCACTACGTCTGTATCTTTGGGGTAAACACCCAGTAGTGCAATGGCTGGATCATAGGGTAGCTCAATTTTTAACTTTTTAAGGGACCTCCACACGGTTTTCCAGAGTGGCTGTACCAACTTGCATTCCCACCAACAATGTAGGAGGGATCCCCTTTCTCCACATCCTCTCCAACAATTGTTGTTTCTTGCCTTGTCTATTTTTGCCATTCTAACTGGCGTAAGGTGGTATCTCAGTGTGGTTTTGATTTGAATTTCCTTGATGGCTAATGATTTTGAACATTTTTTCATGTGTCTGTTAGCCATTTGTATGTCTTCATTGGAAAAGTGTCTGTTCATATCTTCTGCCCATTTTTTGATTTGTTTATTTGTTTCTCGTGTATTGAGTTTGAGAAGTTCTTTGTAGATCTTGGATACCAGTCCTTTATCTGTAGTGTCATTTGCAAATATATTCTCCCATTCCGTGGGCTGCCTCTTAGTTTTTCTGACTGTTTCCTTGGATGTGCAGAAACTTTTAATCTTGATGAAGTCCCATAAATTCATTTTATCTTTTGTTTCTCTTGCCTTTGGGGATGTGTCATGAAAAAGGTTGCTTTGGCTGATGTCGTAGAGGTTGCTGCCTATGTTCTCCTCTAGAATTTTGATGGATTCCTGTCTCACATCGAGGTCTTTCATCCATTTGGAGTTTATTTTTGTGTATGGTGTGAGATAGTGGTCAAGTTTCATTCTTTTGCATGTAGCTGTCCAATTTTCCCAGCACCATTTATTGAAGAGACTGTCTTTTTCCCACCGGATGTTTTTTCCTGCTTTATCAAATATTAGTTGCCCAAAGAGCTGAGGGTCCATTTCTGGGCTCTCTATTCTGTTCCATTGGTCTATGTGTCTGTTTTTGTGAATTTTGGCCATTTTAAGTGCACAATTCAGTGGCATCAAGTATATTTACATTGTTATGCAACCATCACCACCAGCCATCTCCAGAAATTTTTCATTATCCCAAACTGAAAATCTGTGCCTGTTAAAAAAAGAATTTCTCTTCCCCCTCCCCACAGCTCCTAGTAACCACTATTCTACCTCCTATCTCTACAAACTTGACTATTCTAGGTACCTCATAAGTGGAACAATACAATATTTGTCCTTTTGTGTCTGGCTTATTTCAGTTAGCCTAATATTTTCAAGGTTTATCCATATTACAGCATGTGTCAAAATTTCATTCCTTATGTTAGTATAATATTCCATCATATATGTATATATGCATATTATGCATGAATCATGAATGCATATTATGCATGCATATCATACATGAATAAACAAAATGTGCATAGATATCATATGTAGATATCATATGTAGATATAGATATCATATAGATAGATATATATCTGTGGCCACATTTTGTTTATTCATCAGTCAATACACACTTAGGTTGATTCCACCTTTGGGCTGCTGTGAATAATGCTACTATGAACAGAGAGTTCCTGCTTTCACTTCTGGATCTAAACCCAGAAGTGGAATTGCTGGATTATATGATAATTCTGTTTAACTTTTTTTTAACATTTTATTTATTTATTTCAGAGAGAGAGAGTGCAAGCACGAGCACGGGGAGGGGCAGAGGGAGAAGCAGACACCCCACTGAGCATGGAGCCACCTGCGGGGCTCGATCCTGGGACTCGATCCTGGGACTCGATCCTGAGATCATGACCCGAGCTGAAGGCAGACGCCTAACTGACTGAGCCACCCAGGTGCCCCAATTCTGTTGAATTTTTTGAGAAACTACCATACTGTTTTTCTCAGCAGCTGCACCATTAACATTCCCACTAGCAATGTACAAGAGTTCCAATTTCTCCACAGCTTCGCCAATACAGATTTTCTGTTTGGGTGTTTTTTAGTAACAGCTATTCTAAGGCATGAACTAGTACCTCATGTGGTTTTGATCCGCTTTTCCTTATTAGTGGTGTTGAGCGACTTTTCACGTGCTGCCTGGCCATTTGTGTGTTCTTGGAGAAATGTCTTCAAATCCTCTGCCCCTTTCTTAATTAGATTTGTTTAGTGTCTTGATGTTGTTTTAGGAATTCTTTATATATTCTGGGTATGAATCCCTTACTAGATCTATGATGTGCAAATATTTTCTCCTGTTTTGTGGGTTGCCTTTTCACTCTCTTGATAGTGAGCTTTGATGTGCAAAAGTTTTTAACTTTGATGAAGTTCTATATTTTATAAGAAACTGCTAACCCCTTATTTCCAAAGTAGTTGTGCCATTGTACACTCCCACCAGCAGCGTTGAGCGTTCCAACTGCTCTACATCCTTGTTAACGCTTGATACTGTCAGTCTTTAATTGTATTCATTCTACCAGGTATGCAATAGTATCTCCTTGTGGATTTAATTTGTATATCCTTGATTACGAATCTTTGTGAAATATTTGTTCAAATCTTTCACCCATTATTTTGTTGGCTTTTTTTTGGGGGGGGGTCTTTTCTATTAAGTTGTAGAAGTGACTGATATTTCTCAGTTTCTTCATCTGCAGGTAGCAGGTATGAATTCCTCCAGGACACATGGACTACAAGAAATGCCTAGGTTGATGGGGCGCCTGGGTGTCGCAGACGTTAAGCGTCTGCCTTCGGCTCAGGGCGTGATCCCGGCATTCTGGAATCGAGCCCCACATCAGGCTCCTCCGCTGGGAGCCTGCTTCTTCCTCTCCCACTCCCCCTGCGTGTGTTCCCTCTCTCGCCGGCTGTGTCTGTCAAATAAATAAAATAAAAAATCTTTTAAAAAAATGCCTAGGTTGGCCACCGTCCACAGTGCTCTGGATTTATAAGAACCCCACTCTCATCCAAGGCATGTAGGATCCATGTCAGGAAATTAAGAGAATGCCACATGATGTTGGGGGCTAGAGGGGTGAGGTGGTGGCGTGTGTCTACCAGTGATTTGAAGGGAGGGAGCATCCAGTGGCCGCTGGCAAAGAGAAGCTGTAGAGTATCTCCATGGGAGAAAGGAAGGAGGAAAGAGTAGGGGAGAGCCCACTGGCCCTGGAGCCAGAGAAAATGGAAATGGAGCAGATATATAAGCTAAACTGAAAGCAGAGCTAGCCTATGAATGTCTCTCCAAGGACCTTCTACCTGTGAGGTGACACAGACATAAGCTTCCTGTTCTATTGCAGAGACCCATGGAAACCAAACAATAACCACAGTGCAGATGAAGGGCTTTCTCCTCGGCTGCCCTAACGTGCCCTGCCCTGTCTAGAAGGGTCTCAGCTGAGGTCACAGACTGCTCCATCCCATGGCCAACAGCCAAATGGGATCACATTAGAGAGGCAATATATGGGAGGGCCAACCACTTTTGGTATTTGATGCCCTGATCTTAAGACCTAACACTCCTTGGTTGCAAATCACAACCATAAACAAACAAACAAAAACAAAACAAAACACCTTTTTTTTTTTTAAGAGAGAGAGGGAGAAGGCGGAGAGGGGCAGAGGGAGAGGGAGAGAGTCTGAAGCAGGCTCCACACAATGCAGAGCCCACAACAGGGCTCGATCTCATGACCCTGAGATGGGTCAAAGTCAAGAGCTGGAACCTAACCAACTGAGCCACCCAGGGTGCCCCAACAAATCTTTTAATATATAAAATTAAGCATATAAAAATATACCAGTCAGGAGACAGAAACCAGGCCAGTTATTTAACAAAGAGTCTACTACAGAGAACTGTTAGCTAAGTTTAAAGTTAACTAGGTAACTGAAAAGCCAAAAAGAGAGTTCTGGAGTAGCAGATACCATAGCAGCTGGAAGAAGCAGCTACCACCCCTAGGACTGAGGACAACCAAAGAAGGAACAATTACTAAAACTCGGAAGGTAAGTAAAGACCTGTGCAGAATTGAAACTCTGGCCTCCAAGGGGGTGCACCAGCTTCTCGTGTTGGTATCTCTCATGGGGTCGCTTTAAAGCTGATTCTGCAAGAACAGGGAAACTGCAAGTTGCAGAGGACAGGACAGGGAAGCTTAGGGAAGGACCCAGGGTGTAGAGCTCAGGAAGCACAGGTAGGCAGGGCACCGACAGAAAGCAATCAGGGAGGAGCCAGCCTCCCCTACCCTGCTTCCCCCATCCCCAAGTTTGCAGACTCCCTCCCTTACCTCCATCTGGCAGGGCCTAACAGAACCAGCTGGGAAGCATCAATGGAGTTTGCAGCATCCCAGCCCCTGCATCATAACGCAGAATATAAACCATAAGTTTGGAGCCGAGAGACAATAACTTAATATCTGGCACAAAGCGCTTCATATCACACAGAATGGAGTAACCCTACAGGCAAACAGGAACGTTTCGAGAACAACCTACCCATCCTCTGTTCACCCAGAAAGACGAGGGTTATCTGAAAAGCAGAACAGACCAAAGGTCCGAGCGTCTCCCATATTGGTTTTCCTTTCATGACTCCCTTTGGTGGTTCTAGTTCAGTGGTTTCCAAGCTTTTATGTCTAAGAATTACTGCATACTGTGCTTTATAAGGGATATAAAGAATGTTCTAATTTGATTTTAACTATATGCAACTTTTGCCTTACTAGCTTTAGAACCAAATTCCCTCAACATCACTGTACCCCAGCCCCACTGGAGTGGATCGGAGGCAGAACTCTTTAAGAAGAAACACTGTATAGGACACCCAGGTGGCTCAGTTGGTTAAGTGTCTGCCTTCAGCTCAGGTCACGATCTCAGGGTCCTGGGATGGAGTCCCGCATCCAGCTCCCTGCTGAGCAAGGAGTCTGCTTCTCCCTCTGCCTCTCCCTCCCCCGTTCATGCACGCTCTCTCTCAGATAAATAAATAAAATCTTCAAAAGAAAGAAACACTGCATACAGTGGGGGAGAAGCACAGGCCTTGATGCCAGTTGGGTTTCTGCTTCTACACCTTTGGGGGCGCCCTAACCTGCCCTTTGGGGGAGCTAGTTAATACTCTCAGCTGCAGTTTCAATTTTCTAACCTGTGAACGGAGAAGCAGCTACCTGAGGAAGGAGACAAGGTCCTGCGTCAACTTCTGTCAAATCAGATCCCCAAAGGTGGGGGGCAGAGGAATGTGCCTCACAGGAATGAGGAGTGAATGGTCATTGTGTTAAACCACTAACTTTGGGGTGGGCTTTTCCTGTTACAGCAGCTAATATTACTATCACTGATACAGAGTTCACATCTTACAACAGTTTCCTCGAAGAAATAAGGGTGAGCATCACGTCCATGAAATGAAGACAGCCAGTTGTAGGAGGATACCAATTCAAGTATTTGTAAATAAAAATATGAAACCATTGAAACTTAAAACCCAGTAGATGGGCTGAACCGTAGAATACTTTAACTAAACAGAAAACTAGAAGATTAGGCAGAAGAATATTCCCAGAATGCAGGACAAAGGGAGATGGGGAAAGAAAGTTCAACGACATGCAGATAAGATTTAAAAATGCTACCTTCATCAAAAAAAATTTTCAGAAGTTGCTAACAGAGAGAATAGATGCGAAACAATTTTTTATAAAAGCCAAGCATTTCCCAGATCTGAAGAAAGATACACACACATACGAACACAAAGAGTAAGTTTCCAAAAATGTATGGAATACAAGAAGTAATAGCAAGTTAATACATTAGGAAAACATACTAAGACATCTAAGTATTGCCTGTATAAAATTTTTAAATAATAATCTAAACAAAATAAATCAACATGGAAGTTGCCAGTAAGGAATTCCAGAAGGAAGTTAAAGCTTGCCCAGTTTCCTTTGTTCTTACCTTGGGTGCTAGGGGTGGATATAGATGCTGTTTAACAATATACATTATTAGAAATCTACAAATTTCAATAAATGCACATATTTTTTTTTAAAGATTTTATTTATTTATTTGACAGAGATAGAGACAGCCAGCGAGAGAGGGAACACAAGCAGGGGGAGTGGGAGAGGAAGAAGCAGGCTCATAGCGGAGGAGCCTGATGTGGGGCTCGATCCCGTAACACCAGGATCACACCCTGAGCCGAAGGCAGACGCTTAACCGCTGTGCCACCCAGGCGCCCCTAAATGCGCGTATTTAAAGAATAACCCCTAGATACATGGGAATAGAATACAGAAGGAGAAATGGATCAAAGAACACTTAATCAAAAAAGCCAGGTGTCGTGGACATGGCTAGCTACCCCCAAACATCACTTCCTACCGCCCAGTCGTGTGCCAGAGTTTTGTGTGAGAACCCCACCCCTTCCCCATGGCTGCAGATTTAGGGGGAAGCCGACTCCACCTCCACCTTCAAGTATAAATATTAATTTGACTAAATCAGAGTAGCCCACTCCCTTTACCTCAATAACTGTGTGGCCATGTGAGCCTTAGATTGCCAGTAAACACATCTGGTTCTTGCCTGGGGGCAACTTTGACCCCCAGAGACACTGGGCAATGTCTGGAGACATTTTTGATCATCCCAACTGGAGAAGAGCTCTGGCATCTAGGGGAGAGAAACCACGGATGCGCTAAACATCCTACAATGCAAAGGACAGCCCCCCCCCCCCCCAAAATCAGTCAGGCCAAAATGTCAGTGGTGCCAAGGTCAGGAACCCCTGGCCTAAAGGAAAAGCTATGGATACTTTACATCCCTTGACCCCTCAAAGAAGCAGCATTGGGATAAAGCTGATGCTGCAGACGGCAGATCTGAAGAATGGGAAGAATCAGGGTCCGTGATGACACCGCTGGTCACAGGCTCATTCTCCCACTGGGTATCCAGTTACACGAGCCTTTAACTTCCTATTGGTTAAACCACTGTTTAACTGGGGTTTCTGTTACTCGCAGCCACAAGCATCCTGATAAACTAGGAAAGAAAGAGAAAAAATAGAAAGAAAAAACAAGGAGGAGGGACGTGCATAGACAGAATAATGCCCCACCCTCCCATCCACTCCCCCTACCAAAGACCTCCACGTCCTAATTCCCAGAATCTGTGACTATGTCACCCTACATGATGAAAGGGGCTTGCGCAGGTATGATTATAGTAAGGGGTTGGAGATGGAGGGACTATCCTGGGTTGTCTGAGTGCGTCCAATGTAATCACTAAGGTTCTTACAAGGGAAAGAGGGAGGCAGGAGGGTCACAGGGAGAGAGGTGTGACAAGGAGAACAGAGGATGAAGTGATGCCCTTTAGCAATGGAGGAAGGCCCCTGCGCCAAGGAATGCAGATGGCTTCTAGCAGCTGCGAAAGGCAAGGAAAAGAGGTTCTCTCCTCGAGCCCCCAGAAAAAAATACAACTCTGACAACACTTTGATTTTAGCCCACAAGACCCATTCAGACTTCTGACGCACAGAACTGTAAGATAATAAGCGTGTCTCGCTGTAAGCCCTGCTAGGTTTGTAGTAATCTGTTTTAGCAGCAATAGGAAACAGCACAGCATGGCAATTAGAAAACAGAAAATAAGATGTCAGGAGTATGTACAAACAAACATGGCAATAATTACACAAACATGAAAGACTTGATCTCCTTTTCAATAACAGAGGCTCTCAGATGAAATTTTTAAACTCCATGGGTGTTTCTGTGCCATGGGTGAGGACACACTCACCTTTGATGGGACGAGTGGCAAAGTCACGCTGCAAGGCATATGGATTCGAGAAGTGAAGAAGTTATTGTGGCATCTTTTTTTTTTTTAAGATTTTACTTTTAAGTTATCTCTACACCCAACATGGGGCTCAAACTCAAAACCCTGAGGTCAAGGGTCGCATGCTCTACTGACTGAGCCAGCCAGGCGCCCCGTAGCATCTTTTCGATCAACTTACAATACCTGGAAAATATGCAAACACACAAAGGTATAGCAATATTAGTATCAAATCTGAAGTCAAGGTGAAAAGAAACTAAGAAGAAATGGCTCCTATTGGTCTAGAAACACTACAACAGAAAGGTAAAATAGTCATGAGGCTTTTTACATCTAACAATGTAGATTCAAAATATGTAAAGTAAAATCCACTGAAAGAATAGGGAGAAACTGACCAAAAATTACACTGGAGACTCTAACATATTTCTCTCAGAAACCAAAATATTAAGCAGTTTTTTAAAATAAGGATAACGATGGGGCACCTGGGTGGTTCAGTCAGTTAAACAACCAACTCTTGATTTTGGCTCAGGTCATGATGTCAAGGTCATGAGATCAAGCCCCGCATTGGGCTTCAAGCTGGGTGAAGAGCCTACTTAAGGTTCTCTCTCTCCCTCTCCCTCTGCCCCTGCCACCCTGCTCACTTGATCTCTCTCTCTCAAAAAAAATATAATAATAAAGATAATGATATTTGGGTGTCACAGAAGGTTGATGTCATAGAAACATTTAGAACTGCATTCTGAGAGAAGAACACACATTCACAAAGTCAACCGTAGGCTAAGCTGCAAAGGAAATAGTAACACATCCCTCCACTCAAAAATAATACTCAGACCATCTTCACTCACCATAGTGCAATAAAATTAGAAATGAAAAGAACAATGACAGCCAAACAACCACAAAAAAACCAACAACAAAAATAAACCAACCATATGTCTAGATATTTCAAAACAGATTTCTCAATAACTCAAGAGATAGCAGGCCCAAAGCACAGATTTCCAAGTAACCAATACAGTTCATAACCTAGCCCTCTTATTCATCTAAGCTATCTGTTCTTAAATACTTGCTAAATTACATGAAAGTGTGGGAAATTGGGAGAGCCAGGGAGGCAAAGACAGATAGACCCAGAAGCTTGGGGAAAGGGATAGGCTGGAGCAACTGGTTCTGTCCATTGAGAGACTGTAGGGATCTGACAGTTATCACTAACCACGTTCACCAACGTCTAGAAGCATCTATTGAACTCAGTAACTTGGACAGGGGAGTCACTGCCATCCAGGGGAGGCCTGAGAAAGGTACCAGCAGGCAGGACAGGTTCTAAGGAGCTCTGATCCTAGGGCAGATGCTGTTTGCCTCTGATTCCACAGCTCCTGTGTGCAGAGGGGAGAGGTGGCTACTGCAAGGAGGTAAGGTCTAGAAACTGCGAAGAGCCCACAGCTTCACATGTAGGAGGATTTCAGCTGGCTGTGACCAGACAATGCCAAAACACTGGGATAACATGCAAACTGTCATTTTTCTGAACATTGGAGTCAGATGGTGCCTGACACTCAAACAAGGAAGATTGCCAATTGAACAGATGTGATTTTTTTATCTTAAACGGTACAAACCAGAGGGCATATTTGACAGTGTGCAGACAGCAGATTATTTAGCCTGTGTTTAGGGTTTATCTGGATAATTCAGACCCCAAACATTCTACTTGTGGCCTCGATGCTTCACGTTATTTGACTACATACATTAAAATACAGGGTAACTATCCCTTCCTTTGTACTATGTTAACAGAACATCTGTGAATTCATTCATGCCTTTATCCACCCTCCTACCCAGCCAGCCAGTTAACAAACATCCAAAACAAACCTAACCTCTCACTGATCCTTGTGGCCTCACGAGCCCCTGTTTACCTCTCCTATGGATTACTTATAGAGACAAAGAATATGGTTTGAGTTGTTTTGGTGCCAAACAATATTACAGAAAGAAATGCTCAGGGGGGAAAAAAGTATAAATAAATAACTTAAAAAGAAAACGAAGGGCCGGGGAAAGAGGGGGAAAGAGGTGCGGGTGGAGAGGAAACAGGAGGGTCCTCCCAGCAGAGGTCGGTGGCAACCTTCTCGCCTCTCTGACTGGGTTCTGATTTGCGCAGGGTTGGTGGGGGAGCGGGCGCAGGGTCTGTGTAGGGGAAGGTGCTGAGAAAACCAGCCCACCGCAGGCAGCAGGGAAGGGGCTAGAAGGGCTGGGAAGGCAGGAGCTAGAGGAGTTGAATTTCTTAAACTCTGTGGTCTGGATTCCGGAGTCGGAGCCTGAGCTGTTTTCCCTCTCCCCACCCCACCCTCCTCCAACACACACGCACATTTTCCCTAAGAATTCTGAGTCCGGAAGGAAGAGAAGAAAGCAGGTGTCGAGCCGTCTTGCCCTCCTCCGCACCCACATCCGGTTCTCCGATTTCACAGTCGCGCCCCCGAGGGTAACTCAGCTGGAAGCGCGGGCACAGGTGTGTCAGCCCACCCCACCCCCGAACCCCGAGATTCCCGAGGGCTGGGACACCGAGTGCCCGGTTCTTCGTCGGTAAAACTCTCACCGAAGTGTCGTGTGACTTGAGTCTGTCCCTGAGACACGTCAGGAGCTCAGGCAGTGCCGGACGCCTCGTCGGTGCTGTCTGACACCTGCGAACGCAGGCGAGGGCCAGGGGTCCCCGTGGCGCGCCCCGTTCCCCCCCCCCCCGCCCCGGCTCGCCGCTCTCACCCAGCCTGAGGCGAGGCCAGGCGAGCGGCACTCGCTAAACCTGGGGACCCCGGCCTGACCGCCGGCCTCGTCCGACATTCCCATTTTTCGGAGGAGGAAACCGAGGCTTCCATCCAGGGCCGGCACCTCCGTACTCACGTGCTCGGATTTCCACACCCGCCTTCCTCCCATCGCAGTCTGTCTTCGGGGGCCTCCCCGGGGTCCAGGCGCAAAGTCTGGGGACAGGGGACCGCGCACGTTCGCGGGGAGCCCCAGCACGTGAGGGGGGGCTGAGCCCGACCCCGGCGAAAAGCAGGGGCGCTCCCACCCGGCGCCCCGCCTCCTCCGCGCGGAGGCCCTCCGGCTGTGCAGGGGCGGCGCGGGGGGCGGGCGGGCCCGGGACCAAAGTCCGGGAAGGGCTACGTCGAAGCCCGCAGCCCCGCCATTGCCCCGGCGGTGGGGGCGGCGTGGGGGGTTGTCCCGCCCTTTGGCCCCGGGGTCGCCGATTCGCGAGGCGGCCAATGGGCGGCTGGGCGGAGCCGCACCCCTCGGACACCCGCCGGGGCATCCGGCTCCAGAGCCGGCTCCCGGGCGGCCATGGCGCGTCCCGTGAGGGTGAAGACTTGGGTGGAGGAGAACCGGGCCTCCTTCCTGCCCCCGGTCTGCAACAAGCTCCTGTGAGTCCCAGGCACGCCGCCCTCCTCCTGCCCTTTGTCCCCACCTCCCCGCCCCCGTCAGCACCCCTCATCCCTCACCCTCCAGCCCCAGCTCCTTGACCCAGGAGCCTGCATAAAGGGCCCACCATCCTCCTGTGCCTTCGGCGGGGGACGGGGCGGGCAGGCTCTTCCGGGTTCCACCACCCTCTTCTGTTCCTCTTTCTGATGGCTCTGCCCTCGAGATTGTGACCTTGACTTCGGAAGATGGCTGGGTGACTGAGACTAGGAGAGATGCAGGTGGCAGGTCACCGCCCTGTCCCCAGGGCTTAGAGATAGCTCTCCAACCCCCTGGTGACTCTCAGAAGTTAAGGGAGGGTAGTTTTTAGGATGCCCCAGAATTGCACTAGAACCAGCAGCCAGAGGGTGAAGTCGGACTATCAGCTCCTGTAGGAGGATCTTGATTTAGTGCTCTCCCGGGGCCCCTCCTTGCAGGCCGCATACATCCCACCAGACCGTCCCTGGCCAACTCTGTTCACAACACCCAGCAGGGCCAAGGGTTGGCCGCAGTTTCTCCAGCAGACCTGGGCCCTCCCCCAAGGCCCCTTCACCTCCCCCCTCCCCTCTGCCCCCTGGCGGGGCCTGGTGTGCTTCCCAGCTCTGGCTCACACTGCCAGGTCTGCAGAGCATCCCCAATGCCCAGCACCCCAAACCACACAGCTGCATTCGCACACCTTGACAAGCCAGAAGCCGTGCTCAGTATTGTTACAGCCACTCACCTAGTCCTCACACTAGCTCCTTGAGGTGGGATTCTAATAAGTCACTCTCCCAGTGTCCCACAGCTAGTATGAGCCCCGATCCAGACTCCAGCCCATGGAAGAGCTTGACTCCCAAGTCCACACTCTGGGTCACTGTGTAGCACTGCCACCGGCTCACAGCCCCCCCACCCCCACCCCAGAGCCTCGTGTCTTCTACCAGTGTCGTGGCCCTCACCCCTTTCCTCCACTTCATCCCTGTGCAGCTGGTTCTCGGTGCCCCAGGGTGTCCCCACAGTGTCTCACATCCCTCTGTTCCTCTCCAGCCCTTTGGCCACTGCTCTGGGGCCACCCTTGTCACCTCCAGCCTGGGCAGTGTGCTGCCTCCCTCCTCCAGCTACCCCCACCGGGCCTCTGGCTCAGCCCCAGTATTAACAGTCACAGAATGCAGGCCCTGCCTTTATTCGTTCAGCAGGCGTTCACTGAGCACTCAGTACGTGCCAGGCACTGTTCTGGGCACTGGAGATGCAGCAGAAAACACAGTCACCTGGGGCTCTGACATTCGGGGAGAGGAGGCGGCCAATACATACAAACAGACAAGGGGTGGAGGCAGGCCAGCATAACGGCCACGGGGTGGAACAGAGCTGTGGCCCCCCACCCTGTGTTGGCTGGGGCTGTCAGAGAGTCTGCCCCAGGCCTCTCCTAGCTCCTGATGGCTTGGCAGCCATCTTTCCCTTCCTTGGCTTCTGCTGCATCACCCCGATCTCTGTCCTCATCTTCACAGGGCACTCTCCCTGTCAGTGTGTCTGTGTCTAAACTTCCCCCCCTTTAAAAAAAAAAAAAGATTTTATTTATTTATTTGAGAGAGAGAAAGTGAAAGAGAGAACACAAGCGGCCGGGGGCAGGGTGGCAGTGGGCAGAGGGAGAGGGAGAAGCAGACTCCCCATTGAGCAGGGAGCCCGACTCGGGGCCCCATCCTAGGACCCCAGGATCATGACCTGAGTCAAAGGCAGACACTTACTGACTGAGCCACCTAGGCACCTCTAAATTTCCCCTTTTAATAAGGATTAAGGGCCCAGCCTACTCCAGTGTGACCTCACTGTGGCTTAATCAGTTATATCTGCAATGACCCTATTTCCAAATTGAGTCACATTCTGAGGTCCTGGGGGTAGGACTTCAACATATAAATTTGGGGGTGAGGGAGGGTCATATGAAACTGCAAGGGGGTGAGCAGAGGAGGGACATGATCTGGCTGATGAGTGGAAATAGTTCTTGAGTGGGCTTATTCAAGAGCTTTCCATATGTACCTAAATTATACCCTAGGAAGGTTGATTTAAAAAAACACTTTTTGAGGCACCTGGCTGGCTCAGCTGGAAGAGCACGTCGTGACCCTTGATCTCGGGGTCATAAGTTCCAGCCCCATGTTGGGTGTAGAGATTACTTAAATAAAACTTAAACAAAAGAACAAACAAACAAGACCACAGACCTTTCCTAGGCTCCCTGGCACCCTTCAGGCCAAGACGAAACTCCTTGGCTGAGCTCTTGAAGCCTGTGGTCACCTAGTTCCACCTTCTCGCCATTGCTCCCCCAGATGACTCCCACTCTCACGCCACTGGGACCCCCATCACTTCCAGTCTCCAGGTCTCTGCATCCAGCTTTCCCCTCCACTTCCTTCCCCAAGTGTCTCACAGCTTCAAGCCAGCAGTTTTCGGGGAGCAGTGAGTCTCATAGTCGGCTTGGAGAGAGGGGGTTAAAGGTCATTTCACCCCACCACTGCCCCCAGCCCCAGGAAGTGGTGCCTGCAGTGTGCTGTCCTGTAACTGGAGATCTTGAGCAAGGCCAGGGATCCTGGCTGAGGAAGTGTAGACCCATGACCACACTGCTCCCCACTACTAGCTCAGACGATATTGAGGACACACACACACATTCACTGAGACACAGATACAGAAAGACGGAGGTACACGTATAGTCTCAGACACACACACACACACACACACACACACACACACACACACACTCTTGGATGCGCACAGCCATACTGAGTTGGGGGGAAACATGTCAAGACTGTAGGGACAATGATACAGAAACAGCCCTGTCACCTCTCCCAGGTGTACCCACGGGCCCCTGTACCCCTCCTGTCCTGTCCCACGAGCTGGTTCAGGACCTCTTCCCCCTTGTCGATTACAGGCACCAGAAGCAGCTCAAAGTCATGTTCGTCGGGGGCCCCAACATCAGGAAGGACTACCACATCGAGGAGGGTGAGGAGGTAGGCCTGCTACTGCCCTCTTCTTTAATAGCCGTGGAGGAGGGGGACGCTTCCCAAGCAAGAGCCAGAGCCTGTGGACAGGATGGGGGGGGGGGTCAGGTGACTGATGGATGAAGGGGGCGGTACTGAAATTCCAGGGCAGAACGGCTGCCTGCAAGTTGTGGGCGCACAGTGACAGCTCCGTCCTCCAGCTCTGCTGCGGGAGCCCCAGGAAAGAGCCCAGGCTTTGTGGGTTTGAGAGGGTGGCTTGAGCTGCTGGGCATCACCCCTTGGCCATCCATGTGCCAGGTGTGAGGCCCTGGTCCCCTCCCCTTCAAATCTGAATATGTAAGACCTCCCAAATGAGACCCAAATGCTGACAGGGACCAGGGTGCTCCAGTCTGGTCCCAGGAGCTGAGTTCTCTGGAAAGGGTTGGGGCTGGGAGGCCCCTTCCTTATCTAGAGGGCCTAAGACACATGAGTTCCTAGGGGCTTGCGGGGGGGGGGGGGGGAATTGCATTGAATACCCTTTTGTTCCTTGAATTTTGAACTGTTTCTGTACTACCTACGTACTGCAAGGTAAATAAACAAAAGTAGAATTAAAAAGAAAAAGATGGGCCCCCTGAAGGAGGGACACAGGCGGGTTTCCGGCTTTGAGGATCTCTGGTGACAAAAGATCAGTATAGGGAACCGACACCGGTCATCGTGGGGGGTCTGGGCCTGACGCAGGGGTTCAAGGTCCAGAGTCCAGCTTGGTCACCAGCCTCCACCCCCACCCCTGGCCTCTCAGCCACAGCCAGGGACTGGAGGGAGCACAGGAGAATCACTCACTCAACAAATATTTACAGAGCACCTAGTGGTGGGGGGCGGGCAGGAGAGTGAGGACCCCGGGCCAGCAGGGAGCAGCCTCACAGAGCAGGCCAGCTAACCCCTCACCTCTCCCAGACACCCGCTTCTCACCGCACCTCAGGGGAGACCGTTTTCCTCTATGGCAAAAATCAGCAGGAATATCCAAGCTGCAGAGAGAAGACGGGGTTCAGCTGGGAGCGGCTACCATGCCGTGCTGTAGACTAGACCGGTTGCCGGTTTCTCTGCTTGCTTCAGTCAACCTTAGGCCCCTCCACTTGCCTTCCAGAGGCTTCCACCCTGTTAACCCTGGTGTCAGTGCCCACCTTTCCCGTCTCACTCCCTCTTTCCTTCCCTTGGCCCCGACCGCCTCTGCCCCACACCCCACTTTTGGGTCTCCCCAAGCTGCTCTGGTGGTGTGGATGGGTGTCCCCTGAGGGGCCCAGGCCAAGCAGAGACTCAGCTGAGTGGCTGACAGATAAGGAGGGCTGGCCTGAGTAGGTGGCCCCTCTCAGGTGGGACACTCAGGTGGCTGGGAGGAATTCAGCTCGAAGTGGGTTTGTGGCAGCTTGTTCTCATCCTGGGGTTGGGGAGAGTTGCAGCCAGAGGCCCTGGGAAGCCGCAGAGCTGAGGGTCAGCATCCTCTCTGTGCCCCCTGTCCTTCCCCAGGCTGTGCTGTAGGAGCTGTCCAGGCTCCTCCCTGGTCAGAGGAAAGGCATCACTGAGCCAAATCGTCGTCCTGCTGAGCTCAGGCTTCTGCAACAGCTCTTCGGGTTGCCCAGCTTCAGCACCCACACATATTCCATTTACCTGACTCCTCTTGGTGTGCACAGATGCAAGGGCACCTGGGCTGGGAGTCAGCCAGACCAGGGCTGAAGCGTCTGCCTCTTACTACCGTGGCATCAGGGACACTGGCCCCTGCCTGGGGGAGGATTCAGTATGTACAGAGCGTGCATGTGCACAGAGCCCGGGCAGGGAAGGGGCATAATAGACACTGGCTCTCTGGACCAGCCGCAGCCCCTGTAAGGCCTTGGAGGCCAGATTCGATTTAACATCCGCCTCAACTGGTGCAGTTCGTCTTGTGGCCCCAGGCCCCAAACATCATGTACGTCCAAATGGAACATAATTCCTTTTGGACTGCCCATGACTGTTGGGAATTTTCTGCTGTTCAGGACCTGCACCTCTGCTCCAGGCTGGGCCTGTCCCTCATCACAGGGAAGGCCTCTGGGCACAGGCAAGATATCACTTCCTTTCCCTGTTTTTGTTTGAGGGCTGCTGACACCTTGTAGCCTGCCTAGAAAGGGCTTGAATCTGACCAGACCATCACTCCAGATGCTACTTCCATCCCAGCTGTCCCTGATATTTGCAGGGCCTAAGGCTATGGTCCCCTCCTTCGAACTCGCCAGGCCCTTCCTCCTCTCCCTCCATCCATAGAAGGACCCTCTTCCATCCCCCCAACACAGATGGCTTTCTCAGGACTAGTGGAGTGGGGCACAGTTATCACAGAATTGCTCCCTAAAAGAACCTAATGGGTTTTTTGTTTAAAATAACTTGCCTGGGTTTTTTTTTTTTTTTTTAAGATTTTATTTATTTATTTGAGAGAGAGAGAAGGCACAAGCGAGGTGAGGGGCGGAGGAAGAAGCAGACTCCCTGCTGAGCAGGGAGCCCAGTAAGAGGCTCGATCCCGGGACTCCGGATCACGACCTAAGCCAAAGGCAGATGCTTAATCAACTGAGCCACCCAGGCACCCACTTGGGTTTTTTATTTTTATTTTTTTATTTTTTAAAAGAATTTATTTATTTGTTTGACAGAGAGAAAAATAGCCAGCGAGAGAGGGAACACAGGTAGGGGGAGTGGGAGAGGAAGAAGCAGGCTCCCAGCGGAAGAGCCTGACGTGGGGCTCGATCCCAGGACTCCAGGATCATGCCCTGAGCCTAAGGCAGATGCTTAACGACTGAGCCACCCAGGCACCCCCTGCCTGGGTTTTTTAAAATAATAAAAGTAAGCTTTGCTTATTGTAGAAAACATGCAAAATAAAGAAAAGACAAATGTATACCTCGTTCATAACACCACCACTCATGAGACCCCCTGTGAACACTGTCTGCTTTTATACACGTAACCCTGCATAATTAGAATCCTGCCAAGGGCGGTTTTGAATCTGCTTTCACATAAATTTAGTATTTCCCGTTTTCCCATTTTATGAAGTTACTCAAAAACATCATTTTCAATAGCTATAGAACGTTCTGCATTCTGACTCTGTCATAAAGTAGTGGCATTTCCCCTGTTATTGGCATTACCGTTGCTACTCCTGCCCTCACTAGTATTAACAGCTAGAGGTTTATTGGGTGCTGACCATGTACCAGGTACATGGGTGCACAGCATCCCGGGCAGACCTCACAGCAACGTTCTGAGTAGATCCTGGCAATTTATCGAGGAGGAAATGGAGGCACAGAAAGACTAAGTGAATTGACCAAGGGCACTCAAGGACCTGGCCGAGCTGAGGGCTAGGTGACACTGGAATCTCTGCTCTTAACCGTGATGCACTGTGGCCAAACAGCAGTGAATGCACACCAGGGGGCAAGGGCGTCTCTGCTTCGTCTCTGCTTTGCTGCAGCCACCTTCCTAGAGACAGAAATGCTTCGTCAACAGTGTCAGGTGGCCAAATGTCCCGGTTCACCCTGGACTTTCCTGGTTGCAGCACTGAAGGTCCCGCATCCTTAGAAGCCCCTTAGGCTGCCCCACGGGGGTATGAGCCGTGCGGGTCCTTCCTGCCCATTGCCAGACTGCCCTTCGCAGGGGTTTCGTCAGCTTGCCCCTCTGGCCGACTGCAGAGCCACGTTTCCCTAGGTTCCCTGAGCTTGGCTGGATTTCCCTTAGTAGATACTGTGACCAGAACCTCTAACTCCTTACATGATAGTAATAATTACTATTAATAACAACTCTTCAGCTGTTTGGCTGGGGCTCTTCACACCCACGCAGTGTGAGACTGGTGGAGGGAAAATGTGTCTCCTCCTCCTCCCAGGGCCGTGGGGTGATCTCACTAAAGACATTATTTAGGAGCTTAGGATGGACTAGGAAAAGCACAGTAGGGACCCCCAGGGAGACAGCAGAAGGTGAGTGCCCCCTTCCTCAGTCCCCACCCTCCCTGATTCCAGCATCCCCGGGCCCACATTTACACAGCCAACCTCCAAAGGCGTCTGAGCAGACACTGTCCAGCCCCCGCCCGGCTTCACAGGGGCCGGAGAAGCCAGCACAGGCTCCCGAGCTTCACAGACTCGGGTCCAAAGTGCAGCTCCAGGACTAACCGTGTGACCTTGGGCAAGTTGCTCTACTCAGGCTCGGTGTTATTTTTTTTTTCTTTCTACAGAATGGGGCTAATATTTTTAGAGGCTGTTGTAAAGATTTCTTTTTCTTTTTAGATTTTATTTATTTGAGAGAGAGAGAGAGTGAGAGAGAATGTGAGAGAGGAGAGGGTCAGAGGGAGAAGCAGACTCCCTGCTGAGCAGGGAGCCTGATGCGGGATTTGATGCTGGGACTCCAGGATCAGGACCTGAGCTGAAGGCCGTTGCTTAACCAACTGGGCCACCCAGGCGCCCCTGCTGTAAAGATTTCGGATAATGTATCGGAGAGTACTCGCACAGCCCCTGGGACCCAGGGACGCCTCTCCTTACCTGACTGAGGGGGTCACTGGATTCCCCAGTGAGCATGTCGGCCAGCCTCCTTCCCCCACGCCAACTACCCATTGCGACGTCCTGGGTACTTTGGTCATCTCTTACGTGTCAAGGGGTGATCCTGTGTGTCCCCAGCACTTCGGTCTGTAGCGTGTGTCAGGAGAGACTGGGGCCTCAGAGTACGAGTGACAGAACTGCTCATAAGGCCTTCAGGAAGTTGCTCAGGTGTCTGGGTCAGAACTCAGGCCAAGGACCTGGAAGAGGGAGGGGGCAGGGGCTGAGCCTGTCCGCCGTCCTGTCCCACAGATGTTTTACCAGCTAGAGGGCGACATGGTTCTCCAAGTCCTAGAGCAAGGGAAACACCGGGCTGTGACCATTCGGCAGGGAGAGGTGAGCCTGGGCCCCAGGGCGTGGGAGGGGAGGGACCAAGGAGCAGGAACCTACGGTCGGCTCATGCTGGCTTTGGTTGGAGTGTGTCCTCCCTGGCTTGTCCTGCCTCCCTTCCTGGCCCTTGGGCACTTCCTCCTGTGAGCCGCCCATCCAGCCAGGCCTGACATTTCTTCTGCTTCTGGGCTAGAGGCTAGCAGAGAGGGGAGCTGCTAGACCCTGTGGGCCGGCTGGGGAGGCCAGGACTCTGCGGGCACCCAGGTCTCTGGAGGGGATTGCTGCACCTTGTCTCCACCCCTGCAGATATTCCTCCTGCCGGCTGGGGTACCCCACTCTCCACAGAGGTTTGCCAACACCATGGGACTGGTCATTGAACGGAGGCGGCTGACAACGGAGCTAGATGGGCTCAGGTAAATGGGCCTTGTCCGGGCGTCTGGGGCAGAGGCAGGGGGCAAGCAGCAGAGGAAAGACCCTGGATAGACCCAGGGAAGCACTTGCTGGCCACGGGGTGGGTAGGAGGCATGCAGATCTTGTGTGTGCTGGCTGACGGGGACAGATTAGGGTGGCGGCGGTGGGGATCTGACGATGGGGGTCAGGAGGGATGTCCTCTGTGACTCCATGGGAGCCCACTCCGCCTGAAGGCCTTTGGCTGGGACCAAAACCTGCACTTTCCACACCAAAGTGTTCGGAGAGTCGGGAGGGTGGGGGGATGCCAAGGTCAGCCCCTCCTGGCCCTGGGCAGCCAGGACCACTGCCGCTCCTCCCAGCCTCCAACCCCAGGATGCCCTCAGCTTGTTTCTGCCCCCCCCTCATTCCACAGCCAGCGCGGACATGCATAGGACACTGGCTAGGACACCAGAGAGGCGCTCCCGCTGTATCTTACCCATCTCACCTGCACAGGGACCCTGAGAGGCAGGCGCTGCTGTCATCTCCACTGTGCAGATGAGATAACTGGGCACAGGGAGGTTGAGATTGCTAGAAGGCAGCAGAGCTGGCACTGTAGAGAAATAGGAAATGAGGACAGTCTAGATAGGAGGGTGAGTCAGCACCGAGGAGGTGACAAACACCGGTGGGGGGTGGGGGGCGGCCACTCTTTCCAGAGCTGAGCTCCCAGTGGGGTCCAGTCTGTCACCCACTTCTTATCTGAGGCAGCCTGTGGCTCCAAGGGACACAGGTTTTTCCAAAAGCTAAACTATTTTTTGTATTTTTTTTAATTAAGAAAATTAAAATTTCTCAGCAAGTTCCTGAGATCCGGATACTTTGCCCCCCATCTCCTGTTACAATGGATTATTTTTTAACGATTCCCCTTTTTCTAATCAGCAAAGTCATACACGTTCAGTCTTGAAGTCAGGAAGAGTAAAAGAAAGCAAATAAAGTTAAAACTATTTGTCAGGAAGAGGGAAAATCTTGTGGAATGTGAATGATACCTCAATAAAATGAAATGAACAATAATAAAGAGAAAACCAAAAAACCCTGTCATCTTACCAGTTAAACCTAACAAAGCTCTTAACCTTCTGTCTTGCCTCTTTTCTGTGCATACCTACTCCTTACAGCATTGCAGTCTTAGCAAGCATGGGGTTGAATTTTGCTTCTTTACTTAAAAAACTCATGATCATTCCTTATACTACTCAATGCTTTTCAAAAACACAATGATATACTAACCTACTGTTGTAGAAACAGATGTCTGGCCTTCAATTCCAAAAGAAATCTTTCACAAGGGGCTTTATGAACCTTTAGTGACAGAGTGGACAGTGTCCTCAATAACATTTTTTTTAGTTTTATTTATTTATGTATTAGAGAGAGAGCATGAGCTTGCACACGCATGAGCGGAGGAAGGGGCAGAGGGAGAGGGAGAGAGACAGACTCCACGCAGAGCACGGAGCCAAATGCAGGGCTCTCTCACCATCCTGAGATCACGACCTGAGCTAAAATCAAGAGTCAGTTGACTCGGGTGACTGAGCCACCCAGGCACCCCGTCCTCAATAACATTTTTACAGCAAATTCCGTAACAGATTTCATCTGGCTGCTTTTGACTTTTTTTTTTAAGACTTTATTTTTAAGTAATCTCTACAAGCAATGTGGGGCTTAAACCCACCACCTCGAGATCAAGAGTCCCAGGCTCTACTGACTGAGCCAACCAGGTGCCCTTCTCTGCTTTTGACCTTTAATAAAAGCCAGGGACTGGGCACCTGGGTGCCTCAGTTGGTTAAGCATCTGCCTTCAGCTCAGGTCATGATCCCGGAGTCCTGGGATCAAGTCCTGCATCGGGGTCCCTGCTCAGTGGGGAGTCTGGTCCTCCCTCTGCTCCTCCCCTGCTCATGCTTGCTCTCTCTCACTCTTTCAAATGAAAAAATAAAATCTTTTTTTTTTAAGATTTTATTTATTTGTTTGACAGAGGGAGACATCGAGACGGGGAACACAAGCAGGGGGAGTGGGAGAGGGAGAAGCAGGCTTCCCGCCGAGCAGGGAGCCCAGTGCGGGGCTCGATCCCAGGACCCTGGAATCATGACCTGAGCCGAAGGCAGACGCTTAATGGCTGAGACACCCAGGCACCCCTAAAATCTTTTAATTAAAAAAACAGCTAGGGTCTCAGCATTCAAATGCCTCTCTGAAGGCAGCTTTCTGGTGGCCAGCTCCATCTCAGGATAGAATTTAGGATGAGCCTTGTGTCTATAAACCGTGTCCCATAAGCAGGACCACTTCTCTTTTTTGGGAGGAGTTGAAAAGGACGAAGCGGGCCTGGCCCTGGTTGCTGAGCCTGAGGATTAGACATTCCGTCAACAGAAGCGCTGCACGCACCAGGGCCCTGACGCACGGCCCGCATCTGCCGGCGCAGGAGCTCACCGAGCCGGGCTGGGGCTTGCCTGGGCATCTGAGAGTCTCGGAGAGGCTATGTGGACACACACGTGGACTTTCCTCCGGAGAAGAGGCCCAGCCCTTTGCTCCGATTCTCAAAGGCATCCATGGCCCCTAAAGGAGCAGGACAGCTCATCCGGGGGCAGCCTCTGCATGTTGGTTCCGTGGGCTCCTTGCGCTCTGATCTCCACTAGCAGCGGGCAGGCGGAGCATCCACACCTGTATTCAGGCTTGGCCTCAGCTTCCTGTCTGGGAAAATGAAGACACTCGTTGTTGATGTTGTCTGTGTTTCTAAGACCGTCTCGAGTCCGTCCTGCTCCCGCCACTTACAGGCTATGGAATCCCTGCCAAGTTACCCAGCTTCTCCGAGCTTCAGAGTTCTAGCCACTTTGTAAATGGTCAAGTTTGGGGAACTTGCAGATGGGGTTGATCATAGCCCCTCCCCCCGATTTTGGGGCACACAGTGCTTCTGGGAGAGCCAGGGGTGCGTGAGTGAGCATTGGCCACTAGGTCGTGCTAACGGGGTGAAGCAGCTGCCAGCTCTGCGGGGCTACCAGGCTCCAGACTTCCACAAGCAGAGCCGCCCTGAGGCTAACCAGGTGGAGAGCTGGGTTCCCTGTCCTTTGTTCTGGCAGGTACTACGTGGGGGACAGCACGGACGTCCTGTTCGAGAAGTGGTTCTACTGCAAGGACCTTGGCACTCAGTTGGCCCCCATCATCCAGGAGTGAGCCCCCAGCCCAGCCCCTGGCCCTTGCTCTCTGAGGACCCTGCTCTGGCTGGGGGGGGGGGGGGGGGCAGACCCACCCACACTGGAGCCAGCGCGTCTGGGATGTGGGGGGAATGTCTGCCCCTCCCCGGGTGGGAGGGCCCGGGCTGGAAGGGAGGGGAGGGTAGACCTACATCGAGTTGTGTAGGGACCCCATGAGTGTGTGCGCGCGTGTGTGTCTCCCTGGCCACGCATTCAGGAACACTAGCCGCTCGTCCTCCTCCCCGTTTCTTCCTGCAGGTTCTTCAGCTCTGAGCAACACAAAACAGGAAAGCCCATCCCTGGTGAGCCCCTTGAGAACCACCTTCCTCCCTTCCTCTCTGCTTTCGCAGAGTAGAATGAGTCTGGGCCTAGAGCACCAGTCTCCTTTTGAGTACCCCGCCCAGTACTCAAGGTACGAGACAATGGCACCAAGTGTCCCCCACGTGGCCGCTTGGTGCTCGAGCTGGATCCAGAGCCCATCCTGGTGATTCAGAGCTGGACCACTAGGCCTGCTGGGGCTCTGGGTGGGCTGGGCCAGAGGCCGCTGACACAGCTATGCTGTGGGCGCAGACCAGCTGCTCCAGGAACCGCCATTCCCCCTGAGCACACGATCTGTCATGGAGCCCGTGTCCCTGGAGGCCTGGCTGGATGGCCACCGCAGACAGCTGCAGGCAGGCACACCCCTCAGCCTGTTTGGGGACACCTATGAGACACAGGTAATGAGGCCCTGGGCCACCCAGGGCATCTACCCAGCAGCCCTCAGAAATGGGAACTAATCACACACACGTGCACACACACATACACACACACACACACACACACACACAGTTTCAGAGGTTGTGACATAAACAGAGGCCTTCCTGTTTCCTCCCTGACTCAAAGAGTGACAGCTTTGCCTGAAGAAGAGTCTACATGGTCTCCAGCAGTCTCTCTTTGCCTTCAGAGTAGGGGTTGCCCCATCCACTGACCGATTCCTCGGAGTCTAGAGTTATCCTTCTACTAGGAATTCCTGAACTTTTGGCCAGTCTCAGCCTGGGGAGCCAGAAGGAAGAGAGGTGCCTGGGGGTGAGGGTCAGGTGGAAAGGTGCACAGAGAGAGACCCACCCAAACAAAGCTGGCCTTCTTTCGTTCAACATTTATTGGATGCCTCTTATGTTTCAGGCTTTGGCTGGAAAATAAGATAGAGTCATTGCCTCAAAGAATGTATGGTCTGATAAACAGATAAGTTAATCAACAATTACCACAATCAGATAGTATGTTATTTGGTAGAGAAACTTCAGGAAGCCATAGGACAATGAAGGAGGAATCCAGGCTGGGGGGGAAGTCAGGGAAGACTTCCTGGAGGAGGTCACGTGTAAGCTGCATTTTAAATCAAACATGGGAATTTGCAAAAGGAAGAAAGGGAGGCTGAGAGAGCATTCCAGGTAAGGGAGAAGCATGGGTAAAGGCATGGAGGCTTGAAATAGCCTGGCACTGCGACAGCTGAGGTTAGCAGGAGCCAGGGCAGGGAGCGCAGGGCAGCAGGCACCATGGCTGGATGACAGGAGTAGCAGGCAGTGCCCAGGTCCTGACAGGTCTCCTGGGCTGTACAAGGTGCAAGGCTTGGGCCTGCTTGTGCTTTACAGTTTGCCACGGGCACATCCCTTGCTGTTTGAATCAGACACCCTGGTGGAGGGATGCTCCCTGGGAACACACCTGCCCTGAAACGTCTGGCCTGCGAGCACCTGAGCTTACCAGGGCCCTGCAAGCAGGCGCACACCACAAAGCCCCTCCCAGCCCATCACGGCAATGGCGTTTGGCACTGAGCTGGCCTCATGGTCCTGCCTTCTGCCTCGTGCACACGCCTGCTCCCTCCTGCTTCAGTTTATGCCAATGGACATCTACTGAGTCCCACTCTGGGCCAGCAGGACCTGCCAAGCTGATGCAGGTCCAAGAGGCTCACCCCCTCCCATCTCCCTCCTCCTCCTCAGGCCAGAATCTCATGGAAGAAGGCAGGGGGGCACTCTTTGGGGAACTGTGTGCGATACATGAGTCCACACTAAGCTGTGTACATATGAGTCATGTGTCCCGAGTGTGCTTCTGGCAGTCATGCCTTCATGGGTCAGCGGTGGTGGGGCTGGGCCGCAGAGGAATCCGGTGTGTGTGTGTGTGTGCGCGCGTGTGTGTGAAGGGCAGGCAGGCGCGGTCCTGGACCGCAGGTAGGCAGCACTGCTCATCACGGAGGCAGCAGGGAGGCCTGCGGCCTGGCAGCCTTCCTCTCCAAGTCCTGGTCTTGGCTCCACACATGGGCATAAGGCTGTGCCTGGTGCTGCAGGCCTAGAGTCCGGGGGCCAGGTTCAAGGCCATCTCCTGTGTGGGGCAGAAGCACGAGAAAGATCCATGTCGCTTCCTGCCAGGTGATCGTCCATGGACAAGGCAGCAGCGCGGGCCCAAGACAGGACGTGGATGTGTGGCTGTGGCAGTTGGCAAGTGGGGCCCCTGACGGGGTGGCACACCCTCCTGCCTGCGGGGACCAGGCTGCTCCTGGGCCTTGGACTCCCAGAGCCTGGAGTGGCTCCCAGGGCCTCCTTGCCAGGGAGACTCAGGGACACCTGGACACGCCTCCATTCCCATTGTCCTGCTCCTCTTTCCCAGGAGGGCTCCTCTGTGGTGACGATGGGGGAACAGCACCTGAGCCTGGCCCCCGATGACAGCCTCCTGGTTCCAGCTGGGAACGCGTGAGTGCCCGGGAGGACTTTGCCCCCAAGCTCTGGGACCACCCTCCTTCCCCTGGGATCCTCCGGGCCGCGTGTCTGACCCCGGCCCACCTGGGTCTCCGCAGGTACACTTGGGAGCGAGGGCGGGGCTCTGTGGCGCTGGCTGTGACGCAGGACCCCGTCCGCAAGAAGCCCCTGGGCTGATCCCCTCGGTGCACCCCGAAGCAGCCACAGCACCTCCCTGCCCCACACATCTCCCCTGCCCTCTCTGCTTCTGCGTGTACCGCTGCTGAGCCACTCTGTGTCACCGGAGCTGGGCCCTGGGCATCGCCATCCACCTTCCTGCTGTCCTCTGTGCAGAGACGCCAGGCTCTTGCGGGGATGGTGGTACCCCTTGTCCTCTGACAGCCCTCTGCCCACTGCCCTGCACGGTCTGCTCCTTGATTGAGGCCGGGCTGCCTCTCCATCCCTCTATGTCCACAGGCTCAGCGCAGCCCTTGCCTGCCGCCCAAAGGGCCCTCAATAAAGGCTTCCTGGTGGACAAACACCTGTATGTCCGCACGCACGCGGGCTGTCGTCGATGGCAGATCGCCTGTGCTCCTGTGACTCTGTGCGTGTGTGTCTGGTGTGTCGGGCGCACCAGGTGAACGTAGATGTGTGGACGGTCTGTTAGTGGGTGCCCCTGCTCGTAAAGGGGCTCTCTTCACTGTGTGTGTGGCCCGCTCATTCTGGCTCCTGTGCTCGTCGTGGGGACACAGCTCGTATTGTCCCCCCGCCTCTTGGTCTTTCCCACTTATTCTTTTTATATGACTTTTTAAAATAGCGTCAGTGGGGTTTTTTTCCTCCCCAGTAACAAGTGATGTGTACTAACTGTAGAAAACAAAAATACTTAAAAACACAAGGTCCACCACCCAGAGGGAACCAGGGTTAGCGCGTGAAGAGCACGATACCCAAAGCGGTATCAGGAGCTTGGCGGCCGGCCGGTGCCTTCTCCCCCAGCTGTGTACAGACACCGTGTCCAAAGACTCAGAAGGCTCCTGGGTGCTCCGCGGGGTCCACGGGTGCTGGGAACCCTAGAAGCAGCCGTGGGTAGAGACAAAACCCAGAACCTACGGCGGAGACCTGAGCTCGGTTTCCTGGGACTTCAGTGAGAAGTCCAGAAGGGGTTGTGGGAGGGGGAAATTGAAGCAGGATCTGGATGGAATAGGTCCCTGGTGAAGGTCAAAGCTTCCTCTGGAAAACGTGGGGTCTAAACCCTGCCTTCCCCCACCGTGGCCTGGCAGCCCACTGTTTTGATTCGCTCCACTGTGGGGCAGATGGGAACCTGGCTTTGCTGAAAGGGGGTTTCCACCCCTGAGGGATGTCAGGGCCTATCCCCTCCTCTCTACCCCAAGGCTTTCCTCTCCCACAAGCCAAGAAGAAACACTGCCAACCCCCCCACCAAACTCACACAGTCCAGGACGTGAAGGCAGAGTCTGGCGCGAACTTGGGCCGCAAGAGGGTGTTGCTCTGTGCGGGGGCCGAGGACAGAACACAGGGATGTCCCCCACAGTCCCCTGCGCAGGGCCAGGCGGCCAGGAGACAGGCTGGTCCCTAGTGCCCAGGGCAGACCTAACCTGAGAAAATAATGAAAATTAGATCTTCTGTTTTTCTGAACATGAGCTCCATGCTAGGGAATTCCCTAAGAGGTTTGGCAAACAAGCAGCTCTGTTTCCAAACAAGGCCTGTCTTCATTCAAATCTCAGGCTGGTGGTCTCACCACCCTGCACCCTGTGGTCACAGCCTGTCTCCTTTAGCCTTGGCCGGATGGGAGCCCAGGACAGAGGAGAGAGAGGCCTGGAGGCTCTGAGAGAGAGAGGCCAATAGCCAGTGTGTCTGAAGCCCTGAGGCCTCGGCAGAGTTGGCATGCACGGCCCACTGCTGACCGCAGCCAGCTGGCAGCACCCAGCCTCCCTCGGTGCTGCCCCAGGTTGTGAGGAGCCCGAGGCCCCAGGGGCTCCTGAGAACACCACCCAGTGGCAGAGCAGGACTGCACCTTGCCTGAAGACAGCGCCCGCCTCTCCTGCCCTGTCTGTAGCGAATGCTGGGTGGGGATGGAGTGGGGCGGACAGTGGACAGGGCATCTCAAAGGCTTTCAGGATTGTTCTGTCTGGGGCTCCTCCCAGGTCCCAGGGCAGTAGAAACTGGCAGGCGAGCCCTCTGTGTGTGGGAGATATTTCATGGGGTGCATGGACTTTGGACCATCGGGAATCGGGGGTGGCAAGGCACAAACAGGCTCATTCCACAAGGCCATCAGCCATGTGGTCAAGGTATTGGCTGGACTCCCCACCTCCCTCTCCGGGGACAATGTCCTATTAGTGTCATACTCCCTGCTGCCAGAGCCGGTGGGGGCAGGGAGGCAGCCACCCAGTCTGTAACATATAGTAGGGGTGCGGTGGTGTGCAGGGTGGCCTGCATAAGCCTGAGAGCTATGGGTGGCCAGGACCAGCTTCGGCCTTCGGGCAAGCAATGTCTGAGCCCTCAGGCTGTGGACACTCTTCCCCACCTCACCCCAGCTGGGCCTTCCTCCCACTTCAGGGTCTCCCTAGGCCTCCATCTCACCCCTGCTGAGCCCTGCTCTCCTGCAGAGACCTTGCAGCCTGGTCACTCCGTGCCGGGGGAGGGAGGGCTGCAGGGTTCCCCTTTGGCTGTAAACAAACGCTGGGTGTTTCTCAGCGGTTGCAAGGATGCTGATGAAAACCCCAGGATATTGAGTCATCGTGGTGGCTAGCCGGTAGTGCGCATCATTCTACTCTGTTCTGAACACTCTGGCCAGGGGTAGAAAGCCTGGAAACTTCTCACAGGTCCATGGCCCAAGCAGCCCATGGAACCTCATAACCTGAGCTCTTCCTCTCCCCTCCTTTCTCTCCCTCCCTCCACCCTCCCTCCCTCCACTCTCCCTGACTCCCTCCCCTCCTCCCTCGCTCCCTTCCTCTCCTCCTCTCCCTGGGTCCTCCCCACAGACTTGGGGGCAACGGGGGCAACAGGAGAGGCCTCGGGGTCCTGTTTCCCAGCCTCCTCCCCCACGGTGTCGGCCTTCCTGGCGCCGATCCTGGGTATGGAGTTTGTCCTGGGCCTGGCGGGGAACAGCCTGGCGCTCTTCATCTTCTGCTTCCACACGCGGCCCTGGACGTCGAACACGGTGTTCCTGGTCAGCCTGGTGGTGGCCGACTTTCTGCTGGTCGTCAACCTGCCGCTGCGCGTGGACTACTACTTGCTGCACGAGCGCTGGCGCTTCGGGGCCGCCGTCTGCAAGCTCAACCTCTTCCTGCTGTCCACCAACCGCTCGGCCAGCGTGGTCTTCCTCACGGCCATCGCACTCAACCGCTACCTGAAGGTGGTGCGGCCCCATCACGCGCTGAGCCGGGCCTCGGTGGGGGCGGTCGCCAGGGTGGCCGCGGGGCTCTGGGCCGGCATCCTGCTCCTCAACGCGCACCTGCTGCTGGCGGCCTACGCCGGCCCCTCGTGCCTCAGCTACCGGCTGGGCACGGAGGCCTCGGCCTCGCTGCGCTGGCACCAGGCCCTGTTCCTGCTGGAGTTCTTCCTGCCGCTGGCGCTCATCCTCTTTGCCATCGTCAGCATCGTGCTCACCATCCGGCGCCGCAGCCTGAGCGGGCAGGCGGGCCCGCAGAGGGCCGTGCGCATGCTGGCCGTGGTGGTGGCGGTCTACACCATCTGCTTCTTGCCCAGCGTCATCTTGGGCATGGCGTCCATGGTGGCCTTCCGCCTGCGTGCCTGCCACGCCCTCGACCTCTGCGCGCAGCTCTTCCACGGCTCCCTGGCCTTCACCTACCTCAACAGTGTCCTGGACCCCGTGCTCTACTGCTTCTCGAGCCCCAACTTCCTCCTCCAGGTCCGGGCCCTGCTGGGCCTCACCCAGGACTTGCAGGGCCCGGCCAGTGACGAGAGCTCCTACCAGCCCTCCGCCCGGCGCTGGGAGGCCTCTAGGAAGGCGCAGGCCGCGGAGAAGCTGCCGGCGGAGGGCCCGCTGGACGGCCCGCTGGAGTGAGAAGGCCCCTGCCGGCGCTGGGGGCTCACGGGGCCACGGGAGTAAGGATGGCCGGGCTCTGACTGGACGGATAAGGTTGCCAGCACCCGGTGCCTCAACCAACTGGACACCTGCAGGAGCCAGGTGGGTGGCAGGGGAAGGAGAAGGTCTTGACCTTACAGAGCAGTGTGTCCCAGAGGACATCCCCGGAGCACAGGGAAGAGCCTGGTGGCAGGTGGAGACAGGCAGGGGCTGCGGCAGCTCCCCTCAAGACAAAGGGCCCCATGTCTGCCCCCATCCAGGGCCCCGAGTGTGATGACTGTGAGAGCACAAGGCTTGCTTTGGAGATGGGACAGCCACATTTTCTGTCATCTCCAACTTGCCCCTTTCAATGCTAATAAAATTCCTTTTGAAAATGCGAGTTTGCCTCACCTGTTCTAAGGAAAAATAAATGTCTTCGGGCCCATCTGGCCCTGGGGTCAGTAGAGTTCAGAGTGAGGGTCCCAAGATGAAGGGAAACACTGGGAACAGAGTGAGGAAGCCTCCCCACCCCCCCAGGGCACTAACCTTCCACATTGCTCCTGGGGCCCTGCTGTATCCTTCTAGGCAGAATGCTTCTCCAGCTCATAGGAAGGGCAGCTTGTCTGGATTGCTGGGAGACCCCTGCTCCTCTGTGGCCTTCAGCTCCCCTTCTGCAGTCCTTGAGTTCCTGCCCAGCGCACCAAAGCCCAGCCCTGCCCTCCCCTGGGGTAACAAGGAGATCTTGCACCTTGCAAGTTACCTGCTCCATCCAGGTCGAGCTCCTGGCTCAGCTTGGGCTCCCTGCCACAGCTTTCCTCAGCCCTAAGTACCCTTTCCTGGCTTTGGAACCTGCGGTGACTGTTACCTAACCAGGACAGGACCCCAGCTAAGGACAGGAGCCTCAGAGTCACAGGGCTGGCTTATAGCCCTCTCCCGGGACCAAAGCCATCTCGCCCACCTCTACTCCTTTGTTCTGCTCGGTATGCCTGTGGTCAGTGTCTGAAACCATCCGGGTTAACCCATCTGTTGTCTTGGGTCCCGCAGGCACAAGGTGTATACCTGGCATGAATTTGGGTTTGGGGGGGAGGGGACAGAGGGGTAGTGGTTAGCCCTTCTGTCCACAGGAGAAGTCACTGACTGGTAACTGCTTTTAGGACAAATTCCTAAAATACTTGTGTAGAGCCAATCTTCATTTTCTACTCCAATCTCTTAACTGTATCTTGGGAAAACAAGAAATTTTCTAATCTGGGTGAGGCATAGCCTTCAAACCTTTTCAAAGGGTTGGGGGTCAGTAAGGCCCCAAATATGCACTGCCCGAACCCCATGTGCCCCCAGCCCTGGCCACTCAGGAGAATGAACATAGATAACCTCACCACTGGGGGGACAGAAGAGGCTGGAACTGGTTCTCCACTCATCATCTCAGCCACAGGCCTCTAGACCTCGGGTACAGGGTCTGATGAGGGGACCAAATCCCCTCTCCCCAGTTCCCTTTGGAGTTTTAATCCAAGTCCAATCCTCTCATATCATAGACAGGGACCCCTCCCTCTGTTAAAAGTCCTCAGGAATGGAGGCCAAAGCCTAGGAGCCGCCTGTGCCCCGGGAGGGAGGCACCCAGGAGCAATGAGAATACTGGGGTGGGAGATGGAGAACACGTCAGGTGGAGGGAGGTGCCCTGGGGGGCAATAGGTTGGATGGATCCTGGAACCCATCTCCCTGGTGTGTCTCCAGCCTGCTTTCCTTTCCTGAAAACTCCTCAGCTGCTCTCAAAGCAAGGGTATGCGGCCTGGGCCCCTGCAAGGTGCTTCCTCATGTCTCTCCACCCTCCATGGCCCCCTCCCTGTTCCACGCCTCACTTTTTGTTGCTAACTCTTTGACCCTGGTAGAGCCACTCCTAGGGACTCCCCACTTCTCCACCCTCTGCCATGGGGAGGAGCAGGCCTAGCCTGGGCCAACCCAACCTTATCCTGAGATTTATAACTGCCAAGTCGGCCTGGGGGCTGGGGACTGAGCACTTTCTCACGGAGCCCCACCCCCTGGGCACTCACATGCTCTGTGTGCTGAACGCTAGGCACCTTCCATCTGGTACTGTCTCATCCACATTTGTGGGCTCAGGGTGGCTCTATGGGCAAGTGGGGCTTCATGTGCCATTTCCTCAGTCTTCTCTTCGCTGGCCCCTTCCCACCTACTGCACTATCTTGTCCCCCACCCTCTCAGCAACTGGGCTCACTTGCCCTACCCCCACTCCCCCAGATGGTTCCCATGGCTTCCGTGCAGTGCTGTCTCTCTCCTTGAGGAGTCCTAGGGTAGAGACCAGGCACAGTTTGGGCCCACTCCTAACCTGCCCAGGATCCTCCTTGCCCCTCATCTTGACATTGAGAACTGCCCCCTCCCTGAAAAGCTGGGCCACCCCGCCCTTCACAAAGCCCTCTCTACAGGGAGTCTGGATGTCCCTCATGGGAGAGAAGCAGGGACTCAGGCTGCCCCCACATTCTCCCTGCATGGAAGGCCTCCCTGGTCCGAACCTTGGTCCTGACCTAGTTCTCCATCTGTGAAATGGGAACAGTGATTCTAGCTCTCGCCCAACTCTAGGGGTTGGAGATTGGAAACAACTGAGATGCCAGGTGCTGGGTGAGGAAGGTAGTTATTCACATGGTGAAGGAGGGGGAGAAGGAATGAAAAGGGATGGAGGGGAGAGGAAGGCAAACTGTGTTGGGAGTGCAGGGTTTCCTACAGGTTGGGGGGGGCACCCATGGTGGCATACCCATGGCATCACCCATGGTGAGCTGGAAGCAGGATGAGTAAAGGCCCCATTTCCTACATTTGGGTTCCAAAGAGCATTTTGGTCCCTTGGGTTAGCTGCACTATTTAGTGTGAATTTGGTGCAGGGCTTTCTCTTCTTTCTCCTAATATCCCCTGAGAGAGAGCAAATGGCATCCATGACTTTACTCTGGGGACTTCTGTGCAGGGGGAGAGCAGGAACAGCTGGGCTGACGGCGCATAGCCACTCAGCCAGCATCCAGCGTTTACTGGGCTCCCACTGGGGGGCCACACACTAAGCTACAGAGGCAGATGATCCGACTCTGACCTTGACCCCTCCAGGCCAAGGCTGGGAGAGGCTTGATCTGCAAGTGGATCAAACACAACCCAAGCCAGTGTAATCCAAGGTTTTGGAGGTAGCAGTGCATAGCCAGGGGCACAGAAGAGCTAACTGCCTGGTGTCAGCGAAGTGATGCATGAAAGTTCAATCCCGGAGGATAAGGAAAGTAGCAAAGGGAACAGCATCTCTGGTACAGGACACAGCACTGTGAGAAGAGCGGGCATGCAGGGGAGGATGAGGAGGTCGCTGAGGCAAGAGAGGTGGCCTAGGCACAGAGGGACAGGCAGGAAGGCAGGCTGAGCCAACTAGGCTCACCACATTCAGAATGTGACCCAAAAGCCAGGCACTGGCCATCCACAGAGGGCTCCACAGCTGCAAAGTCCCCTGGCGGGTGCACAGCAGTCAAGTTCACAGGGCAAGTAGCAGAAACTGTCAGGCTCCCTGTTCAGAATGCCTATTGAAAGAATATGAAACCAGATGCCTGGGTGGCTCAGTTGCATAAGTGTCTGCCTTAGGCTCAGGTCGTGATCCCAGGGGGATCGAGTCCCTCATCAGGCTCCCTGCTCAGTGGAGTCTGCTTCTCCTCCCTCTGCCCCTCTCCCCTGCTCATTCTCTCTCTCTCAGATAGAAAAAGAAAAAGAATAGGATGCCTTCAGAACTAATGGTAGTGGTGAATGGTTTCTGCTTCTAGCAACCATGGATCCTAACAAAAACATCTGTTCTAAGAAGGGAGATAAAAAGGTAACGAAAATGTTTCTGCAGTGTATTTTGCTATGACCCCGTTCCTATACTCCTGAAATTTAAGACAGTTAACATTCGAACAGTCTAACCTTCGTCTCTCACTTCATCTGACTCCCCCAAGTCAGTGAAACCGGAGTTGGAAGGCAAAGAATGCACCCGGTCTCTACAAAGGATGGTAGCAAGATGAGCTCACCGGCACCAGGGTACTCCGAGTAGTCTACCAGAACTCTGGCTTCCACCCAGAGGTCCCAATGCTAAATGGAGGGACCTGGAATTCAAGGACAGGAAGGAAGGTCCTCATGGATCCACCGTTAGAATTCACTCATCTCTAAGTATTTATTTATTGGAGCAGGCAGAAGTACAGGATGTGCAAGGGATTTCAACCTCTCAGGACCAAGGGCAAGGGACCCCACCTACTGACACAGGCCCAGCCAGGCGCCCCATGGGGGTTGCAGCAATCACTTCAGGCGCTGGGAAGTGAACTGAAAAGGGTCTCATGAAGGCAAAGCCATCATCTCACCTCCTGGGCTAATGTCCACTCCCGTGTCCTATCTCAGAACCCCAGCACGGTGCAGAGAACAGACCGTGGCAGCAGACTGCCTGGTTCTAGTCCTACTTCCGCCACTTCTGTTTGACTTCTTGGTGCCTCTGTTCCCTCGCCTGTAAACAGAGAATTACACTACTACCTCATGGCACCGGCCATCAGTGAGCTGATCCCTGGCATTACCACAGTACCTTAACTTTTATTTTCTGTGCCACTTCTTTGAGTGGTTATCAGAATAAACATGAGAAGTCAATTTAAAACAAGATGAAGAAATCCAAAGTTGCTTTTATTTAATTGTTTCTGCTAATATAAGAACAGAACCGTGACAGCGGCTTAGCTCTACGACCCACCCAGCCCAAGATTGTTCTGGTGGTGGGGCCAAGAACAGGTAGATCTTCCTCCATCAGTGACCTCTTCTTAAAGCACAAGGACATCTTCCATAGGCCATCAACATGCACCTGTCATGTTGAATGTCAAGAATTTAACTAAAGCTTTCTTGATCCTTCTACATTCTCAGCCAGTAGTATTGCCTTCTGAGGTTACGGACTCCAGGTCTGAGACATGATAGGTAGAGGAAAGCTTCCTTTCACATTTCGAGAGGAGTGGGTGCAGAAGTGTGGAGTTGAAGAGCATGACTCTACGGACTTCAACCACCTCCCCCTTCAGCCTGTCCCTCCAAGGTGAAAAAGAGTCCGTGTTCTCACAACTCCCCTTTCCAGGTTTGGCTTTCTTCAAGGTGTACAACCCTCAGGAAGTTATCCATGGGAAGCATACTAGGGTTTGCACAAACACAGGATGATGCATTAGTTTTTCCTTTGGCCCCTGCATACACTGGGTCAGCATCTTTCAGGAGCAACCATTCCAGCACTGTCTGAGCAATACTCCTAAGTCATGAGTGGGTTGTTCAGGACCCTCTGACTGTCCTAAATAATTCCTAAAGCTTCATATGGTCTCACAGTCTTACTGTCCTCGGGTCTATTGGTGTATAATCCTACCTGTAAAGTTACCAAACCCCTGACCCGTCGATGCCTTCCAGATTTCATATCTTCCTCAAACTTACTAAATGCCTTTCCAAAAGCAGTTACGTACCAGCTAATTTGAGAACGAAGCCTAATTTTGAGCAAATCATTTATAAGACCAGCTCTGCAGGAGGTCAGGGAGGGAGGGTCTGGCGTTCAAGATACTCTCTCTACACCTATCATACATGCCCCCCTCTCTGCCCACAGCACCCCTTTCTGCCTTGTCTCAGACTCCTGCACACTAGGTACTCCCTCCTGGCTGCCAGTTAGACTGGCAGGTGAGGCTCCTGGACTAAAGACAGACAGCCTGGTTTGGATATATGCTGCACCATGGGTCAGGGCCCTGGACCATGGCCACGGCAATGCTGTGTACCCTCCTGCCTACAGAAACTGAAGAGTCAGTCACCTCTGGGTTGCTATTGTCACCTTGGCTGGAAACATTCTAGAGTATGGAAAGGCAGGGAGCCTGATCTGGAGGACAGGTATGACGTCAACTCTAAAACTACCTTGGCACACAAGTACTGGGAGGTCGTAAGGAGGGGCTCAGAGCTCCGTCTTCAGTAACCACTTCTCCAGAGCTCAGGCTGGTACCAAGAGCCCCACAGAGTAGAGTCAATGCCAATAACCTTCCCATTTCTAAGCAAGAAGACAAGAAGTTGCGTGGAATGGAAATAGAAACACTAAAGCATGGCCTTCATCATCTTGATGCCCAAGCCTCCTGAGACGGCCAAGATGTTAACTTAGCTGGTTATCCCTGTTCCACTTCCAAGCACTGTAGATGGACACTTCAGGGGTTGGGGTTTCTTCCCTGTGACTTGACAAATTCTTCTCATCTCCATGTCAAACCAACAGTTCCTTAGGTAATAGATGCAAAGCCTCATGCCCCAATCATTTTCTCTAAAGGACTTACTGGCACATCCTTCAAACCACTTCATTTGTTCCATTCCTCTTCTTTGGCCTGTCTGGACCTGTAGATTTTCTGGATACAGGAACTGCCCAAAGCAGGATGAAAAAAAGAAAGGGGCCAGCTTTCACCTCCTAGCAACAGCTGCTCCCCACCACCTACAGTGGCCAAAGGGACTGAAAGATGACAGCCCAGTCCTCTTTACCCCATCATGGGTTTGAACTTAGGAGTTTCCGGGTCTCAACAGGCTACTCATTGTCTGATATGGTTCTTAAGAGGGAGGAGTTGCGTGGAACACGCTCTCCTGTGGCTGCTCAGTGAAAGCAACAGTGATGTCCAAATCCAGCCCTCTGGCACTGCACAACTGTTGATAGGCCAGGATGATCCCGGTCTTCAGCAAAGGGCTCTCAATCCTAACTCCCTAACAAGCCCCAGTCCATACGGACGTCTCCTCCCAACTTGGTATGGGGGCAGCACAGACTTCCAAAAGGAACTCCTTTATTAAATGCAGTGTGCAGTCCAATACAGCTACTTGGGTCAAGTCACAGTTAATGCGGAGAAGAAATGCCTCTGATCCATGTACAGCCAGATCTGCCGAGGAACCTGGGGATTCCAGGAACCAGACTCACAGAAGACAGAGGACAACGTTCCCCTTGCTGGTGCCATATCACCTAGCCTAATGGTTTCACAAGACCCAGAGGCCCATTCTGAAGACAGTTGGCAGGGAGGCAAAAATGGCGATCTTAAGAGGTCTTCAGACAAGTGGACAGCTCAGCAGGACAGCACGTGTGCCCAGGGCTCACTGCACAGCAGCCATCGCCAACCTGGTGAAGGAGGATATACCACTCGGCATCTTCAGGGTGCTGGAGGCAGGCGCTATGGCAGAGAGGGAGTGAGCAAGAGTTTAAAACTTTGCCAGGTTCACACACCCAACCCTCTGACCCAATCACCCCAACTCCTGAGAATTTATTCCAAGAAGTAATTCTCAATAGGGGAAAAGGCTGGATGTACAAGGGCATGTGTTCTAGCAGCCAAGTGGTTACCAGAATGTGGACTCTGCAGTCAGAGACCCACCTCTACCACTTTTTAGGGCAAGTGATGAATGCTCTCTGAGCCTCCTTTTCCCCATCTGAGTTGCTCTATTGACAGCCCCTACACTCCGGGGATGTTGTGAGATTAAATGAGACAATCTGCATAAGGTACCTCAAGTATAAGGAGTTCAACTACAAAGGTTAGCTCTTATTATCATGCATAAGGGCAGGAAGAGAATGCAGGGAAAAGGAAAGCCTGAATTGTGACAGAGTTGAAGAAAGTTTTCCTTGATTGTTCTGACAATGTAGGTTTTTAGGTCTTACCTATTTTTTTAGTTATGGAGGATGGATGCCACAAATTGTTGAGCCCTGCAGCTTAGGAAGAAAAAAGCAAGGTAGAAAGAGTTGGTCTTTTTCACCAAGGTTTTCCCTACTTTTCTAGATTTCACCTTGGAAAAAGTCCTAAGAGGTCTCTGAGAATGCAGAAAATGGGGGAAGGTGGAAGGCACAGGAGAGGGGATACGGAGAAGGGTCCGACAATCAAAACTTAAAAGGATCTGCCTACATTTGCTCACCCTGCCCAAAGGCAGGGCTGTGCACAGAGGATTACTCTATCCTGATTAGGAATACAACTAAGACAGTGACTCTGCTCTCCCAGGGGCCCCTGCAAGGGTTGCAGGGATGCCCCCTGGCTGGGCAGACCACAGTGTGGGACAGAGAGGAGAAAGACCTTGTGACCACAGACAAGGAGTCTATTCTCAGGACTCTGATGCAGGGCACAACACAGTCTCTGTCTCTCCTCTTCCTCTGACAGCTTTTCAGCTGTAAAGAGTACATAAGAGTCCAGTTCCATAAAAGCACAGTAAATATTCATCAGTGCCAGAAACAAAACAGATAATTAAGTACTTGCACAGACCTTAGAGAAGTCTAGCCAGTGTTTACAATCTTTTTCTTTTTCATTCTATCCATAAATATCGTAGTATACAACCCAAAACTAAAAAAGGATTATTTTTTCCAATGTAAACACCATCATCACACACAAAAAAGTTAACAATTCCCTAATATCGGCAATTACCCAGTGTTTGTATTTTCAACTGTCTCATAAACATCATAAATGGGTGGTTTGTTTCTCAACATTTAAAGATTCAACTTCCCAGAGCGACTGGCTGGCTCAGTTGGTAGAGCATGCAACTCTTGATCTCAGGATTGTGAATTCAAGCCCCACGTTGGGTGCAGAGATTACTTAAAATCTTAATAAAAATAAAAATAAAATAAAAATTAACTTCCCAAAGTCTGAGGAGATTCTGAGGCAGCCCCTACTCATCAATCCTACCACAATAATCACTAATTTAGGCCAACCTCCTCACTAGACCAGGTAAGAAAAACAAAACCAAAAGAGACATTAGGTGATTTTGCCCAGGATCACACAGCTGGCTGAAGACAGAGGGCCCAACCCATAGCCCACTGCTTTCCCTGGTATCACACTGTCTGGCAGTGGGAACAGTGAGGTAACCGTTAGAAGATTTCGAGTCAGCAAGTCTTAATCTAATAATGCATCCTTTCTCTGTTTTAAGAGAATCATCACCAGAACCCTCCTAGTAATTATACAGTCATTTTACTGAGATAAAAACTAAGCTCTCAAGTTAATACCATCAGGTCAGAAGTCAGATCTTGATCTTTATTCTGTGCTTGATATTTAGCCATATCAAATGATTCTCAATGAGCTCTATCCAGCCTCCTCTGTACATGAGCTAGTTCCCATGGGCTGCAGCAAGCTGAAGAGGACCGCTAATAGAGGAGGAAGGTATCACAGGGTAGGGACATACGTTCTAGCTGGGCGTCAGTGTGGTATCTGCAAAGGTTAAGACTGCCTGAAAACAGGCCCAAATGGCTTTATAGATAATTTCCATCAAACTATCAAGGAACTCATAACTTCTGTGCTGTTTTAGAATATGAGAAAAAAAATGCTTCTATCTCATTCTGTAAGATATAATTAACGCCTTTATATAACTGAATAAGGAAAGCACACACACACAAAAGCAGGGGTGGATGGGAAGAAAACTATATGCCAATCTCACTAATAGATAGGGGCCAAGATCCTAAGTAAAATAAAAGCAAATCAAAAGAGTAGACGTGTTTTCCCTCTGAAACACTTGGCTTTTTTCTTTTTTGTTTTGTTCTCTTTTGATAGGGTCTTTCCTATGGGTGCACAATTCAAATAAACGGGGGCATATAAAAAAAAAAAAAAAAGAGAGAAGAGGACATACTGAACAAGCTACCAAATCTGGAATTTAGACGATCTGACACTAGGAAATCTATTAATTTATCATTTAACTGATTCAGAAGAAATGTTTATGCTCACTCATCTCATTTGATTCCAAAAGAGCGATGAACAAAATTCAAAACCCATTATTTATCAAGAAAAATGAAAAGAATAACGATCGTAGCAAAATAGAAACATACTTGACACCTGCTTAACTGGAGGACTTACATTATCAAAGAATGACATAAAACTAATGTGAGAACAGATGGGTCACGGGAAGAGAAAAGGCCCAAGTGTGTGCAGTAATTGAGAATATGAACCTTGGAGCTATAAGGGGAAAGATCCGAAGATTTTGTTATATAAAAAATTTTTAATGTATGAAACAAATGTCCTTAATGCTTCAACAGAAAGAAAAAAAAGAAGAAAAAGATAAGCAGTTGACTGGAGTAAAGTATACACAGCTTGTAGAATAAAAGATTAACCCCTGAATGTATAAAGATGCTATAAATCAAAGGAGAGACAGAGTACGATGAGCAATTCATAAGAGACATACAATCTCATAAGTAACCAGGAAAATACACATTTCAACAATTCCGTTGGGACGCGTGGGTGGCTCAGCTGGTTAAGCGTCTGCTCAGGTCATGATCCCAGGGTCCTGGGATTGAGTCTCGTAACAGGCTCCCTCTGCCTGCCACTCCCCCTGCTTGTGCTCTCTCTCTCTCTCTCTGACAAATAAATAAAATCTTTTAAAAAATAAACACTTTCATTTTTCACTCATCAAATTAATAAAATTTAAAATAGTGATTTCCATAACTGGCGAAGACCTCGGAAAACAGGTATTATCATCGCTATGGCTTGCACCGTAAAGCAGCAGAACCGCTGAAGGGCAGTTGGCCAGCAGGTAGCCAGCCATTAGCCAGATGTCAGACACACGTACCCTCCACTTACTGGCCTCTAGACTGTAGAAATCTCCCAGAGGTACACAAAACTAGGAACAAGGATGTTCACTGAACCATTATTTTCTGTATCAAAACCAAAACAGCCCAACTCTCTGACAGAAGACGGTGAAATATGCTTTTGTACGTCCACCCAGCAAAACACGGGGCGGCTACTGACAAGAAGGTAAGTCTCTAGGTAACCCACGGGGAAACATGTCACAACGTTTGTTGTAAACAAAGGCTAGTTACAAAATAAGCCCCCATGCTCTGATTCCATTTTTGTCAAAAAAAAAAAAAAAAAAAAAAAAAAGTAAAATAAAATAATGCACTTTGTATAGCAAGAAAGATTAAGAAGAATGCACACTGAGCTATTAATAGTGGATATCATCTCCGGGAGTGGTATCATGGGAAATCTCACCGTCTAAACTACAATATTTCTGTAATGTTTGACTTATTTAAGCACCAATCACTTTTCTAATTGAAAAAAATAAGGAATAAAATAAAAAAATAAAACACCTCCACTTTTCTGGAACAAAGGCAGGGAGGGCTAACTATGATCCCCATGAATGCCAGACAACAATCTCTGTGCAGTATTTTCCTCTACAGTAGAGGAGGCAGAAGATGGTCTGGAACAGCTGGGAGCCGTCACGTGCCAATAAGGAGCCTGCCCCTCAGTTCCTGGGCAGCACAGGTGTGGTGGGAGTAAGGGGAACAGTCACGGCAGTCTGCATAGCACCCTCGCCCCCACGAGGGAAGGCTGTGGTTGAAACGGTGCGCAGTGAAGGAGAGCACACGTAACATGGAACTCCCAACTATTCTTCTCTTTCACCTCTGACCTCTCAGTGGCTCTCAGATCACCACTTAAGATTAGAAACATTTTACGTTGGGGCGCCTGGGTGGCACAGCGGTTAAGCGTCTGCCTTCGGCTCAGGGCGTGATCCCGGCGTTCTGGGATCGAGCCCCACATCGGGCTCCTCTGCTGGGAGCCTGCATCTTCCTCTCCCACTCCCCCTGCTGTGTTCCCTCTCTCGCTGGCTGTCTCTCTCTGTCGAATAAATAAATAAAATCTTTAAAAAAAAAAAAAAAGGAAAAAAGAAACATTTTACGTGAAAAGGTCAGATGGCAATCAGATCGGCTACAAGGAACTGATGACTTCATGGGTAAGAGCTATAGAAACCTAGTGTGTCCTGAACAGATGGCAATGAATGCCAAGAGCTGGAATGGCACAATGCTGGAAAGCTTGTCAAAGAAAGGATGTCAATCAACAACTAGTCTCTACCACAACCTGTGACTGATGAAGCCAAGAATGGGAAGAGAAAACGAATGGAGCGGGAACACAAACCAAACTTAAAACACAGGACGCTACACACCCGAACACAGTTACTTAATCATGACAACCCAGGGAGTGCTACGGAAGAGGTGACTCAAAGAGCTCCATGACTTGCTCAAAGTTACAAAGTGACAAAGCCCCAGGTCTGGATTTGAATCTGGTCTGCCTCCAAGTCCAGTGCACTGGCAGCTCCTCCAATCAGCCAGTGGGCCGGCCCCAAACTTCCCAAGATCGGAGCCTGTGTCCTCGGTCTTCCCAGGCAGACTCACCTGTGAGCCGGACGGCAGGGCCTGGGAGCTGGGCTCCTCTGACGGGGCTGCTCCCGAGCCCATGGGGCTCAGTGTAGTGATTCGGCTCGGCTGGCCACGCAGTGTCAGAGTGATGGTGGTAGGGACCTTCAAGCCTGACAGAGACAGGGGAAAGGAGGCTTGTTTGTCACAGCCTCCACTTTCCCCTCCGGGAGAATTTCTTCATATCACACACCACCCCCTCGCCCTCCCACATCAGTATCCTCCCCAGCTGGGTCAGCTCCACCCTCTCAGTCATTCCAAAAGAAACGGGAAACAGCTGTGTTCTGCCGACCTCTCTTGCAGATGGACCCACACAGCTGAATCCCTGAGGGTCAATACCAGGACCCTGTTGAGTTGGGTTCAACAACAGGCCTTGCCCATGTGAGATGGGAAGGTCCTAGGGAAAGATCCCCTATCTAAGAGTCCCCACAGCTGTCATGAGAGACTCACCTGATGCTTGGTTAGAGATCTGAGCCAGGCCAGGGAGGCTGCTTGCCAACTTAGCGAGGCCCCCATTGGTCAGCAGCTGGTGGATGGCTGTGGGCTTCCCACCAGGAGTGGCACCCAAGGAGGAGAGAGTGGTGGCCACAGGAATGGTACGGACAATGGTGCTGGTGCCCGTGGTGATGGCACCCAGGCTCTGCATGGGCGTGGGCAACTTCACACTGGTGGCCTGTGGGACACACAAGCCCAGGTGAGCAGAAGCTATTGCCCAACAGCAATGTTCAAGTGTGGAGGGCCCAGAGCATTAAAGGCTGCCATGTACTGTGTACCTACTACAGGCAACGTACTCTTCCATGCATTTCCCTATACTATCTTATTTAATACTCAAAACAACCCTTTGAGAGAAATACTATCATCATCCTAATTTTACAGACAAGGAAACAAAGATACAGAAAGGTCAAAAAACTTGCCCAAGGTCACACATTAACTGATGGAGCCTAACTTAACCTTTGGTAGCTCCCAGGCGTGAAGTCAGGAAGCTGTCTGTCTTGACCCAAACTCCAGACCCAGTTTCCCTGCCAAAACCAACTAAGCTAAGAAGGCCTCCTCCCCAGAGCTGCCCAGCCCAGTGGAAGGCAGATGTGCACCTGTGGGGCTGGCCCTGGGGAAGGATTTGCTGGGAGGCCAGAGGTCTTGCTGCTGATATCCTGCAAGCTGAAGCTGAGGCCTTGAAGGAGGCTGCTGGCTGATGTGGCCCCTAGGAGAGGATAGAACAGATAGGCTTAATCCCTTATCCCAAGACCAGCCACACCCATCCACCCTCAAGAACCGGCTGAAATACCAATGCTCTTTCCCTGGGACAGTCCCAGTGCTCTCGGAAAGATGCCAGGAAGGGCTCCCCGGGCATGCACACTACATGCCCACACGAGGAAAGGTACTATGCTAGACACACGGCCGTGGATTCGCTCCGCATATCCCAACCTGCTCCAAACCACCTGTCTTACATTTTGGACAGTTTTAGAAAAACCAAAAAGAGCCTGAACGCCACCCACTTTTCAGAAATCTAAATTCCTTCCTTTGCAGGGAAAAGGACAGCTTCTTAAGCCAAAAGAATTCCAAATACCTGATTTACATTTCACTACACATAATCGAGTGGCCACAAAGCAAAGAGGGAGGTCCTCCTGAAGGAGGACACCTGCAGAGCCTTGCCCGCTGGGCTCAAGCAACCAGCCTTCCCATGTAGGGTGGGGTGGTGCAAGTGAAGAGACAAGCAGAGGCAGAAAGGTGCCTCGTTTTGCTAATGCTAGTACAGCACGATCTCCAGTTTTCTCACTCACATGTGTTCAAAAACACCACAATGAACACAATACACACATCTCCCACCAGCTATTTCTCCTCCTTATAGTTCAAGACACACTACCTGCAGACTGGGATATTTACTCACTGTAGATATTGAGACCAAGAACTCCCCCACCTCAAAGCTAATTCCAGCTTCACACCAAGCCTCTATGAAAGCCTGCAACTCAGAGAAGCATCCTCCAGATTCGGCTGCTTTCCCAGGACCACCCTCCAGCAGCACCCCAAAAGAGACTTTGCTGGGAGGCGGGGAATGCTGGGCTTCCAGATACCTGGGAGGGAGCTGCCAGGAGAGGTGGCCACCAGACGGCTCTGGAGTGTGTGCAAGGCACTGGGCGCAGTGCTGCTGGACACTGCGGAGGCTGGGCTAGCTGAGACTCCCCCTTCAGAAGCACTTGACCTGGAGACAAAGACAGGAGCTCTATTATCCAAAGGTCAGAGGGCAGCAGACCCTAGCAACACAGGGAGGGCCCATAGTGGGGCCCAGCAATGCTTTTTAGCAATGGACACCGGAACCTAGAGCTTCTTTGTCCCATCTTCTGAATCTGGCCTCTAGTCCTTCTAAAAGTCAGGCGTAAAGTAAAGACTTCAAACCTTGAATCAAGAGCTAAGGATGCTTTGCAAACTTTAAGTAAAAAAGAACTCTGAGTTGACCCCCTCCCTCCAAAAAATAAAAGACAAAGATCCCACTCAGAAAGAAGTCATATTCCCAAAACTTGACAGAATCCAACCTCTACCATCTTTCCAAAACACTAAATGGACCAGAAAAAAGGTGAAGAGAAAGAAAGGAACAGAGCCAGAAAGACCAAGAAATAGACTCACTTGGTAGTGGTGAGAAGTCCTGTGAGCTCCTTGGCCCCTGCTGAAGCCTGCCCCAGTGTCATGGTGATGGGCTTCCCTCCCGCAGCTGCAAGACAGAAAACCCCAAGGCCACCGGTCAGTCCTGCCTGGACCCTACTTTTCAGGGTTTCACAGCCCAGGCTAAATGCAAAATATTATGGACAAAGACTGGAAGAAGAAAAATGAAGAATAAGTATAGTAGAGTAGGGAGGGATTTTTTTCCTTCTATTTTTTAAACTTTCTGGAATATTTTATTATCTTTTTTTTTTTTTTAAGATTTTATTTTTAAGTAGTCTCTATATCCAATGTGGGGCTCACACTCACAACCCTGAGATCAAGAGTCATGCTCTACTGACTGAGCCAGCCAGGCATCCCTGGAATATTTTCTTATCTTTAATTGAAACTGATAAAGAACAAAATAGAATGATGCTTTGAGTGACCCCACAGCTCCCACTGATCCTCGTACTGCCTCCCTGATCCTGGTTCAGGTCAGGTCACTGCCCACTTCTGCTCCATGTGCTACCGTGTGTCCTCTGCCCCAGACGCGCCTTGCATTAACGTAGAGGCTGAGCTGTACAGCAAGTGGTCACCAAGAGAGCAAGGTTATGTGGTCTCAGAGAGCTCAGTGTTAAATCAAACAGGCCAGGAAAAACTCACCTTCTGGACCTCCTCCTTGGGAAGGAGTACAAGGTCCTCCAGCTGTGTCCCCTTGGGAGATAAGGGACACCTTAATCTTCGGTCGCTTGGAGGTCTTACTGCCAGGAAGAGGACTGGAGGGATGGTGGCGCTTCAGCTGGACCCTAAGATCCTCTTTCTCTGCCTCTTCCGTTTGTTCTGATGAAATGGGAACTAAGAGATGGAGCTGAGGTAAGGTTTTCCATAATCCGCAAAAGCCCAGGAGACACTGACAGCACCAGCACGGGCATGACTGTGTGTCACACACAAAGTCACGCTTCAAAGGCAATTGCCAATGCTTCAGTTCCACCGCACTCACGTCTCACCTTGCCCTCTCAGAGGATGGGTCCATCCCCAGCCCTTACCTGTTCTGGAGTTAGAAGGAAGGGGACTGTGAGTCGGTGGGAACAAAAAGAAAGAAGATACCCTGACCCTGCCTAGCAGAGGCCAAACAAAAAACAGAGGACTCACTACAATGAATTTAAGCAGTGCTTCCTGGACTCAATGTCATAATTTTCCTGTTTCAAGCCCACCCCCACATCACACAGCTGGGAGACAGTAAACATTCCACAAAGAAGCAGTAAAGGAGCACACTACCCAGTCAGGGGAGAATTTAATTTCACAAGGCTCTCAGAGTCCTACTCTGTCCTAAGGGCCTAAGGTTGAGGGTTTGCTTGCCAAATGAAGGCAACAAGAAGGATTATTGCCAGGAATTGAGGCTGGCTTTGAGTAGCCACTAGGCAAGGGAGCATCTTAGCCAGGACAAGTTTATTGCTCCTGCCCAAAAGCAACAGGGCAACAGTGGCCCATGTCACAACTGGTCCCCAGGTCATTTGTACTAGTACAGAGAAAGGCCAAGTGTTCAGACATGTGATTCCCCCTCCGCTGAATCAAACAGACTCATCCTGCACATGGCCAAGCCTCCTGGACTCTGAAGTTATCCTTCACACTTCCTCAGAGATTCCCTTCTCTTTAAAACCAGAAGCCCACCCCAGGTCTTCTTCTTAGCACAGGCAATCGGGTAGGATGGGGAGGAAAGCAGTAATCATATGAGGAAGGCAGGAAGAAATGGGGGTCCCGGTCTGGGCCACAGAGCATAACCAGCTAGAAGGATCGCTTAGGGAATAAATGCATTGACTAAAATCAGAATAGGAAGGAGGGTAAAAGGGAAAGGAGCCACAGGTTTTATGCTGATAGTGGCTGGTGTGCTTGTAGCGGCCAGGATGGAAGCAGGAAACCAGAGGCAGGGAGAAAAACACACAAGGAAACTCAGGCTCACAGGCAATGGGCCACAGGCACACATAGGAGAAGCAGAGCCAAGAACCACAAGAAACAAAAAAGGAAAAACCATGAGAGGCAAACAAAGTATGGAGAGCGAATATTATGGAGGAGTAAGCAAAAGGAGTCAGCCAAGAAAGAATAAGAAGACAGAAAAAGGAAGAGAGAAAAGAACAGCAGGAAACCAGAGACAAATGAGAGGCAGGATCGGGAAGAAAACAAGGGAGAAGTTGAGAGAAGCAGAGAGCAGAGCGTGAAAAGGTGAGAGGAAGAGCAATACTCACCAAAGAGACAGGAGGAGGTGCCGGGAGGAAGAGCTTTCCTCACCAGCATATTTTGTTTCAGAAAAGCAGCAAACTGTGCTGGAATGAATCAGAAAGAATTACAGAATCACAGCCAGCCAGAGAAAGGAGAAAAGGAGAGGGAGTAAGAAAAAGATATGAAAATGTTCTAGAAAATGGTCAACAAGGGCTTTTCCCAGAATTACTGCACAGGTTTGAAACCTGACTCCTAGAATCTCCATGGAAACATCTATAAACCGAAAATAATAAATGTACCTGCCTCATGGGGCCGTTGCCAAGATTCAATGAGCAACAGCAAGTCAGGAGCCAAGAAAACAGCATGGCACGTAGTCAGGGCTCCATGAAAGTAGCTATAATCATTTCCTCTTGCCTATGAGCCCTGCCAAAGCCAGGGCGCTATGGCTGCTGCTCAGCACCATGATATTCTGGGTCCCATTTCAAACCCAGATCACCAATCAGCCTTCTAGAACTCCTTAGATTCTCAACTAATCATCCCCTCCAGAAGCACGGCCAACCACTGGCTCTCTCTTCATCAAAAGCCTAAGCGAACACCACCCACCCAGAACTTGGCTCTGGCTACCACTTAAGATCAGGTCACAGACCATCTGAGTGGACCCTAGGGGCCTGGCTTTTTTTTTTTTTTTTTTTTTTTTTTTGGTCTTTTTGCCTGCACCGATCCACTCACACGTGCTCCTTGTTAGCACCACTCTTAAGGACACCCTCATAAGAGGCCTGGGTTTAAGTCCTGACCCTTTGGCTCCACTAAAAGAAACACAGGGGAAGTGAGCAGATCAGCCTACTGTCACCTCTGCATCTCTCAACTTGATAGTCAGCTCTGGTGCTGCCTCTTCCCAGGTACTGGAGACTTCAGATGATACGTGTTCCTGGTTACACCATCAAATACAATGCCCTTACCCTGGGGCTGCCCAACGGGATCGAAGTGGGGGAAGGGGGAAAGTCAGTGTCTCTTTTCTCCCTACCCAAAACACTGTCCCTTTTCTATAGCTTCAGTAGCACTCCGTGTTCTCCATACTCGAATGTCAACCATACAAACATTTCTGCCTATCTGCAGAAACACCAACAGACTTCGCTGAAAGTCCCAGTGTGGGAACCTTAACTCTTCAAGCGCAAAACAAAAAGAGGGCATGATGCCAGCTGAACTGCCCTGGAATCTGAGGAATAAAGCAAATCACCCTGTCCACATGATCTGAAGAGTGCCCTGACTGCAGGAGTGGCTGGGCAGGGCCTAGAACAGAACAAGCAGCTTCCCCACTTGGAAGTCAGAAAAAAATTTTGAGGCAAATACACACGTAGTCAGCTCATAAAACCTAACTTCCCCAGAAAACCAAAGCAAAGCTACAATTAGTGGGACTATACAGCCCCACTAATGCACAGACCTTCTATGACGTCTTACCCTTGAAAACAATTCTTGGTATTCATTTCAACCTAATTTTGTCTGGACAGAAGTGGGAAAGGGGGCCCCTCGCATGCCCCTGGAAGAAACTGCGGATGCCAATACTTTTCAAATGCCACATGACATCACTCCAAGAGATAAACCGGGAGGCCACTGGGCCAAGGAGCCTATACCTTGGGCTTGTTTGTGGGTCAGCACAGCTTCCGTCCGCTGCACATGTCTCTTCAGGAGCTGAGAGCTCCCGATCTGACTGGACTTCTGGGCAGAGGTCACTGTAGTCACTTTGGTCTTGGGACTGGAGGTGGGGCTACTAGACACACTGGAAAGATCCTGCGTAGGGTGAGAAGGATAAGAGCTGAGCCAGCTGTTTGGCTCTGACCATCATTATCATGTCCCCCTGGAATTCCCTGCTTAGGAATTCTCCTCATAGGAACTCAAAGGTCTACAGCACGGCAAGGCAGACAAGCACCCCCAGGAAGCGAAGGAACCAATTCCACAGTCCTACTTCCCCAGCAAAAGGGCTCCCTCCCCTCCTGCGTTACCTCCGAGCCTGAGGGTGAGGCAGGCAGCTTGGCAGCTGGTGAGGCAGGCCGACTGCCCCGCTCGGGCACCTCAAAGGCCAGGTCTCTTCGGGCTGCGTCCCGAGGCTTCTTTTTCTTCTCAGCATCCTGATCCCGAGGCTCAGAGCCCATGTGCCCCTCAGCACGAGTGAGCACTCCAGTCAGGAAGTCCACGATCTCATCCTAGTGTGAAAAGGGGCCCAGGCCACTGAGTCCTCAGTCTAGGAACAGAAACCTCCCCGACAACTCGATTCAATTAACACTGGCATCAGGTGTGCCGGTCCCTCTCCATGCACACCGAGCCAGGCACAAACCCCAGCCTCAGTCAAAGACGGGCAGGACCCTGCCTCCCGGCGTCTCTGTGGGGTGGCACTCTGGGGTGGTCGTGCTCCCCCACCCTCCAATTAACCCCTTCTCCCCTGATGCTCCATACACATTGCCACTTCTTCCCCTCTCTCTTTTCCGTTTTCTTTATGATTTAGTTCTCCCAGAGGCCCCACTGGATACTCCCTCACCCTTCAGAGCCAAAGACACTGCTGCCAACAAGATGAAGCCTAAAAGGTTATAGAAAGGCAAGCCTCGCTGAGAAAAACACAGAAAGCAACTGTGTACCTGAATACATCTGTCCACCATGCTCTGAGTCAGCCCCTCTGACTTCTTCTTTGCTTTGCTTATTCTAAGAGACAGAGAGGAGGAAATGTTTACTTTAAATATTCCATGGCATCATATGGAAGCAAGAATGGATTTCTCTTCTGTGTTGGCTATTTTCTGGGCCCAGGAAGGAGGACTACGTTAGCCCTCAGGCACTGAACCTCATGTTCCACATCTGCAAAATGGGGAATCATAACACCTCGATCACGGACTTGTGGGGACTACAAAAATAATATATGTAGAGAACATATGAAAATTGCCTAGGACTGTACATTCCAAAGTCCTATACCTAGGACTTCCCAGATAGACTCTATCTGATTTCTACGATCTCATCTAGAAGTCCCAACAAAGGCCCAAAACCTGAGATTACTGGATGCTGTCAAAATGAGATTAGAAGAAGAGGAGAGGAGTTACTTCTAAAAGGAAAAGAGAAAATGGACACAGATGGCTGTATTCCCCTCTGGAAGCTGGTTTTAAAACCCCTGGCTTCTGACTGAGGGTCTCAGCAGAAAGAAAAACAGGGCCCCAAGTGACAGGGTGGAGAACAATATTCTGAGCCTCCAAATTCTGAGACCCCAGTTTACTGGCTGCTGGCCTCTGACCTTGTGTAGCAGCCCCATCTTACAGATAAGGACAGCGAGTCCCGGAAGTTAAGCAGTTTATCCAAGGTTCCTAGCAAAGCAACCAAGACTAAACTGAAGTCTCCCAACTCTCAGGCTGACATTCAACCACCTTGCAAACACGTCTCATAAGCAGCCTCACGACATAACTCCCACTAAAGTGTTCCCAGCTCTCATGTTCCTTCACTGCCACTCAACACACACACATACCCACACACACGCTACCCTCCTATAGATAAGAATGTCTGAATAACCAACAAAGACAATGTGCTTATACGACAATATTGCCTTGAGCACCAAAGGATTAGAAACAGCCAGATGACAAAGACCAGAAGGACCTCTCTAAAACATCGCTTGGTAAGAAACTGACAAGACAGGTGGGAGTAGGTACTTGCTTTAAGCTCACTAACTAAAGCACACCAATGAAATTAATCTCTAAAATTGAACATATAAAAAAAGGAAGCCCAACAAATGACACACCTCTTTTTCAGTACATTTCATGAAAGCATAATTAAAGGCCCTACAGGCAGCCAGCCTTTAAGAGGCCAGGGGCCATCTCAACGACCTAAGGTGTCCCTTCCAAACTCCAGCTGTTTTTACTCCAAAACATGTAACAGGATGTTTAATACAAATAAAATCTACATTCACATACATCCTTAGTAAGGAACAAAATATAAAGAAACGCCTACCCCAGTGAAAGCACCAAGACTGCATTCACTGGGTCTCAAAGTATCTCCTTCCCACTGGGTAACTACTAATCGCAAAGGGAAATAAGGCAACTTGACAGTGGAGAAACCTGGAAGATGCCACCTTCACCACGTGATCAAGGTTAACATCACCAGTGATAAGACACATCAACATCGTGTATCCCCAGGGAGGATGCGCTGAGGGCTTATCACAAACACAAAAAATGTCCAAAACCTAAACAGAGGGATAGCCTACAAAATAACTGGCCAGAAGTCTTCAAAGAAATGTCAAGGTCATGAAAGACTAAGGAATAGTATGAAATTCAAGGAGACTGAGGAGATAAGGCAACTAGTAACAACATGTGATCCTGGATTGGATACTGGATAGGAAAATGACGTTAGTGAGCCAACTGACAATATCTACATCTGTAATTAGATAACAGTATCATACAGTGTTAACTTCCTCATTAATTCTACTCTGGTTATTTAAGATGCTAACATTTGGGAAATCTGAGTTAAGGGTATATAAGAATTTTTTGTACTACTCTTGCAACTTCTTATAAATCTGAATTAGTTTAAAATGTAAGATGGTTCCCCCTTTCACGGAAGCAGATTCAGTCTGTAGTTACATCACCACCTCACAGGCATCTCTCCAACACCGCGACACGGCTCTCTCACAGCTCTGGCGGAAGCCACGCACCTGAGATTATCGTCAGCTCCCCCAACCACCACCAAGCTGTTCTCAGCCCGAATCTTCTCCCGGAAATCTTCCATGGCTTCAGGATGACACTGCAAGGAATTCTGCCCAATGACAAAGAGGACTGGAGTCTTCATATCCAAGAGGGGATCATCCACATCCTAAAACATGTACAGGTTTCATAATCAGCCAGTTCCTATTCACTAAGCACTGATCTATCAAGTCTGCTGAGGGGAGCCAGCTGGGCAACTGCAGTCGCTAAGTGCCAGTTTGGACGACGCAAGCACCCCCTTATGCTCACCAGTTAGGGACCCACCAATCAGCTGCACCGCATGCTTACCCCTCTGGGACCATCCACAGTAAGTAAAGGAAACCCAAGGCAGACAACTGCAGTGACGTACTCCATCACTGACACCTGGAAATAATACAATAGTTTGTCTCAAGGTCAACTGACTTTACTGCAGCTACATCCTACCCAGAATCCAAGGTGGTCCAGATCCACCAGCTAGTCCCATCTCTTCCTCCCCAGTCCCAATCCCCAGGAGTACCAGCCATAGTGGCAGCAGTACGATCACAAGACACAACATGGAGCCCTGAGAGAACGGCAGCAGAGGGCTGAACCACAGGATGGGCAGCTCAATGCTTCCATCCTATTAATTGCCTAGATTTGAGTGCTCCTATTCACTTTTTCCTCCACTAACGGCAAATGCAATCAGGGGGACACAAATGTTGCTCTTCTTCCTTAAGCGAAGAAAACCTCTCCCTGTGGATCTGATGGCTAGCTCCCAGGCACTCCAAATTTGTGAGAGCAGTTGCTGACTGAATTCTGTCATTCCCAGGACCAGGGAGTGCAGGGAGACAGCCTCCTTCCTCTAGTGGGCCTAGATGTCATACTTGACCAGACCACATGAAGCAGCACAGACTCCACTTATTTGACCCACTTGAGAACTGGGGCTTTGGACAGATCAGGGACACTTACACAAACTAATGTACATACAAATTGTGTAAAATAATAAAAGATTCCTTGATGTCTTAGAAAGGGACAGAATATGAACACAACATCAAATTCCAAAGCTATTAAAATTCATACCTGCTAGTATATTTTTTTAAGGTGGGAGAATAGTACTTATGTTTGGGGGTGGGGGAGGAATTTTTTTTTCAGAGATACACGCTAAAATATATATTTATATATATTTATATATATATAAATATATATGACATAAATGATATTTGGGATTTTCTTCAAAATAACTGGAGGAGAGAGAAAGTGGGCAGGGGAAAGATGAAAAAAGTCTAGCCATGAGTTGATCACTGGTAAAGCTGGGTGAGGGGCCCACGGGATTTATTATAGGTCTGTTCTCCCTTTTAAGTTTCTGTTTAAAATTTCCACAATAAAGTTAAAAAATAAAGTTAGTCTTCTACACCTTAAAATGCATATATGCAGGCAGATCATCTAGCACAGTGTCTGGAACATAAAAAAGGACTCGATGGTAGCAATCAGCAGTAATAGCATCAGTTTCCTATCCCAAGACAGCCTCCAAATGAGATGGGAATTACTTACGTGACAGGCCACCAAAGCTCCTGTATTCCAGCCAATCAAGATAATGGGTTTGTGGGGGAAATGGCTGTGAATCTTTGTGGGAAGAGAGAGACGATAGTAAGACAGGGGGCCACAGCTGGATGCAAAATAAGCCCAGCATGCTGGGTGTGCCACAGTGACCCAAAACAAGGGCACTCTCACCTCCAGCACTTTGCTTCTCACGGCCCCAATCATATGCTCGAGACACTGCAGAACTCCTACCCCACTACCATTGTTCAGCAGGTGGGTGGCTACAGGGATGACCTACCGGAAACAAAGTGGAAGCCGTGCCAGCAGAGGTTAAGTTCAAATCTCCTCTCAATTCTGCTTAACCTACCCTAAGTCCCTTCAACCTTGGATAAACACCATTCGAATTAAAAACAAAAAGAAAGCGGGGGTTATGCTCAACATTTAAGTCTATTCTGACTCCCTCCCACGTTCTGTCTGCTCAGTCTTCCAAGACTCTATTCCAACCCAGGAGACAGTTCCTCTTATTCCCACACATACCTTGCCTAAGCAGGAGAGCTGAGACTGCCAGAAGCGGTGGCGGCGTGAGGTGGGGAACACGGAGCTAGAAGGCCCGGAGGAGGCAATGAGAATGAGAGGAGAGCCAGGAAGTTTGCTCTACGGAGAAAGAACCCCAACAGAGAACCAGTGAGGGTGACGTGTTCCTCCACAAAATCTCAAGGATCCCATTACCCTTCTTATCCCAACCAATGCCAATTTCCTTATGAAGCTCTGCTACGCACTATATACAACCAGTTATTAATGGGAAAAGTTAAGTCATTTATTATCCTCTTGCTAAGGTTCTGAGACTGGATTCTAAAAACTTCGTGGCTCATAGTTAAGTCTTGAGCTGTTCTGACTTACTGGTTTGTTATGAGAAAGCACTCCCACAGCAGGATCCCAGGGTCTCTTCAGCAGGAGGGACAAGGCCTCAGCTCCTGCAGCCCCAGTCTTCGTGTTAGATGATACAAGCATCCGGTCGATCAAAGTAGGGATCTAGAGGCAAAAGCAAAGATGCTTCTAGTGCAAAGCAGGAGACCTGCCCACTGGCAGGAATCAAGTGGGAAGAAAGACCCCCACTATGAACCACAGCCAGCCTTCAAATAAGCCTCTCAAACTTTACTCAGGGGCAAAAGTACAAATGAGTGGACGGCTGAAAAGTATGCCTCCCATCATTATAGAAAGAAACCGGTGATATGCATCAGGAGACTTAAATTTATTCCTACCCCCTTCCCAAAGGATTCTTTTTTTTTTTTTTTTAAAGATTTTATTTATTTATTTGACAGAGAGAGTGGAAGAGCCCAAGCAGGGGGAGCAACAGGCAGAGGGAGAGGGAGAAGCAGACTCCCTACTGAGCTAGGAGCCCAATGCAGGACTCAATCCCAGGAACCCGCAATCATGACCTGAGCCAAAGGCAGATGCTTAACCAACTAAGCCATCCAGGCATCTCTTCCCAAAGGATTCTACTTCTGAGAACTTTTCCTAACAAAATACATCAAAACCAAAAACACACACATGGGGTTGGAGGGATGTGTGTGTATAAAAGACAAATTCATTCTCAATAATGATCAAAAAGAAGAAATAACCTAAATATGTCTATAAGAGAGTGATTAAACAAATTATCCACATAACTAGGTATTAAGGGTTAATTTAAAAGAATTTATAATAAGGAAGTAACTTTGCTAAAATGTTAAAGAAAAAACTTGAAAACATAAAAAATTACCTCTACTCAGAAAAAATGCTATTAGAAAATATGCCAAAATATTAATAGTTATCTTTATGGAGTTATGGACAGCTCTTTCCTTTTTAGATTTCTGTATTTTCTGAACTTCCTCAATGAACATCAGTTGACTTCATAAATTAAAAAAAAATCTGCATTTTCTTCCAGAGTACTGCCTTCAAGCTTCAGCATATTAAAGAAATCGTTATTGTGCCCAAAATAATATATCCTATGTACTGTGTATATTGTGATTTATACCATATCCTATTTTTCACTATTCACCAGAAAATGTGACCTCAAAGATGTCTAAGTATAGGTTTCGGACATCTTGATGCTTACACTGAAGAAATATCTCTGTGAAAAAAAAAAAGAAGTATCTCTGTGAATTCCACATTACTCACAAAAGGTCAAAGTGACCTAGGGGAAAGGAAAGATTTTCAAATGTTAAAGGTAGTCTTCAGGAAAAACAAAAACAGGGCACCTGGGTGGCTAAGTTGGTTAAGCGTGATCCCAGGGTCCTAGGAGGAGTCCCACATCGGGCTCCCTGCTCAGCAGGGAGTCTGCTTCTCCCTCTCCCTCTGCCGCCCTCTCTTCTCTTTCTCAGATAAATAAATAAAAATCTTTAAAAAACAAAAACAAAAACATTCTGAAAAACTAGAGAATGAAAAGTACTATGGTGATGCAGGTTGTAAAAAGTCAGCCCACAGCTAACACCATACCCAACAGTGAAAAGTTAAGAGCTTTTCCTATAAGATCAGGAACAAGATAAGGATGCCCACTCTGACCACTTTTACTCAACACTGTATTACTATTAGTCCTAGCTAGAGCAATTAGATAAGAAAAATAAAAGGAATCCAAATTAGAAAGGAAGAAGTAAAACTGACATATTTGCAGATGACATATTCTATATAGAAAACCCTAAAGAGTCCACCAAAAAAAGCTGTTAGAACTAATAAACAAGGGGCACCTGGGTGGCGCAGATAGTTAAGTGTCTGCCTTCGGCTCAGGTCATGATCTCCAGGTCCTGGAATGGAGCCCACATCAGGCTCCCAGCTCAGCGGGAAGTCTGATTCTCCCTCCCCTTCTGCCTCTACCCCTGCTTGTGCAGTCTCTGTCTCTCTCTCTCTAACGAATAAATAAAATCTTTTTTAAAAAATTAACTCAAAATGGATCAAAAACTTCAACATAAGACCTGAAACCATAAAATTCCTGTAAGAAAACACAGGCAGTAAGCTCTGTGACATTTGTCTTGGTGATAAGTTTTTAAATCTGACACCAAAAGCAAAGGCAACAAAAGCAAAAATAAACTATTGGGACTATATCAAACTAAACAGCTTCTGCACAGTAAAGGAAACCATAACAAAATGAAAAGGCAATCTACTGAACAGGAGAAGATATCTACAAATGATATATCCAACAAAGGGTTAATATCTAAAATATATAAAGAACTCTGACAACTCAACAGCAAAAAATAATCCATGTAGAATGTAGAAGATCTGAACAGACATGTCTCCAAGGAAGACATACTGATGGCCAAAAGACACAGGAAAAGATGCTCAACAACATTCATCACGTAAATGCAAACCAAAACGATAGTAAGAAATCATCTTACCTCTGTTAGAATGGCTATTAGGAAAAAGAGAAATACCAAGTGCTGGCAAGGACGTGAGATAAGGGAACATTTATGCACTGTTGGTGGGAATGTGAACTGGTGTAGCCTCTAGGAAAACAGTATGGAGGTTCATCAAAAAATTAAAAACAACTCCTATATGATCCAGCAATTCTACTTCTGGGTATTTACCCAAAGAAAACAAAAACACTAACTCAAAATCAGTCATAAAAAAGGAAGGAAATTTTGCCATTTGCCACAACATGGATGCTGAGGGCATTATGCTATGTGAAATGAGTCAGAGAAAAGACAAACACTGTATGATCTCATTATGTTTAGAATCTAAAGAAAAAAACAAAACAACAACAACAAAAACAAGCTCACAGATATAGATAATAAATTGGTGGCTGCCAGATGCAGGGGACCGGGTGTGGACAAAATAGGTGAAGGGGATCAAAAGTACAATCTTATAGTTCTAAAATAAATAAGTCAAGGGGCGCCTGGGTGGCACAGCGGTTAAGCGTCTGCCTTTGGCTCAGGGCGTGATCCCGGCGTTCTGGGATCGAGCCCCACATCAGGCTCTTCCGCTGTGAGCCTGCTTCTTCCTCTCCCACTCCCCCTGCTTGTGTTCCCTCTCTCGCTGGCTGTCTCTATCTTTGTCGAATAAATAAATAAAATCTTTAAAAAATAAAATAAAATAAAATAAAATAAAATAAAATAAAATAAAATAAAATAAAATAAAATAAAAAAGTCATGGGGATATGATGGTCAGCATGGTGACTATAGTCAATATTGTATTGCCTATTTGAAAGTTGCTGAGGGTAGATCTTAAAAGTTCTCATCACAAGAAAAAAAATTTCGTAACTGTGCATGGTGACACACATTAACTAGACTTACTGTGGTGACCGTTTTGCAATATATACAAATATCAAGTCATGTTGTACAGCTGAAATGCTCTACATCACAAAGTTCGAAGACAACACAAGAAAATAAGCTGCACCAGGCAATGACAAGCATGGACAGTATTATTTATTTATCAAGATTTTATTTATTTATTTGAGAGAGAAAGAGAGAGCACAAGTGGGGGAAGCAGCAGGCAGAGGGAGAAGCAGGCTCACCGCTGAGCAAGGAGCCCAACGCGGGACTCGACCCCAGGACCCCGGGACCCTGACCTGAGCTGAAGGCAGACGCCTAACCAAATGAGCTACCCAGACACCCAGTATTATTAATTTAAAAGAAGCAAGACTAAAAAGATTTCTGCCTGAGAAATTAGGGGGAATATATCATGAGACCGTCTGAGTTTAATTCAGGGAACAAATGTTTATGCCGCAGCTGCAGTTACAAGGCACCAGGCTTGTACTGCAAAAGAACTTAAACTACAAGGAATAAGGAAGACAAAAACACAAATAACAAAAGAGGCTATTTATAACTGCCAGAAAAAACCAGAAACCCCACACTGCTGATTCAAACCATCCGACAGAGGAGGAGGAAGTCGAGGCAATTTTCATCTGAAGATGCAGCATGTGAAGTGAGATGTGTTCTGCAGAATTCCAACAAAACATGGGAAAAATGCTTTCCAATCAGTGACGGATAGAAGCAAGCCTTTGTAGGGCTTATTCTAGACAGACATGGCCTGAAGTCAGGGATTCCAGTATGGAAGGGAGGACATAAGGACAGTAAAAAAAAGGCAAAGGATCTTCACTACAAACTGGCCATTTCTTTGTAACTTATTCTGTAACTACAAGCCACTCTAACACCTTGAGGCAGAGGATCTGATCTGAATTAGACTTTAAAAGCTTTCATCTGGCAGTAGAGTACAACTCGAAAACAACAAAGCCTTGAAACTCACTTTCTGTCAATATAGACTACTTAGAAAACTAATTAATCAATAACCAACTTCTCTGCTTGGAGCTAGGCAGAACAAGCCTAACTGGTCTCTCCAACACTGCATCCCTCTGAACAGAAAATTAAGAGACTAGGGTATATACCTTCTTTGCTCTCTTCACAATGGCTCTAATGCTGAAAGTAGCTGGGCCAAAAGCATGACCCCATTCACCTGCATTTCCATTCAACAGGTACATTAAAAGGAGGTAAAAGACCTTTACTTTAAAAACTTTAAGACATTAATGAAAGAAATTGAAGATGACACAAAGAAATGGATATTCCATGCTTATGGATTAGAAAAATTAATATTGTTAAAATGTCCAGGGGGCGCCTGGGTGGCACAGTCGTTAAGCGTCTGCCTTCGGCTCAGGGCGTGATCCCGGCGTTCCGGGATCGAGTCCCACATTGGGCTCCTCGGCTGGGAGCCTGCTTCTTCCTCTCCCACTCCCCTGCTGTGTTCCCTCTCTCGCTGGCTGTCTCTCTGTCACACAAATAAATAAAATCTTTAAAAAAAAAAATGTCCATACTACCAAAGGCAATCTACATGAGATTCAATGCAATCCCTATCAAAATTACAATTTTTCAGAGAACTAGAATAATCCTAAAATTTGTATGGAAGCACAAAAGACCCCAAATAGCCAAAGCAATCTTGAAAAAGAACAACAAAGCTGGAGATATCATAATCCCAGATTTCAAGATACACTACCAAAGCCACAGTAATCCAAACAGTATGGTACTAACACAAAAACACATAGATCAATGGAACAGAATAGAGAACCCGGAAATAAACCCACACTTATATGGTCAATTAATCTATGACAAAGGAGGCAAGAATATACAATGGGGAAAAGACAGTCTCTTTAATAAATGGTGTTGGGAAAACTGGAGAGCTACATGCAAAAGAATGAAACTGGGCCACTTTCTTATACCATACACAAAAATAAACTCAAAATGGATTAAAGACCTAAATGTGAGATCTGAAACCATAAAACTCCTAAAAGAAAATACAGGCAGTAACCTCCAGGATATTGGCCTTAGGCAACATATTTATGGATCTGTCCCCTCGGGCAAGGGAAACAAAAGCAAAAATAAGCTATTGGGACTACACCAAAAAAAAAAACCAAACAAACAAACAAACAAAAAAACTTTTGCACAGCAAAGGAAACCATCAACAAAATGAAAAGGCAACCTCCTGAATGGGAGAAGATATTTACAAATGATATATCTGACAAGGAGTTAATTATCCAAAATATATAAAGAACTTATACCACTCAACACCAAAAAAATAATAATCCAATTAAAAACGGGCAGAGGACCTGAATAGACACTTTTCCAAGAGGGCATACAGATGGCCAACAGACATGAAAAGACGCACAACATCACCAACCATCAGGGAAATGCAAATCAAAACCACAAGGAGTTACCACCTTATACCAGTCAGAATGGCTAAAAAAAAAAAAAAGACAAGAAATAACAAGTGCCAGAGAGGTTATGGAGATAAGGGAATCCTTGTGCGCTCTTGGTGGGAATGTCAACTGGTGCAACCACTGGGGAAAAGAGTATGGAGGTTCCTCAAAAAATTAAAAATAGAATTGCCATATGATCCAGTACTTCACTACTGAGCATTTACTCAAGAAAATAAAAACACTAATTTGAAAAGATATATGCACCCTACGTTCACTACAGCATTATTTATAGTAGCCAAGATATGGAAGTAACCAAGCGTCCATCCATAGATGAATGGGTAAAGATGATGTGGTATATATACACAATAGAATATTACCCAGCCATGAAAAAGAATGAGATCCTACCATTTGCAACAAAATAGATGGACCTAGAGGATATTATGCTAAGTGAATGAAGACAGAGAAAGACAAATACCGTATAATTCCACTTATATGTGGAATCTAAAAAATAAAACAAATGAACAAACTAAAAAACAGAAACAGGCTCAAATTCCGAGAACAAACTGGTGGTTGCCAGAGGAAAGAGGGTTAGGGGGATGGGTGAAGTAAGTGAAGGGGGTTAAGACATACAAACTTTTTTTTTTTTTTTTTAAAGATTTATTTATTCGACAGAGACAGCCAGCGAGAGAAGGAACACAAGCAGGGGGAGTGGGAGAGGAAGAAGCAGGCTTCCAGCAGAAGAGCCTGACGTGGGGCTCGATCCCATAACGCCGGGATCACGCCCTGAGCCAAAGGCAGATGCTTAACTGCTGTGCCACCCAGGCGCCCCAAGACATACAAACTTCTAATTATAAAATAAATACAGGGATGAAAAGTACAGCAGAGGGAACAGTCAATAATATTGCAGTAACATTCTACGGTGACAGATGGTGACTACACTCATTGTGGGGAGCACTGAGTAATGTATGGAATTGTCAAATCACTATGTGGTATACCTGAAAGTAATATAACACTGTATCTTGACTATACTTAAATAATAAAAATTAAACATAAATTCAAAAAAGTTTTAGAGAGAAACAACCAAAGTATTTGTTGCGAACCTGACAGTCTAAGAAAACACGAGTCTGTCAGTAGAGGAACCACTGCTGAGAGCACAGCCTAAAATGGACAGCACTCTGGAAATCTCCCCACGCTGCAGCCCTGCACTCCAAACACCCAAGTCTGCTTCTTGCCTCCTCAACACACCTCCCTGGTAAACCCTCCATCTTCCCCATGATAATTCAATTCTTTTCTCACCTCACCTCAGAGGTGACTCAAACCACAAGCTGCAGGGCTGGAGAGGCTAAAAGTACATTTTGGTTTTCAGGCCTTACACTTCGTCCTGGAGACAGCAGGGCTAAAGACGTTTATGCCAGACAAAACGTGAAATGATACCATGTCTCCTATTTTTATTCGCAAACCTGTTCGCTTCAGTCATGTCCTCCAAGCTAACCAGGCAGTGACCTTGCCCAACCCCACTTCCTGAACCCACAGCAGAGGCTGGCCAACCCAGGACAGGACAGACACCAGTCATAGCCTTACCTTCCCTTTCAGTGTCTGCAAAGCATCCAGGTAGGCGGCCAGCATGGGCAGACTCAAGGTCTCCACCAGGGTGGTATGCAGCCACTGGATCAGTTTGGTGTCCCAGCTCACACTTGCCAGAGCCTGCCGCACTCGCCTCGCACACTTGTCCACAGCAACACGGCGCAGCACTGGCTCATTGCAAGCCTGGAAGATGTAAGTGAAGTGGTAACACGAGGGCCACCTTATTAACAACTGGGGCAGGCGGGAGGGGGACCGACAAGTTAGTCAGCCAGTAAGGCTGAACTAGGAAGAGAACACCGATGGGCCAATTTCTAGAGTCTTACCCCTTCATTGGCCAAGCGGGCAAGCCGGTCAGATTGCAGGGCTTTGAGGATCTTGTTAAATAGCTTGTTCTGGGCCATTGTCCAGCCAGTCCTATAAGAGAAACTCCGAGGAATTAAAGTCAAACTCTGGGGACACTCCTCATGCATGTACGCTGTACAAAGATTATGCCATGTTTTTGGTCTGCACTCTGAACCAATATAACTCGAAGCAGCTTAAAGACCACTGAGCTAGAGCACAAGCCCTAGACTTTCTGGTCCCGATCCTGCCCACAAATCACCTCAGTATACATCTGTATTAATACATATACTACAAGTCAAAACCAGCTATGAATGAAGTTTTTTTTTTCAGTGCTAGGAAAGCCAATTATTTATCTAGAGGCTAAAACAATCCATTAATAAATAAAAGCATGGCACCACTGCACTATAATATATTTGAATTTCACAAGTTAAATATTTCACACAAAAAGACAGGATGAACAAGTGTTTCAGTATACTAAAACCTCAGACTAAGGTAAGAGACCTATTTAAATTATCTTCAGGAATATAACAGAAAGAGAAGAAATGAAGCTTTTCCCTAATATTGCACCCCACACTATCTCTCTCCCCTTCCCATGTATGTTTTTTATATTTTTCTGTATACTACACAATTAGCAAGTTTACTTTTGAATGTCTGTTCCATGTAAGTTAACACTGTACAATCCCTGCATGACACTGGTATTCGCGCTTCTACTTTGATTGAGGAAGGCTTAGTGTGTCCTCCTCCAACTCAGCAGTAAACTCCTGCAATTAGAAACTAGCCCTACTGTTCTTGCTCCCACCTCATCACACCCAGCACAGTGGCAAGGAGCTTATTTAAGTACCCCCTCAGCCCACTCCGGGCAATCTTAATGACTCTGATACTCCAACTCTGGCCAGTAACCTTCCTAAAGAGACTAAGAGAAAGGAAACAGAAGATGCCAATTAATATTTGTTTATCAACTCTCCCTGCCACACACACACATAAAAACTGGTAATTAAGTTTCCTTTAAAAAAACAATTTAAGTGGATGCCAGGCCCAAATGAGAACCTGGAGTGAGATCATAGTAGCATTTCAATCAGTAGGATTAAAGTAAATAGGGCTGAGACAACCACTAGCCAATTGGAAAAAGAAAATCTGGACCCCTACATATCACTGTTTATACCAAAATAAATTCTAAGTAGAAAAGTTAAATATTAAAAAATAAAGTTACTAAAAGTAATAGGAAAGAGTGGTGTGTGTATATATATAATGTATGTATATGTATATGTACATATGCATATGTATGTATAAGGAGTAAGACCTTTCTAAATATGACCTAATACCTAGAAGCCATAAAAGATAAATATTAAAGATCTAAATAAAAATTTCAAACTTCTGTAAAGGAAAAAACTAAACTATCATAAACAAAGTCAAAACACAATGGAAAAATAACTGTCATTTCATTAAAATAGGAAAAAACCTCCAGAAAATTAGTGAGAAAATAAAAAAATACTCAAAACAAAACAATAGGCAAAGAACATGAAAAGGCAGTTCACACAAAAAAAGGAGTCGATTCCCTCCAAAATCACACATGCAAATGAAAATCATAAAATATTATTTTTCACCTATCAAATGGGTAAAAATTAAGAAACTTAATAATACTCTGTGTTGTGAGAGCGTAAGAAAATAGGTCCCTCCATACTTTGTTGATGGAAATATAAATTAGTACAACCTCTTGGAAAGTCAATTACAGAGGGAAAAATAATCAATCAAAAAACCTATGTCAAATCACGTCACTCTGCTCAAAAGCCTTTAGTGGCCCCATTCCAATCAGTTAAAAGCAACCACGTCCTTGCAGTGGGCTATCTGGACCCCACTGCCTCTCCAACCTCACCATCCATGACTGCCTGACTCACTGGGCTTCACCACATTGCCCCATCCCTCCTGACACACACACCTTCCATGCTCCCACATCACAGACTGGGCCCTGGTCATCCATTCCTTCTAGCTGAAACAACGGCTCCCTCTCCGATTTCCTCCAGGTCACTGCTCAAATGTTACCTTCTACTGAGGCTTCCCCTGACTCACCCTTATTTAAAACTACCAATACCCAGATTCCCTAGTCCCCTTTCCAGCCACATCACCACCTCATGCTCCACCCATTTTACTTCTTTGTTCACGTGTCTCCCTCTGTTACTTCTTTGTTAGTGTGTCTCCCTCTGCTAGAATGTGAAGGGCAACACGGCAGGGATTTGTCAGTTTTGTTTAAGTGTTATATCCCCAGCATATAAAACAGTGTCTGACACACAAGAGCCACTTGGACATCTGCTGAATGGATGAAATGGATGAACTGTATGCATACTACATTCCAAGCCCTGTAAATAGCTGAGTGCAGATACCAACCCCTACACTCCCCACCACATTAAGCACTGTGCAGGAGAGGAACGCAGAAACATGATTCAGGTTCAACTGTAAACAGTGTATGGCCATACCTGGGTGGGCAAACTGAGGAAGGTGCTTCAAACAGCTTCAACAATCTCAATTTCTCTCACTTTATAACAGACTAGTATCTTTTCCATCATACACCGCCAGCAAAATACCCTATTTTCTACAGGTCATCTAAGAATACTAGTAACAAGGCCCAGTAAACATGCAGACGGAGGACAAATTACCCTTTGTTACTCGCTTTCTACAACTATCCTACTGTCCTTAGATTAAATACCCTTTAGAAAGGGAGAAAATAATGGGCCTTCATTTCCTCTGTAAGATAAAATCTCCGCCTACCACATCTCCAGTTTTACAACTGACTACAGGTACACACAGCCCAAGAGAACACTAAGTAGGAGCAGGGACTCTAACCAGCTCTGCAATAAAGAACTGGCTGTGTGTCCTCAGTCTCCTTGACTGTAAAATAGATGTGGACTACTCGGCCTGCAAGGTTGCTTCTAGCAACCAAAAACTCAGCTATGATTACTGATGGAAGCAGAAGTTGTAAGAGAACAGCTGAAGTCCGTGATGGAGAATTTAGAAGCACCCTCTATCTTCAGTAGCTATTCTTGCTACAGCTGAATCCTTTAACCTCCCAAGCCTCCCATCCTTCCATAACCCCCTTGTGGGGTACTAAAAGGGTTTTGTGGAATTGTCCTTTTCCTTATTTTCCCCTACTTCTCTTGGTTTAATTCCTGCTACTTCATCAGGATCCAGTCGGTTTTTGTTGCGGTTTGATATTTCAGAGATTTTTGATTTGGGAGGTGGGGAGAGGCTTCAACTCAACACTGGAACTCAGAGTACCTTGGGATCAGGAAAGCTTGTGGGAGAGCAGCTCCACCCCACTGGTTCACGATCTCATTTTCCTCCACATTATTTAAATGCACAGCACATTCACACGAGTAGTCGCTTTCTCATGTATAGCAATTCTCCACGTATAGCAATTCTCAAGTGGACTTTGGATGTATTTCCGTATCAACACACCTCTTTGTTTTTAATGGCTGGTTCTACCCTACTGGTGGGCATTTAGGTTGTGTCTCTTCTATCGCTATTACAAACAGTTGCAGTAACCACCCTTCCTTTCCCCACCAACACACACATACACACATCTGTCTACACCTTTATACAGGCATGCAAGTATCTCTGTAAGATAAATTTTCTTCAAGTGGAAATGACAGATCAAAGGCTATCTGTGTCAAAAATTTCAAATTTCCAGTTCTGTGAAAATAGTATATATAAAAAAACTGCAACACCTCAAAAGTGGTATTACACTGTAGCCTCACCCCAGGTAATACTGCCCACTTCAAATCAAACAGGCGAAGCAATGAACACAATTTCTTCATGTTCGACTATCTCTTGTGCTTTCTCAAAGTCTATCAATCATGTTGCAAACCTTAATTCCAAGGGCAGAGAATAGGGTATAATTTATTTACGAGGCACCAACAGCATTTCCAAAATTATCCTGTTCTTTATTATATAACAGGATGTTTTCTCTATTTGTTTTTCTTACTCTATATTTATTCTGAAACCCAAAATGATGGAAGCAAGAAAAATGATGTGAACAAAATGGGAGGGGGCTAGAAAGCTACTTAGAAATTACTACCATACACCAACGACAGCTGAAATTAAATTGAAAAACCACAATGTTGAGAGTCTAAAATCCCAGAAAAAGGTCTTAGGATTGTTGCTGGATATATAACAAAGTGATTCCAAGAACTGAAACGTGTTCTCTGTATTTTGTCAGCTTCGTGGGAGGCTGGAAAATTAAGTGGGCAGAAAAAAAATGATCTAACCCAAGATTAAGATAAAGAGCATGCAAAAGATATAATTAAGGAAAATTTTAAAAACAGGAGACAGAATTTTAAATACAAGTCTAAACAGTCAAATAGCTGATGGGAATTGTGGTGAGTCAATGTGCTCCCCCACCTAAACCAATTCAATTTTCATGAGTGCAAAACTGCCTTTTCTTCATTTCTTAGATGAGATCAGAAAATCTCATATTCCCCATGCTTTTATAGAACCTGACTGATCTCTGGCCTCTGGCTCATCTTATCCAAAGCAGCCCAAGTCACACTGGTCACAGAAAAGCCTAATGTTTTCAAAGGTAATTATTTTTTCTCGGATACCGTTTTAAGGAAGACTAATTCAGTATTAAAATGGCTAAAGGATTTTTTTTGTCAAACAGGGAGAGACAAAGATCATCAGAGAGACTGAATAGGCCACACTTATTTTTTTCCAGATTATAAAAATTCTTTGATTAGACACTAAGAGAAAGGAAGAGGAAAGAGAAGGAGAGGGAGGGAGGGAAGAGAGGGAAACTCAAAGATTTTGGACTCAAAATTTCAAACACCCAACCTAAGATTAATACACAGATAGGTACATATAATATTGAGAGATATGATTAGAGCAAATTTTAAAACGGAGAACAATCTTCCTTTGGCTGAATTCAGAAGTTCTGAATTTTAAGATAAGACAACTTGCTTAAGGACACTAGATTCTTTTACTGAAACATTAGAAATGTCCTAAAGTCCATTTGACCATGCTGAGACATATCATGTGCCAGGAGTATTTCGTTAAATCTCTTTCAAAAGCTGTGTATCTAATTAAACTTGGCATTCGATAAAACATTTGGGGGGAAAAAAAGCCGGTCCAACTTCCTCAGAACAACAGTGCTATGCCAGCAAATATAAATCATTTTCAAAGGCTCTACAAGCCACACGACTTTGACATGCAGACACAAGAGCATGATCTAGACCAGAGGTCAGCAAACTTTTTCTTTAATAGGCTGGATAGTAAATATTTCAGTTTGTGGGCCACATGGTCTGGGTCACAACTATTCAACTCTGTGGGTATAGTGCAAAAGCAGACATGGACAATACCTAAATAATGTGCATGGCTATGTTCCAATGAAACTACATTTATGGACACTGAAATCTGATTTCATGTGTCTTTTGACTTTTTTCAACCACTTAAAAATGTAAAAAACATTCTTAGCTCATGGGCCATACAAAAACAAGCAATGGGTCAAATGTGGCACATGGGCCATAGTTTGCCAACCCCTGATCTAGGCAATTAAATCAGGCAGAGAGGGATATTTAAACTGTTTCACAAAATATCAGACATTACTAGAGAAAGAGTCATTTGGGGGTAGGAGCGGGTCTTCATTATCTATACACAGAAAGCTATCTAAAGGCAGTTTCTACTGAAATAATTCAAGAGGGGGGAAAAGGGCTCTAACAAAGAAAATAAAGTTTCTGACTCTGCTGATAGATCAGTAAGCTCTAAGGAAAAACAGATTTCTAGGGCACTGTCCTATAGCCCATGAGTTCTTGATGTGGGAAACTGTAATTTTACAGGATTTTATACAGGAAGAAAAGAAGCAGCAATTTAACAATCAAGTCAAGGGAAAGAATGGTAACAAGATGATTATAATCAGAGCACAGGGAACTAACTGCAAGCTCTACACAGGCTACACATCCAGAATTCAGGGACAAGGTCATAAAATGGTGACCTCTGAAACTGAAGCCAGTATCATCAAATAATGAAATTAGCTGGGTGCAAAAGTGACCTACCTGAAGAGATGGTTTGTAAGCCTGTTGCTAATGAGAGGACTCCTCCAAAATCTCATCAGACACTAAAAAACAAATAATCTGAGATAAACTGAGCGCTAATTAATCATATCAATCTGTGGCAATGTCATAACAGAAGGATGGAGGTCCACATGGAGAAAGACAAGCCAAAGATAAGACACTGTCAGTGTTTCTCTGCAGGACTAGGCAGGTGATGGTGTGCCCTGGCCTACTCTGTGGGCCCATCTTGCTTTGAGGGAAAATGGGTGTCTCTAGCTGGCTTGTTGAAGGAGGGTGCCTCTGGGGCAGACTGTCCACTCACCACCCACTTCTGGAACAGAACAGCTTCCCAAACTCTCCTACTGAGAACTGATGCTCTGGCCAGGCCACCCCAGTGTCTCATTTGCCTTACAGGTTATTTCTCTTCTTGTAAATTAAGAATCAGATATTCATATGCATTGTCTCTGATGACTTTGGTAAGTATGAAGAGTCCCTAAAAACCTCCTGATCATGACCATAGGTGAACAGATAAAAAGAACTTCATGCAGTTCTCCCACGCAGTTTTGGAAATTGCAAACTGAGGATAAGGCAACCCATAACACCACAAAGGGACACATAACGGTGTGAGGCTGCCTTGTTCAGCCACCACTAACTGGTCTCTCTTTTTGAGAGATGTGCCCTTACATAACCAAGAACCCTGAGCTTTGGAGTCAGACAGCTTGCTTTGAACAAATACCTGCTCTATCACTTCCTAAACTAAGGTTTCTTAAACTCCCTGAGCTCAGTTTCTTCATCTTATAAAACAGAGACGAAGAAGGGATATAGCTCAGAGAATTATTGTGAGGATTAAAAGAAATAATGCATATGAAGCGCATGGCACAGTGCCTGGCACCTAGAAAGCACTCAACAAATGATAGTTCTTTTTTGGTACTACCACTGTCACCATTTTCTATTATTATTAACTGCAACAACGGCGATAGTGTTTTTGCTCTGTTCACTGACTCCGGGAATATTCTAGTCGATCTTCACTCACAGCAGAAGTTTGCCTCTTTAGCTGAAGCTCTGGAGAGCATTTTCCCTTCTTGAGACACAACAGCAATTCCAAATTAAGACCCCCAGACAACTTCTTCACAAGCTCTTCACCCAGGTGCAGAACTGCTCCTCCTTCCATAGCTACTACCTTGCTCACACAAGCATACCCGCTCAATCTCATTCCCTGCTTCTGACCAGACTCAGAAACCATGCCAATTACCTCAAACCTTCCTACCCTTCTTCCTATCTAATTACCGCTTCCTCTTCCATTACTATAAAACAAGAGCTCTCCAACATTATGGCAAGTTTACCACCTACATACTCCTGATGTGAAGATTTTAACATTCCCTTACACACAGTAGATAGAGCCATCAGGGAAATGCAAATTAAATGCACAATGAGAAGTCACTTTGCATCCACTAGAATGGTAATAATAAAAAAAGAGGCAGACAATAACAAGTGTTAGCAAAGATGTGGGAAAACTGGAACTCTCATACACTGCTGGTGGGAATGCAGAATGGCAAAGCCCCTTTAGAAAATAGCTGGAAATTCCTCAAAACTTAAACAGAGTTACCATATGACCCAGCAATTCCACTCCTAGGTATATATGCAAGAGAACTGAAAACACATGTCCACAAAAAAATAAGTACATGAATGTTCATAGCAACATTATCCAAAATAACCAAATAGTGTTAGCAACCCAAATATCCATCAATGGATGAATGGATAAACAAAATGTGGTATATCCACACAATGGAATTTCAGCAATAAAAGGGAATGAAGTACCAACTTGTGCTACATGAATGAACCTTGAAAACATTATGCTATGTGAAAAAAGCCAGACACAAAAGGCCACATATCTTATGATTCCATTTATATGAAATGTCCAGAATAGAAAAATTTAGAGAAACAGAAAGTAGACTGGTGGTTGTCAGGGGATGAAGGGGTTGGGAGGAAATGGGAAATGACTGTTAATGGGTACAGAGTTTCTTTTGTGGATGACAAAAATGTTCATCAAATTGATTGTGGTGATGCATATACAACAAAGCACTGATTGTTCACATTAAGCAGGTGAATTGCATGGTATGTACATTTTATCTTCATAAAGTTGCTATGCAATAAGTAAAAGATAAATAAATGTATGCTAAAGGAACAATGACAAATGGGCCAGAGCCGAGTGGGGTCCCTGGGTCAGGAGGAAGCATGGGAATAAAATCAGCCAACAAATTCATGAAAACTCCCTCAAAACCACAGACTGCAAATCTATTCTTAAAAGCCACTCAAATCAAACATCTGCTAGCTTTTCAAGTGACTCCAAAACATTTTTATCACTCTAGCTATAGCCCATATAAATACAGTATCTTACAAATGTACTCTTATTTAATGGCTTGTTTGATTGTAGTCCAATAGCATACCTGCACTATATAAGATACAGAACTAGTCATACCTATCATATTTAATTCATTTACTTATTCAATAAACATTTATTATATGCCTACTATGTGCCAGGCAGTGTCCTAGGTGTCAGGTATGCAAAGATGGCTGAGACACAAGCCCTGCTCTCAAGCACCTCACTGCATCCTGAGCTGAGAGTTATAACACAGAGTTAAGAAAACATTCTGACTCCTGTGGCTGCAAATGAAATAAACTCCTCTAACAGATGTGTTTCAATGAAGATGATGATACAAAATATTCACAATGCAATGACCATTAACCCTATAGTGACCAGTCCTCCTGAGCAGTGGCCTACCTGTTGACATGCTCCTCCCAGTCCTCTGGTGGAGGAGGGGCATCTGCATCAGTCCTGGCGAAGATGACATGACGTTCACACTCATTCATCACGCTGCGTGCCTTCTGATTGTCATAGAGTGGCACAGGGGTTGATGTGACTGTCTCCACATCTATTGGGACGTCTGATTCACTGTAAACAGGTGAGGAAATAGGACCAGGCCACACGTACTTCACACAACACAGGTGTTTAACGATCATCTGGTTGCCAAAAAATGACTCTTTAATACAATCAGCTTGAAAGTATGCATAAGCACATTATACCCACAAGAAATTATGATCCAAAGTCATCTTTCCCACACTTGTCTAGATCTCTGCCCTCTGACATGCTGTTATGTGCTGGGGGAACACAAAGTCATTTTAAAATGTGTCTATATAAAAAATGACAAACAGCTATTTTTTTAAAAGACAAAAATACTCCCTAAGCAAACAGGTGACTACCTAGATGTACCTTCTAATACAGTAACTATAAGCCACATGCAACTGTTTCAATTAATAAAAATTAAGCGGAATTGAAAATTCAGTTCCTTGGTTACACTAGCCACATTTCAAGTGCTGAACAGACATATGTGGCTAGCAGCTACCATATCAGCACAGATACAGAATGTTTTTCTCATTGCAGAGAGTTCTGTTGGACAGTGCTAGTTTTAAATTATTCGTACAAACTTTCTCTTTCATTAGCAAGTCAACTGGAAGTTAATTATATGCTATAAAAGCCTATGATTGTCTAAGATAGATCACCTAGAATGTAGACACCTTATTGAACTCACTGTGTAAGGAGCCTAGAACAGGAACAAACAAAAATGGATATGTGATGGATCTTCCGTATTTTAAAATGTTAATGAAATCCTAGTGCCATAAGGGCTCTTCACTGCACCAAATCAGTCACTCAGAATACTATGCCGTTCAAAACAGTCTACTGGCCATTCTATCTATCAAACATCGCTTTAACTTTTTGACCCTGATGATGATCTTACTGCATCTATCCCAATGGCTGGAATAATTACATCATTATGAAATGAAGTGAAATATGTGCAGCTAGATTTGGTGGTACGTGAAAGAGCTGATTACCTTCTCTGGACCAGACATTGGGCTAGGCACTTGGACTGTATGCCTAAAAGAAAACTCCAGATTTCACCATTCCTAACCTATCCCCCACTGCCCCACCCCCAGTCTTCCTCAACTCACGGTACCACTCAGCTACTCAAGCCAAAAATCTGACTCATCCTAATTTTGCCTTTTCCTTTATCCCTGGCCTGTCTTTCCAATTCACCACAGCAGGTCCTGTTGGCTCTATCTGTGAAATATATCTCAAGGCCATCCTTTTTCTTCATCTGTACTATTCCTGCCTCTACTCAACCTATCATATCTCTGGCCCCCACTACTGCAATGGTCTCCTAGCAGGTCTTCTAATTCCACTCCTGAACTGTACCTATTCAACAAAAATTCAAAGTGACCTTTTAAAAATATAAATCCAATCTCTAGTTTAAAATCCTTCAATGACTTCTTACCACTCTTAGCATCAAATTCCTACATGAGGTAGACTCCACCAACTTCTTTCCTAGCTCCCACTAACACCCTCACTACAACTATATTCCTGACACAATAACCTATAAAGAGTCCCTAGAACATGCTAATTCCCACTTTCAGGACCTATATACGGAGATGTGTAAGTTTCCAAGTATTGAAATGAGCAAGTCCACAGAATCTCACTTTAAGAAAATACCATAAGATCTGAACACAGGAGTTTCAGTGTTAGCAAGAAGCTTTAAAGGAGCTCTGGAGTTATGCCCCAGGCCAGATTAGATTAAAACAAATAAACAAAAAATCTCTTCCCCCCAAAAAGTTTACAAAATTATTAAGGGCATGATTTGATCATCAAAATAGGATATATCAACCAATCTTGAAATAAAACTAGAATACCTTAAAGCTCAAAAGAACTGCAATAAGTTTATTTAGGCTAAATGTAATTGTATCACATATGACATAGTAAGTTTAAGAAAAAAATCCTTACCCTATAGTGTAGGCCAGTTGAAAATACAATCAGACCTAGGAAGGGTTTACATCAACCCGTGGGTGACAAGCTAAGAGAGAAAGCAAGGCAGAATATGTCTTGGAATATGCTCCTAAACTTTGCTGGGTGAAGCCAGGAAAAGGAAATCACATTACCTCAAAAAGGTTATTGTTGCCAGTGTCAGTGCAAGCCAAAACACTGGAGTAAAAGAAATGAGCCTAATCCCGAGAGGCAGTTTATAAAAAATCAACTCTTCTGTCTTTTTCATCACCAGCTAAATAATCCTCTTCCCATACAAGTCCTATTAACTATGTGGGATATATTGTTTGCTTTCCTAACTTGTTAGATGTCTTGAATGCAGATGTCTACATATAGGCCGGATATCCTCATACTGCTTAACAGAGATGCCTTAAGTAAATATCCAAGGCCCCCATACAATCTCCCATAATAAAATCCTTTCTAATCCCCACCATCTGATTACTGTCCAGTTAGAGGGCAAGGGCAGCCCTTAGGAGAGAAGCCCAAACTCACATGGTACTTTCGTGCTGCCTCCGGGGAGTAACAAAGAGCATGCGCGTGGGGCGAGCACTACTGGCATCTGGGTGGGCACTCCATGGCTTGGCATAGCTATGATCCAGAAAAACCAGGTCCAGCTCCCGCTCGTGCACTGAAAGCTGAAAGAGCAGCGAGGTGCCCATGCGCCGCGCTGAAGTCTGGAAGTCCCTCTCCCCACCCCGGTGGGCCATGTCAGTAGAGGCCAGCAAGTCAGAGAATGGGTATCTGCATGCTAGTCACCTGCAGTGAAAAGTTTCGGTTTAAGTCAATTCAAAGATTCTAAATTTCTTCCAGCCTAGAATAATATCTAATATGCTTCTTACTTTTGTGACTTTCTATCATTCATAATTGAGTATCCATTACACCGTAGACCCTTGCCCACCATAGGCAGGGCTCCTGAGATCCCACACCACCCCCAAAAAAGGCTATTGGCACCATAGGATCCTCCACACTCAATCCCTACAAAATTAGTTTACTGGACATCTCTTTGACTCCACTGTTCACAAAGGCCTCACAAGGACACATACTAAACTTGCTGGCCAGCACCACAAATTCCTATGCAGGCAGGCAGGGTTTTGGCAAACAGGAATCACAAACATTCATTCTTCCAAAGCTAAAGGGCTCCCTCCTTCCATTGCTTTACACCATTCCCTCTATCTTCACAGAGCCCTCTCTCCGCGGCCAGAGCCGAAGCACCCCACTAACAGCAGGGCAACGTGGGCCTCCAGGGAGCCCTTCAAGTCTCTTTCTTATGTTAAAAGTTTTGCAACTACTTCCTAATACTCTAGAGTCCTTAAAATACCGAAATGAGAGCTCCTGCCCTAAGGCTGCAATAAAACGCTCTCCCAGGAAGCCCCCTCTCCTCCGCCCCAGGGTGGGTAGTCCCCGGAAACCGCCCCGTACTCCACGTACCCCTCCAGGGGTCTCGCCACTGCGCCTCGAAACGCCCCATCTAGTAGACAGGGCTTATAATTCGCACTGTACAGACGGAGGCGCCGGCTCGGGGGGAGATGAAATGACTTGGCCAAGGTCACCGAGAGTTCGCGACGAGGAGGAGCCGCCTCGCACCCGCCTCCCGCCCGCGTCACGGGCCCGGGCCCGGCCGGGCTCCCGCGTCACGGCGGCCCAAGTCCGTCCCCGGCCCAACGCGCCCGTCTGACCCCAGCCGCCCTAGGCCCTGGCTCTAGCTCCCAATCCCCGCATGCCCCGGGAGTCCTGAAGCCCTGGCCGAGACCCCCGCTCGCCCAGACCCGGGCCGTGGCCCGCCGGACCCGCCACCCCGCCGGGGCCGGCCCTTCCCTCACCCGCAATCTCCTGGCCGCGCGCTCGGCCCGGGCCGGATCTCTGCGCGCGTGCGCGTTACCGCCTCCACGCCCGGCGCCCCGCAAAACGCGGAAGCGGATTACCGCCTGAGGAGGGCGGTGAGCGGCAAAACCCGGCAAGGGAGTGGCTGAGGCCACAAAGGCGGGAAGAGGAGCTCCACGAGGCGCGCGGGTCTGCCAAGCAGAAAGTCAGCGATAAGTCCAGAGTTGAGACCACCGCCCTGCCGCTGAGGAGTTTAAGGAGGCAGTGCCGCTCAAGGTAGAGACCAGACTTGGCGAGTTGGAATCTCAGCTCCAACCCTTAACTCCGCGGCTTTATGACCCCAGCAAGATCTCAGCGTCCCCCCTCATCTCTAAATGTGCCAATACTTCCCTGGGCGCCTGAGAGAATGAAATGGATAATTCTCGTAACTGGCAGGAGCACAAATAGATCTCAGGATGGTAATCACCATGAGGGACCGACCCCCCCCCCCAAGTGTCCTACAAGAAGAAAGATGTACCACGAAGGGGTTGGGGTGGTGTCATGAAGGGAAAGTCACCTAAGGTTGGACTGAAGGACCAGGCCATTACAGAGGGATTGGAAAGGGGAATAAGGGCGCAGGCAGGGATAGCAAATGGTCCAAGTACAGCCCAACACCATTTTCTTTGCTCCACTCACTGTTTTCTTTAAATTTTATTTAATTGCAAACATTTTTTTGAGAGAAAGAGAGAGCAAGTGCTCGCGCGTGCACGCAAGCAAGGGCGGGGGGGGGGCAGAGGGAGAGGGAGAGAGAGAATCTTAAGCAGACTCCCCGACTGGAGACGGAGCCCAGGCAGGGCTTGATTTCAAGACCCTGAGAGCATGACCTGAGCCGAAATCAAGAATTAGGCGCTTAATCGACTGAGCCACCCAGGTTCCCCTAATTGCAAACATTTTTAAACTAGGGAGATTTCATGTAAAAATCCAGGTTTCTGCACTCTCTGAAAAAGTTGGAGGCTGTGGCAGCACGAGACTCACATTCCAGTGTGGCAGGCATGGGGGCTGCAAATGCCCTCACTCTGGCCACCTTCACTAGGCATCCTTGGCCCCCCTGGCATTTGATTCATTACCCAGCTCTATACCACAAACATGCACACACACCACACCCCCAGGGTAGATTTAACTATAGGTGTTCCTGAGGTGGGAAACACAATCAAGAGTCAAGTTGACTCATTCTAGGGTGATTAGTGGATTGGTTCAACTCAGGAGTAAGATAACTGAAATTATGCTGATGGAAGCAGGTGCAGAGACCAGCCCAAGGAAAGAAACACAGTGCTTCAGAGGGCCTGTGCAATGCAACACAGAGCCTCCAGTGCCCAGAGGAAAGATGGAAGGTTGGGGAGTAGGGAGGCAGTAGAGAGAAAGGAGACAAACTGTGGTCATTTCACAATTCTGGACTGTTTCCAACAGGATAGTGAGTGTTCTCTATAGCAGAGATGTCAAACCCTTTCTTTGCAGGGCTTTTTCCAGTGCCTTGGCAGACATGATTAATCAATCACAGTCCACTGTGACCCCAGATGCAACTTCAAAATCATTTTCTCCACATAGTACTCCAGGCTGTCACTACCGTTTGACTAGAGTTGTCCATCTCCTCTCTAAAATGCCTTTCCTTCCTCTGATATCCTGGAGGATACACTTGGCATTCATTCATTCATTCATTCATTCACTCACAAATATTTCTTTAATTCCTGCTATGCGATAAGGACTGTGCTAGGTGCTGAGGATACAGCACTGATGAGGCATGCTTCTTTTTAATCTACATAAATGTTTAATTTACAACCATGAAAATAAAGGCTAGCATTTAGAGAATGCCAAACAAGTGCTAAGTGACATAAATGGCCAACTTCATTTAACCCTCCCAGTGGCTTTATATGCTAGGTTTTATTATAGTCCTATCCAGAGAGGTAAAGTATTTTGCCTAAGGCTACATAGCTAGTAAGTATCAAAGACAGAACTGGAAACCAGTCTGGCTCCAGAACCTAGGCATTTGACCCGTCACAACTCCACTCCCCACCATATGTACTATGATTAGTTAAAGGTCAAGGTGATGAGCATACAGAACAGTGAGCCAGCCTTGGCTTAGGTGATGGGGTAACTGTCCCTGTGAAGATGACATTGGAATGGAAACCAAGAGGAGAATGAGGTAATGTGGTGGACACTGGGAGAAAAGATCTCTAGGAGAAGGAATAGGGGGGAGGCTCTGAGAGGCAGAAGGGAGCTTGATAACATTAAAAAAAAAAAAGGTGAGAACAGTGTAACTAGGAAACAGTGGTGAGCAAGTGGAAAGAAATGAAGTTGGGAAAGAGACATAAGCCAGAGCCTGCTGGGCTTTTGATGCCCCAGTAAGAATTTTGGTACTGACCGTAGATTGCTTTGTGTTAACTTTCCTGTATTTGGTAAAGAGTAGATCCTCAATGTGGGACATTAACCTTCTTTGTATCCTTCAGAGAACATAGCCCAGGACATAGGGGGTGGTTTCTGTGTTAACTGATTGATGATTGATGGATTGGTTGACACATAGCAAGACACCAAGGCAGGAGACATGGTTCAAGATGAAAAATAAATCTTTACTACTTCGCATCCACTAGGATGGCTAACACGTCAATGGTGATACCAAAAACATGGTAAAGGGTCTTGCCTGACTCAGTCGGAAGAGAATGCTACTCTTGATATCAGGGTCGTAAATTGAGCTCCATGTTGGGTGTAGAGATTACTAAAAAATAATAATAAACTTAAAAAAAAACCACAGGAGTATCACAGAGCTACTGAAGGATGTTGGAAGACTTGGTCAAACTTTCAAGATAAGCAAGCAAATGAAAAAACAAAGCAATTCTTAACTTACAGGAAAACACAGTTATATAAGAAAGGATATGGGGGCACCTGGGTGGCTCAGTTGGTTAAGCATCTGACTCTTCGTTTCAGCTCACATCATGATCTCATGGGTGCTGAGATTGAGCCCCAGGTTGGGCTCCGTGTTCAGTGGGGAGTCTGCTTGAAGATTCTCTCCCTCTACCCCTCCTCCCCTCACTCACATGCTTGCACACGCATGCTGTCTCTCTCTCAAATAAATTAATTAATTAAAAAAAAAGAAAGGATATGGAATTGGAGTACAGTTGATCCTTGAACAACACAGGGGTTAGGGACACTGACCACCCCACCGTACACAGTTGAAAATCCATGTATAACTTTTGACTTCCCCAAAACTTAACTACTAATAGTCTACTGTTGACCGGAAGCCTTACCAATAGCATAAATTGTTGATGAACACATATTTTGTATGTTAGCGTTATATACTATATTCTAACAATAAAGTAAGCTAGAGAAAAGAAAATGTTAAGAAAGTCATAGGATTGGGGTGCCTGGATGGCTCAGTCAGTTAAGCGTCTGCCTTCAGCTCAGGTCATGATGATAGAGCCCCAATTCAGGCTTCTGACTCAGCAGGGAGTCTGCTTCTCCCTCTCCCTCTGCCCCCCCCGCCCCTGCTCATGCTCTCTCATGTGTGCACTCTCTCACAAATAAATAAATAAATAAATAAATAACTCTTTAAAAAATAAAATAAAGAAAATAATAAGGAAGAGAAAATAAGTTTAGAGTACTGCACTGTATTTATTGAAAAAAATCCACATACAAGCAAACCCACACAGTTCAAACCCAAGTTGTTCACAATGGAAAAATTATCAAATTAAACTGACTTTTAAGAATGGCAGCTGGGAGCACGGCAAAAGGTTGGAGTGTTTGAATTCCATTCCCAATTCTGGTTGTATCTTGTTTCTTTAAACTGATTACTGCCACCGCAAAGTTTGAAAGCTGCTTTTGATGTGAATAGCAAAATTCTGGTATATCGTGGCTTCGTAGTACCTATCTCGGTGTGCCCAGGTGGTTCAGTTGGTTAAACAGCTGACTCTTGATTTCAGCTCAGGTCCTCATCTCAGGGCTGTGGGATCAAGCCCCACATTGGTCTACAATGCTGGGCGTGGAGCCTGCTTACAATTCTCTCTCTCTCTCTCTCCCCGTCCACCCCCATTCTCTCTCTCTCTCTCTAAAAAAAAAAAAGAAAAGAAAAAAGAATACACGTATCTCAGAGGAAGGTGTTATAATATTAATGAACAGTGCCAAATACACTGTGTGTATCTACAATTTAATTTTTGAATGTATGTTGTTTGATCAGCTCCCTTCTGTGTGATGGTACCATGCATAGAGTCAAATCCTTGTGACGTTTTGTATGGGTGTAGACTTTGGTAACATATAAATAATGTGTAAGGCAAGTTTTTATGATTGAGGAATCAAATTTATTGATTTTTATTATTGAAAGTTGAAACTTGACGTGTATGAACAAAAACAACAAAATACTCTTTTTGTGGAAAAAAAAAAGAAATTGTGTTGTTCAGAGGTCAACTGTATACTCCTTGATCTGCAGTGAAACAATATACATCATCATAATAATGAAAAGACTGAGTGTAGATTTAGTCCCCATATGAGGTGTAATTATATTGGGAGAAGGGGATGCGGGAAAGGCAGAGTGAGAGAAAGCTGAACTCCTCACATGCATAACAAACAGCAGTAGCAATGTCTGAAAGTGATGAATGGGGATTTTGGGGAGAGAGAAGCTGGGAGGCAGGAGGGAGTGAGGGATGGGGTAAGAGCTGACTTAATAGCCAGCGTGTCAAATTGAAAAATTCAAGGGATGCTATTTAGAAACATAGAGGTTAATACCAGAAGAAATGACCCAAAATGAGCAGTGCCTGTCCCATGTCTCCCACTGTTTATTCTCTCTCCCTGGCCCTTATCCCAGGCCAGGCTTCTGTTCTTTTTCTATTTATTCCCTCATCAGTGTGTGTAGGGATTCATATCTTCCCTCTGCCCCTGTTCCTTCCTCAGCACTTCACTCTTACCATTTTTCATTGTTGTTTAATTTAGGGGGTGATAAATGATGTCTTCTTGTATTTCTTTACTTATTAATGGGCTTGAATTTTTTTTTTACATCTTTATCTCTTTTTCTTGGCTCTTGAATCCAATTTGGCAAAGTGATAAATGGTATCTCACTGAGTTTCTTTGATTATTAAAGAGACTGATTTTTCTTTCATTTTATTTGTCCATTTGGGCAATCACCTGTTATAAACTCCCCCATCTTCCTTGGGAGTATTCATCTTTTTCTTACCGAATTATAAAACCTCACAGTAGGGGCACCTGGCTGGTTCAGTAGGTAGAACTTGCAACTCTTGATCTTGGGGTTGTGAGTTCAAGCCCCATGTTGGATGTAGAGATAATGTAAAAAAAAAAAAAAAAAATCTGGGGCACCTGGGTGGCTCGGCTGTTAAGCGTCTGCCTTCAGCTCAGGTCATGATCCCAGGGTCCTGGGATCAAGCCCCACACTGGGCTCCCTGCTCAACAGGGAGCCTGCTTCTCCCTCTCACACTCCCCTTGCTTGTGTTCCCTCTCTCGCTGTCTCTGTCAAATAAATAAATAAAATCTTTAAAAATAAAATAAAATAAAATCTTAGGGGTACCTGTATGGTGCAGTTGGTTGAGCATTCAACTCTTGGTTTCATCTCAGATCATGATCTCAGGGTCGTGGGACTGAGCCTGGTGTCAGGCTCTGCACGAAGCTTGGAGTCTGCTTGAGACTCTCTCCCTCTCCCTCTGCCCCTCTGCCCCCCAAAAGATAGATAGATAAATAAATAAATAAATCCTTAAAAATTTATATTTTAAAAATACATTAAAAAGACTAATATTTTGGACATGAGGTATGTTGTACATGTTCCCTACTTTGATATTATCTTTAAAGGTATGTTTTTCTGTACAGACATTTTAAATTTTCTACAGTCAAATCTATCAGCCTTTCCCTTTCCAGGGTTTGCCTTTTATGTCATGATGCTTAGTTTGGAAAATCATGAACAAAGCAAAAACTTTGTGTTATGTTTAGATTTCGAGAAAAACCGTCAGAAAGAACTTTTTGTTTTTAGATCTGCTGCACCAGAAAGCAACTGTAGCACCAAGATCCCATAGGCAGCTTTTTGCTCTTTGAAGGCCATGTATCTTTTAGAAGGTATAATAAGTGGGGCACCTGGGTGGCTCGGTCGGTTAAGCGTCTACCTTCAGCTCAGGTCATGATCCTGGGGCCCCACATTGTCCTCCCTTATCAGTGGGGAGTCTGCTTCTCCCTCTGTCCCTCACTCTGCTTCTCTTCTCACTCTCTCTGTCTCTTTCTCTCTCAAATAAATAAAATCTTATAAAAAAAAAGGCATAGTAAGCTTACTGTTCAATTGTTTCATCAACTAATAAACACTTTTTAAACATCCATTAATCTTCCCACTATTGGATAAGATGTAATTTATACAGTATCCAAACCTGAAGCAGAGAAAGTCTTAGTGTGGATGAGACAAGAGCAAATAACCCAGCTCCATCCTCGCGACAAGGGGCCTTGAAAGCAGTCAAGATGCCACAGCAAAATTGTATTGACCTTGAGATTTTTTTTTAACCTTAAAATTAGCTGGCACAAAAGCTCATTAATTAAAAACCTCATTTCCCTTTGCTAAAGACAGACTCATATCTGGACTTAGGCTTCCTTTAGAAAACAGGAGGCCTGGAGGGCCTGGGAGCTCAGTTGGTTAAGTGTCCAGCTCCTGGTTTCGGCTCAGGTGTGATCTCAGGGTCATGATCTCAGGGTCAGGAGATCGAGCCCTGTGTCAGGCTCCATGCTCAGCACAAACTCTGCTTAAGACTCTCTCTCTCTCCCTCTGCCCCTCCCCCCTGCTCTCACACTCTCTCTCTCTCTCTCAAATAAATAAATCCTTAAAAAAAAAAAAACATAAACGGAGGCCTACATGTTTGCTTATGTATTAGGAAGGGCTTCTCCTGAATTGTCCTTGAAATGGTTTTTGATTTCCCTATTCCTTTTCCCATTTCACCTCACTTCTCTTATTCTCCCATCTAAATTGTGGGACTTTGGCAATGATTCACTCCAGATAACTTGCTTATTTATATAAAGAGGAAACACTACCCTTATACCTGATCATGAAATCAGAGGGACAGTGAGAATGAGAGAGAAAGAGAAAGAAAGAGGAAATGCAAAGCAGTCAAATTATTTTGTTTGTACAGGCCTGATCATCTCAAGCCACTGGCTTCGTACTCCTTGTGACTTCCTCCTGTCGTTCTGCTCCATTCCTCTCCAGAACCAAGAACTCCCCACCTTTGTGACATCACCTCTACCGCTAAGCAACAGGCCCGGGGCTCTCCTCACCCCGTGAGCCCTGGGAGAACGTTGGACCAACGTGCTCCAAGAAGGAGGCTCCGCTGCAGAGTGAAGGAGGGAAGTAGGGGGAGGACATGCTGCGGCTTGTCGTGGAGTCGGCCACCATTAACCCGCCCCTCAGCCCCCCACCCAGACCCTGCGTGTCCGTCTACTTCCGAGGTGAGAGCCAGGCTCCCAGATGGGAGAGACGAGCCCCAAGGGGCAACATGCGTTCAGTGAAAAAATAGACTTCTTGGTGCCCTCCTCTGTAAAAGATGCCCTGTATGACGAAAGGCGAGGTAGACATCATCCGGTTCTTTCCAAACTTAGCTTAATTGCCATTATTTCTCCTGTTATGACATCTCTACCTCCCATTTTTTCCCGGGGAATGGCTACAGGAAAAAGAGGAGATTAATGCTTCCCAAGCAGCTTCTGTGAACTAGGGCTGTGCCATACATTGAGGTTTAAAAAAAAAAAAAAAAAGGTACCTGCTTCGTAAGTTTGATGTGAGGATTTTAAAAGGTAATGTATGTACAGTTCTTACACAACCTCCAGTAGAAACTGTTGGATCCTTTGAGTGATATTTACAACCAACAAAGCCTTTTCATAAACATAATGATTTTTGCTCCTCACTATAATCCCATGAGGCAAATGAGACAAGATTGATTGTCTCCATTTTTTATAGGTAAGGAAAAATGTCCAAGAACATTGGGAGGTCGGGGGGGGGGTGTGAAAGGATTTAGGAGGCAACACAAAAGAGATTAAACTTGTCTATATAACACGGAGCTGGGAGTGGGAAGGGAAGAAGGGCAAGAGAAATGGACAGTCTGTTGGTGGCAAGTAGGGGGAGGTGGATACGGGCAAACGAGGTTTCCCAGCAGGTGTGCGGAGTGAGAAAATTGGAGCCAGAGAAAGAAGGCATGGTTGTTTCTATAACAGGTATGAGTAAAGAATGAAGTTCCTTAAATTTTTTGTGGTTTGTGTAACTGTGCTCACTGAACGTGATAACACCCCTCGGAGAGTGAACATTTGGGACTCCAATATGTGTTTATGTCCCCAGGTACAGGTGTAGAGAGGCGTAGTGGACATTTAGTGTGTCTTTGCCATGAGCCAGGGAACAGTCTGATTCCGAGCTTTCTTTCCTACCATCCCATGGACGTGATCTTTCTCCTCCTCGAAATACCTCTTACAAAGATGCCTAAGTCCCAGACTCCTGGGTTTGCCCACAGATTTACCTGTAAATTCTTATAATTGAATGTTTGATTTTTTTATTCCCTTTTCACCTTTCTGAGCCCCTCTTCCCCCATATACCATCCAGTACCCTGCACCCCTTCCAGCTACCCAACAGGTGCATGCTTGCACACTCTCTATCTCCCCCCCTTTCACATTATTTCCTTGGGAAGAATCTCAAAGTAATTTAGCAATTTAGAGGTTCTTTGCAGGGCTATTGGCTGTTCTTTGTTATCTGGGTGGCACAGTCGTTAAGCATCTGCCTTCGGCTCAGGACATGATCCCAGAGTCCTGGGATTGAGCCCCACATCAGGCTACTCCACTGAGAGCCTGCTCCTTCCTCTCCCATTCCCCCTGCCTGTGTTCCCTCTCTTGCTGGCTGTCTCTCTCTCTGTCAAATAAATAAATAAAATCTTTGAAAAAAAAAAAAGATGTTTCTGGATGAGGGAATTTTAGTGGATAAAGAACTTTTACCCCATTAGAGATGTTTTGGCATGTCTTAGGGTCCACTAGGCTTTGCTTTGGTAACAAATAAACCTTTAAATCTCAATGCCTTAACACAGTAAAAGTTTACTTCTTGCTCACACCACGTCCAGCAATCCTGAGTGGCTCTTCCAAGCAGTGGTTTAGGGACCAGCTGCTTGCTGCTTGTGGCTGCAAAGTCATCCTGGCACCACCCTACCCGCAGATGGTGAGGATGGATGTGCGGAGTGGGGAGAGGAAAAATGTCGTGGGAGATTTTAGGAGCCAGTCGTGGCTGTGGTGAAAATCGCTCCCACGTTGCACTGGCCAGAACGAGTCATGAGGCACCACTTGGCTGCAAGATGGCTAGGAACTATGTACCAAGGAAGGAAATGAAGTGAACACATTATCTGTCACATGGCATGATGTTACCCTTAAAAAAACGAGAAACTTTGAAATCCCCAGAGTAAGAATCCGTGCCATATCACATCTGCCAACATAGACTTGAGGTGTTCTTAGAGCCCTACCTCTCTTTACCACACTTACACCTAGACTTCGAAATATTCCTGCCACCAATGACAGCCCCTTGGTATATTTGCAGATGTCAAGAGGAGAACTCATGAAGCAGAAGGGAATAACCCCACGTGGAATGAGGTAAAACTCATCAGGACAAACCCAAAAGAAACAATGACAACTCCAAGAGTGAGGCTGGGTCCTGGCCATGCTCAGAATTCTAGGGAGAGGACAGGGAGCAGCACAAGCTTTTCCCAAGGCCAGGGCGCCTCAGCCTGGGAGTAGCCCCTGAGCTAATATGGCTGTGTGGGCCTGAGAGCCCATAGCTGTTCTTGGCCCTTCTCTTCCACTCTGGGGATGGACCATGATATGGCCCATCTTGTCCAACCTGGCCGTCCTGACGTTCCCAGAAACCTGAAGCAGAGACAGGGCTCCCTGCGTAGGATCCCTCTCCTCCTCCATCCATCCATGTCCCCCACCCCCACCCCGGGTGCCCAAACCCCTTCATTACTGACACACCCATGATATTGCAGTTACACTGCAGAGCCCAGGTAGGGTGCTCAGCTCCTTGGTGAAAGGTAGCTAATGCCATCCCCTTAGGAAACTAGACTAGAGAGAAGTTCCTCAGTTCAAGAGAAACACAATGCCAGCCTGTTCCCTGCATCTATCCTCATTTTCTAAAAGGATGGGAAGGGGAGGGTGGAGGAAGGATATGCTGACCTCTCTGTACTTCCCACAGACCCTAATCTGGTTCCTCTGGGACCGCCCCCTACAAAATGACTCTTTTCTGCAAATCATCCTTCGGGACATGGCTGCAGTAAAGAAAGACAGGTGAGGCAGAAAAAGTCAGGAGGCTGGCTCCCTGACCAAAGCTACAACGCATGCTGCATCTCCTGACTCGAATCCGTAACCCACTCAGGTGGCAAGGACCTGAACTCACTCCGGTCAGCTAATGAGACAAAAAAAAAAAAAAAAAGTGGGGATTTATGGGAGAGTGGTGAAGCTGGAAGTGCAGAGCGACCAGAATCAGGAACCTGGGAAGCCAGGGGCAGTTCTGCCTCTTCTGAAGCCACAGGATCTCAAATCTCTGCTTCTCTCTGCCCAACCCTGGCTTCCTATTGTGGCCCCATTCTAGTGTCCAGCGGGGGCCAACAGCTACTGAGACTGAATCTATGGCATCCCAAGTCAAAATTCCTAGGACGGAGAATCTGATTGGCCCAGCTTCTGTCAGATGTTCAGCCCCTGGTCCAATCAGCTGTTACTTGGCACTGTTCCCATTCAAGAGGAGTGTGGGAGCAGAACCGGGAAGGAGCTGAGCAGGACAGAGCCAGTAACTGAGGCACCCACTCCTCAGAGCCCCAAAGTCAGTTCTCAGAGACATGAGAGCCCTACATCCTCTGGTGGGTTCTCCATATCACTGCATTCTTCCTTCAACCTCTCTCTGTGGACAGCACAGCCTATAGCAGAGAAAACCCTCTCTAAATAAAGTCATGCCTGGGACAGAAGATATCCTTTCGCTGGCTCAGGATCTCATACGTGTTCCTTGTCTCCCCAGGTTCATTGGCCTGGCCACGATACTGCTCCACCCCTTGGTGAAGAAACCAAGTGAGGTCCTTTTCGTGAAGGACCTGAACCTGCTTAACCATCTCATGTTGTCCACAGATGTGAGTTGGGCGCCAAGAAGGGCGGCTGGAGGAGCAGGGGCAGCTGGTGAAGCTGGGCTACTCCACTTTAGCAGAGGCCCAGTACCCCCACCAGAGAGCACCTCCTGCCCTAGGAGGCCCCATCACACTGCCATTATCTCGCTGACCTCCCCATCCCGCCATCCATCCACCCACCCACCCTGCCACACCTACATCCATCCTCTTTTTTTTTTTTTTAAGATTTTATTGATTTATTCATTCGACAGAGAGACAGCCAGTGAGAGAGGGAACACAAGCAGGGGGAGTGGGAGAGGAAGAAGCAGGATCATAGCGGAAGAGTCTGATGTGGGGCTCGATCCCATAACGCCGGGATCACGCCCTGAGCCGAAGGCAGACGCCCAACCGCTGTGCCACCCAGGTGCCCCCTACATCCATCCTCTTAGATTATTTAGTCAACTGTCCATTGGATGACAGCACCTGTGTTAGGCCTGGGATACAAAACTGAATGAAGCCCACGGTCCATTGGAGGAGTCACCACTCACAGTGACAAGTGCTCCAGCACAAGGGTCTGGAAGGCTAGGTCACTGAAGACAGGAACAAGTGAACGGTTCCTTGTGGGAGGTCACAGAAGGCTTTATAGAGGACATGATTAAGACAAATGGAAACAAAAACCAACCAAAGGAGAATAAGCAAAGGCTATTTATGCAGCACTGGCTAGAGTCAGGGCATCAGCCACCATCACTTATATTTTGGCAGAGACTCAAAGGCAGACAGAGGAGGGCGAAAGCTGTACAGCGGAAGCAGGGAAGGTTCCCGGTGTGCCCTGATTGGAGGCTGTTGGTCGGGGAAAGCTATAAGTGGACCAACTAGAAGCCGGGCGTCCTATGTGATTGGTTAGGGGTGTGTATTTGGCTTTCTCTGGCTGGTCCTAAGTGGGAAGAAGGGACAAAAATTAGGGAGGCTGTCAGTTATGAATCAAGTCCCGGAAATTTGGGGCCAATTGTGACTGAGACTATTGTTTGGCTTCCTGGCCTGGTTGCTAGAGGAGTACTCTGACTTCCTACAAGGCTGTCTTAGAGAGGTAGGCTAGCTTCCAGTGTGGGTTACTACACATTTACCGGGCTGGTTTCCTGAACTGATTGCTGCAGATTGTGGGTCAGAGTTCCATTTTGATATAAGGTCTGGTCATTGTCCATTGGTTTATTCAGTTTCTCAGTGGGCATGAGTTTGCACAACGGACAGGAAAGGAAGAGAATCCCAGACAAGGGTGTAAGGTGCATGGGTGAAAACTGGAGGAGGAGAGAGAGGCTGGCAGCAGGTTCAGGGAGGGTGGGCTGCTGCACCACTGGCACACGGGGTTAGGAGGATGTGAAGGGGGTGGTGGGAGAGCTGAGACTAGCTGAGACCAGGGGCCAGAGGTGAAGGGCTTTATGGTCTATGCTGGTGAGTTGTGACTTTATTCTGATCGGTTAGGGCACATTTTAGGGGGCAATTCTGGCGATGTCTAGAGGTAGGATGGGTAGTCAGAGCACTTGGAGGCAGGAGGTCAATTAAGAGGTATTTGCAGGAGTCCCCACCTGAGGTCAAGAAATGTTGGGCTAGGAGAAAGCTGTTGGCATCAGCAGTTCTGGGCTGATCCCAAGGCACCTTTCCCTCTCCTCCCCACCCTGCTGTATCCCCTCGTCACCACCACTGCCACATGCCTCCTCTATTCTCCAAATTCCCTCTGCTATAACCCATTGCTCTCTCCCCACCAGTTTATAACCTCCCTCCACCCAAGACTTCACAGTCCCCAGGGCATGGTGTGGCCCTGTACCATGGCCAGCATCACTCTGCACAGGGGGATGGGGCATGAACCTAGCCAGGCTGAGTGAGGTTTCAGTGTTATGACTTGGCCAAGGATTGCAAGATCTGGCTTACAGCCCCCCTGCCTTTGCCTTGCAGTGCACTGTCACCCTACAGGTGACCCTTGTGCGAAACCAGGATACATCGAAGATAGGTATGTCCTTGGGGCTTACCCCTGTTCTTCTCCAAGCATCGCTGGATGGGCTCTTTGGGATCTTTGGGACCCATCCCTTGAGGCCTACAGAAGGATTGTGACCAGGTTAGGGTCTAGAGGCCAGATCTCCAGACACCTGGCTGAGGTTATATATATATATATATATATATATATATATATATATATATATATATATATATATATATATATCCCCCAGTATTTCCACTTATCATCTCTAGACATAAGGCCCAACCTCCAGTGGGCTGCAGAGGGAAGCAAAGATGGACATTTCCAAGAGCCCCCCATGGGTAGAGTGTGGGGCCCAGGGTTACTGAGGGTAAGGGTGGCCCAGGGGAATATTCTGGGATGCATATATGCCCCTTTCAGGACTTCTAGGCCATGGTTTTAGTCAGAAGGATAGAACAATGAAATGGGTGTAATGCCCCAAAGCCTCCTGAGCCCCAGCCCCCGAGGGCCCAACCAGATTGTGTTTCCTCAGACGATGGCGACCTCCTGGGCCCAAGTGCACGAGAGGCGGCCAGGCAGAAACTCATGGTCCCCGGCTTTGCCATGCCCACGGCTCTGTCCTCGAAGCCTCAGCACTTTCAGGTGAGGACCTTCTGGGCTGGTTCACCTGACACTCTCGCTGTGACCCCAGGCTGCCCCTGTCTCTCCACAAGGTCATGGCAGAGGGCCAGAGCTATAAGTCTTCAGAGCCTCACTGCATCCCCGGCTCCTTCTGGGCCCTTCTGAGCCACTTCTGCCAGAATTTGAAGCTGGAGACAGCGCCGCTGCGGCAATAGGAGGCGCTGTTGGCTGTCTGTACACCAAACAGGCCTTGGCCCATGCTGGGGAGGCAGAACAAAAGCCTGGAGGAGCCCTTGGACTGCTGGCAACACAAAGCTAGCCACATGCACGGCAAAATGAGGTGTATGGGAAGGGCTGAGGAGAGCTCCCACTATGACTTCTAGAACCCTCATCTCATGGCTCACCAACTTCCCTCTGATCTGTAACTTGTAACCTAGTATTTCTGCTATGGTTTCGCCTGTTCCCCAGCCCTTCCAGGAGACTGGATGTCCTTCTTGACCACCTTCTTCCTCAGCCTACCCCCTGCATCCAGTCGATGGCCAAGTCCTAGCTCTTAATATCACCCAATATCACCCACCCCACCTCTCCATCACCACTTCACTTCCCTGGCCTGAGCCACCACCATTGCTTCCCTGGACCACCTCATAGGGTCCTCCTGAACTCCCAGCCTCCAACTCTCTCCCATCCATCCTTCAGGCAAAGTGGCCAGAGATGTCATTCTTACCATGCCATGCACCTGCTTAAAAATGTCCTTAAATATGAGAATATCCATGACAGATGGTAGCTACACTTGTGGTGAGCATAGCATAATATATAGTTGTCAAATCACTATGCTGTAGGCCTAAAACAAATGTAACATCATGTGTTAACTATACTTAAATTTAAAAAAATAAAATAAAATGAAAAATGAATTTTAAAAATGAGGATGCTCTAATGTCCTCAGGACAAAACCCAAACTCCTTATAATGGCTTTCCAGGCCCTTTATAACACAAGACTATCGCTGCAAACCTCTCTGTCTCCTGCCCCCGCCTTTCCTGACCCTGCTCTAGCATCCTGGACACCTTGCAGTCCCCATTCTCAAGCCTCTCTCTCTAGCTGCCAGGTCTTTGCACATGCTGTTCCTCCTTTGGAGTACCTTCCTTTCCTCTCTCTCTGGCCCCATCCCTTTCCATCAGGCTAGTTTGCCCAGGATAGAGGGTCATCAAGCCCAAATCACTATTCCTCCTCTGTTCTAGAGGTTAGGGCAAAATCCTGACATGCGACCTGTTTGCCTGGTTTGGCCCACTCTTGTCTCTGAGGGTCCAGTAGCTGTATGTGTATGGATCCCTGAAGGGTTGCTGGACTTGCTGAAGACATGGGAGGCCTCATGAAGAAAGGCCAAGCCACAGCCTGGGCTGGGAGAGCCAGATGTTGTTTACTACCCACAGTCAGATGACAAGCTCCCACGCCTGTGCCCCGCTAGCCATGGCCATCTCCGGTTCTTTCTCCCCATGGGCCTCAGCCAGCCGGAGTCTCCTGAGCTCTGCATTGCTCTTCCCCTCCCACCTTCTAGTTCTAGGCTCAGATGTCATAACCCCTTTACTGAGGCCCAGTAAAGTATATAAAGGGAAAGAAGAAATCACAAATCAGAGAGCCAATCACAGATCAGAGATTCAATGGCATGGAACTTTAAAATTCTCTATTCCCGAAAAAGATCATAGACAAAAGTTAAAAAAAAAAAAAAAAACTGGGAAAGATTAGACTTCCTTTCTGTATTCTGTAACAAGCCCATTGCAATTGAGAAACACTAAGTCTACACAAGATGAAAAGGACAAAGCAGTGGAGGGGACAGTTTCCAGAAGAGAAACAGGAGGAGCCATGGCCTTCCTAGGACTTCCCTTCAGGCAGGCGGAGTCCAGCTCCCCTGTGGTTCTCCTTCCACCCCAGTAGATGCCTCTTATCAAAACACTTTGTTCTTTTAGGGAAGAGTCCCTCATGGAGAAGAGGGCCCAGGCCCCAACCTCAGGTGCCCCTGTGTTCCCCCCATAGGTCCGAGTGAAGGTGTTTGAAGCCCGACAGCTCATGGGCAACAACATCAAGCCAATGGTGAAGGTGGTCATTGGAGGCTACCAGCACAACACGCGGATCAAGATGGGGAACAACCCTTTCTTCAATGAGGTGGGCTGCGCATGGCCTTCAGAACTGAACAGGGAAGTTGGGCCAAGGGGGCCAGCCGGGGGCTAGCGGGGGACTGGGCATTTCCTGCAGGCATCAAACAAGCTTGCTTCTTTCACTAACATTGGCGGAGCACCTACAGAGGGCCAAGCACTGCTTGGCACTGGGAATACAGATGAAATCATTTGAAACCTCCCATTGGAGGAGCCAGTAGGGGGGAGGGGGTTGGCCTGTGAACACATACACAATGACAATGGCTAAAGACTGGGGTTAACAGAGATCTGGGGGCGCTGTCAATGCAACTGTGAAATGCAGGCCCAGACCATCACATCTTGTCACTGCTGAAGCCCTAAGCTATAGCATTGTGTCTGATCACAGTTGGAAGTCTATAAATACTCACTGAATTAATTGGTAAATAGGCCAATAAATAAAAGATAAAAACACACACAGTGAGAATAGGGAGGAATGGGGAGACTCAGGAACAGCTCCCAAAACCTCGAAGGAAGAGTCTAGCTGGGAAAAGAGGGACATCGTGGAGAAAAAAAATTCAGGAAAAAACAAATAGCATCTTCAGAAGCCTAGAAATAAGAAGCAGCAGGACTTGACAGAACTGTAGATACAGCTATGGCTGGAGGGAAGGCTGCAAAACGCACTGGGACACTGTCACAGATGGCATTTAGGAGCCACGGAGGGAGTTAAGCAGGAGAATGATGGGACTGGGTTTGCATTTAGGAAAGAGGATTCTGGCTGCAGCAGGGGCTGGGGGTGCAATGGACTGACAGGGCAATCTAGAAGGAGGCAGAGGCTTGGGTCCCCATCCCAGGGCAGCTAGCTGGGCTTGGAGCTGCTCTTGACAGATGCTCCTGGGATCCTCTGCCCCTGCCCTATACCCTGGCAGAATACCCTCCAGGAGCCGTGTAGGCCCCTGCTTCTGGGGGAGGAGTGTGAGCGTGAACTGGGTAAGAGCTGGGGAAGAAGCATGGTATTCTGAGCCTTCAGGCTTACTGAGTCCCTGGGTGAAGTGGCGGAAAGAATATCATCCAACCCCTACCCCCATTCTCTCTGCTTCAGATCTTCTTCCAGAATTTTTATGAGGTGCCTGCTAAGTTATTTGATGAGGCCATCTTAATCCAGGTGAGGAGCCAAACAAGAAGGGCCCACTTTCTTGTCCCACCTCAATTCTGGGAAGGACTTCAGCCCCCACCCCTCCCTACAGCCAGTCACTTCAGATGGTCCTTCTGACGCCAAGGCATAGCCTCCACTGCCTTCCTCACTCCCTAGCAGCCCAGACTCCCCATTCATTCATTTAACAAATCTTATGGAATGCCAATTGTTAGGCCCTGAGCTGGACCCCAAGGTGAAGAAAACAGCCCCTTCTCATGTGCCAGGATTCTCACGCCACCAAAGGACTCCTCACATGTGCCCTCAACATGAGACATTCCATTCCCCAACCAGAGGGAGCCCAATAACAGTGACGAACGTGTTTATCAGGTGCCTTCTATGTGCCTAGCACAAGGCTAAGGAGAACAAGCAGGCCTCCCCCTTGAAGAGTGTACATGTAGTTGGGAGCACAGGGATGTGGGAAACAATCAGGACAGCATGGAGTGGAGAAAGTCAAGTGCAGCACTTTGCTTTGGGCTGACCTTTGGGTTCATCAAATGAGTTGGACCCTCTGATCAATCTCCTCATCAGTAAACTAGAACTAAAATTCTGAACCTCACAGGGTACCTCTGAGAATTAAATGAGAAAACTCATGTGGAAGTGTGGGCCACTAGGAAGCATTAAGTAAATCCTGGAGAATCCTGAATGTACCCTTACAATTCCTCCCATGGGGATGGGAGAAATGGGGGATGTGAATAACTAAGATCTTTCTGCAGGTGATGAATTCCACACTGATGAGATTCAACTCAGAGATCGGGAGATTCCAAGTGAGCCCTGGATGAAGGAGGAGGTTTGGTGAAACAGTTATAGAGACCCACCATGGGCTCCATGCCCAAGATTAGGGGCAAAAACTTGAATTTTCATGCAGAAATATCCAGATTTGGATCCACCTACCAACTGGGTTGACTTAAACAAGTTATTCAGAACCTCTGCTTCCTCATCTGTACGGTGGGAATAATGATATACTCAAACCACAGAGTCATTCTAAGGGTGAAAGTGTGTACCCTTTATGAAAGACCTGGGCGCCATGTTGAATTCCCCACACTTGTATACTATGGACACGCTTCAAGTCTCTGCCTCCAGGAAATGGAAGCAGAGGATCTAAAAAGACAGAGAAACAGAGAAAATTGCTGCTATGAGAATGGAATTACAAGGTTTGCTTTGGAAAGACACAGACTGAGAGATGAGGAAAGTTGGCACAGTCATGAAGGTCTAAAAAAGATTCTCCAAATCCAGGAAGATTGGGAAGAGGTAGGGTGGCCAGATTAAATACAGGACACTCCATTACATTTGAAGCTTAAACAACAGATACTTCTTAAATATAAAGATGCCCCAAATATTGCAGGGGGCACACGTATACTCAAAATGAAGTCATCATTTATCTGCAGTTCTAACTGAAGCGGGCATCTGTATTTTTATTTGCCAAATTTGGCAACCCCTGGAAAAGGCTTCCACCTCGGAAAAGACACATTTAGGACAAATCAAAGTAAGGTTTCTTTCTCACAACTTATAATAAGCACATGAAGAGTCATGCCCTGTCCCTTAAAGAGGCAGCATAGGCAGGGGGTCTGAGTGGCTCAGTGGGTTAAGCGTCTACTTTCAGCTCAGGTTGTGATACCAAAGTCCTGAGATTGAGCCCCACGTGGGGCGCTCTGCCCAGCGGGGAATCTGCTTCCCCTCCACCACCCTGTGCTCTCTTGCGCGTGCGCTCCCTCTCAAATAAATAAATACAATCTTAAAAAAAAAAAAAAAAGCATAGGCTTAGAGATTGAGGTATTCCAGAGAGGTTAGGAGGCAGGAGGTAAAAAAATGTTGTACTTTTGACAGAGACCACCACACTATTTTCAGAAGTGACCAATGACATGAACTGTTAAATAAGTTATAGACGTGCAGGGTGCCTGGGTGGCTCAGTCTGTTGAGCAGCACAATCTTGATTTCAGCTCAGGTCATGATCTCAGTGTTGTGAGATCAAGCCCTGCATCGGGCTCCGTGCTCAGCGGGAGATTCCTGCTTGAGATTCTCTCTCTCCCTCTGCCCCTCTCCTCCCCACACTCTCTTTCTCAAATAAATAAATAAATAAATAAATAAATAATAAATAAATAAATACTTTAAAAAATTAAGTTGTAGACATGAAAGAAAGTGAGCCTTTTTAAAAAATTACTTCTATGGAAAATTTCGAATGTACACAAAAGCAGAGAGAATAATATCCTGAGTTCCCACATTCCAATCACTCAACTTCACTAATTCATTGCCAGTGATGTTTTGTCTACATCTGGCCCACTTCCCCTACCCACTGGGTTATTTTCGAATCCAATCTCAGACATCTTGTCATTTTATTTTTAAATGCTTCAGTATATATTTCTAAAACACGAAGATTTTATTAAGCATAACCAAATGTAATTATCACATTTTAAAACCTTTATAATTCCTGGATAGCATTAAATACCAGCCAGTGTTCAAATTCCCCTAATTATCTTATGAATTCCTTTTCGGTTTGTTCAAGTTGGGATGCAGACCAGGCTCATACACTGCCGTTGGTTAAAATGTATTTTTAGGTCTCCGATTCTTGGGTCCTGCCCATTTTTTCCCCGACGTAATTTGCTAAGAAAACTGGAGAGTTTGTCCTGTAGAGTTTTCCTCCAGTTTGGATTTTGCTGACTCCATCTCCGAAGGATCATTTCACAGGTCCCTCTGCCCAGCCGTTTGCTATCTGGAGGCTTGTCAGATTTGGGTCCATTATTTGGCAAAATGACTTCAGCGGGAGGCACATAATGTCTGTTGGTCTCTGTTTTTATGTTGTTAACAGCCACTAATGATCACTGCTTGGATCTGTCGCTTCATTAGGGGTGCCTGGGCTTGGTTTGGTTTGGTTTTCTTCCAGCTTTATTGAGGTACAATTGACGTACAATGAATTACACATCTTTTAAGATGTATAATTCGATACATTTTAACATATGTGTATTCCTGGAAACCATCATCACAATCAAGATAATGAACATATCTGTCGCGTTATCATCCCCAAAATTTTCCTTGTGCACCTTTGTTATTCTTCCCTCTTACTCCCATCCCAACCCCTCCCATCCCCAGCCAACCACTGGTCTGCTTTCTATAACTATAGCTTGGTTTGCATTTTCTAGAATTTTATATAAATGGAATAACACAGCACATACCCCTTTTGGTTTGGCTTTCGCATAATTATTTTGAGATTCATCCATGTCGTTGCATGTGTCAATAATTCATTCCTTTGCATCACCGAGTAGAATTCCATTTATAGATCTATCATGATGTGTTTAGCCACTCATCTGTTGATGGACATTAGATCATTTTCAGTTTTGGGCCATTACAGTAAAACTGCTGTAACAGTGATGTACAAATCTTAATTTAAATTCTCTTGGGTAAATATGTAGAAGTGGATTGAGTAGCTCATATGGCAGATGTGTGTTTAGCTTTTAGAGAAAGTTCCTGTTTTTGTCCGAACAATTCCAAATAGGCTGTACTATTTTCTATTCCCACCAGCAGTGTGTGCTGGAGTGCCAGCTGCCCCCCTCCATTCTCATCAACACTTCGTGTAGTCCATCTTTTCTACTTTAGCCACTCTAATTATATGTGGAGCCTTCTCTCTGTGATTTTAATTTACACATCCCTGATGACTAATGACGTTGAGCATCTTTTCGTGTGCTTATTTGTCATCTATATATTTTCTTTTTTTTATTAATAATATTTTTTATTATATTATGTTAGTCACCATACAGTACATCCCTAGTTTTTGATGTAAAGTTCCATGATTCATTACTTGCGTATAGCACCCAGTGCACCATGCAATGGACTCTGGGAAACAAACCGAGGGCTTCAGAGGGGAGGGGGTGGGGCAACGGGATAGGCTGTCATCTATATATTTTCTTTGTTGAAGTGTCTTTTCAAATCTTTTGCTCATTTGGGGCACCTGGGTGGCTCAGTCCGTTAAGCATCTGACTCTTTCGGCTCAGGTCATGATCTCATGGGTCGTGGGAAGGAGCCCTGCACTGAGGTCCTTGTTCAGCCAAGAGTCTGCTTGAAAGATTCTCTCCCTCTGCCCTTCCCCCTACTCTCTCTCTCTCTCTCAAAATAAAATAAATAAATCTTCAAATCTTAAGCTCATTTTCATTGGGTCCTTTTCCTACTATCCAGTTTCGGGATTTTCTTATATACTTGGGATACGAGTCCCTTTATCGGATATATGACTTGGAAATATTTTCTCCCAGTATATGATCGGTCTTTCAATTTTGAGTGTCTTTCAAAGAACAGAAATTTTACATTTCAACGGAGTCCACTTCATCAAACTGTTCTCTTATAGATTGTGCTTTTGTTGTTGTAGCTAGGAAATCTTGACCTACCTAACCCAAAGGGGTGACTGAGTTTTAAAGCAGGCTTAACATACAGAATTTGGGGAGTGCTCTATGGAACCTTCAGAAGTGGGATACAAGGGTGACCTGAAGATAACCACGGTGCCTTGCCCCACACCACCTTCAATCCTGTACCACATCCCTCAGGCCTCAGGCAGAAACCTTCTGCCAGGGGAAAGGGAAAGCCCACAGTCTCTTTGCCTCTGCCTTGACCAGCCTCTTGCCCAGGATGGGAGACACCCTTCTCAACCCAGGGAAGAGTCAATGCTGTGTTAGCCAGGTGGTGCCTCGTGGTGGTTGAAGAGACTTTCAATGCAGACCTCCTCACTTACTGGTTGTAAGACTTTAGGCCCTTCTCTCACACCCAGTACCCTCCCCTGCAGAGTGGAGGTGATAATGGACCAACATGTAGGCTGTTGTAAAGAGTAAAGGAGTTAGAGCAGGGCAAGCATTGGTGGCTAATACCGTCAGTACAGTACTATTGTTTGTTGATATTGCAAACCTCAGCCAGAGGCCCTAACTAATCCTTACTCTCTTCTTGTCTTTTCAGACAGATATTGGGTTTATCTACCATTCTCCAGGTAGGTATCAGTTGTTGCAAATACGTGTGTCTTCTGAGAAAAAGCAGGCCAGTTGTCCAAACATTTCAAAATCCCTGTATGTTCAGCACATGAGGGGAGACAACTAGAGGGTATGAATTCTTTTCTGTATTTGATAATATTTATAATGATAACATCTCTCTCTTCAAAACTCAAGGCATCCCTTTGGGTCAAATGCTAAACTTTTATTGCAGCCTTGGTTTGAATTTCTATTTTTTGAGGCCAGTATTTGGAGACTGGCATTTGAGTAGAGGTTTCCGCTGTAACCATAACATACAATCTGGCCATAACATACATAGCAGGTTAAGGTTGGAGCTTAGGGTTGGAGAAAATGCTTGCCTCTCTCAGACCAGAATAGTAACAACAACTATAGGTTCCCAGATGGGGAAGAGGGGTCTCTATTTCCTAAAGGCAATGGCTGGCAGCCTGGTGAGTGCACTAGCTTTGCTTACTAATAGGAATGACTCCCATTTTCCTCTGCTACTGTGTGGAAACTAGAATATATGAGACCCATTTCCACACCCCTTTCCTACAGAAACAAAGACTGGTTTCAGGGAAGAAGGATGGAGACTGGAGGCCAGTCTCCCATGGGCCCTCTGCCCCTTCAGGTCACACACTCATGAGGAAATGGTTAGGCCTCTGCCAGCCGAATGAACCCAACAATGGTGTGAGAGGCTACCTGAAAGTCACTATCTGTGTCCTCGGTGTGGGAGACCAGGCTCTGGTGAGGCTGCCCCCGACACCCCAGTATCATTTCCTATGTGGCTGCTTCCGTGGGGCCCCCCTGGGCCCTCAGAGTGGCCACTGATCTTCACATGCTTTTATTTGCCTGCTGTGTCACTTGAGGATTGTCCCTCCCCCATACCAAGTGGAAGGCCAGGGAAGCCAAATCGGGTGGCCATGGCCACGACCATCCTATGACTCTAACCTGGTCTCTGCAGGTAGATCAAAAGCTGCCCTATGGGGCTGATGACACCACTACTCAGATCTTCAAGTCAACAGTGGTCCCGATCAACATGGCCTACTTACAGTTCTTCATCTACTGCGCAGAGGACCTTCATCTCAGTTAGAGTCAGGGTGGCAGGGTGGGAGTGACCCTGAGGCTCGCTGCACAGTGGCACCCTGGATTCTCACGGGGCTTCCCTGTTGCATTTTGATGCAAACCTAAGATTCGGGGTTGGGGGGAGAAGATAAGACTGAAATCCACCAAGATTTGTTTCACGAAGACCCCACCCCATAGATACTCTTTAAAATGGGTCATATGCCCCTGACCTGTCTTTGATGCCTGGATGCAGACTCCAGCTCCCTATGCCAGCGCCCACCCTTGCTTCCATTATGTGCCATGACACACAGAGATAGAGTGGAAATGGGAGAGGTCTGCCCGGGTGGGGAGCACGACACCAGATGATGGCGGAGGGGTATAAGTTGTTCTGTCACCTCTACATGTTCTCCCCTTAAAAAAAAAATGCTGCTGTCTCAGAAATCTTGTAACTTCTTGTTCGCAGAGAAACAGCACTTAGTGAGTCCTATGTTGGAGGTGGAACTAATTGGGGAAAAGGTAAGTGTAGAAAGGGTCTGAGGTTTAGAGAAATTGTCACCTAGATAGTGAGTGGGGAAAGATGGAGTGGGTGGGCAGGACCCCTGGATTCGGATCTCAGTTCCTCCATCAGTGGGCCGTGACCCCACTGGACCAGGAAGTCTGTGAAGGTGGCTGAGTCACCCTGTCTTCCAGAGCTGTGCACAGAGCCCTGCATGGAACAGATGCCCACGGAAAGCCTAAAGTACACGAAGGGCCTGAATGAGTGAATAAACAACATACCAGCAAACAAACACCCCTGAAACAGTCACTGTCTCCTTTGGGCCTGGGTTTCTTCATCTAGAAATTGAAGGTTCTGGGCAAAAGAGTTGCTGACATTCCATGACCCTCTGTGAATAGAGAGTAGCATTTTCCAAAGTGTGCTGATGGGTGTTCTGTGGGGAAAAAGGAAGAAAAAAAAAAAAGGATCCTATGTTCAAATTTGGGGGATGCTGGGTTAAAGTTAAGTAGGTTTGTCTCAGAATTCACAAACCGTTGTTTCCACCATATTCTACCTATTAGAAGCATCATTAAATCCAGCCCATACATAAAGGGAGGGAGATTAGTGTCTACCTTTCAAAGGAAGGTGTTCCAAAGGATTTGTGGACATATTTTAAAACCACCACACTGAATGTGGTTTGGGTGCTCCAGGTCTAGGTGAGATGCTCTTGGGTGGTAGGTGGCACACAATTTCACAATTTTCAAAAATTTTAATATCTCTGCAGTTTTCTAGTATGTATTAAGAAGTTTAACCAGTCCAGGGGCGCCTGGGTGGCACAGCGGTGAAGCGTCTGCCTTCGGCTCAGGGCGTGATCCCGGCGTTATGGGATCGAGCCCCACATCAGGCTCCTCCACTAGGAGCCTGCTTCTTCCTCTCCCACTCCTCCTGCTTGTGTTCCCTCTCTCACTGGCTGTCTCTATCTCTGTCGAATAAATAAATAAAATCTTTAAAAAAAAAAAAAAGAAGTTCAACCAGTCCAACCAACCCTTGATTTCACTGACATGATTGCTTTGAATAGAGCCACGTTTAAAAATGAAGTCAAGTGATGCTTTGGAAAGGGGTATGCCATTGCGTACTGCCATAGTTGACGTGGTTTTTGCTCACTTTTCTGTTGGGATGATAGAGTTTATCTAACAAAATCTATGTGTATGCACTCATATAATAAACTTCATAACCCTATGACTATTTAAGAACAAAGTCAATTGAAAGATGATTTAAAAACAATAATACGGAATCTGGATCTGGATACAAAGGACTAAAGTTGTAGCTGAGGAGAAGTTGTCCAAGTGCCTTTAGACCATTTCCATGATTAGCCAGCCCTGTGCCAGAGACAGCGTCCATCTGTGGGCTGGGCCGGAAGGGCTGGAAGGGCTGGAAGGTGAGGTCAGTGGAGGAAGGAGGGGACAGGCTGGCACTGACACTGCTTTGGGTTGTTCCTAGCTCAAGACAAATGTGCTGACCCAAACCGAGAACCCAATATGGAACCAGATCCTGACCTTCCAGATTCAGGTATTGCTGTTCCATCCTTTTTTTTGGTGGCGGGGGGGGAGAATCCCAAGAAGGCTCTACTCTCAGTGTGGAGCCAGGAGCCTGATGCAGGGCTCGATCTCACAACCCTGAGATCATGACCTGAGCTGAAATCAAGAGTCAGATGCTTAACCGACTGAGCTCCCAAGACGCCCCTTGCTGTTCCATCTTGGCCACATTCCTCCTCCTGGCCCACAAACAGAAGGGAAGTTTGAGTGTGTAGGGACATGGATAGAAGGTAGGGGCCAAGAAACATGGGATGCAGACAGTGGGAGGCCGGGGATGGAGGGAATCTGCCTGACAGGGAACATGAGGAAGCCCAGGACAGATTACAGAAAACTTACTTTATTTGTCCAGTATTAAGAAATGAGCCCTGAGCCATGCAACTGAACTTTCCTGAAAACTTAAACATGCTCTTTCACCTACATTACAAAACAAAACCAAAAAAATCATTTAAATCTAAATTGTATTGTGCATTTTCTTATCTTCTAGGCAAAGTGCCCCGAAGCTAATTATAGCTTTGTTGATGGCCTAGAGGTATTGTGGGAACATAGTATACAGGCTCCACGTAGCCTGGGCTATTTGTTCCTGCACTAAGACTCCAAGATGCTCTTCTTTGTGGGATTCGGTAGTCTGACTTTTATAGCTTTTCAGTCCTCCTCAGTCACCTATCAGTAGTGTGGATGCCAGTCCTCTTAAAGCCCTGGGAGAGCCTTGATTGCCTTTTGACTCCTTGCCAGGCTTTTCAGAACGTGTAGAAAAAGAGTCTGAAATTCTGAGAGATAGCTTAAGCACTGTCATTAAGTATGAGTGCATAGAACTTTGCGTGGCTTCTATTTGGCTACCCAGAGAGTGTTTTGCTTTCCTTATACCCTACATTTGTGTGATGTAAAATCAGCTCGTCAGCTCCCCTCTACTCTCCTGGGACCCTCTTCCTCACTAGAAGCTTCCCTAGTCTTCCTCCTGGTGAGGCATCATCTTTAACCATTCTTCATAATCTCTATCTTCCTGGGTGATTTTATAGATTCTTAAAGTAGGAAGAGATTTTAAAGGGAGACTAGTTTATCCCCCAACTTTGATCCCTCCCACCTGTCTCTGGCGGTGATGAGGCTCATGGCCGGGATCCTCAGATGCTCTGTGGATGCTCAGAGCCTTGAAAGTCCTCTCTCGTTTCAGCTGCCTTTAGGTTCAGAAACCAGTGGCACGGGCTCGGCCCTCCTTCATCCCTGAAAGAGGCGTTCCAACATTTAAAGCTGTGCAAACACCCCTTGGACCCTCATCCATTTCCCACATCATACAGTCTCCTTAGGCTGGAGCCATCTGGATGCAGGCCTGATTGTCACTAGTCCCGTGGAAATGCAGCAGGCAGATGTGACCCTCACTCTGAATGGCAGGAGGACCACAGAGACAGTAGCAGCTGAGGCCAGCAAGGCAGGCTGCAGGGGAAGCTCTGCTGAAAATGGGTGTATGCCAGCTTACAGTCCAAGGGCCCCAGGACAGGAGGGCAGTCAAGACAAGGAACTGGGAATGGGGAAGAGAATTCTCAACAGGGTGGTTGAAAAGATGGTTCAGCCATGAATTTGAATGTGGAAGATTTGTAATATTGGAAGACTTAGATGCCTTCTGGTGCCCATCTCTCCACTTCTAGGGGGCCTTTCCTCATTTCTTCTTAACCACTTGCTCAACTGGAAAGCCCTTTCCCTACTCCGCAGCTCCCTGGCAAGGGGAGAATGGACAAGTAGAATGGTAGAATGGGAAGGACTCTCAGCCATGCCTCAGGAAGTGCTGTGAGGAGCAGAGGCCCCAGCTGAGAGGATTTGGGTCCCACTCAGGTCTCAAGCCGAGCAGCTCTGTTTTACACAGGGATTGGTTTTTGTTTTCATAATTGAGGGAACCCTGTAGCAGAGTGGGAATAAGAATCAGAAGGCTGGTTTCCAGTCCTGACTGCACCCCTGACTCTGTGACCGTGAACAAGTCCCTTTGCCTCTCTGGGCCTCATTCCCCATCTGTAAATAGGGACAATCACACCCCTCACTAAAGAGAGCTTCTAAGAGAACTTAAGGAACTCAGTTTCTCTGTGCCTCGGTTTTCCTTTCTGGAAATGGGAATAACAGCACCTGGTTTATGGGGCTGTTGGGAGGAGTCCCTCAGGGGATCCATGCAGATCATTCAGCACAGGCCAGGAGACAAAGGAAACCCTTCCCACAACAGCTACTATTATTTACTCTGGCGGGGATAGATGTCCTGCTGTTTACAAGTGACCTGCTAACTGTGAAGAAGACGTTTTCAGCCACAACCTCTGTGGTGACGTGTATTCAGACAGTTGGTGAACATGTATTCAGACGGTGAAGGGCTGTGTGAGGACTGCAATCATCGAGCCCATGGTCAGGGTGGACTCAGGTCTTGGTTCTGAAGCTCATGCAATTAGAGGGCCATTTTAAGAATAAGAATACAAAGCAACCAGGAGACACAATCGTAGACCTCTCCCAGGGCTTTGCAAGGGGCCCATGTAAGTGGGGAGGGGCACAGCCACAGGCCTATACGCTCCCATGGTAAATCCATCTTGGCTGTTGTGACGTGGCTTACTGGTGACTGAGCCAGGCCTTAGACCCAGAGTCAGCACTTCCCAGCTGCGCTCAGTCTCCGTGAGGACCCTCCGAGCATGCACCCACGGTGGCTCTTGCTTTCTCCTTGCAGCTGCCCTGCCTCTCCAGCTACATCAAGTTCAGAGTCTTGGACTGGTGAGCCATTGGGTGGAGGCTGAAAATCATGCAGGGGAGGAGATCATCAGAGCTGGGCCAGCTGCTCAGCCTGCAGAATGTGTTTCTCTCCAGCCCCAAGAACAGTTGCCGGGATGAGATTGGGACTGTCAGCCTGCTCCTCAACCAGATCTCATCCACTGGATCAGAAATAGAAGGCAAGCAATTCCCCTGACTCCTGCCTCCTGCCCCTCTCCCACCTGGCCCCGCCCCCCTCATCCTCTCTTCTTGCAGGAACGTACTCTGGCTTCCTACCCTGTTTTGGCCCCAGCTTCCTGACTCTCCGTGGGGGCAAAAAGGCCCCTTTCAGGATCCAGGAAGAAGGCACTGTAAGCTTCTCATGACAGCTCTAGGGAACGGTGGAGGTAATACCAACCGTATGAAAGGCCCTGGGGTGTGGAAGTGCCAGAGGAGGGTCCGACCCTGGTTTCTGCCCACCACACTAGTAGAGGACATGTAACCTGTGTGTAAATGATTATGTGTATATGGAACATGTGCTGTGGCACAAGAAAGAAGCAGATGGAGAGCTCTGGGCGTTCACTGAGGAAGGAACATTGAGATGAAATGTCGGGTAAGATTTCCAGCAGGTGGAAAGGACACAGGAGACAAAAACAGCATAGGTAAATGTAGAAAGTATTGGGCTATTAAAGACTGATGATAAAGGCCAGGAAGCCAACTCTAGCTTCAAAGATGGGAACTGGGCTGGGAAGAACTCTGAGTGAGGACGAGCTGCAGGCACTGGGACCTCCATGCCATCAAGAGGCTCTCTCATTCACTCCATCTCTCAGCTCCTGCTCTCCAGACTGGGTGGCTTTCTCTCCTACTGCAGTCAAGCCTCCCAGCGGACGAGTGGTCAGCCGAGCCTCTTATAGGAAAGGCCAGGGGCACATTCTAATTGGCTGTCTTAGGTCATGTGTACTCCCGTTGGACCAATCACTGTTGTCAAGGAGGCGGGGCATGCTCTGATTGGCTAGACTGGGAGCGCAAACACAGTCTTTATCACAGCCCCCTCCAAGCGGGAAGGGTTCGCGGGGAACAGGTACTTCGGGTTGACAAGCGGATGGAATGCGTGAAGAGGAGGAATGGGCCTCCGGGTGTGGAAGAGGGGTCACGGCCCAGAGGTTTCTGGGCACAGCCATGTCTGGGGTGTGTGGAATTCCGCCCCAGGGCTGTGGTCGGCCTTAGGCAGGAAGTCACTAGACAACTCTGTCTTTGCTGCAGAGGTGTTGGGGAGATGTATCGGCTCTTTTTCTCTCATTCCTTTTCTCACCATTTTCCTTCCTGTTACCCTAGAATATTTCCGACTCTCTGAAGGATGGTTTAACTTATCGAGGCCGAGTCTTCCTGGAGTTATTCACCCACGTCACTTCCCATCAAGACTTTAAGAGGAAGGATCTCTCCTCTGAAGTGACCAATATAGAGGTAACTACAGGAAACAGGTAACCCAGGAAGAAAGAGTCCCTCTGCCCACCCCAAATCTACCACGGGTCCTGTTTCTGACACAGCAGGGGCCCCGGCCACAAGCTGAATGAGCTGTTGGCTGCTTGAGGATGTTTAGTCAATCCGCCTGAGTCTTTATTAAGCCTGTATGAGGGCTTCATGCTGTGCCAAATCCTGGGTGGTCAGGGACCCAGTAAATACAAGATAAGGTTTCTGTATAAGAAATGTGCAGTCTAGTTAAGGAGAAATGATCTTCTGAGTTTTTATTTCTTCCTGTAGGCTGGGGAAGACCACTGATGCAGGAAGGGGCAGGAGGAACAGTGTTAAGAATAGCCACCCACTTATTTTTAAAAATGGGAATACAGTCACAGAGAAACAGAACCAGAGAGGAGGGAGCAGGTTCCAGAGACCCTTTGGAAACACAATGATCAGAGCCAAAGACCAACAAGACATAAGAAATGAGGCTAACTCCCCTAAGCTAATGCCCATGTTCTGCCTCAGGTGGCAAGGTGGTCAGAGTGGCATCCATGCTCCCTGAGGGATGAGCAGGTCTGGGGGGGGGGGGAAGGGGGAAATGACGAATCCCACCTTTGACATATGTTGGTGAGACATCCATGAAAACCAGTCCTCAAGGCTGTAGACAGATGGTGTGTCGTCAGCACACCAGGATCTGAGCACAGGGTTGTAAAGGAAATGCCTGGGAGGAGTAGGTGGGTGAAAGGGTGCCACAGCCTAAGGCAGGTAGAGGAGGAGGAGGGGCTTGCAGAAGAGACTGGGGAGGAGTGTGCAAAGAAGAGCACAGAGGCAGTGCCCCCCTCCCAGGGGAGAGTTGCCAGGCCACAGAGGTGCGAGGGAGAAGTTGCAGACTGTGCATAGAGGCAAGTGCACAGAAACTTGGCTGGAAAGTGGAAGGAGACGAGATCAGATGGGAGCTCAACAGAGGCTCAGAGGGGAGAAGGAGGGTTATTTTTTATGACAGGGCAGACCTGAGCTAGTGAACAGACTGGGACAGCGCAAGAGGAGGCAGGAGTTGGCCACAGAAATGGGAGTGGCTGACATGGTAGATGGAGGACCTCCAGCAGATGGAAGGCATGATGGGAGGAGGCAGCTGGAGAAGGGCCCAGAGCAGATGTGCGTGCATGTGCCACCTTCACCACACCCCTGCCCACGCTCATCTCATCAGGGGAGGGAGTTGAGGCAAAAAGGAGAAGGATGAGGTGGCCCAAGTCAGAGCCCAGCCTGACCCTCAGGGCCTTGGATGGAGAAGCCTCCCTTTCAGGAAAGAAAGGAACCACAGCTGGCTGGGAGGAAGGGACCAGATGATAGAGGTCCTGGGAGGAACTGCCCTTGAGCAGGAGTCAAGGCAGGATTTTGAGGGGGCATGGGTTCAAAGATCCAGCTCACCCTGAAGAGAAGCAAAGATGGCTTTTGAAAGAAACAGGGCACCTCATCTTTGCCTCCCTGCCTGTCTCTATAGCCTTGTTCATCCCTTGGCTTATGTACTGGGGATGTGGGGGGTTATTGTTTTAGAGGCACCATCACCGCCAGAAGTATGGGCTGTGTGTCATCTTCCTTTCCTGTACCATGATGCCTAACTTTAAGGACCTGATCCAATTCGAGGTCAGCATTGGCCACTATGGAAACAAGATGGACCTGAATTACAAGCCTCTCGTCTCAACCACACAGTACAGCCCAGTGATATATGATGGTAATAGTCAGATCCAACCCAAGAGCAGAAAGCATCCACTGCATGCCAGGCTCTGCTCTTGGCCCTTTTAAGGGTATTAGCTCATGGAAATTCATAGGCATTGTTAACCCACATGTCTCACATGAGGAAAATGAGCTTCAGGGAAGTGAAGTCACCTGCCAAACATTGCACAGCTAGTGGGTGGTGAGCCCACAAGAGCTGAAAGTAGGTGTTCACTCCCAAGTTCTTCTCTATGCTACATTCCACACTACAACTTCCCCAACCCCGTCTTCTTCCCTACTACTCTGAGCCACCTCTGCTCCATCCATGCAACCATCTTCTGCTACTCATCTGCCCACCTGCTATCCATGTCCATTATTCTACTCATCCACCCTTTGATCCATTCAACTCCTACCCATCCACTGACCCAAACACTCAACCAACCTCCCATCCATCCCTTCATCCATTAATCCAATACATACTTATTAAACACCTATACCAGGCTCTATAGAGTCGCAGTTATCAAAGAGCAGTCCCTGGGCTGGGCATCAGCATCACCTGGGAACTTTTAGAAATGCAGATTCTAGGGGCACCTGAGTGGCTCCCTTGGTTAAGCATCTGACTCTTGATTTCAGCTCAGGTCATGATCTCAGGGTCATGAGATGGAGCCCTGCATCGGGCTCTGTACTGAGCATGGAGCCTGCTAAAGATTCTCTCCCTCCCGCTCCCTCTGGCCCTCCTCCCCACTCCTCCCGTGCTCATGTGTACTCTCTGTCTTAAAAAAATGCAGATCTTGGCCCCACCTCAGTCCTTACAGAATCAGAAAACCTGGGGATGGTGCCCCGTAACCTGTGCTTTAACAACCCCACCACGTGATTCAGATGCATGCTAGAGTTTGAGAACCACTGCTCTCAACTTCTTCAACAGCTTTGCAATCTCCTCACCCCTTGAGAGCCTTTCCGTGCATTCCATTTCCCTGGGTTTTTTAAGACAGATCTTTATTGAAATAGAATTCATACGCCATACAATTCGTCCATGTAAAGTATGCAGTTCAGTAGTTTTTACTGTATTCACAGAATGGGGCAACCATCACCGTGGTCAATTCTAGAACATTTTTATCACTCCAAAAAGAAACCCTATACCCACTTGCAGTCACTGTCTATTTCTCCCCTGCATCCCTAGCCTCAGGCAACCATTAATCTACTTTCTGTCTCTATGGAGTTTCTTATTCTGGATATTTTATCACACACATAGATTCACAATATGTAGTCCTTGGTCTGGCATCTTTCACTTAGCATAACGTTCTGCTTGTTTTTAAATTATGAAATATATACAAAAAATATATTAAATGTATATATATATACAGTTTAAAGACAGATAAAATGAGTACCCCTGAAGTCACCACTCAGCTTAAAAGATAGAAAATTGTCAGCATCTTAGAAGTTCCCTGTATGTTCTTCCCAGACCCATTTACCCAAGCAATAACCACAATCCTGACCCTCATGGGAATCACTCACTTGCTTTACTTTTCAATTTTTACCATCTATGTGTGCAACCCTCAACAGCATACTATTTTTTGCATTTTATACAAATGGAACTTTTCAGTCTGTATTCGTCTGTTTTCCATCTTTTGCTTAATATTCGTTTTTTTTTTATGTTGGTATGTGTCGCTGAAGTTCATTTTCACTTCTGTATATAGTCTACTGTATGATTATAGCACCAATTATGTGGTATATGTAGACATTTGGGACTTATCTTTTTTTCCGACTATAATAATTGTGTTATAAACATTCTTGTACATGTCTCCTGGTCTCAAGTGCAAGACTTCCTCTAAATTATATATCCTGGAGTGAAAGAGGAATTCAAAGCAAAGAAATTATACCAAATTACACTCTCATCAGCTCAATATGAGAATCTCTATTGCTCTTCATTCTCACCAGGACTTGGTGTTGCCCGGCCTTTCAGTTTTTGCCAATGGTGGATGAGGATGGTATCCTATAAGACCTTGATTTTCATTTTCCTGATTACAAATGGAGGTTGGGCATCTTTGCATATGTTTACAAATGTTTGTTGTTTTCTCATCTGTAAAAAGCCTATCGATGTATTTTATCCATCATTCTATTTGGCTGTCTTTTTCTTACTGGCTTATATGTTATTTTTTCTGGGAATGATCTTTTGTCAGATGGGTGTATTGTAAATACCTTCCCTAAGTTTGGGGCTTTTCATCTTCATCTTAACGATGACTTTTTATTTTTTTATTGAGGTCTTATTTGCAAACAATAAAATGCACATATTTTAATTGTACAGATTGATGAATTTTGGCAAATACACCTATTTAACCACCATGGGAAGAAAGTTCCATCACCCCAGAAAGCTTTCATATGCCCCCTTTCAGTCAATCTCCCCAGCCCCTGGGGTCAGTCATTGTTGTGTTGTCTATCATTATAGATGTGTTTTGCTTTTCCTACAGCGTTATGTAAATGAAATCAGACCTACGGTTCTTTCTTTTTCTATGGCTTCTTTGGCTCAGCATAGCGTTTTAGGAATTCAGCCATGTTGTTTCATGGATACTTTGTTTTGTTCCTCTTTATTTCTGATAGTACTTCATTATGTGGATATGACAGTTTATTTACCCATCCCTCTGTTCATGGACACTTAGACTGATTCAACTTTTGGAGAGTTATGAATAAAGCTGCTGTGAACCTTCTTGTACAAATCTCTCTATGGACATGTGCTTGCATTTCTCTTGGGTACATAACCTAGGAGTGGCATTTGGGTTTTAAAGGAAAGAGCTAACTATCTTCCAAAGCATTTGTACCATTTTACACCCGCACAGCAGTGTTTGAGATTTGTACTTGCCCCTCATCTTTGCCAACTTTGGTACTGTCGGTCTTTTTTCATTTGAGTCATTCTATGACTCAAGTGGGTATGACATTGTCTGTAATTATAATTTTGATTTCCATTTCTCTGATCAGTAGTCATCCTGAGCATCTTTTCATGCTCACGTATATTTCTGTAGTGAAGGCACTGCTCAAGTTTTTTGCCAGTCTTTCAGTGGGTTGTTTGTCTTTTTACATGGCATGCCAGTTCTTTTATATTTTGGATAAAAGTCCTTTGTCAATCTGTTTCGCTAATATTTTCCGTTCTGTGGCTTGACTTCCATTTCCAAGCAGTGTCTTTTGAAGATCAGAAGTTTCTAAATTTGATGCAGAAAATAAATTCTAATTTTGAGGGGCATCTGGCTGGCTCAGTCACAAGAGCGTGCAACTCTTGATCTTGGGGTTGTGAGTTTGAGCCCCACTTTGGGTGTAGAGATTACTTAAAAATTAATTCTAATTTTGATTAAATCAGATTTGTTGATTATCTTTTCTTTTATAGTAGTACATTATTTGGTCCAAGAAATATTGTCTACCCCAAGATAATAAAGATATTCTCCTGTGTTTCATTCTACAAGCTTTATAATTCTAAAATATTTTTAAAGTTTATTTTTAAGTAATCTCCACACACAGCATGGGGCTCAAGCTTGCGAGCCCAAGATTAAGAGTCTCATGTTCCTCTGACTAAGCCAGCCCGGCGCCCCAAAGCTTTATAATTTTAGCTTCTTCGTTTAGGTTTATGATCAAACCTGACTTGATTTTTGTATATGGTCTGAGGGAAGGGTCAGATTCTTCTTTCTATAAAGATAACTATGCTGTTCTCTTCCATTTATCTATTTGTCTATCTTTAATGCCAATATCACACCATCTTGATAGCAATAGCTCTAGAGCAAGTCTTGAAATCAGGTCATGTAAGTCCTCCAATTTTGTTGTTCTTTTACAAAATAACACAGTTTCTGGCTATTCTGGTTCCTTTCCATTTTCATATGAATTTTAGCACCAGCTTGACAATTTCTACAAAAAGCCCGCTGGGATTTCTCTGTCTTCTTTTGTTCTAATCAAGTGTGTATTTGTTTTGTTTTTAATATTGCATTCTCTCTCCTCTACTGGCTCTACATCTGTGGATTAGTTCTAGTGGTTGCTCAGGGGATTGCAGTATCGATCTCTAACCTATCCCAGCTACCTTGAATTCGTATTATAATTACTTCACATATGATATTACATATATTCACATATAATTGTTATATATAATATAAAGTACAATTATAATAGTATAATTGGATTTTCACCTTTGTTATACGTGCTAGAGTTGATTTGCTAATATTTTGTTGAGGATTTTTGCATCTGTATGGATAAGATGAATCTATAATTTTCTTTCTTATAATGTCCTCATTTGGTTTTAATATCCAGGTTATGCCAGCCTCGTGAAATTGAGGCGCATTTCCTCTTTTTACTCTCCGTGAGCATTTGGGTCAGACTGTAATCATCTGTTCCTTGAAAGTTTGCTAGGACTCACCTCTAAATATAAGCCTGGTGGGTTTTTTAATGCAGCGATTTAAATACGAATTTACTTTACTTTTTTAAAGATTTTATTTATTTATTTGACAGAGAGAGAGAGAGAGAGAGCACAAGCAGGGGAAGGGGCAGGCAGAGGGAGACGGAGAAGCGGACTCCCACTGAGCAGGGAGCCCGATACAGGGCTCCATCCCAGGACCCTGGGATCATGACCCGAGCTGAAGGCCGAGGCTCAACCATCTGAGACACCCAGGCACCCCTGGATTTACTTTAATTAGTCAGCTTTTCTATTTATTTTTAAGTCAATTTTGGTAGGTTTAATTTATCTAGGAATTTATAAATTTCTTTGACGTTTTCACATCTTTCAGCATAAAGTTGTTCATAGCATCTTTAAAAAAATTTTTATTGTGGCAAAATTGACATAAAACATACCATTTTAGCCATTTCTAAATGTACAGTTCAGTGAAATTAAGTACATTCGTAATGTTGTGTAACTATCACCTCTATTTCTAGAGCAATTTCATCATCCCAAATAGAAACTCTACCCATTAGACAATAAATTCCTTTGTCCCCTGAAATCCTCTATTCTACTTTTTGTCTGTCTGAATTTGCCTATACCTCATGTATGTGAAATCATGTAATATGTGTCCTTCATGTCTGTGTATTTCACTTAGCACAATGTTTTCAAGGTTCATCCACGTTACAGCGTGTGTCCAAACTGCATTCCTTTTTATGACTGAATAATATCCCATCGTATTTATATATCACATTTTGTATATCCATTCATCTGTTGATGGACACTTGGGTTGTGTCCACTTTTTGGCTATTGTGAATACTGCTGCTTATGAACATTGGTGTTTACACATACCTGTTTGAGTCCGTTTTTAATTATTTGGGGTGTATGCCTAGGAGTGGAATCACTGCATCACATAGTAATTCTCTAACTTTTTGAGAAACCATCAAACTGTTTTCCACCACAGTTTCTTTTCTTTAAGATTGTATTTGTTTTTATCTTAGAAAGACAGAGAGAGCACGAGGAGCAGGGGGAAAGGCAGAGGGAAGAGAAGCAGACTCCCCGCTGAGCAGGGAGCCCCATGCAGGGCTCGATGCCACTGGGATAAGTGAAGGCAGATGCTTAACCGACTGAGCCACCCAGGTGCCCCTCCACCATAGTTTCTTACTGTTATCTATTTATCTCAGCACTATCTAAAAACAGGTGCCCTTATATCATTCTTTGCAAGGTGCATGTGTGTGTGCACATGTACCTTCTTTTCTCTTGATAAGTCTTGACAAACTTTTCCAGTCTTTTGCTATTACAAGTAATGCTGTCAAGATACAGTCTTGCATAAGTGATTTCAAAGTGGAATTGGTCAAAGCGTATTTGCATCTTGGCAGATACTGCAAAACTATCCTCTGTGCTGATCAGCACCTGTTTTTCTCTCAGCATCTCCAGCAAGGAGAGACTTGGCACGCTCTGCTCTAGATCAAGCTTCATCCTTGCCCTTCCTTGCTCTGTTCTATATCTCAGGGCTGAACACCTGCAAACTTCGTTTCCCAGCTTCCCATGCCAGCTGATAAAAGGGGAGATGCCGTCATTCTGTCCTATCTCCCCACCCCTTCACTTTGTCTCTCTGCCTCTCCCTCTTCCTCCCTCCTGCCGCCGATTCAGGAGGCCTCTCTGGAAGTAGCTACATCCCTTCAGGGATCCCAGCTTTGGCTGGCCACTCCCCCACTGTCCTGGCCTTGGCCAAGCGCCCCTCCTCTGCAGTGCCACTACTGATGGGGTGTCACCTTCTTGGTGGCTCCAGCATCCTGTGCAGCTAGCTCGATGGCGCAGCTTTGGTTGTGTGCCTGTCCGTGGTCACACCACTGCCTGCCTTTTTTTCCCTAGCCCTAGAAGCAGTAGTTTCTTCCTCCTGTTACTAATCTCTGAGGAAGCTCACTTCCCCCACCCCACCTTTTTTTTTTTTTTTTAAGTAGGCTCAGCATGGAGCCCAGAGCAGGACTTTAACTCACAACCCCAAGATCAAGTCCTGAGCTGAGATCAAGAGTCGGTCGCTTAACCGACTGAGCCACCCAGGTGCCCCTCAATTTCCCTTTCTGATCTCTTGACCCTTTCAACACATTTTCTCTATTAAATCCCCTCTGTGTCAAATATCTCCCGTGGTCTTTTTCTTTATCTGGCTGTACCCTGTAATCCTCCATAAAAGTTGTACAATTCAACACTCCCACCAGCAGTGTATGAGAGCCTCATCAAAATCTGGTATAAACTTCTGGATTTTTATCAGCCTGGTAAGTGAAAAATGGCATTTCGGGGTAGTTTTAATTTGTATTTCTCTCATTATAAATGAGGTTGGGTATCTTTTCGTATGTTTAAAAGTCATTTGTGTTTTCCTTTCTTTAATTGCTTGCTTATATAATTTTCTTTTTTATTCTATTGAGATATTAGTCATTTTCTTATTGATTTCCAGGACTGTAAGTATATTTGTAAGTATATTTCCCATATGTGTCTCCTATCTTTGTCTATGGTGCTTGGGATTTTTTTCCCATGAAGACTTTTTTTTAACGTACTCGAACTACTTTTATGACTTCTGGCTTTTGAGTCATAGTTAGAAAGGTCCTTTCCACTCCAAATATATTAAGGAATTCTCTCATATTTTGCTCTAGAAGTTTGTGACTTCTTAAAGTTTCATAACCAATACCTTCTGTCTTTCTGATGTTTTTTTCCCCATGAATCTCTTGATCTTTCTGTGCAGCTGCCCAAATATCCTTTATCTTGTAAGTCTACTGACTTCACCAGGATATTTTGAGATGCTGATCCTTTGGGGTCAGTTGTCCCTGGCACGTGGTGTACTCTTTCATGGGTAGATTGGAATCTTCTTTTATTTTGTTAAAATTTATTTAGTGGTATAATTTTTTTTACAGTTTTTAAATTGAGTTGTTGTTCTTCTTATGGGGTGGTAAGAGTTCTTTATATACACTGGATACAAGTCTTTTATCAGATATATGACTTGCAAATGGTCTGTGGCTCGTCTTTTCATTTCCTTACTGGTGTCTTTGAAGTGCGAACATTTTTAATTTGGATGAAGTCCAACTTTTTTTTCTTTTATGGTGTCATATACAAGATCTCTTTGCCTAACCCACGGTCATGAAGATTTTTCTCCTATCTTCGAAAAGTCTTACAGTTTTAGTTCTTATATTTAGCTGTTTGATCCATTTTGAAATCATTTGTATATGAATAATCCAATTTTTCAGGCACCATTTGTTTAAAAGACTATCTCTTTCCCATGTGAGTTTTCTTAAATTATATTTTTAAATATTCTGTGCCATGGTGTAGGTTTTCTACTTTAGGGGCCCCATTTATGGGCCTAACAATTTTCCTTGGTTTTCTTTATCCATCAACTTTTCCCTGATCCTTCGTGACTTTCTATTTCCATTTTATTTTGGTCACTTTTCTACCCTTATTTCTGTGCCTCTCCCTGAGTTGTCTGCAGGGTCTAGTCTCCCTTGGGCTTCTTTTTATGTTGTCTTCCTTTCTAGGGTGTTTTTGGTTTTGCTCCTGCTTTTTTCCTATGTTTTGCCGGCTCACATTTCCTCATCTACGCCCAGAGTTTGTTCTGGGAGCGTATTTTTGCTGGCACTTTCTGCGCTCTGCTCCCATCAAGCTGTGCTCCCAGCTGTCTGCCTTGCTGCATGCTTCCCCGCAGGTGACTTCTGCTACACTTCACCCCTTCCTGCTTCGGCTTTGGACGGCAGTCATAGTTGCTTTTGGCCGTCCTTATGTGTATTTTGAGTCTACAGATTATATCTGTCTCCTTGTTTTGCTGAAAATGGGGTTGTTTTCCTCCTCCTTGTTGCTTTTGTATGCTATCCAAGAGTAGAAGAAGAAAATTGCCATCTTGTATCCGCACGTTCATATCTGAGAACCCCAGTGCTGGATCTCTGCTTATTTATCATTCTAATGATTACTCAGTAGCAGAGCCTGAAACTGGTGTCTTCCAGCGATTCTGGAAAATTATAAGATATTTTTGCTTCGACAATTATTTCTTCCCTTTGTCTCTTATATGGCTCCTCCTCAAACTCTATGGGACTCCCCATTCAGTTCCTCATATTTTTAAATCTCTTCCATATTTGTCGTCTCTCTGAGCTGTATTCTGCATGATTTCTTCTAGATCTTCTTGTAAGGGACTTAGGTAACCGCTCTGTTTAAACATTTTTGGCAGTTCCTTATCCCTGTTCCCTACTTTATTCTTCTCCATAGTATTTTGACACAATGCATTTTATGTATTTTGTCTCCACTATTTTTTTAATTATTTTTTTTAAGATTTTATTTATCTGACAGAGAGAGAGAACAGGCAGGGGAGCTGGAGACAGAGAAGCAGGCTCCCCACTGAGCAGGGAACCTGATGCGGAACCCTAGGATCATGGCCTGAGCTGAAGGCAGATGCTTAACAGATTGAGCCACCCAGGTGCCCCTATTTTTTTTTTAATTCTTAAGTAAACTTTTTTTTTACGATTTTATTTGAGAGAGAGAGCACGAGCAGGGGAAGGGGCAGAGGGAGAGGGACAAGCAGATTCCCTGCTGAGTGCAGAGCCCTATGCCCTCGATCCCAGGACCCTGAGATCATGACCTGAGCTGAAGTCAGACGCTTAACCGCTGAGCCACCCAGGTGCCCCAAAGTCTTAAGTAAACTTTGGATTCAAGTGTAACATAGCTGTGGAAAAGTACACAAACCCAAGTGTCCAACTCAATAAATTATCGTGAAGCAAACACACCCATGTAACAACATTCACACCATGAAATGGAGCCCCGCCATCCCAGGTCCCCTTGAGCCCCTCTACCCCCACCCCCAGCAAGGGCAACCACCTTCCTGACCTCCAGTTTGTTTTGCCTGGTTGTTAGCTTTATATAAAAGAAACGTATAGTATGCAATCTTTTGTGTCTGACTTCTTTTGCCCACCATCCTGTGAAATGGAAACACAAACCTAGATGTTGGACGTGGCTCTAGCTCATTCTCATTGCTGTATAGTACTCCATTGGGCAAATATACCATAATTTATTTTTCCCTTCTACTACTGAGGGAGATTTTGGTGGTTTCCGGTTTTGGACAATTACAGATAGCGCTGCCATGAACATTTTATGACATGTCTTTTGATGATGCCGTGACACCTTTCAGTTGGGTGTGTACCTGGAAACAGAGCTGCGGGGCTAGAGAGTGCGTGTCTTGGTTCTGAGCCGCTCATTTTCTTGGCACTTTATCTTTGGGAAACCTGCGGGACTTTAGACCAAAGTTTCAGCTCCACAGAGGGTTTCTTTGCTTCCTCCAGTTACCTGGGGCACTGCCAACCAAAGAGCATTTTCAATTATCTCCAGACTACACAGGTGATATGAATACAGAGTACAACCTGCAGGAGGGCCCATTTGTGGTTACAAATGTTCGGGAAAATTTCCTGCTCTCTCTCCCTAGAGCCATGCCAGAGATGGGCTGCTTTCTTCCCTGTTGTCTTCTGTGCGGTGGATTATTTCTCATCGACTGAGGGTTTAGGCTTTGGCGTGCCAGCTTTGCACGGCATATGCATTTGCTAGGGCTGCCCTAACAAAGTACCACAAAGTGGGTGGCTTGGAACAACACACACTTATTCTCTCACAGCTCTGGAGGCTGGAAGCCCAAAATCAAGGTGTTGGCTGGGTTGGTTCCTTCTTTTTTATTTTATTTTTTAAAAATTTTTAAAGATTTTATTTTTAAGTAACCTCTACATCTAATGTGGGGCTCAAACCTACAACCCCGTGATCAAGAGTCACGCGCTCCATCAGCCGAAACAGCCAGGTGTCCCAGGGTCCCTTCCTTCTGATAGATCTGAGCCTCTCTCCCAGCTTCTGCTGATTGCCTACAATCTCTGGTGCTCCTTGACGTCTACACCCGGCACTCCACCTCCGCCTCTGTCTTCACGTGGTGTGCTCCCTCTGTCCCTGTGTCTTCACACGGCCATCCTCTGTGTCCCTCTCCTCTTCCTATAGGAACACCTGTGTTAAGGCTCTAACCTACTCCAGTATGACCTCATCTTGACTAATTACACTTGAAATGACCCTATTTCCAAATGAGGTCACATTCTGAGGTAGTGGGGTTAGGACTTCAACATAGCTTTATAGGGGGCACAATTCAACCCATAACACATGGGGTTTCCTTTGAGTCTGCTCACCGGGGGCAGTGCTAGGCTTTCTCTGATGAGCGCCCTGCCCTGGCCCTTGCCCTTGCCAAAGAGAAGCACAAGTTCTCCAGGATTTGTCAGAAACTTGGAGGGCAAAAGTCAACTTTGCTTTCTCTTGCCTCACAGATTTTCTACTTTTACTTTATTTTGGCTTCTGTGAATTTCTTTCCTTATATCAAGTCAGCACCACAACTCAGAAAAATTTAAAAATGAACTTGTGTTTCATCTAGCTTCCCCCCTCATTTCAATAAGGAATATGGCCTGGGAACCCGGTTTGCCAAGCCCATCACTGGTTTGTATCCATCCTTGTTCTCCTGACCCTGCGCCTCTGTACTGGAAGGCCCTTCATGTTAGATGTCTACCCACCCCAACCAGATCCTGGGTCTCCCCCTGAGCCTGGAGCCCACTCCTCCTCTGCCTCACGGACCACCCTGAACGGAAACCCTACCTCAAGCCATGCCCCTTGCCTTGGCATCTTGCCTGAGGTTAAGGGCACAGGGCTTTGGAGCTAGACGCCTGCATTATGACCGCCTGGCTGTGCCACCTCAGGCAGACTACTGCCCACCCCTAGCCTGGATTTTCCCGTGTGTAAAATTGGGACTTGGAAAAGCTACGTGACACCCTGAGCACAATGAATGCTCAACAAGGCCAGCCATGTTCATCGAAGTACACATGTTCTCACCAGCCCACCTTCTGGTGGGAGGGGTCCAATTAGGATTATTAGCAGATGGAGTAGCCCGGGGAAGGTCCTCTGAGGGGAACACAGTAACAGGAGACCTCCCAGAGTCCCTCAGACACCTCCACACATGTGTCTGTGTCTCAGGGAACATCTACCATTATGTGCCCTGGTACAACACCAAGCCAGTCGTGGCCGTGACCTCCCACTGGGAAGACGTCAGCTTCCGCATGGACTGCCTCAACCTCCTCCACTTCACTCGGGACCGCCTGGTGAGTCGTACAGGAGGGTGCAGGGGTGGGCCGGGCCACCACTGGGAGGCTTGGGGAACTAAATCACAGTCCTAGGGAGCCAGTCACTCAGTTCACTCGTGCATTCCACACCAATGAAGACGGAAGCATCAGGCACTGTGCTAGACACTGAAGACCCAAAGCTGAATAAACACAGTGCCTTAGCCTCACCTTCTGGGAAGTCGGATATGCAAATAGCTACTCTAGGGCACAGCAAGGGCTGGAGATACAGTACCCAGAGCTATGGGGGCAGCGAGATTGGGGAGGAGGGAGGGGAGGTGAAGAGAGGATAATCAGAGGAGGTGTTTAAAAAGGAGGTGACATTTGAGCAGAGTCTTTAAGAATGAGTCTGCTGGGGGCGTGGTGGGGTGCAGAGAAGGGAACAGTTGGCAAAGCCAAGGTGACGTGAAGTTCTGGGACAGCAAGGGCATGGAGTGGATATGGAAATAAAGCCGGAGAAACTGGAAGAGGTCAGATCACAAAAGGTCTTACGCATCTGCTAAGAAGGGAAGTCACAACATTTTTAGGCAGGAGAGCCACCTGGTACCTCCACCTTAGATATGACCTTTTTACACCTACAGAAGGGAAGCCCCAGGTCAAGACTCTGTACCCCTTACAGTCCTGCCTTATCCTGGCTCCTTCCTGCCACTTATTCTGTTGGATAGTGGAGAGGGTGCATGGGGATCCTAGCCTTGCAAGGGCATGTGATTGATAGCTTTGGACAGACATCCTCCCGTTACCCCAAAGGCCCCCAAGTCCTGACTGATAATATCTTGGGCCAGTCAGCTCTGTAACCTCTCCCGGGTGAGCCCCCATGCTCACTTGCTGTTTCTTTCCTTCTGGGCAGAAAGCCAATCTGGACACCCTGAAGTCCATAAGGAATCCAAGGGACCCCGCTCTGCTCCCCCATTGGGAGAAGCTGCTGAGGGAGTTGGTGGAGGACTGCAAGTAGGGGAGGAGCGTGCTGCACCGGGGCTGGGGTGGAGTTAGGTCAGGCTCCCAGGGGGGTGGGGGTGCAGACCAGCACCCTTTGGAACAGCCCGCAGCCCCCACCTCCTCAAGAAAGGAGTTCCACTCAAATCTCTCCCCAGCTTGAAGCCCAAACCACAGAGCTGCTTGTCCTCCCCCATCCAGGCCCTCCAGAAACTGGCCCTGACCTCCCCACCCAACCTCATCCCTGCCGTCCCTGCATCCACACCCGATGCTCCCACCAAACCAAACCTCTCCCTGTCATCGTGACAAGCCCTGCGTATCTTGGCCCGCAGCGTTTTCCTTGCTGCTCCTCCTGTCCTCAGTGCCCTCCACAGGACTCTGCCTGTTCTGGATGATTCATCCTAAGGCCTCTGCGAGCCCCACACCCCCCAGGGCTTGGTTGGCCCCTGTCTCATGGCTCTCACCCATTTCCACAAGGAGCTCCTTGAGCACAGGCCTGGTACTCCACATGGGGCTAGGAGGGTGAGAGAGGGGGTGCATGAGAACCCAGGGGCCAGGCCAGCAGGCGCGGGCAGGATCTCAAGTTTAGGAAGTGCACATTGGCCTAAGGCAGGGTGGGAGGTCATGTCAGGTGAAGCAGAGAGAGGCCCAGCACCCTCCTTCTTGATCCTGGCCACAGACACCCTCTGCCCTGCATGACCCATCAGCCCAGAGCCACTGAGCTGGACAAGCAGAGGTGGCAGCTCCGCAGCCTCCTCCTGCAGGAATTGGCCCAAAAGGCCAAGGAAGTGAAGCCCAGGAACATGGTGGCCACCGTGGAGGACTGGCTGTACCGCCTCAATGCCGTGCTCCCCGAGGTGGGTGCTGGAAACACTGGCGGGGGAGGGAGGACTTGAAGCCAGCCACACAGGCCTGATGCCCTCCTGCCTCGACAGCCCCAGATGAGCCTCCCGGACGTGATGATCTGGCTGATGTCCAAGGAGCAGCGGGTGGCCTACGCACAGGTGCCTGCCCACAGCATCCTGTTCTCCCCGACAGGGGCTCTGCACTCCGGCAGGTTCTGTGGGAAGACACAGACCCTCATCCTGCAGGTGGGGAAGCTGGGAGTCCGCAGACCACCCCACTCCTCAGGGGTGGAAAAGGCCCAGAAACACCCCAAGGAGAAACCCTGAACTCTTGGGGCAGCCCCCATGAGTCTCCCCAAGGGCACATCCACTCCGTCTTTCCTGGGCCCTTTAGCAGGTAAAATGGGGTTGAAACAGTCTGCAGAGGAAGATAGGGGAGAGTGCCCATCATCACATGGCTGATGCCAAGACCACATCCCTCATAAATGTTCCTCAAATTCATCTCTTCTGTCATCCTCACACCACACTTGGTCCAGTCCCTTCTCATCTCTCCCCCGGACCAGGTTTGGGTGCTTTCAAATATTTAATTCCTACAAGGCTTGGGCGCCAGCTCACCACGTCAAATGCAGGCCATAAATAAGGCTGATTGACCAGCACCCCTGCCCTGATGACAACCCTGCTTTCAGCCTTCCCGCACCCCCACCCAGGAGGCAGGTGGGGGACACTCGTTTGTTCTCAGAGATGCCCTTCGTTCCCCATTGCTTCCTGGAGAATGCTGAACCTCTGAACCCCCCTGGCCTGGCCCTGACCCCTTCTCACTGAAGTAACGTTCTCAGGACCACATACTCTCAACAGCCAGGCAACTCTGGGCTTCCCCACCCCCAAACCTGCCTTCCCTGGGCCCTTTCCACCATTGTGGAAGATCCCTCCTGTGTCCATTGGAGTCTTTCTCATCCTGCAAGAACCACTGAGACTTCTGGCTCTACCACTTACTGGTCTGTGTGACCCCAGACCAACCCTTGACCATGTCCAGGCCTCAGTCTGCTCCTCTGTAAAATGGGCCCGGTGAAAAGGCTGTGCGGCCCCGCCTCCCCACCATGGAGGTGTGTGAGGATCAGAACATATCCCACACATTCGGCACTTACCTCGTCAATGGCACCACCACCACTCCTCTTTGGAGCCTTCCCAGGCTCCCTGTGTGGCACTGCCCCCTCTCTGCACAAACCCCCACCAGCCTCTCTGTTATGCAGGGGGTCACAGGTATAACCATTTGCATATTAACTCCCTCTGGAAAGCAGGATCTCTGCAAGGTTCACTTTAAGCCCCAGCACCCAGGGCTCAGTGTGAAGGAGCAGGTGTGTGTGCCTCTCCCTCACCCACGCCCCTGCCCCTGGGGAACGTGCACCTCTGTGGGGTTGACCTGCCTCTGGTTTAGTACCCAGAGGGTGAAGGACAGAAGGACACGCTGCCAGCCCACCTCCGAGTCTGCATGTGGCTCGGCAACGTCACGGACAGCAAGGATCTGCAGCTGCTTCGCCAGGGCGAGGTTGTCGTGTACGCAGAGACGGTAAGCAGCAGCCAGGTGGGGCAGGGGGAAGGTCAGGCTGCCAGAGCCCAGCACCAAAGGTGGAGAAAACCGTTATCAGTAGAATCTGAGGATTATGAGATGGGCTTTGATAAAGAGAGGTGTCAGAGTCTAGAGCAGCCTCAGATGCTGCCTTCTGGAAGTCCCTTGTTGACAAGCCGTAGGCATGTGGTGATAAAAGGGGCAGCTGGGTGGTCCCCTAGGACCAGTCACTTTCTCCATAATGGAGATTTATTGGGAGTTTCTCCCAGTTACTTCAAGGCATGTGAGATGAGGTCTCATCTGTCGCCAACATGGCAGCCTGGGACCCCTGCTGGCTCCATCCGGGCCCTCCAGACCAGCCTGGTGGTTCTGGGGAGGGAGGAGTCTGGAACATTCAGAGGAGTAGAAAGTGAGGCATCTTCCCAGAGAACCACAGACGCAGGGGGTGGGTGAGGAGCCAGTCCGAGACAGCTTTAGAACCAGAGGAGGAAAGATGACCCTTGCTGCCTGGGGGGAGGACACGGCCCAGGAGAAGGCTCTGAGAGCAGAGGGAAAGAAGTTTAAGAATTTTCAGCTTTTTAATTTACTGAGTCAAAAAACATATTTTTGTGGTTCCTAAGTTGCGCACTGTGAATGGATATATCCTAACATGCGTAACCAGCCCCTACGCAGGGCTTGGAGACGTGAGATGAGAGGGGATTTCGGATGAGGTGCAGGCAGCAGGGGCTGCACATCCAGCAGGGGAATGTGGGGGGAAAGGTTCAGAGGCAGCAAAGATGCGGCAAGTGGTGGAGCAGCACTGGGTTCCCCAGGTCAGCCGTGACAAGGCTGACGGACCACACCGCAGCACCCCCCCCCAGCTCTAACACAGGCACCCACCCGCTCTACCCTTCAATGGCTGAGCACCCTGGGGCAGAGTTGACCTCTGAGCCTCAGTCTCTCCCCCTGTGAAATGGGACTGTGAGGATTACAGGGGACCGTTCACATAAAACCCGAGGCATGGGCCTGGCCAGAGGTGAGGGCTTGATGAATGTGTCCTCCTGTGCTGAGTGCTGCTGGGGGAAGTGTTGCCTGTGATAAGCTCCTGGCCCCTTCTTGCCTGACTAACATACTTCTAAGAGGTACCTGCTGCCCAGAGTAGGGGGCCTAGGGAGGGGCCCGATGTCCCAGTGTGAGCTGGGGAGGCCGCAAGGCACTGAGAACCACCCCTCCCCCAGTACGAGAACCAGGCCAAGTATAAAGACCAGTGGGGACAGCAGGGGCTGTACCGGTGCCCCAACTTCTCAGACGTCATGGGGCACAAGGCCCTCCCCAAGGAGGATTTCCAGGCGCCCCAAGGATGGCACTGGCAGGGGCAGTGGACAGTGGAGCCTCAGAGGAGGTAAGGCTAGGGTGCGGGCTTGGAGCTTGTGTGCCCCTAGACATACAGCACTGGGGTAGACTGTGTTTTCGCCCAGGAAAGCAAGTTAGCCGCAGCCCAGGGAGGTGGGCCCATGGCCACTGTAGCCTGCTCCCAACAGCTGGGGTGCCTAAGACAAAGGGCCCTGCCCGCCACCCTGCCCTGGGTGCCAAGCCCCACTGTCCAGCCTTGCCCAGAGCAGGTGGGGCTGCCTGGTAGGGGAACACTGGGCCAGCAGAGTATGACCCCGGGAGCCTGAAAGTTCGGGGAGATGTGCTGGAAACTTGGGGTCTCGCTGCCCCCAGACTCCTCCTGGACGTAGACATCAACAAGAGCCAGGTGCTGGAGGAGGTGTATGAGAACCAGTGCCGCAACACCACGGGGGCCTGGGTGCAGGCAGCCATCCCGAACACGGACGTGGTGAGCAGGGGCTGAAGCTGCCTCAGAGGAGGTGGGGAGACGAGCAGTGCACGCAGGTGGGCGCCCTGGAAGCTGGGCTCTCCAAATGGGAAGAGCACTGGGCCAAGGGTTACCATCTGAGCCCTGCTTCCCCACACGCTGCGCAGGACCCTGGGTGCACACTGAAGGCGTTAGTATCCAAGATGGCAGGTAGAGGTACCTTCAAGAAGACCGTAAGGAACAACGTAGGGGGACAGTGTTTCCTTCCTAGGCTTCTCCCAAAGGTAGCGCTTACTCAGAAGGAGAGAATCCGTCTGGGGCTAGTCTAAATCCACACTGAGAGAACTTTCTATGATGATGGAAATGTTCTGTGTCTGCACTGTCCACCTATCTAGTGGCTATCAAGTACCTGAAAGGTGGTGCTTGTGAGAATGAGGAACTGAACTTTGGATTTTGTTTCATTTTATTTATATTTATTTTTTAAAAAGATTTTATTTATTTATTTGAGATAGCATGCACGTGTGCGCACGAGAGAGAGAAAGAGAAAGAGAGAGGCGCCTGAGTAGGGGGGAGGGGCAGAGGAAGAGGGAGAAGCAGACTGCTCACTGATCAGGGAGCCCCTCTGTGGGGCTCGATCCCAGGACCCTGGGACCATGACCTGAGCCAAAGGCAGATGCTTAACCAACTGAGCACTCACGCGCCCAATTTTGTTTCATTTTAATCAGTTTACACTTAAATGACCCCTGGAGGTTGGTGGCTGCTGTGTCAGCACGGGTCAAAGCCATCACCCCTCCTCAACAAGGACAAGCCGGCAGGCTCAGGCAGGCAGCAGCGTCTAGCTGAGATCAGTCACACACTATTCCCCTTTCACAATCATTAGTATGGGTATTTCCTATTTATGGTACTGATTTTCCATTGATAGTGGCTATATCAAGTTTCCTTTTAAAAATATGTTTCCCAGGGGTGCCTGGGTGGCTCCATCGGTTAAGCATCTGCCTTCGGCTCAGGTCATGAATCCCAAGGTCCTGGGATGGAGCCCCACATCAGGCTCCCTGCTTGGTGGGGAGCCTGCTTCTCCCTCTCCCACTCCCCCTGCTTGTGTGAGTGCATTCTCTGTCAAATAAATAAAATAAAATATTTTTTTAAAAATACGTTTACCATTTGAAAAGGCAAGTCAGTAAAGCACATTGGGTGACTAGGTGGGTGGCATCCAAGTAGCAAGCACCGTCTGCTCCGGGGGACAGGAGGCACTATGGCCACAGTAGATGAGTGAGTGAAGGTGGCCTCCCGGCTCAGACGCCCCCGGCCTGCTCTGTCTGTCCACCCTCAGAACGGAGAGCCTGTGGAGGCCCGGGAGAATGTGAAGTGCCCCCCAGGCTGGCACACTAAGGACTGGATCGTGGAGCTGAACCATGCAGTGGACAGTGAGGGTCAGTCCTGTGGTCGCGGGCTGAGGGAAGGAGGCCCTGGAGCTCCCAGGGACTGACACTTCCCACAGCCTCGAAGCAACCAAGCTCTCAGGTGGGATGGGCCGGAATTTCCAGGGGTCCCCCAGCCTCTGCACAGTGGGGTCTCCACCCTTTCTATAGACATGGGCCCCAGTTTTCAGACAGGGCAGGTGGTAAGTGCCTCCTGAACACTTTCTAGAAAAGGGAAAATGGTCATGGAGCCTGGGTTCACCTGAGGTAGTAGCTCCAGGGAAGGAGTGGTGGCTGGAAGTCTGAAGACCCAGACTCAAGAAGTTGACTCTGCTACATATGGGCTGTGTGATCTTGTGTGGGTCACAGAATGTCTCTGATCCCCACCTTCCTCATTTGTAAGATGGGCAATTGGGCCCAATCCTTTCCACACCTCAGGGCCTGAGACACCTGGACATGAGGGAAAGCATTTCCCCTTTAGCCTGCCTTCTGGGGCCCATCTCTCCGGCCTGTCCACACCTCCCAGGCCGTAGGCACCTGGGCACCCACAGGCCGTGGCCCTGCCTCTACAGGCTGGGAATACGGAGTGGGGATCGAGCCGTCGGGCCAACCCCGGGTCTGGAACTCAGTGGAGAAGACCTATTACTCGTGCCGCCGCCGGCGCTGGGTGCGTTTGCGCTGCCGGAACCGCGGGAAGCTGAGCCTGGAGCAGGAGACCCTCTCCTTCCTCCAGCTGGTGAGAGGGCCGCCTGGGTGGGTCCCCCCACCCCCACCCCGTGCCATGGTGGGAGGGTGACATTCTGCTCCCCTCCCTGCAGCACCACCCCAGTCTGGCCAAGGAGGAGGAGGGCTGGGAGTATGGCACCTTCGGCTCCAAGTTCCACCTGAACCCTCAGCCCCAGAGCCGGTTCCGTCGCCGCTGCTGGCACCGCAGGATGGCCCCGAACAAGGACAAGGGCATTGCACCCATATTCCTCCTGGAGGGATCATTGGTAAAGACTCCATGGTCTAGGTGACTCCTCCTTGTAACCCCTACCTCCCAGAGCCGGAGCCCAGCCTGGGGTGGCAGACAGCAGGAGACATCCCAGGTTGGGGCCCTGATGGCTGAGGGGTGGGGGAGTGTGTGCCCCAGATCCACACCCTCGGCTACAAGGGAAGGGTGACCTGGGCCTGCACTAGAGGAGACAAGAAAAGCACCCAAGAGCCTCAGGGAGAATGTCCTGGACACAGGGTATGGATCTGAAAGAGCAGGCTTGGAAGGAAGAGAACAAGAGGCTGACACAGGCTCCGAACAAAGCGATCAGGAGCTCCTGGAGGCCTGCCCCAGAGGACACGCAGCTCCGTGACCTACCCTTCATCTACTGCATCTTCAACAGTGAGCCTTGAGAGTCTGCTTGGGTGGCCCCGGAGACCCTGCATCTGAGGGCAGGCAGTGGGGGGGGGGGGTCCTGGGGCAGGTGATGGACAAGGCTCCTCTCTTACCCAGAGCCCCACTACTACCAGCTTTTCTGCTACATCTACCAGGCCCGGAACCTAATGTCCAACCAGATCCAGACATTCCGGGGTAGGCAACAGGCACCCCTTTCTCTCCAAGCTGCTGGGGACCCCTGATGTAGCCACCCGGCAGCATAAAGAATATGACAAGGAAGAGGGTGACAAGCATGCAGGCCCCCTCTCTCCAGCAACTCAGGGCCCTGGCTTGGGGGAAAAGATAAAAACAAGGGGTACAAGGCGGGGCTGTTCTTGAGATGTGTGCCCAACACTGTGGAATCAAGAAGGGGGAGTTGGGGAGGCTTTACCCTGGTGGGGACCACTTAGCTAGGCCTTGAAGAGGGAAGAGGAGTTTTCTGGCAGAGTACTGATGAAACGGGAAGACAAAAGAAAGGGTGACACACTTTGGGACCGAAAGTCCCTTGTGTCAAAAGACAAGGGGTGGGGAGGAGGTGTGGCGATTTCCAGCCCTGGGCACGAGGACCCTAGTGAAGGTTTCAGGAGAGTCGTGTGCTCCTTTCGGTAGCACTGTTTGTAAGGAGCAGGTTGCCGGATGAGGGTCTGAGCCAGGGCAGTGGGTGTCTGCCGGGAGCTGTGTCCACCGGGCATCAGCGTTCACATTGAGAAGGCCACATGACGTCCCCTGATGCCACAGCCACTCGCTGATTCTGTGGAACGGCAGCCACATGCAGCTGCTCCTGAGAGTGGGGCCTCCATCCCTGTGACACCCAGACCTCAACCAGGTGGTGTCAGAGAGATGCGGATGGAACCAAATAGTCCTGGCCTCTCACCGTGGCCGTTCGCTGTGCAGCTTGCGCTGAGGTGGCCTTCTGGGCGGCTGGCAGTGGCTGTGGCTCCCCAGCCTGGGCTCCCCTGGATATCTGGCCCAGTGGTGGCAGCTGCCAGAGAGGGGTGCCTCGCTTGATAGCTCAGTGGCAGGACCCTCTCCTCTCCTTCTACCCACCCCCCAGTGCCCTTCATTCGGTTGGTCTTCTTGAACCATAGCCAGTGCACCCAAACCCTGAAGAGCTCTGCAGCCCCCACGTGGGCCCAGACGCTCGTTTTCCAGCACCTCCTTCTGTATGAGAGCCCTGAAGACACCAAAGCAAGCCCACCACTCGTGGTGTTGGAACTGTGGCAGCAGGACTCCCAGGTAAGGTGGGCTGGACTGGGCAGAGTTGCTGAGTTTTTATTTTATTTTATTTTATTTTATTTTATTTCATTTTATTTTATTTTTTTAAAGATTTTATTTATTCAACAGAGATAGAGACAGCCAGAGAGAGAGGGAACACAAGCAGGGGGAGTGGGAGAGGAAGAAGCAGGCTCATAGTGCAGGAGCCTGATGTGGGGCTCGATCCCATAATGCCAGGATCACGCCCTGAGCCAAAGGCAGATGCTTAACCGCTGTGCCACCCAGGTGCCCCTGAGTTTTTATTTTAGAGGAAAATATATAGCAAGTGCTCCAGTGGGGCCTAATTCCCAGAGAGCATCACGTCAACATAAATGCCAGCCCTTATCTGAGAGAGAGTTGTCAGCAGCCCAGGAGAGGGGCCAGAACCTCCCTGGCTTGGCCTCCATGTTTGGTGGACTTCCCCTTCCCTGCAGGGAAAGGAGAGCTTGTGGGCCCGGAGCATGTGGTCCCCGGTGGTCTGGCTGGATGTCCAAAAACGGACCCTGCCCCCTCTGAGGTGGCACCCCCTTGTAAAATTGCTAGGGGAGAAAGAGGGCGAGATCCTGGTGTCCTGTGAGCTGATCCTCGAGACTGAGGTACCAGGAGGGAGGGCCCAGCCAGGAGGTGTGGTGCTCGGTGCCCCCACCCTGCCCCCACTCCCCTGCCTCAAGTTCCCACAACCAGCAGCCCCCAACTCCACTCCCTCAGGGAAGGCCTGGGGCCTGGGAGCCAGCACACCAGGCTTGGTGATGCCAGCCTGCCCAACCTCTCCCTAACCGCCCTACCTGCTGCTGCCTGCGGGGCTCCCGAGCCTCCTCCCTGGAGCCCTGCTAGGGACTTGATTTGGGGGTGGGGAGTAGGAGGACGAGCCCACCAGGGCCTCATGCTCCCTGCTCTCCCATGTCACCCCTTCAGAGTGTCAAAGAGAAGCCACCAATCTTAAGTGTTCCCTGGAAGAATGGAGTCTACACACTCCCCAAGAGCATCCAGCCCACGCTAAAGAAAATGGCTGTGGAGGTGATGATGGGGGGTGGGTGGGGGGGCGGGCACCCCCCAGAGCAGTCAGGTGCCACGGGGCGCTCTCTGTGGACTCTCCTTGGGCCCTCCTGACTACCTGATCCAAAGCTCGGACCCCAAGAAGATACTGTCTGAGAGACGGAGGGAGACAGGAGAGACATGAAGAGCAGAAGCTCTGATAGGGTATCTTAAACTGTCTTAATGCAGATCTCTGTGGTGGGGTGGCAGACAAAGGGCTTTAGTGTTCGCTATCTCACTTGAGCCCCTCACTGCTCCTCTGCAGTAGGGGCCACCTTTCAGCCAGGAAAACTGAGGCTCTGAGAGACAAGCTAGCCCATGCAGCGTGACACAGCCAGAATCTGGGCCCGGCCCTGCCTGACTCCAAATGCCAGGATTTTCTCACCGATCTTTTGACAGTAGGCTGGAGGTCCCCACATGGAACCTTTGAGCTCTGCCACAAATCTGGCAAAGAGCAAAAGATGGTCAGGTCCTCCTGGCCCTGGAGATGCCCCCCAGGATCAGGCAACCCCACTCTGGTCCCCCGAACAGGCCTCCATGAATAAGAGCGGGGACATTTCCTGGGGTGCCCAGTGTGTGTCTGTCTGTCGAGAGCACTGAATGACCATGGAGTTCTATGGGATCCAAGTCAGCAATGAGCTACACAGCAAAAGGAAATCTGGGGCACCCCTACTTCGGTGGGCCTTTGAGGCAGCCAGCCTCAGGAACTCCCTCCTGAAGACGGCAGGCTGGACAAAGCAGCCGGGGAGGAAGGGCAATACCTCAGGGGCCCTGGAGGCCAGTGAAGGATAGTCCCAGTAGCCAGAGGGCACTCCCTCATGGAGGCCTTGAGGACAAAGACTCATCCCTCACTGAACAGGAGACCCGTGCTAGCCTTCAGACTCTGACTTCCTCCAGCTCATTCCCTGGCCCTGGATGCTCCCTGACGCACCATCACTCCCAGGACAGCCCCCTCTCTCTGGCCAGCACCCCATTATAGTGGCCCAGCTCCCCTTGCCCTGCCCCTCCTCTGTTCTGGCAGATTCTGGTCTGGGGCCTTCGGAACATGAAGCAGGTGCGTTCCCCCCAGCTCCTGGTAGAATGCTGGGAAGAGTCCCTGCAGACAGAGCCCATCAAGGACTTCCAGACCAACCCAAACTTCACCCAGTCAGTCCTCTTCCTCACACTGGTGAGGCAGCCTCGGGCAGAGCAGGGGCTGGGGCAGCCCTTTCCTCCCAAGAGGCCTCACGCTCTGCCTCTCCTTGGGGCTGCAGTTCATGCCTACGGAGGAGGCCTACGCAACACCCCTCACGTTGAAGGTGGTGGACAATCAGGACTTCGGCCAGCAGACCGTGGTGGGTCAGGCCAACATCCACTCCCTACAACCCTACTTCTGTGACCCCTGGGCTGAGGACTACGTGCCTCCACAGCTTCCAAGTATGGCCCTTGCTCCCTGCCCTTCCCCAGGCCTCACCTTCAAGCTGGCATTGGGAGTGGGGGCAGCCCTGGCTGTCCTATGGGCTGGTGTCCCTCCTCCTCACTCTTCTCCTCTCCTAAGATTCATGATTGCTCTTTCTCCACACAGTGCTATCTGTGAACAAGTATCAGAAGGTGAGTAAAGGCCTTGGGGTCTCCACCTTCTCCCATGCGATTTACAGAGGAAAACCCTTGTCCCTGAGGAGGGGTGGAGAGGAAACAGTTCTGATATGTGTGCTGCCGGTATACACAAGAACTCTAAAGCCGTGATTCTCCACCTGGACTGCACATTAGAACCGTCTGAGAGTTAAAGAAATCCTGATGGCCAGGCCACTGACCAATCCCATCAGGATTGCTGGGGAAAGCCCCAGGCATCAGCAGTGTTTCCAAGCCCCCCCCCTCCGGTGACGCCAGTGTTTCCAAGGTTCAGAACTCCCCCTCCAGAGCAGCACTTGTCAAACTGGAATGCACAGGAATCCTGGGGACATCTTGAGCAAAAGCAGGTTCTGATTTAGTAGGCCTGGGGTGGGGCTCGGGGTTCTGCATTTCTGGGCCCTTCCAGGGTTCCCTCTGTAGCTGTGGGCAATGAGGGTTAAAAACTAAGTTTACCCTCCTTCTGGTTCTAATCCCATGTGTGCCGATCCCTGAATTCAAAGGGCTCTGTGAAGAGCAAGGGAGCCAGGAAAGGAAGCCCTGCCTTCCTCTCCCTTTCTCCTGGGAGGTCAGAGACGGTGAGCAGGCTAAATCGGCAGACCACGCCTCACCCCGCTCTCCTGCTCTCATTTTTCAGCTCCTGGATTACCTGTATGAAAAATTCTGGTTCAATCCCAGCAAAGCCCAGGTGATGCAGGCTCAGCCTCAGGGAACAAGGAACAATTCCGGGCAGCTGGGGGGTGGGGAGGGGCACAGCATGACCCCGGGCAGGGGAGGGCTACTGTGCCTTCTCCCCGGGGCCAGAATGACCTTCCCTGCCAGGACGAATACGAGCATGAAGTGGACTGGTGGAGCAAGCTGTTCTGGGCCACGGGAGATGTGAAAGGAGATGTGAAGTCCCTGCGGTACAAGTACAAAGACTACCACACCCTGAAGGTTTGGAGGCCTCTAGGAGGGGAGACGGCGGAGAGACACAGAATGACATCTGCCAGGGGAGACCAGCAGAACTCGCCCTGATGCCTCTAGGAACTGCCGGGGGTGGGGGTGGGGGGTGGTTTCCTCCTTGTCTCCCCCAGACTCCAGGCCACACCTCCACCAGACACGCCCTTTTGGGAACTAGGGCTGCTCCTGACAGGGCAGAGGCTTCAAACAAGACCCAGGAACTGGTGGTTCCTCAACCCCCTGATGTCAGGGACGCTCCCCCCTCCGGCTGAGCCCAGGCCTGCGCTCCCCGCTGGCCTGGGCCCCACACACCCTCCTGCAGGTGTATGATTGTGAGCTGGAGGCTGTGCCCGCCTTTGAAGGCCTACAGGATTTCTGCCAGACCTTTAAACTCTACCAGGAAGAGCCCAAGTTGGACAGCCCTGTGGTAGGGGAGTTCAAGGTGCGTATTCACCCCAGCAGAGCTGCCCCTAACTCCCGTGCCCCTTCTGTCCCCAGAAGACTCTAATAAAAGCCGTGGCTCTCTATGCTCGCGGTGGGAATGGGGTAGCGAGTGCTTGAGAAACAGTTTGGGGAGCAGGGGACCGGAGGCTGACTGATGCAGGGGTTCAGAGTGACCTCCCCCCTTACACGGGATGGGCACGGCCCTTCTCACTCCGGCTCGGGTCTATGCTGGTCTCCCAAGGCCCAAGAGCCTTAGAGAACAAGTTCTAACCCGAATGGATGGACGGGGGTGGAATGAGAGTCTGCATCAGCAGAAACTGGAAACTCACCTAGCCACCGCAGATGTTTGCCCAACATCCCTCCTAAACCCGCTGTCCCCGCAGAGCATCTCGGATGCACCCACCACTCCCATCCTCAGTGCAGCCCACTCTCTCCTGAGCTTGGGCTAGGGGCACCGTCGGGCCGGGCCTGCGCTGCCAGCATCTTCCCTCCCCCCGACACGCAGGGCCTTTTCCGAGTCTACCCCTTTCCTGAGGATCCAAAAGCCCCCAAGCCCCCTCGCCAGTTCTTGGTTTGGCGCGAGAAAGAGGACTTCCCTCAGGAGTGCTTGGTGCGCGTATACATGGTCCGAGCCATCAACCTGCAGCCCCAAGATTCCAATGGCCTGGTAATGAGCAGCCCCAACCAATGGTGTTCGGCTCCGGGTCCACCAAGCCCAGGTGCCTCCCACACCTCGCCTCAGACCCCAGGGTCCTGGAGCTCCTTCAGGCTGCGGGTACCCAGCTGGAGATCCAGCAGGCCAACTGCCCACAGGCTCCCTCTGTGGCCAGGGGCTCATTTCCATCCTACCCCGACCCTCCCCAACCAACCTGGACTGACTCTCCATTTCCTGTCGTCACCTTTCCCTCCCTGTGACTGAACCCCAGTGTGACCCTTATGTGATCCTGAAACTGGGACAGACAACGATGGGCAACCGGGACAAGTACCATCCCAACACTCTGAATCCCATCTTCGGCATGTGAGCTGCCCCAACTTCACCTGATCCCACTTCACCACACCCTCCTACGCTGTGCTAGGAGTAAGCTCCAAAAGGCAGACTTCTTCCATTTCTTTCTAACCTCTGAGTTCCTAGCACGGGGGTCTCACACTCTCAGGGCTGGGCAGACGAAGGGTGGTCAGTTCTACCCTCCCTCTCAAACGCTTCCCCTGGGAAAGGAGTTTAGGGTCCCATAAGCCAGGCCTGTCAAAAGTTACTTCTTGCCAACCCTGGGGATAGTTCTTGGCAGGTGACAGCCACCGCAGGCTCTGTTCTCCATATTCACCATGACCAAACAAGGGGCCAAGAAGCTGGACAGGGAGGCCGTGGATAGCGCGGTCCACAGTCTCTGCAGTCTCCAACCCCCTCACCCCCAGTATGTTTGAACTGAGCTGCACCATCCCCCTGGAGAAGGACCTAGAGATCCAGCTATATGACTTTGACCTGTTCTCACCTGATGATAAGATTGGAACCACAGTCATTGACCTCGAAAACCGACTCCTGTCTGGCTTTGGAGCCCGTTGTGGGCTCTCCAAATCCTACTGCTAGTGAGTGGACCTAGGGGAGGGGTGGAGGAGGGAGGCCCCAGCTCCCTTGTGGGGAGACTTACATCTGGGCTGGGGAACCAGGGCCCAAACCTGGCTCCATTCATGCCCCCACCACGGCTCATCCTGCCGCTCAAAGCAGAATGTTCCCTAGGACGCAAACCTTCCCCCCTTTTCCTCTCCCTTCATTCCACAGCTCAGGGCCCTTTAGGTGGCGGGATCAGATGACCCCAAGCTTCCTCTTGGAACGCCATGCCAAACAGAAAGGGCTGCCTCCACCTCTCTTCAGTCCTGAGGAAGACACTGTTTTTTACAATGGGAAAAAATTCAAACTGCAAAGCTTTGGTGAGAAGTACAGCACACTGCCGGACAGCACAGATCTAGGCCTCTGAAACCAGAGGGCACCTGCCCCATTTTGCCCTTTCCTCCTACAGAGGGCAACCATGTCCCCTGTCCAGGCTGAGGGGAGGGGAGGGGAAGGGAGGGGAGGGCACCTGCCTGGTAGATGGGAAGGCTAATGACGTTGTGATCGCCTCCTTCCGCCTCCTTCCGTCTAGAGCCCACGCCCCCTCCCGTTCATTATTTGGGACCTAAGAAAGAACGCCTTGCACTCTACCTCCTGCACGCCCAGGGGCTGGTACCTGAGCACGTGGAGACCCGCACACTGTACAGCAGCAGCCAGCCAGGCATCGACCAGGTAGGAGACCGGAGGGGCTGGATCGGGAGACAAGGGAGCCCAGCCACCCGGGACACAGCCCGTGATGAGAGGGGAGGAGGCGGCCACGCAGTCACAGATGTACACACACAGAAGCCCAGCGTGCTCTGCACATGTTCGAAGTGAGAAGTTCTAATGATGTCACTCAGAGTGGAGCTCTTCAGAGCTGGAAAAGTCATCTGCAAGAAACCTGGGCCACGCATGAGTCGTTGGAAGTGCTCAGGGGCCCTAGAGCCAGCACCAATGCTGCCTTCATCTCTCCTGAGGGCGGGCAGGGGGGTAGCACCTGGAGTCAGATGTGCAGACATTACAACCCTGGTTGGCTGGGTAATTGCAGGCTGTGTTTTCTCCATGGCAAGGAACCCCAAACAGAAGGAATAAAAATCCCCACAGGCACCCTAATTATCTACCCTCCAGCCACCAGAATGGCTCATCTCATTCTCCAAATTTCTCAACCTGGTACCACATTCCAGACACTAAGTTCTCTGCTGAGCACTTTCTAAACCATTCTCATTAAACCTGTTTTCTTACATGGGGTCAACTTCAAAAAGACAAAATGAGGTCAGACAGTTTGAAAGAACATATTTATCTACCTTCCAATGTTGGTAGTCTACTCTTTTATTTTTTTCCTCTTCCTTTTTCTCACCATTTTCATCCCTCCTTCCTTGGATCTCTGCACTTGGTGGGCAGCTTAATATCCTTAGGATAGGCTTCCACAACATACAGTGACCTGGACATTTGGCCGGGTGATCTAGTTTGCTTAGTCGGGGCCACTAAGCTGGTTAAGAAGTGAAGCCCCAACCCCACTGTGGAGCCCTGTCCAGATAGGCCGTCTAGCATGGCCTGCTAAAGGGTAGTCACCCTCCAGCCCCCAGTCACGGTGATATCCCGGCACCATGGCATTCAGTCTTGAAGCCATCATACACTGCCCACCTCACCCTGCACCCTTCTCCCAGCCAACATGAGAAAAAAGGGATGCGGGTGGGTGGTTGCCAGACTTCCTGTCTGAAGTTAACTCCACCTCACCGATACCTCCTTACCCCACCCTCCAGCGGGGGGGACCCAGCCTCAAAAGATCTCAGAACCTGGGACTGGGCTCCCAGGCCAGCATGCTGAGAACAGAGATTAGCAACCCCCAGCTGGCCAATCCATTTCCACTCTAGGGAAAGGTGCAAATGTGGGTGGACATCTTCCCCAAGAAGCTTGGGCCTCCTGGCCCCCCAGTCAACATCAGGCCCAGAAAGCCTAAAAGGTGAGTGACCCACCACATCCGTCTCTGCACTTCCCAGGGCGCGGGCCACGGGTCTGGTCACACACTAGGGTGCGGCAATTCTTTCCCTCTGCTGGGAATCCTGGGAGCTGCCGTCCCCTGCATTCCCGCAAATTCAGCATGCCTCACGTGGGCATGGAGGGCAGCCCCCAGCCCTCTCTGCCTGCACCGCGCCGCAGCCGAGGAGCTGTTCCTCAGCGAAGCCTCACAGTCCACTGGCTGCAGGTATGAGCTGCGCTGCATTATCTGGGAGACTGCCCAGGTGGACCTGAGGAGAAATTTAACAGCCGAGATGAGCGACATTTATGTCAAAGGGTGAGGAAGAGGGCAGGGCTCCGGCGGCATCCCTCCGAGCTCCCCAGTTGTGTCACCCCTGTGCCCCCGGCTCCCAATCCTGGGGCGACATCTCTCCGCCCCCGCCTGTGCCTGGTGGTCTGCCGGGGAGCCCTTCCCCCAGGGCTCCAGCTCAGGGACAGGGACAATACACACGAAGCCCAGGTGAAAGGACTTTGGCCCCAGGTGGTTAGTCGGGCTCGAGAAGGACATGCAGAAGACGGATATCCACTACCACTCACTGACTGGGGAGAGCAACTTCAACTGGCGGTTCATCTTCACCATGGACTACCTGGCAGCCGAGCATATGTGTGTCCAGAGCCAGAAGGTAACAGGCCTGGGGTGGGGAGGTTGCGCTCGCACCGCAAGCTGCACCAGAACCCTTGGAATGTGGCCTCAGGGAGAAAGCTTCTTCCTTGACAGTCCATCACTGCTGGGTGGTGGGCTACTAAGGTGGCCAAGGAAATCTCAAGGGAGACAGGCCAGTCATATGCTCTTCTGTCATACTCCAGGACTACATATGGAGCCTGGACCCCACAGTGATGAAGTTCCCAGCCCGGCTCATCATCCAGGTCTGGGACAATAACATCTTCTCCACGGATGACTTCCTAGGTGAGAGCAAGCACAGGGCCCGTGACCACAGGACAGGGAGCTCCTTCTTGCTGATGCCATTTCTTTGGGCTCAGGGGTCCTGGAGCTGGATTTGTTTGACATGCCCCTCCCGGCCCGGCACGCCAACCTGTGCTCCATCAGGATGATGGATACTGACTCCAAGTGGCCCTACTTCCTCCAGTACAAGCACTTCTCCCTCTTTAAGAAGAAGACCGTAACGGGCTGGTGGCCTTCCCAGGTCCTTGACGGTGGCAAATGGCGCATGTCGGTAGGAGCTGGGGAGGGTGTCTATTGCATAGGACTGCTATGCCACTAACAGACTTCTGGGGGCCTTAGCTAAATCCCTTTTCCTTCCTGGACCCTGGGAAGGGACCCTAGAACTATTCTCGCACCTGTTGTAATGAACTCAGCCCCCCACCGCCTCTGGTGTTTCTAGGGTAAAGTGAAGATGACACTGGAGATTCTGTCAGAGAAGGAAGCCTTAATCAAGCCAGCAGGGCGAGGCCAATCCGAGCCCAACCAATACCCTACACTTCATCCACCCCTGTAAGAGTCCTGCGTGACAAAGGCACCAAATCTTTCCTCCTCATTCACGAAGCTGAGCTGCTGGGCCCAGCAATTTGTACAGGGTGGTGAGCGGTGGGCCTACAAGTGGAGAGGGGTCATTACTTCCCAGCACCCCACCTCAGTGCTCAGTTACAAGGAGGAGAGAACAGCCTGGGTGAAGAAGGGGGGGTGGGGGAGGACACACAAGTAAGCAGAAGTTGCTTTTTAAAAAAGAAAGCTCTTTGCTGCGGATTACTTGACCTGAAGGTTCCCTCTGCCCTCCATCCTCTGACATCTCCTCTGCTCATGGACAGACGCCCCAACACCTTGTTCATGTTGCGGTCACCTGTTACAATCTTCTGTCGCGTTTTCTGGAAACACTACCACTTCAAAATCATAATCGGTGCAATCATATTTATTATAGCACTCATGCTGTTCAACTTTATCTATTCGACACCGGTGAGTGACAAGCTTGGGGACAGGGACAAAGGCACTAGTTGTTCTTGGGATGACTCTGAAGAGACAGCCTCCAGTCCCTACCTCAAGCTAATTGTTGCCTGTTCTCTCTAGAACTACTTGGCCATGAGCTGGATCAAACCTGAACTTCGGCTGAATGCTCCTATTAAAATACCCAACAATATCATGAATCCACCAACCAGCCGCAATGCCCACTCTTCCAGCCTCACCAGCCAGCATCAGAACCTAATTTCTACAATAGACCATGAGTTGAAACTCCTCCAGGGACCTATGAATCGCCTGCAAGACATTTTTCCAGAACTTCCAGCCCCACAGAACTAATTGGTCCATGTCTGCCTGGCTTTTCTCTGGCCCATCATCAGCCCTACCCTTGCACTTCCTACTAGTTCTCATTTCTGTCTTCCAGGACATAGGCAGGGGGCTTCTGGGACATATGCAATGAGGGGCATGTTCTGTTTGGAAACCACTTCCAACAAGGACAGCTGTCATTGTCATTTTCCCACTGAAGTAAACAAATTTTGTCACAGAGAGCCACCTTGTAATTCAGGGGGGTTGAAGAAGCCATGAAAGGCAAGACTCACGAGGATAAGGTACGACGTCATCTTTATAAACCACCTCTAGTCTTCAGGGTCTCTTCCTCTCTGAGAGGCTCTGAAGTCAGAGGGAAAGTAAGGGAAAGGGGGACTGTGAGGAGAGAAGTGGCTCACACAGGGGTAAGCAGCTTGCCGGGGCCACTGCTCTCACCCATACGGTGCGTGTACAAAAGAGCCTCACCACAGACCAGACATCTCCCTCCTCTAGGGCACACCTGGGATTACAGGGCCCATAACAGTATTTGGTCCCGTTCACAATGAAATACTTGTTTCTAAGAACAAAAAGCAAGAGCTGGGGCAGGACCTACCACACTCAGACAGTTTCCTGGTATCACACATTTCTCAGACGCTGGCCCCAGGCTGGGTGGGGACTATACTTCATGTCCTCCCGGTCCTCTTTTGAAAGCCACAAGGAGCCCATGAGCTGGAATCGCACAAAACTCACAAATTCAATCATCACACATACATGCCCTCCCCCACGATGAGAGCCCTTCCTCGTGCACCAGTGCTGGGCCATCTCGAGAGCCCACCGAGATCCTCCCACCACAGGGTCTGGCCAATTCTGCCTGCGCTCAAAAAAAGACAAAAGAGCCATTTGCTTTGTCAGTTCTAAGTGGTCCTAAGGCCCAGCTCCAGGTCGCGGTTTGTGCTCTGGTACCCTGGAGCTGCTCTGCTCTTGTGTGGAAGGTCTTAGGAGGGTCCTACTCTACTCACACCTGCAGGACAGCACTACAGCCTACGATGCTCACTTAAGCACGTGGGAGGGACAGAAGAAAGCCCAACACGACGGAAACCTATACCCTGCCAAGGCGACCTCCTTTCCTTCCAGGCTGAGCTGAGGGCTTTCCCAACTGAGAAGAAGGCAGGGCGAGGGTTGACGGGCTTGGGGCTCAGTAAGAAGGCCCAGACCTTCCCCCAAAAACCACCCCCAGAAGGAAGGACACTGAGTTGGAAGCTCATGTTTGGTTTCCATCAGCCATTTTAAGAATGTCCCTTGGACTACAGAAGTACGTGGCTAGGAGAGCTCAGAGCTCCAGGCCCTCCAGGGAGACTGGCCTATTGGCCATTTTAATCACAGGGCAGACAGGTGAGCAGCACATGACCCCTTGTCAGATAAGGCAGTGGAATAAGGATTGACCCACAGAGGAGGACACTCGGGCTCTGTTGCTCAATGATAATGAACTCTTCCAGGCACAGATGATGAGGGTCCGTTGCTCCCAGATCTGCAACAGGAGAACAGCAACTGTTTCTCACCCATTAAGAAGAAGCCAAGTTTCCTCTTTGGGGAGTACCCAAGCCGAGGCTATGAAAAGGAAGCTTCCTTACAGTTTGAACACTCAAGAGTGGGATTCCAGAAGTCACGATAAACACCAAACATGCAGTTCAGCAGGCTCCAGAGTCCAGAGACATCTCCACATGGTCAGATCACATGGCAAATGCTGCTTCTGGTGTCGAAACACGGAGCTGGTCACTTTCCTAGTTATTCTCCTTGCAACCATGAAGTCGTACAAGCTTCTCTTAACTTGCACACCAACTTTCGGCCAAATCTGACTGAGGGCCTAAAGGAACCAACTGGGAAGGTCACAAACAAACCAACAGAACCCAGAGTCATGCGAAAGAACAACGGCTGGAGCACTGAGCCAAAGCAGAATGCCCTCTCCCTGTGGCCACCTACCGAGGCTCAGTGAAACACCCAAAAGTGAGGCATCCGGAAGTCTCTTCCAGCTCAGGCTGCATCTGGAGAGAGCACAATGAGTGGAGGGAGAAGGCAACCTAGGGAAGAAGTTTCCATCCAGATTTCCAGGGGAAATTCCTCAGGTGGACAGAGGCTTGAACGAAAAGCAAAAACCAACGAATGGATGCCTGGAAGGTATGAGGAGTTATCCGTGTTGTGTTCTCTGCGGATTTAAAAATGAAGCACAAGGGTCCTCTGAGTCCAACAACAAGGTAGCCTGAGCTATGAAATTCTTTTCTGTGATTTTGGCATCAGAACCATATATATTCTCTCCGTCCCTCTTAGCTCCCAAGTGTAAGGACTGCAGGGAAAGGCACATCACAGCAGCACTGCCCTGGGGTAGGTGGGCTTCCTGAACCAGTCAGATGTCCCCATGGATCACATGGCAATGCAGTATCCCTGCATTCAAAGCTCCAGTGAGAGAACAGTGTCCCTGACCAGCTGCCTGAGACTGGAGAAGGCCCGCCCGGCTCTACGCTCAGGCCAGCGCCTGCTCACGGTGACAGCCACAGAGGCGGCAGTAGCGGGAGGGCTCAGTAGAAACGCTTCCGGCTCTGTTCCTGCCATTTGTTGTACAGTATGATACCAATGACAATGGCAAATACGGAAAACACCAGCGAGAAGAAGACGATGAGGAAGAGGGCCAGGCCACTCAGGGGTGGCAACGGGGCGGTCACTGAGGAAGCAAGAGAGAAGCAAGTCAGAAGCAGAGAGCCCACCCAGCTGGGAAGGTGTCAAGTCTCCAGTTCCTGCCACTCATTTCTGGGAGCCAGGGGGCAGACAGACGCTCCCTTTCCAGGTGCCTCGATTTAAAAACTGAGCTTGTCTGTACCTTGGAGACCAGTGGAATGGCAGGAGCGCGTGCTCCATGTTCTTCAGGGCAAGAACACAGAAAGGAGACGGCCCAGCAAGCTGTGGGTGCAAGTCACCTCAGACCTCCCAGGCACAGTGACCTCCTCTCCAACCACAGGACCATTTCCTGGGATCCCCTGCGCTCACCCTCAGGCAGCTTCATGTTGTCTACCGAGGGCAGGAACACATCTCGATGCAGCTTCTCCTCTTCTGGGGTTCTCTCCACCGTCAGCTCGAACAACTTCAGGGAGATGACATCATGATTATCTAAAGGAAAAAAGCACAAGGAGGAGCGAAACCACCTCAAAAAGAGGTATCTTGGGAGTATCTTGATTTACACTTCTGATTTACAGCTAATTAGCATGACTCTGGGTTTTTTTTTAGAAATTTATCTATTTTTAAGTAATCTCTCCATCCAGTGTGAGGCTTGAACTCACGACCCCAAAATCTAGAGTTCGATGCTCTACTGAGTGAGCCAGCCACGTACGCCACTAGCAGTGACTTCGGAAAAAATAATTGAAACCTCTGTTTTCTTTCATCTAATAAGGATAGGGAACAGGGAATATTCTACATTACTCAGGATTTAAAGTTTTTATCAACAGGCATGCATTACCTATATAGTTTAAAAACTTAGACATAATGTAAGCATTAAAGCCCACCTCGTATGTAAAACCTTGTAGCAGTGAGGGAAGACACAACACCACAGCTTCTTTCTGTGCGGACGACACACCCAAGCAAGATAGGAAAAGGCCTCACGGCAGCTGATTAACGGGCCAGGAGCAGGGAAGAGCTATTGGCATAGCGCACGCTTCCCTTCTGGACCAGGACTAATTCTCTGCAGCTTCTTGTAACCGTGACCCTGAATCTCACTAATAATTACTAGAGAAAGGATCAAGGGATTAGGGACTCAATTTTTTTTCTCTTCTTATTTTTTAAGATTTTATTTATTTATTTGAAAGAGAGAGAGACAGAGAGAAACGCAAGCAGGGGGAGGGGCAGAGGGACAAGCAGACTCCCCGCTGAGTAGGGACCCCCCCCCCAACACAGGGTTTGATCCCAGGACCCCGAGATCATGACCTAAGCCGAAGGCAGATGCTTAACAAACTGAGCCACCCAGGTGCCCCTTTTTTTTCTCTCTTTTTGGAAGTGTCATAATCTCATCGATTCAAACGTATCTGATGTGTTTCCATACGCTGAACTTGTATATCTTATAGATGTCCAACGTGACCCATCTTTCTCCAGTGGGGGCCTGTTCAAGTTGGCTCTTGAGCCTTTTTACATGAATCCAGAAGGTTTTGACTGTCTTCCTTGTTTTCCTGGGACGTTTCCAGCTTGTTCATTTCCTACCTCAGACCTGGCATCAGTCGTCTCTCCAAGAAGCTCTTGTTTCCTTTAGCGGAAACTGGTATTAAGAGACCACAAATCTGAATGCTGGGGGTGCTTATGGCTACCAGGTTGGTTACTAGAGACTGGATTTCTTGCCATTTCTTTCTTTCTTTTTTTTTTTCATTTTAACATGTATTTTATTTAACCCAACATATCCAAAAGAACTATCAACATGCAGATGATATAAAAATTATGGATGACATTTTTTAAAGATTTTATTTATATATTTGAGAGAGAGAGAAAAAAAACCTGAGCAGGAGGAGAAGCAGGCTCCCCGCCCAGCAGGGAGCCCAATGCAGGGCTCAATCCCAGGACCCCGGGATCATGACCTAACCAATTGAGCCACCCAGGCGCCCCATGGGTGACATTTTATGTTCATTTTCTAAGTGTCTGAAGTCTGGCGTGTATTCTACATTTATAGTACATGGCAGTTTGGAATGGCCCTATTTCAAGTGTCCAGTAGCCCCCTATAACTGGTTGCTACTATATGGGACAGTGTGTATCTAGATCATTCTTCTAGTTGACTTCTAAGACCTATGTTAGGCCCAAAGAAAACTCTGATCCTCATAATGCGACACTATAGTGCAAAACAGATTGGCACAGGGCACTTTCTGCCCTTTCTACTCCCAGCTGAGGAACTCGACTTCGCGGTAATAATTTGGGGACGCCTCAACCATTCATTCCCCAAACTCCTTCCCAACTTGTGTCTTCCTAATGCACTTTGTCTTGACTTCTGGCAGAAGAGAGAAACCATATCATGTTCCCATTTTTTTCTTCCTCACACCTAGACAGACATCCTTTGAACCAAGAAATTTAGAATTTTTGTATATGGGGGAAAATCCATCAACTACATATTAGGATTATTCCCACTGCAACCTCTGTATGGCTCCAGCCATGCGCACCAGAAGCCCTGGTGCACCGTTTCTCTGTGATTCTCTCCATTCTGCCTTCTTCTGTGATCTTCATCCTCCAGCTGGTGGCAAGATAGCTGCCCCAGCTCCAGGTGAGTGGCCCTCACTTCCTTCCTGAAGAAGGAGGAGCACCATTTCTATTAGTAGGATAGCATCCACAGCTGCTTAGACTCTTAGACTCCTTAGCAGACCCCGATAAGAAAAAACTAGATTTGCCTTCAATTAGAGAAATGTTTTTACTGTTTAAGCCACAGGACAAGATAAAAAGCTGGGGCAATGCTCCTTACAATGCAGGGGCATCAAAGGCTGGGAGAACTGGAATGTGTCCTCAGCCATTTTCAACAATCCACTGCATAAACAATAAGATGCCAACAGGGCACCTGGGTGGCTCAGTCAGCTAAGTGTCTGCCTTCAGCTCAGGTCACGATCCCAGGAGATCAAGCCCTGCATCGGGCTCGCTGCTCAGCAGGGAGTCTGCTTCTCCCTCTGCCTCTACCCCTCCCCTCCCCACTCGTGCTCTCTCTCACGCCTGCTCTCTCTCTCAAATAAATAAAATCTTAAAAAAAAAAATGCCATCAAAAAAGACCTTAAGAGAAAGACCTAATTTGTATTTAGGGATATCCTACCGGCAGAGAACAGAGACTGACTAATACAGGCATTATCACTAAACATCTAGAGCCAAGGACTCATTCAGATAAACAAAAATTATTTCATACCAGCTCTATTCATAGTGAATTATACTAGTCAAAAACCCCAAAAGTTCAGTGCCTTACCTCTTCTCAAAAGAGGTTACGATTAAAGCTCAAGCCAAGGGACAGAATAAACATAGAAGGGGAAGCTACAAATTAGGAACAAGTAGAAGAAAATCCAGAGATAGAAAAGTAAAAGAACCAGGTACTACTAATGCCACATAAATCAAGCAGGAGTTTCAGAGTAACTCGTCAAGCCAGCTCAAGAGAGGACAAAGAGCAAGGACTGAGAACAGAGTCCCATACGCAGTGAGGAAACGGAAGGACCTTTGACGAGAATAGTGCCACCGGCCTGGCAGAGAGGCACGGGAGGTCCGAGCGCAGTGGGACGGAGCGGTGGGTGGCCTGCACACACAACACTGTCAAAAGTCTGCACACAAACAGGGTCCGGGGGGAGGGGGCAGTTAGAAGAGGGACGGCAGAGTCAAGGGATTCAAGGAAAAGCTTTGCTAAGAGAAGGGGAATTCAGCACCTCAGAAGGTGGACGGGAAGGAACCAGAGATCACGAAGCACAGAACTCCAAACATGGCCTAGAAGAGCTGGCTTGCTGAAGAGGCAGACCCTGATCTCCACCAGCACCAAGCGTCTCCTAGAGCCAACCGCACTAGCAGAGCCTAGGCCCGGGGCGGGGGGCTTAAGGGTACCAGAACGCCAGAAGAGAAGCACTGTCTGGATACGTGCTTCCCACAGCTCTGCTTGTCTGGCTGTCCCCGCTGAGAAGCCTCGCTAAGGGCCAGCTCTCGAGACATGACCTCAGTCAGGACAAATGTAGAACACGTGTGGCAGTACCCGAGAGATCCCCAGTGATGGACGAGGTGCCAAAGTAGTAGCCCCGGGGCAGACGGACCCCGGGCACCTCGATGCAGTCCCTCCACTCATGCTTGCCATCGATGTCCATCATTATCTAGAAGAAAAAGAAAAGATACATCAGGGCCAGGAGAGCAGGTGCAAGGCAGCCCATACCACCAACTGGTCCAGAAAACAAGGACTCACCGTCAAATGCCTCTTGACATAGCGAATCACAAGGAAGGTGTCATAGTGCAGATTGCGGACGATGGCTGTACAGCCCCCCAGCTCTGTAGGCCGCCCATCGCGCTCATGATCGTAGCTGAGGGAGCCATTGTTCACCATGGCTGAGATATAGGGGAAGACCCGCTGGGAAAGCAGGGAAGGAGGAACAGAGGACAGTAAGGAGGCGCTTTCAGGAATGCCTGTACAAACAGCAACAGGAATTTTGCACACACAAGCTGAGCCCCTTCCAGCAGACCGGACGAACGACCATTCCGCCTCATCATTAGCAGCCCCTGAGAACGCACTCACATGGTCAAAGAATATGGCCCAGGAAGCAACAGAACTCTCTACTTGCCTTCAGGAATCCTCCTTGCTACCAACCTGGGGGTGGGGGCCTGAAATGGCCCCCTCTGGAGTCTGACTCGAATCCTTCCAGAGATCACTATTTGGCACCCACATACATACATGGCCCAGGACTGGTGGTTTCCTTTTTATGTATATATACCTATCTCCCCAGTTGCCATGTAAACTTCTTGAAGGAAAAAAATCACTATACTTCTATGTCTCCACCTTCCATCCCCCACAACCTCTCCCCCCACCCCCTCCAGGTAAGCGTTTTGCACATAGCAGGTACTCTGAAAATACCTGTTTGATCAGGGAAATCCTTCCATTCTGGAGAGCTCCTTTCAAATTTTCAAATCCTATAAGCATATGATGGATGCTAAATGGATCAGGCCTCAGAAACAGCACTGCCAGAACCAGGCTGCTGGCTGGTGTTCTCCAGCCACAAGGACTGTTCTCAGTCGAAAGACCTTCCAGCCCACTTAAGCTTCACCTACACATAACTTCTCCCCGTGACACCCTGGGCAAGTTCTCCCACTGCAAGTGTCCCCGTATGCTACCTATCTTCCCATCTACTTCAGAGGCCCTGTCTCTCCAATAGAGCTGGAGGAGCGAATTCTTCCTCAGAAACGAGGGGCTAACCACTTAAGAACCAGCCCAGTGCTGAGGCAGTGCAGAGGCGGGGTGATGAAAGGAAACATGACACATGCCACTTGTCTGGTGACTTCCTCATTGTCCTCAACGGTCAACATGCAAGGTGGAGATGCAGTCAAAATCCGAGACTGGTGACTCTCAAGACAACAGCTACATGGTGTGAACAGGAGCAAATGCTGGCTGGACACATAGGGAACAAGGCATGGCCATGGCGGGTCAAGACTGAGTACCTGGACTCCTGGAGAATATCGCCTCTTCTGGGCCTGAGAGGGTCCAGCAGGTTATTATAAAAACGAGAGAGGACACAGAAGACAGGAGACCAGGTCAGAAAGAAGCAGCCATGGAAGAGTTTTGACCGAGCTGTGGTGGATGAGCAAACCAATCTAAGTCCCCAAACAGAACTGTATGATCTGTGGAGGACATTTAGCAAGTCCTTACACCCCTAAAAATGCCGGGGAGAGCTATGTGCACAGACGCGTGTATGTTTTCTAAGGAGAGGGTCTGTTACTGTCCGATTCTCAAAGGGGCCCACTAGGAAAACCTCTAAGGCTTTCAGAGACTTCACAAAACACACAGCGTCATACCGTCCAAGAAGGCCCCACTTCGCTTATGTCCCTGAGCCGGAAGGCCAGGCCATATGTTTTGTCTGTGCCCAGATGATAGTACTTCTGTAGCAAGGGGAGACACAGGACTGACAAACAGGGCTAAATTCTTCCAAATTCAAGATGGCGTTTACTGCCCAGGATCTCAGCATAAGCTCTTGCCCAAAGGAGAAAAATCCCACCACTTGAGAGACAATGAAGTTAACTCTAATCCAAAGGGATCATTTACCCTCTAATTGAACCTCGTGGATATTTATTTCCAAATAGCTGTTGTCATTCTAACCTACAATATGTGGGTGAGGAAAAAGCTCCGTGGGAGCACTGCAGCATGGCAGATTTAGAAAAATTATGAGGCTCAAGGATGTTTAGCTTTGGTCTAAAAAACTACTACAGTTCTAAGCTACTAGCGACAAGAGAAACCTATGCAAGTTCAGCCCAGCCCTCCCCTATGGGAAGGATGCGTGAGGGTGGAGAGCCGAAAGCATCCCTCCTTCTATCAGTGAGCACCTGTTTCAGATGCTGGGGGCTCACAGAGCTGACATCAGAATGGAAGAGACAAACAATAAGTAAATTATTTCAGAGAGAGAGGTGCCTGGCTGGCTCAGTTGGAAGAGCATGCAACTTTTGATCTCAGGGTCATGAGATTGAGCCCCATGTTGGGTACAGAGACTACTGAAATAAATAAAACTTAAAAAAATATATTTCAGAGAGTACTAATGCTCTGATGAAAATAAAACAGACAACATGATAAACTGATGAAGGAACAGCTCTCTGAGGAGACAACATCTGAGCTGAGGCCTCCATCCCTGGAGGGAGCCAAAAAAAGATCTGCGGACATAAGAAGCATGAGGTCGGCATATTCGAGGACCAGAAGGAGACACCAGGGTCTGAAACACAGCCAGTGAGGGAGAGGAGGGTGTGAGCTGAGGCACAAGCCAGATCCCGCTGGGCCTTAGAAGCCACAGTGAGGCGCGCAGGGCAAGCAGAGCAGCCCCCCACTGCTCTGCTCTTACGCCGCTGGTGGAATAGGCACAGGATACAGAAAAGTACAAAATGAATCGGTGGATAAGCCAATTCCCAACACTCCTCGTCTACAACTATCATTTAGAACAAGGTAAGTTTTAGTATGCTGTCAAGCAATGTACAGAAATGGGCTTCTGACGGGAATGTGCATAACTTCAGTGAACAATTAGGGAAAAGAAGAGATTAAAAATGCCCTGGGTAGCTCATTTGTCAACCCCAGTACGCATGATTACAAGTTTACGTTGCACCCTTCAAGAAAGTGCCCAGCGCAACTGTCCTTAACCCATGGGAGCCTTCCTCTTCCCAAGGCTGGTGAGGCATCGATTACCTGGTGACAGCCAGAGGTCAGCTGGTCCCCAGCATCACCTGGGAGAGCTTTTCAGCTGCAATCACATGTGGGTCCCTCAGTCAAAGAGTCTCATTCAATGGGGGTGGGGGGAGGGGCACAGGATCATGTATTTTTCAAAAAGGACCACAGACAGTCGTAATGTGCAGCCAAATTTAAGAAACACTGCACCAGACACAGCACCCCACAACTTTGGAGCCCGTATCTGTTGACTTCAGCAACTCGTGACTTGGCCTTCAACTTTTCACCTCACACTAGTAGTAAGTCTTTAAATGCCCTCTTATTTTCCATGCCCAGTCAGGAGTTCTTAAGTGTTCCTTGGGAAGCCACTAATTTCACACAGCAGCTCATTTTCTTTCCTTGGAAAGCAGCCTATATATAGCTAGAACCAAAGGCTGAAGAATCCCTCAGACTCAGGCAAGGTGGTAGTTTCATTCCTAATTTAAGAGTCACTAAAAATTAGGCACTCCTACCTATCGTCCAAATGATTATTGCCTGTAGGGTGAAGAAATGTTCCCAAATTTTTGTACTACAAGGCCACTTTAAAAAAAAAAAACAAGACCCTCTACAGGGTAATTGGATATTCAGCCTATCTTGACCGAAGGGAGACCCATGAACTTGTGGACTTATGGATCCTATGCTAAAATTCCACAGATCCCAAGCACACAAGTAATTATAAACCACTAGACAGAAAAAGGAGGCCACACGGCCTCTGTAATCAGGGAGACCTGGGCTCTAACTGCAGGTATACGTTCAGCGCTGTATAACTTGGGTGGATTACGTTAGCTCCTTGAGAGTCCATTTCCTCCCCGTAAGCAGAGTGAATAATACAGAGCTAGCTCACAGGGCTGACCATGAAGATGAAATGAGATATGTAAAGCCTTTAGTACAGTGTCTGGCATTCAGCAGGGAGTCAGTAAATGTTCATTCGATCAAAGACTAATGAATCCGTAGACACAAACACTATGCACAGGTGTGCATATATGAGATCAAGCCAGGTACGCATCTTTTAGGGCAGTAATCCCCAGGCCATTGGCTGTCACAGATGGTAATATCTCCAAAAATATGCTGGGGATTGACGGGTTTGCCATTTTTGACCTATAAACATTAAAATACAATAATGACAAAACCACCATCTATAATAAATATTTTTAAAAGAAAATTTTAACACCAAAAAAAGAATGATGGAATTTCATAATAAACAATTAAGCATTTATGAAAAGTCACTTTACTTTTCCTATTAAGACCAGTGAAACTGGGGCGCCTGGGTGGCTCAGTCAGTTAAGCATCTGCCTTCGGCTCAGATCACAATCCGGGAGGTCCTGGGCTCGAGCCCCACAGCCAGCTCTCTGCTCAGCAGGGGGCCTGCTTCTCCCTCTCCCTCTGCCTGCTGCTCCCCCTGCTTGTGCTCTCTCTGTCAAATAAATAAATAAAACCTTAAAAAAAAAATCAGTGAAACTCGTTACCAACCAATACGAGTTCATGAACCAGCATTTGGGAGCCACTCTCTTGGAGCCGTTGTTTGCAACCTAAGGCATAGTGCCGTGGAGTAAGCTGGCCAAGTTTGCTCTCTGGAACCTAGATGTGAAGAACAGGAGAGAGGGAGAGGAGGGGGAAAGAACAGAGCCACAACAGCTACTGCCAAGATGGCTGCAAAATGTCCCTTGGGAACGGCATTTAGTGGTGTGAACGAGAACAGCTGGCATTTTCAGAGCACTTACTCTATGCCAGGCACTGTAGTCAGTAATGTGCACATACCCATTCATTTACTTCTCACAATCCTAAGAGGTGCTATCAGTATCCCCATTACACTGGCAAGAAAACGTGTTTAGGTAGTAAAACCAGGCTTGGAAGCCAGGTAGTCGGGCCCCACAACCCTGGCTCAATCTCTATGCTTCCTTGTTCTCAAATCAATATGGAAAAGTGATTAGTATATACTGTTAGAAACCAACAAAACAAAACCCCTCGGTCTCTAATATAACCTGAAACACAGAAATATTGGAGAATGGTTCCAGATTTTTAAAAAGGAAAGGAGGGGTGGGCCTGGGTGGCTCAGTCGGTTGAGCAGTCAGGTCATGATCTCGGGGTCGTGGGACTGAGCCCCGCATTGGGATCTGTGCTGAGCGCAGAGTCTGCTCGTCCCCCAGCTCGTGTGTGCGTGCTTGCTCTCTCTCTCAAATAAAATCTTAAACAAAAAAAAAAAAGGAAAGAGGGGCGCCTGGGTGGCTTAGTTGGTGGAACATCCGACCCTTGATTTTGGCTCAGGTCATGATCGCAGGGTCATGGAAGGGAGCCCTGTGGGCGGTGGGGAGGGGGGGGTCCTTGCTCAGCATGGAGCCTGCTTCTCCCTTTCCCTCTGCCTGCCGCTCCCCCTGCTTGTGTGCTCGCTCTCTCTCTGACAAATAAATAAAATCTTAAAAAACAAAAACTAGGTCTCAATGCAGCTCAGTCTCAATGCTTAATCACATCTAGAGAACTTGCCAAAATTCTCTGGACCTAGTTTCCAAAGGAGTCTCTCTCTTAGAAAACATTGCCTCACCTAGGACTGAAAAATGAAGTCATATCCAAGCTGGAACAAGGGAACTTAAGGGGCTGTGGGGTTCCTTTACTGATATAAAGATTACTTCTGCCCACAATAAAGAGACCAAGAAGGATCACTGTCTTCATCACTTCAGAGAATGTGTTTTTAAAATGGATAGCACCATATTGTTAATTTTTTTCCAGTTTCTTTTTTTTTAAGATTATTTTTATTTATTTGACACAGAGAGAGGGGGGGGTGCACAAGCACAAGCAGGGGGAAAGGCAGAGGAGGAGGGAGAAGCAGGCTCCCAGCTGAGCAGGGAGCCCAACATGGGGCTCGATCCCAGCATCCTGGGATCACGACCTGAGCTGAACGCAGATGCTTAACCAACTGAGCCACCAAGGCGCCCATTTCTTCTGGTTTCAAGGAGAAAAAACAGTCATCACCTCACAGACTAGAGAAACTAGACTTCCAAGCAGGCTTGATCTGGTAAGAACAGTGAGCTGTTCTTCCACTCTCCGACCAGCTGTTTCTGCCTCCTGGGGTAAGACCCAAATAAATGTCTCACCAGGAAGAATGAGGGCCAAGGCTCAAAGGACTGTTCTTCTGTGCTCTCAGTCACAGAAAGCCTCTTGTGATCATACTCTGATTTCAAGTGAAGAAAGACATTCCTGCTCCACTGAGTTCCCTGTAACTTTTCATCAATATCTGGGTTCTCATGAGAAACTGATGACCCAGCTGATGACTTCGTAATGACAAGAACAGATGATCACGTCATGTTTCAATCAACATTTTTTTAAAAAACAGCAATGCTAAGATATAATTCACATACCACATAATTCACCTATTTAAAGTCTATAATTCAATGGTTTTTAGTATATTCAGAGTTAAGATTACGATTTGCCACAATGAATTTCAGGACATTTTTATCACCCTAAAAAGAAACCCTGTGTCCATCAGCAGTCACTCGCCATGCCCACCTCTGTCATCTACTTTCTGTCTTTATAGACTTGCCTATTCTGAACATTTCATATATATGGGATCACACAAAATGTGGTCTTTTATGACTGGCTTCTTTCACTTAGCATAATGTATTCAAGGGTCATCCACATTAAAGGACCTATCAATGCTTCATTTCTTTTTAATACTGAATGATATTCCATTGAATGAATATATATTTTGTTGGAGTACCTGGATGGCTCAGGTGGTTAAGCATCCAACTTTTGATTTCAGCTCAGGTCATGATCAGGGTCATGAGATCAAGTCATGTGTGGTGCTCCACACTCAGCAGGAAGTCTGCTTGAAATCCTCCCTCCCTCTCCCTCTGCCCCTCTCCCCACTCACGTGCACACACGCACACTCTCTCAAATAAATAAAATCTTTAATATATATATTTTTTTGTTTGTTTACTCATCAGGTGATGGGACGTTGAGTTATATCCATTTTTTGGCTATTATGAATAGTGCTATGAACATTCATGTAACTTTTTGTGTAGACACGATTTCAATTGCTCTTGGGTATAGACACCTAGTAGTGTAATTGCTGGATGATATCAACTCTGTATTTAGACATTTGAAGCACTGACCAACTGTTCTCTAAAACAACTGCCCCATTTGACATTCCCACCAGCAGTGTATGAGAGTTCCAATTACGCCACACCCTTACCAACACTTGTTACGATTTCTCTTTTTTATTTTAGCTACGACTAAATAGCCACAAGTGGGTGTTAAGTAACATCTCATTGTGGTTTTGATTTGTATATCCCTACTGGCGAATGATGTTGAACATCTTTCATGTTTATCCACCCTTTGTGTATCTTCTTTGGAGGAAATACCTACTCAGATCCTTTGGTCGTTTTTTTAAGATAAAAATTATTTTTAAGTAACCTTTATACCCAACATGGGGCTCAAACCCACAATCCCAAGATCAAGAGTCACATGTTCCACCAACTGAGCCAGCCAGGCACCCCATTTTTTAGCTGAGCTGTCTTTTTTACTATTGAACTATACCTAGAATATATAAAAACAAGTCCCTTATCATATATACAATTTTCATTGATTTTCTCCCATTCTCTGGGTTATCTTTTTACTTTCTTGATGGTATCCTCCAAAGCACAAGTTTCTGTTGTTTTTTTAAGTAGACTCCATGCCCAGAGATCAAGAATCGGATGCTTAACTGACTGAGCCACCCAGATGCCCACCCCTGAAGCACAAGTTTTCAATTTTAACAAAGTCCACCTCAGCACCTGGGTGCCTGTCAGTTGGGCGTCTGCCTTCAGCTCATGTCATGATCCCAGGGTCCTGTGATCAAGCCCCACATCAGGATCCCTGCTCAGAGCCTGCTTCTCCCTCTCGCTCTTCCCCTCTCGCTCTTCCCCTCCCCTCTGCTCGTGCTGTCTCTCTCTCTCTCAAATAAATAAGATCTTAAAGAAAAAAAAATGAAATCTAACTCATCTTTTTTGTGTGTGTGTGGCTTTTGTTTTTGGTATCGTATCTAAAAAAACCTTTGCTTGATCCAAGGTCATGAAGAATCAACCCTATGTTTTTTCTTAGAGTTGCATAGTTTCAGCTTTTACACTTAGCTTTCCAGTTCATTTTGAGTTAAACTTTGTGTATGGTATGAGGTGGGGACAATTTCATTACTCTGCAATGTGGACATCCAGGTGAGTGAGCACCATTTGTTGAAGACAGTTCCTTCCCCATTGAATTGTCTGGACAGCTTTATCAAAAATCAACTGATCATAAACATGAGGACTTATTTCTAGACTTTCAATTCTATTCCATTGATCTGTAGGTCTAGCCTTAGGCCAGTACCACGCTATCTTTATTACTGCAGCTTTGTATTAAGTTTTGAAATAAGGAAGTGTGAGTCCTCCAACGTCCCTCTTCTTTATCAGTGTTATTTTGGCTATTCTAGTTCTCTTGAATTTCCATACTGACTTCAGGATTACCTTGTCAATTTCTGCAAAGAAGCCAGCTAGGCTTCTGACAAATACGCAATGTGTCAAATCTGGAGACCAATGTGGGGAGCATCATCATCTTAACAATATGGTTGACCCTTCAACAATGTGGGTTTGCACTGTACAGACCCACTCCATGTCAATTTTTTTTAATACAAAGACAGTACTGTAAATGTATTTTCTTTTATGATTTTCTTAGTATTTTCTTTTCTCTAGCTCACTTTATTGTAAGAATACAGTATACAATACCTATAACATACAAAATGTGTTCATCAGCTGTTTGTTATCCGTAAGGCCTCCAGTCAACAGTAGGCTATTAGTAGTTAAGTCTTGGGGGAATCAAAAGTTCTATGCAGCTTATCGACGGTGGGGGGGGGGGGTCAGTGCCCCCAACCCCCACACTGTTCAAGGATCAACTATACTGGGGCACTTGGGTGGCTCAGCCGTTAAGCCTCTGCCTTCCGCTCAGGTCATGATCCCAGGGTCCTGGGACCGAGCCCCGCATTGGGCTCCCTGCTCGACAGGAAGCCTGCTTCTCCCTCCCTCACTCCCCTTGCTTGTGTTCCCTCTCTCGCTGTCTCTGTCAAATAAATAAATAAAATCTTAAAAAAAAAAAATCGGGGCGCCTGGGTAGCTCAGTTGTTAAGCGTCTACCTTCGGCTCAGGGCGTGATCCCAGTGTTCTGGGATCAAGCCCCACATCAGACTCCTCTGCTGGGAGCCTGCTTCTTCCTCTCCCACTCCCCCTGTTGTGTTCCCTCTCTCACTGGCTGTCTCTATCTCTGTCAAATAAATAAAATCTTTAAAAAAAAGGAAAAAAAAGATCAACTATACTAAGTTTTCTGATCCATGACATAGGATGTCTTTCCATTTACTTAGATCTTAACTTTCTTTCAACAGTATTTTATAGTTTTCAGAGTGTACTTTTATTTAATTATTTCTAAGTATTTTTTTTAAAGATTTTATTTATTTATTCGACAGAGATAGAGACAGCCAGCGAGAGAGGGAACACAAGCAGGGGGAGTGGGAGAGGAAGAAGCAGGCTCATAGCGGAGGAGCCTGATGTGGGGCTCGATCCCATAACGCTGGGATCACGCCCTGAGCCGAAGGCAGACGCTTAACCGCTGTGCCACCCAGGCGCCCCTATTTCTAAGTATTTTATTCTGCATGATGGTATAAATGGAACTGTTTTCTTACTTTCATTTTCTGAATGTCCAATGCCAGCATACAGAAGTATAATTGATTTTTGTATGTTGATCTTGTATCCTGCAACCTTGCTGAATTCATTTATTAGTTCTAGTAGTTTTCTCGTGGATTCTTGAAGAGTTTCTATATACAACATCATGTCGTCTACATAAATGGTTTTAGTTTTCTTTGCAATCTGGATGCTTTCTATTTTCTTTTCTTATCCAAATGCCCTGACTGGAACCTACGGTACAATGTTGAATAGAAGTAACAAGAACAGCGGCGCCTGAAGGGCTCAGGTCAGTTGAGCATCTGACTCTCTGTTTCCACTTCGGTCGTTATCTCGGGGTCCTGGGATCATGCCCCTGAGGGCTCCTCACTCAACTCAGAATCCGCTTGGGACTCTCTCCCTCTCCCTCCGTTCCTCCCACTCATGCTCTTGCTCTCTAAAATAAACAAGTCTTGGGGCGCCTGGGTGGCACAGCAGTTAAGCGTCTGCCTTTGGCTCAGGGCGTGATTCCGGCGTTCTGGGATCGTGCCCCACATCGGGCTCCTCTGCTAGGAGCCTGCTTCTTCCTCTCCCACTCCCCCTGCCTGTGTTCCCTCTCTCGCTGGCTGTCTCTATCTCTGTCGAATAAATAAATAAAATCTTTAAAAAATAAATAAATAAACAAATATATAACAAGTCTTTAAAAAAAAAAAAAGTAACAAGAACAGATGTCCTTGTCTTATTCCTGGTCTTAGAGTGAAAGCATTCAGTATTTCAGTTAGGTAGGATGTTAGCTAAGGGTTTTTCATAGATGCCCTTTATCAGGTTGAAAAAGTTACCTTCTATTCCTGATTTGTTGAGTGTTTTTATTATCATAAAGAGATACTACCTTTTCTCAAATACTTTTTTTACATCTACTGATATGCCCAATATGGTTTTTGTCCTTTATTCTATTTTTTTTAAGTAGGTTCCACACCCAACATAGTACTTGAACTCATGACCCTGAGATCAAGAGTTGCACCCTCTACTGACTGAGGCAGTCAGGTGCCCCTGTCCTTTATTCTATTAATATGGTCTATCATATTAATTTTCAAATTTTAAAAGTTTTTATTTATTTATTTAAGTAATCGCCGCACCCATCATGGGGCTCACACTCAGGACCCTGAAATCAAGAGTCTCATGCTCTGGGGCGCCTGGGTGGCGCAGTCGTTAAGTGTCTGCCTTCGGCTCAGGGCGTGATCCCAGCATTCTGGGATCGAGTCCCACATCAGGCTCCTCCGCTGTGAGCCTGCTTCTTCCTCTCCCACTCCCCCTGCTTGTGTTCCCTCTCTCGCTGGCTGTCTCTCTGTCAACTAAATAAATAAAATCTTTAAAAAAAAAAAAAAAGAGTCTCATGCTCTTCTAACTATGCCAGCCAGGCACCCCTTAATTTTCAGATTTTAAAGCAAATGGAATTCCTAGGATAAATACACATGGTTGTGGTATATGACCCTTTTTATGTTGCTGGATGTGGTTTGTTAGTATTTGGTTGATGATTTTCATGTCTATATTTGTAAGAGGTATTGGTCTGTAGTTTTCTTTTCTTGTGATGTATTTGTGTGGTGTTGGCATCAGGATAATACTGGCCTCAAAGAATGAGCTGGTTAGTGTCCTCTCTTATTTTTTGTAAGAATTTTTGAGAAGAACTGGTATTAACTCTACTTTCTATGTTTAATAGAAACAACCAGTGAAGCCATCTGGACCTGGGCTTTTCTTTGTGAGTCATTTTTTGTTACTAATTCGATCTCTTTTCCTGTTTTGAATCTATCCAAATTTCCTATTTCTTCCACTACCACTTTAACAACCGGTTACGATCTGGCAGCCTCATGAGGGCACAGGTACCTTGCACCCCCAAACAGTGAAACCTTGACTCACTCACCTGAACTACAATTCCTATGTTGCTAACAGGGAAACTGAGGTTATACTACTTTTAACAATTGGTCCTGATTTCAGAGAGCCAAGCTAAACTGAACTCCCTCCCCCCCTTCTCAGATGCATTCCTGGTTGCCAGTATTTTCCCCATATTTCCTCATGAACAAATGGGACTGCAAGTAAGCTGAGCAAGGTCATGTGCTCTGGGGACAAGGAAACAAGAAACCAGAGAAACATTTTTACCACTACCTGGAGGGATCTGAGGAATTGTTCCACACCCCCTCCTGCCAGCTCCTGTTCTCCTAGTCCAACACATCTTTATGAGACATTTGCAAGTTTTCAAAAGGTACCGTATTTGTCACCCTCTTCTTATGTACTCAGAAATAATAAAGCAAAATGATGAGATCGCAGGCTGGACGCAAACCCTCTGCCTGTGTGTCACGGAAGAATGTTTTAACCTTCCTGCACTTCAGTTTCTTACCCATACTGTAGAGATGACAATAACATCTACCCCGGAAGAGCTGTTACAACATACACAAGTGCTGGAAACAGTGCAGGGCGCCTTTATGTATGATAGCAAAGTAAACCATGCTGCCAGCAAAACACACTTGCTTTTACCCCCTAAAAGAGTTCCAGGTTGTTGGAATGCAGAAAGGAGTACATTTTCTATACTCCCTGCACTGAATATAAGCTCTAAGAACTGAAATTACATAGGAGACGACATGAGAATAATAAATGTCTCCACTCTGAAGGAAATCAACCTGGCAGAGGAAACAATGGACGGGAGGAGGCAGAGCAGCATAATTAAAAGCACAGCCTCCAGAATCTGGTAGACCTATGTTCCAAACCTGACTCCACCTTATATTGGCTGTGACCTTGAACAAGACACTTCTCTAAGCTTCTGTACTCACTGGTAAATGGAGGAGAAAAAAAATACTAACTCTAAGGAGTTCTGATGAGGATTAAGACAATATTTGTAAAGTACCTGGCACATAATAGCCACCGAATAAACAGAAACCACTTTGATTAGTTTTCTTAAATGTTGTTTTAATAAACAAATGTGTTTAACAGGTAAACAACTAATACAGAAACAAGGACCTCATGTTGGTCCAGGGATTCCCAATCCTGGCATTGTGACTCACCTGGAGAGCTTTAAAAAAGTAAGGTTGCTTACACTGCATCTAAGACACACAGAATTATACTCTCTGAGGTTGGGGACTGGACATCAGTATTTTTATTGTTTTATTTTATTTCATTTTTTAAAATATTTTATTTATTTCAGAGAAGAGAGGTCCTGCACATGCACTTGGGGCGGGGGGGAGACAAAGGGGGAAGGGAGAGAATCTCCAACAGACTCCATGCTGAGCGTGGAGCCTGACACAGGGCTCGATCCCACGACCGTGATATCATGACCCAAGGCAAAATCAAGAGTCTGACGCTTAACTAACTGAGCTACCCTGGCGCCCTTGGACATCAGTATTTTTAAAGGCACTCCAGGCAATTCCAATGTACAGCTGGGAGTGAGAACCGTAACAGCTAGCCAGAAAAGAAGTCCCAATTTTTACCAACTGAAACTAATTTTATTGATTAACACCTACTCTTCTTACAAAATAAGCCCATCAGCTCTGCCCTCCCAAGTGAGAACTACTATTATCTGATGGTGAAATGGAAGCTAAGAGAATCTGAACAATTTATTTCTGGAAGAAGCAGAGAACCAAGTTTAAAAGTCCAGTCAAGCCCGAAAGCCCGTACCTCTTACTCAGATGCAGCTCTAACTACCACTATTTCCTCAGCACGACTGCAAACCTCGTCATGACATTCTCCTCATTAAAATCCTTTATAGCACTTACCCGCTTAGAATAAGGCCCAGACTCCTCAACAGGAACAACTTACTTCCGTATCTGGCCCCACAGTGTGCATGGTGAGGATGAGTCACGTACATTCGGATGGCTCTGGTGCTGGTCCAAACAGCCAAACCACCAACCACCCGAGGAGACACCACCCAATTTCAGGGGCCAGTCAACTTGCCCGACAGGGAACAGTGTTAATACTAAGGACTGCAATGGGAATAGTGGCCCCTGAAAGTGTACAACATGGCAAGACTGGCTCTGTTTTTCTTTCTAGCATCATCTCTCTCTGATCCCCCTTTCCCCTCACACCCACTGTCCCTTCTCTCACTTTATCACCTTAACACATGCTTTTCCCTCTGCATGGCACACTGGTTCCTAATTCTGCAGACTTCAATGTAAATGTCACTTCCCAGAGGAAATCTTCCCCAACCACCACCACTACCACACTGTCCCGCTCCAGGTTCGACACGCCGCGTCTTCCACGGCACCCCAGTTCCCCCGGGAGCGCTCTCACACCTCAGTGCTACTGAGTGCGAGAACCACGCTGGTCTTGCTCACTAACTCCCGCCACCTAGAAAGTCCCTGAGGTATGGTGAAGTGAGGAGGACTAGCAGGAACACGGAGAAGCTACTCTGTAACTGTCTCACAACCAAAGGTTATCGTCCTAACTCAGGTCTCCTGTTCCACCTCCCTACGGTGAACTCCGTGCGCCATGCTAAAAAAACTGTTGAATCTGGGTGTTGCATATATGATGATGTGTTCTTCCAATTTTTTTTAGTTTGCAATTTTTCATAAAAAGCTTTTAGGGAAAAAATAAACAGTTCTATCTCCATCCTTAATCCTGCCTTTCTTGCTATTATTTAGCTACGGGATACCCATCACGAACCTGTCATAATCACTTGCCCACCAGCTGATGGCAGAGCCATCGGGCAAAGAATGCAAACCTGTTGGCGGTATAAGAAAGTACTGAAGAACCCTAGGGTCAGCCAACAAAAAGCAAGAAGTTTCTTCTGCCAACAGCCAGAAACCAGATTGCAACAAAATGCTGGGACTCCGTCAACTTCCTTTTACAACCTTTCCTATAGGAGAACAGAATTGCTGTTCGGGTCTCAAAACAGGAAGAAGAAAAGGATGCTAGAAAGAGTGAGCAAACCACAGAAGAGAGCACAGCGGTGATCTACTGAGTCAGGGGAGCTGAGTTATATAAATTCAGCTTGCTCTGGTGTGGGCCTAGGAGCCAAATCACCAACCTGCCATGCATGCTCAATCCCAGCAGCTACCTAGTGTGCACAAAACAACACTATTAACACTAAAGAAAAAGTCCCCAATCATGACAACCATTCCCAAAGGACTGTGCACCATAAACGCTTCTCTCTAGAACACTCTGACAAGGATATTAACTTTTCAAGTTCAATAGATGAAGAAAATAGAACCAAACCCCTCACTTTCTATCCCCTGTTCCCTCATGAACATTCCTGAGGCAAAGGACTATGATGTCAGTGCAGCTGACCTAAGCTCTGACACTTGCCATTACCTCTTGCTGCTTCTCCTCATTGGGGTACGTGTCTACAAATACTCCCAGCCCCACAAATTTGTCCATGTTTCCAAACACAGGCCCTAGAGAGAGAGAACAGATGATGAACAATGAAATAAAGCCAAGAGTTGATAAAGGACTAACATATCACTATGATGGAGGAAAAAAATTCAAATGACTCCCAGGTCTCTCTTTAAGATGAGCAAACATATGTAAAAGCACCCAGCAAAGTGCATGGCCTGTAACAAGCACCCAGTAAAGTCTGCAGCTGTTTGTTCTTAAAGGCAGGGGGAAGAGAGAAGGCCACTGCAATGCTGTTCAGCACTACAGCTGCTGCCTGGTCCAAACCGGTTGCTAAGGCGCCCCTAAAGAATTCTGCTTCATGAACGCTTGGTGACAACTATACCCCTGAGAGAGAGCTGAATTCCCAGGTCCCACTTCTTGTTGCAAAAGAGATCAGGTCAAATCAGGTTGAATTTGCCATGTCCTTGGAATAACGGCTCCCACGCAACTCCCGACTCAAGGAGTTCTGAGACCGATCACTGTGCATGCTCAAAAGAAGTCAGCTCACCCAATCATCCGTGTTCGGGAGAGCCGGTGCTTTCACCTAGCCGATAGGCCAAAGGGAAACCGGAAGGAGCTAATAAGCAAGATCTCGCCCCAGGATGCGTGAAGGTCAGCTGCTTTATTAGGACTCAGACCCCATGCTAGAGACCTGACAGGCTGGTCTTCATCCGCAGACATCAAGGGAATGGGAAAACTGCTGGCACTGTGGGGACGTATGCTTCTCCAAAAGAGGGCACGTGAGAAAGCAGGCCTGTTGCACCCCACACAAGAGCACCCAGGGTCCCAATACCTGGCTGCATCCGATCCTTTGTGTACCAGATTGCCAAGCCATCCCCATGCAGATTCTTCTTCCCTTGTCCGTGGATTTTGAAGTGCACCTGCAACTCCCAGTCTCTCAGGAAGCACGGCTAGAATGAAAAAGACACTGGAATCAATGAAGAGCATGAAATGTGAAATCCCTCAAGCCCTCATAGTGGTCTAGAGACTTGGAAAATATAAGTTCAGGTAACACGAGGCAAAGGGTTGAAACTAAAATCTATGACTTGCTAAGTATTTGCATCATAAAATTAAATAGGGTAGGCAGTCCAACTGCATATGATATTTAATATGAAAAGTGAATAAGCCTCCCAATTATTTTCAATATCTCCCATAGAAACAAGACAGTACTCTAAAGTTGGAAAAGACATGAGACTGCTAAGTTAGACTGCTGTGATCTTACAGCAAAGCCCCTCAGCCTAGAGAGTACAGGTGGCTCAATTAACACTCATTTGCAACTTCAGATCACTCCACTGACAGATTGTAAAAAGCCTGGATTTCAAGAAAGGTCAAAGCCTCATTCATTACATAAGAATTAAAAAAAAAAAAAAAAAAAAAAAAAGCTAAGTCACTATGCAAAGGTTTCCAGGAATACTTAGCAGATATGTAAACAACTCTAATTAGCTAGACTTGGCCCAATGCCAAGCTGAGGGGCAAGCCAGAATTCCCCAAGAAGGGGTAAGTTACAGTCCCCCAAAACCTCATGCCCATGGCCAAGAAGCATAAACGTACCAGGGGAGAACACCACCATCCCCATCGCAGGGCCAGCCTCTGGTGGAAAAACATTAAGAAGGTGGGTACTAATCAGACTCCTGTGTTTATTCTTTGGGGTTTTTTCTTTAACCGTGTATCAAAAGCTCAGAAAAATGGCGAAGGAGGTAAGTGGATGGTTACATGCTCTAAATAGCTGAACACTTTCAAGGAGAGAGCAGCGTAGGTATCTGGCTTAGAGAGGCTCCTGACTAAAGGTCACTATGAAGAAAGAAGGGAATGAGGGGCAGACAGGCCAACAGGGTTCAGCCAGAACCTTTAACAGATTGTTCCGGCTCTTGAGCAACATATTGCTAGATCAGTTTTAGTTTTCATTTTTAATTTCTGGGAGATCTTCCAAAAGTGTTAGTATCAGGAGCACAGAGTCAAATGAAAGGGGGGTGAAGCTACTTCTGAATTCACCCAAGAATACTGCAGTCTCCGGTAGCTTACCCTACCCTGCAGAGCCCAGTCCCTGTGCTGTCATTCTGGGTTCCCCTCTTTCTACTGCTTCACTTAGATTGCAGGACAAGAGTGAAACTCAGTGGCAGGAAGCTGCCACAGGGCCAGTGGGTGGCTGTTATCTCCCCTGGGACGAGGCCAGGGCCAGGGAGGTCCACACGGAGCCAAGAGGTGTCTGCCACTTCTCCTTGGCCTTCTCTAGCGCAGCCTTTGCTCAGGGCTGTGTCTCCTAGAGCTTCTGAGACTTGGCTGTACATTAGATTCACACAGGGAGCTTTTCAAAATCCCTGTGACCACAGGCATCATCAACTCCAGTGGACAGCTAAATTTGAGAACCACTGTTCAAACAAATACATCCTATTCAAATGACTCAGAAACAACTCCAAAGCTCATTCTGATAGTCAGATAACAACGACAACGACAACAAAAATACTGCATCAGGGAATCTGAAAAAAGATCCTAAACTAGAACTGTTGCTTAAAGAGTTATAGCTAGAGGCAGCTAGCAAGACAGCAGCAGGGCATCTAGCCCTGGACATAGTCATTTAGTAACCTGAGACCTCCATCACTGAAACTTACAACAGATGCATAATGTAACAACACACATTTCTGTAACCATTTTAACTTTCCAAAGCGTCTTCAGGTCTTTTGTCTTACTTTCACAATAACCCTAGTGGGCGCATAGAAGGTATTATGAAGCTCATTTGGCAGCTGGAGAAACTCAGCAATGAGAGAATTAAGCACAGGGAGGGCTCACAGTGGGTCTGCGACACAGCTAGATCGGGAACCCAAATTTGTCAACTGCCAGCCCTTTGCCTCTTCTACCAGAACACACCGCCCTGTACTCTGTCCAAGAATAAGTTCAACACTACAATCTGGGTTAAGAGGCCAGCTTGTGCAAATAGCTCACGTAGAAACTTCTCTTATCCCTCTGTTCTGTTAGAATTCTCTGCCACATAAAATGAACAGGGAAAAGAAGTCGTTCTCTTTGCTGAGGTGCATTTATCTATGACCATGAAAAGTCATAAATCAAAAACCACGAAAAAGTTAAGTTCTTAGCTTATGAGAACCCAAGAGAAAGTATTAAAGGACGCCAAGGTCATTCCCAAAAGTAAAGTGGTTGTAAAAGATTCAGAAAGAGCCCTGGTAACCAAAAAGAAAGCATCGTCTTACACTTGTACACAATCACAGTGCAGCCACACCAGGAATACTGCATTCACTTCTTGCCGTCATAAGTCAAGGAAGACAATGTAGCTAGAAAAGGTCCAGAGAAGGACAAATAAAATGACCACGGGGCTCAAAGTGGCTTTCACATGAAAATAAAATTTAAAATTAGACTCTTCAAAGTGAAATAACAAAGGGCGGATACTGGGATAAAGTTTAGGATAAATTTAAAAAAGCAGTCTTCTACTTTACAAAGTAATTAAATGTGAGTTAAGTTGTTAACCTCCAAGAAGTAAATACTATCAGGTCAATCAGGAATTAAAGACATTTCAGAAAACACAGGGGTGCCTGGGTGGCTCAGTCGGTTAAGCATCTGCCTTCAGCTTGGTTCGTGATCCCAGGGTCCTGGGATCGAGTCCCACATCGGGCTCCCTGCTCGGTGGAGAGCTTGCTTCTCCCTCTCCCACTGTCGATCCCCCTGCTTGTGCTCTCTCATTCTCTCTCTATATATAAAATAAATAAAAATCTTTAAAGAAAAAGACATTTCAGAAAACAGAATCAAAAATGGATTATTTGCTATAATTGGAGCAATTGAGAGCATTTCCCTACATATCTGATTTCGCTATGAAGGTCATCATATTCTCTGAAATGAAAATCCTTGATATCCACAGAAGTCAGAGCACTGGGGATAAACCGTAAAATTGAGTCAATATGCCACTGGTAAACTTTTTAGGGCTTTCTGGGTCACCAACATAGGAGGGAGAAAGATTCTTACCACCCGGTTCCACAGGGCACCCTGTTTACTTTGCATATCTGGGGTAAGGCGGATATACTGGGTCATCACCATGGCATTGCCCATCAGATTCCACAGTGAGGAACTGCCTGTGCCCACACCTACGGGGAGGAAATAGATCAGTTCATACTCAACACCAACCCATTCTGAAACCACCACAGACGCTCCTAAAGCTGGAGCCATGATCTTTTTCTCCCTTTCACGACACTCGATTTCCTACCTTCTGTCTTTCATAAATCTCAAATCCTTACCATCTTGACAGCTTCCTTTCACTAAGCCCTTCTCAGGTGAAGACCCCAGAGCAGGCACATCAGAGCTATCACTTTATCTGTGCTGCAATAACCATAGCTCAGATCCATTCCTCCCATTTTATAAGTAAATTTTAGCACCATATAAGAAAAAAATTTCCCCAGTTCTACCAAAAAGAGCTTGACTCTCAGGCCTCTGGGGCTTAATCACATTCTTTCTTTAAACAATTCAAGTGTGAAGGTACTTCTCCCAGTAGCTCAGGCTATAAGCCTCTTGCAAGTGAGAACGTTGTGTCTGTACAATCCACAGTTACAGCAGAGACAGCACAGATGAGGCATTCGATGCATCTGCTGAGTGAATAAATAATCACCCTTGGCAGCTGTGTATACACTCTTGCACTTTGAGCTTTGTCTGCTGTCCCACACTCTAGTGGGGAAACAGACTTCTGTGAGTTAAGCCATCTGCATTGATTTGATCCTCTCTTTGTAGCTATCGTAAAAATTTTCTGGTCGATATGCTGTGCCTAAGAGCCTATGAACCCTAAACCGAGCAAAGCTAACCAGCCTCTTTCATCAACAGGGTTCCTGGACTTCAGAACAGGTGTTTTAACCGGCAACAGAATTTTTATCTTCTTTCTCGGGCCGGCCAAGTTCTCACCCAGTTCTGCCTCCTGCTTCATTTCTAGCACATCCACAGCTCCATCGGGAGACCGGCTCTTTGCTAGTGGCCTTCAGTCACTACCCACCATTTGCAGTTCTATCCCTTCCCACATTCCTCCTGTCCAACTCCGATCCCCCCTTTGTCCAGGCCTAGCGCCAGTGGCATCCGAGCCCGAGCCCGTGTTGGACCTGCTGGAAACTTCCAAAACGGGGGGCGGGGACACCTGACTGCTGCCCTTTGGACCCGTGGCTCCCAAACGCGGCGAGAGTCCCCATGGGCCCCCACCCACCGCCCGCAGTTTCTTTAGGGCCACGAAGACTTTCGCCACCCCGGTCTCTACCACTGAGCTCAGGTCCCGAAACCCTCCCCGTGCACGACCACCTCGCCCCGGGCGCCTCACCCTGGTAGGGCTTCGACAGCGAGTGCTCCCGTTTCAAGTACTCGAACGTTTGACCCGCCCCGACTTGCCGTGGCCCCTGCCCAGACCCCAACAAAAGAAGAAGGAGCAACATCCTGGACCCATTCCGAGCCGACAAACGCCGCCGCCACCGCTGCCACCACCCAGAGGGTCCCAGAGTCGCCGCCATCTTTCCCACAGCCGTCCCTTCATTAAAAGCCCGCCCAGTATCCCAAGCCATTAGCCCAGAGAACCATCTGCCCCGGGTCCCATTGGCTCTCCTCGAGCCCCCGCCCCCGCAGGTGAGCAGCTCACGGATTGGCTGGCTTGGGTATCAGTTGCCTTGCCAACCCAGGAAAGGGGCGTTGCCTAATGCCTGGCCTCTCTTATTTGCATTTGTCCTGCGCTCCACTAGGCCTGCTGGGAGACGTAGTGATTCCCGTTTTGTCTCTGCGTTCTGGAGTAAATGTAAAGAGATAAAATGTTTCTCCGAGTTTCACGCAAACGTTTTATCCTCTCTGCCATTACATACCCTGTGCAGGGCTATCCATCGGATGTAGAACTGAACGGAGAAATAGACAATCGCACAATTACTGTAGCAGGACAATTTTCAGGAAAATTACCAAATTTCTAAAAGACTTGAACAGAACGAGGAACTTGACCTGATGAATTTATAGAAACTCCACACAACAATAGCAGAAGACACGTTCTCTTCAAATGTAAAAGAAACATTTACCAAGATAGCCTGGGCAAGACAAGTAAAAAAAACCACCTCCACAAATTTAAAGGGAATGAAAGCACACGAAGGATGTTCTCCTATCATGACGGAATTACACTAGAAATTGACAACCGAAAGATTTCTGAGAAATACCCAAATATTTGGAAACTAAACAACTCATTTATAAATAACCCACAAAGAAGTAGGAAGTGTTGAAGGATGGCAGTGAGTCTTCTAAGAAATGGAACAGGGTTATCAATCCTTGCCCTGGGTGCCACAGAAATCCACACAAAAGAGTGTGAAACCAAAAGAGTGAGAGTCATCCCATCTTCCCACCTTTTCCTCACCAGTTCCATCACCCAATCAATAAATAATCAAGTCCTGATGATTTTATTCCTAATCATCTCTCAAAAAATCCCATCCTTTCCATCCCTTGCTTTGTCCTTCTCCCAAACCCCCAAACCTATGTGTCCCACCGGTTACTCTGATCACCGTGATCCACGCGGCCACCCAGGTGATCTAAACCATCTAACCGTGCCATTTCCTGAATGTCAGGGGTAAATGAGTTGATACTGGTAAAGCTCTTAAATAGTGGCTGGCACGTAGTAAGCACTATATCATCATCATTATTATTATTAACTGAGCCCTTTGTGGTTGCATCACCTGTGAGGAAGAGATTTAAGCCCCTCAACTTGGCACCCAAAGCCCTCTGTCACCTGGCCCTGGCCCTTCTCTGGCTTTATTGCCCACAGCTTCCTTTCTTCATCTATGTGCTCCAGCTTTCCCTCTTCCCCTCTCCTTTTCCCCAGCCCACTTCCTCCTGGGGGCCTTCCCTGACCTCCTCAGGCAGTGGCAGTTGCCCCACTCTGAGCTCTCAGTGTTGCCCAAGCACATTCTTACAGAGCACTTGCCAGGTCTGTGTCTGTCTTCCCACTGACTTAACCAACATTAATTCTCTCTTTCCTGAACATAAATATATTTAATAAGAGAAACATGAATGTAAGCCTGTTTTATGAGTGGTCAACATCTTAAAATGAAAACTGTCGAGGCACCTGGGTGGCTCAGTCGGTTGAGTGTCTGCCTTGGGCTCCGGTCATGGTCCTGCAGTCCTGGGATTGAGCCCCATTGGGCTCCCTGCTCAGCGAGGAGTCTGCTTCTCCCCCCCCCCCAACCTGCTTGTGCTCTCTCTCACTTGCTCTCTCTCTCTCAAGTAAATAAATAAAATCTTTAAAATCAATCAGTCAATCCATCAATCAATAAAAATAAAATAAAATGAAAACGGACACAACCATCCGGGCACCTGGTTGGCTCAGTCAGGGAAGCATGTGACTCTTGATCTCAAGGTTGTGAGTTCAAGCCCCTACATTGGATGTAGAGATTACTTAAAAATAAAATCTAAAAAAAAAATTTAAAAATCAATAAATCAACTGTCACAACCACTGATCAATTTACACACTCCATACGAAGTAGATGTTTGGTAATACAACATAGGAAATTGCAATGAATCTATTCACATCATACCCTAGCTTTAAAACCAGTTGTGGATCCCAATTACCATAGGATAAAATCCAAACACCTTAGTGTAGCAGTCAAAGCCCTTCAACCTGACTCGAATCAGGCTGTACACATGTCTATTACAATGTGTGTCACCCTGAATTCTGTAGCTCAATTAACAGATTATGTGTTTGTCTCCCTGGCAAGGCTGGAAGCTCCTGGCCACAGGAAGCAGGTCTTACTCATTTCCTATCCCAGGCCTCACCCACTTCCCCATTCCCTAACCCGCCACCCAGCACATAGTAGGAGTTCCATTTGTTTCTGAATAAAATTATTTCCATTATATTTCTCTGTCAGCTGGAATTTTTTTATTGTAAATATACATAAAGTCAAATTTACCATTTTAACCATTTTTAAGTATATAGTCCAGAGGCATTAAATACATTCACGTTGCTGTGTGACCCATCAACTGGATTTTGGATAGCGTATCTCAGCATACCTCATTGTAAAGTTCACTGTGATAAAGGAGAGGGGAATAAAGGAGAGCGTGACAGACAAAATACGCAGGACAGTAAATCAGATGATTTTGTTCAGATTGTTGCAATAGGGAGAATGCTCATTAGTGAGGAACATATCAAAGAGAAGAAAGTGGAGGGGGGCGCCTGGGTGGCTCCGTCGGTTAAGCATCTGCCTTCAGCTCAGGTCATGATCTCAGGGTCCTGGAATCAAGCTGTGCGTAGGTCTCCCTGCTTCTCCCTCTCCCTCTGCCCCTCCATCCCTCATGCTCTGTCTCTCAAAAAAAAAAAAAAATAATAATAATAATAATAATAAAGTCTTAAAAAAAAAGAAGAAGAAGAAAAGGAAGGGGGCCTGATGTTACATATAGGCAGGTAAACAAGGGAGTCATCATGAAAAAGGATGGAGATGGTTTTATCTGAATCACTGAGGAAGGGCAAAAGTGGGTTTTATCTCAGAATATTCTAGAGCAGGATAGTCCTTTGAAGTTAGCCATCTCTCAGAACTCAAAACGGGGTGAGAGGGGACACAAAATAGTGAGGGGATTTCTTGACTATAGCTGCTTTCCAGAAGTACAGGGTTCATAAAAAGTTCAACACTGTTACAGTCTTGAGGGTGTGCAGGGAAAGAGAAAAAGGAGCTATGTCCTCCTCCCATGCCACCCTACATGCACATAGAAGCACCTTCTGATAGTTGGGTCAGGTCTTGACCCACCATCTTTCAGCTGCTTGATATTCTCTTTTTCTCCAGAGAATCATCTCCCATGATCTAGGGCTATACACCCGCACGGGTGGGAGCATCCGTAGACAATGTGAGTTGTGCATTCCAGCAGTTCTAGATGATTCCTCTAGTTTCTTGTCTTCAAAGCCAAACTTACCGTCACTTAGGAGCACCTTGAAGCCTGATGCCCCTACCCCCACCCCATGCCAGAGGCTCCAAGGCAGCCTCTTGGCCCCATCCTTTCTTTTCCTCCTGCCCTTCACTTCTAAACCTTGCCATTCCATTTAAATCCACCCTCACCCCAAACTTAGGATCCAAAGCAGGGCCTAACATCAGCCCTCCCAAAGCCAGGTAAACCATTTTCCCTCCTCAGAGGTCTGGGTTAGGATTTGGGATTAGGTCCATCATCAGCCCTAGAGTGGAGGCTAACCCGGCCCCACCTCAGCCCCTGCCCCATTCCCCCTCAACACACTCCTCACCCTTGATCCCCCTGCACCTCCAAGCAGACCCTAGAGCACAGAAGGGGACAGGAGCTCTAACACTAACTAACCAACTACTTTCCAGTGGCAACTTACAAATTCTGGCCTCCCAACAAGTCACAGTTGAATAGTCTGGAGTGCTTTGGGCATACAGATGCCTGGGTCCTGCTCCCAAACACCTGATTCATAAGTCTCGGCTAGGTCCCAGGGATTTGGTTTTGAAAATCTCTCCCCAGAGAATGTGATATGCAACCAACTCCCAGAACCACAATGCTTTCACATCCAGTATCTGGTTTTGACCTCACAATGACCTGGTGTGGTGGGCAAGGCAGGCATTACCGCACCTTCATATCAGGACATCTGTACTCAGTTCATAGACTCCATTTCAAACAGGGTATAGCACCTGAACATAGAGGTAAGATTTTGAGATTTGTTTTAAAATACTCTGGAGGAGGGGTGCCTGGCTGGCTCAGCCAGGAGAGCCTGTGACTCTTGACTTCTGTGTTGTGAGTATGAGCCCCATGTTGGGCTTAGAGATGACTTAAAAAAAAAAAAAGAGGGGCGCCTGGGTGTCACAGCGGTTAAACGCCTGCCTTCGGCTCAGGGCGTGATCCTGGCGTTATGGGATCGAGCCCCACATCAGGCTCTTCCGCTGTGAGCCTGCTTCTTCCTCTCCCACTCCCCCTGCTTGTGTTCCCTCTCTCGCTGGCTGTCTCTATCTCTGTCGAATAAATAAATAAAATCGTAAAAAGAAAGAAAGAAAGAAAGAAAGAAAGAAAGAAAGAAAGAAAGAAAGAAAGAAAGAAAGAAAGAAAGAAAGAAAGAAAAGAAAGAAAGAAAGAAAGAAAGAAAGAAAGAAAGAAAGAAAGAAAGAAAAAAATACTATGGAGGAAAATTGTGTGTGTGTTAGGGAGAGAGTAGGATAAATGAAAAAAAAAAGCAGCAAGATCTTGATAAATGTTGAAGCTGGGTTATGGGGAGATGGGGATTCCCTCTAGGTTTATGTGTTTGAGAGTTGCCATAATAAAAAAAAACTTTTAAAAATCTCCCTTGGAGATGATTACGAAATGTGCTGGGTATGCATTTGTGGTGTTTTCTAAATTTCCTCCAGGGAACGAAAACTGTAATTAACTGTAATCTGTAAAGTTCATTGTGACCCATCCAATATAATGTCATAACGAAGAAGAGAGGAGTCCGCAATCCAGAACAAGAACAGTCAGCGGATGAAAATACATCCGGGTGGGGGCGCCTGGGTGGCTCAGTCGGTTAAGCGTCTGCCTTCTGCTCGGGACATGATTTCAGGGTCCTTGGATCAACTCCCATCTGGGGCTCCCTGCTCAGTGGGGAGTCTGCTTCTCCCTCTCTCTCTCTGCCCCTCCACCCCCCCCAGCTCATGCTCTCTCTCTCTCTCAAATAAATAAATAAAATGTTTAAAAAAATAAGAAAGAAAGAAAAAGAAAATGCATCCAAGTGTATCAATTCTGTCCAGGGAGACAGTATTTCTAAGTATCCTGTGTTGGTTATTCAAATCAAGTCTACTCTCCTGACATATTCATAACGACTTCCCACTTAACATTCTAGCTCTCTTAGAATTTCTCAGTATATTAATATTTAATTTCTCAGTGTATTGAGAAATTAGTATTAGTATAATATCATATTGCTAGTATGAGCATATTTGTATGTTAATTAAGAAATTAGTATTTGGCTTTATCACCTCATTACTGTGGGACTTGCTTCCCAATATGTTTACCCATCAGTGAATTGATAAAAATCAATGCTGTGAGGACCAGCTCTCAGATCTGTGGTGCCTCTATGAAAGGGCAAATGAATTAGAGGCTGCCTCGAGGCTTCCAGATGCCTGCTTGTCACAGGGAAGTTGGGACAGAAGATTCCCTAAGAATTGCAGGATGAAGGTGGGAAGGAGGGAGGAGCATTCTGGCATGTGGAGTGGGAATGAAAACATCTGCCCTTCTGAGAGCCACCTCTACCGTATGACCTGGGGCAAATTACACAGTCTCTCTGAGCCTCAAATTCTCCATCTGTAAATTGGGTGTTGAAACCTACCACACTGAATTGTTGACAGCATTAAACAAAAGAATGTGTAAAGGATGCGTAGGCTCCTGGTAGACCCAAGAGCGCTGTAAGTACCCAAATTACTACTGTTCGTAAAGCTTTGTTACGGCTTGTCTTCTTGTCTTCTGAAGTGTGTTCTAGGAAAGTGGATTTGGTCCCTTCAGGAGAAAGTACATGTGTTGGACGCTGGTTTATAAATGGAATTGAAACCACTGACTGATTTGAGAATATTGCTCAGGGACCTGGGGTATAGAGTGAAAGTGTAGAATGTGCAAATCCTGTCACTTGGGTTTATAATTGGAAATAGGATAAGCCCTAATTTCGAAGGTCAAACAACTTAAAAAAAAAAAAAGTCTTGTGGGTGTAACATTCCTCGTTCACCTCCTGCCTATGGAAGATGAACAGACAGAGGAGCCCTGAGCCCCCCACAGCTCAGTCGGTTAAGCGTCTGCCTTGGACTCAGGTGATGACCCCAGGGTCCTGGGATGAGTCCCGCATCGGGCTCCCTGCTTGGCAGGGAGCCTGCTTCTCCCTCTCCTGCTCCTCCTGCTCTAAATAAAATCCTTAAAAAAATAAGAAATAAAAAAAATAAACAACTAGACTCATCCATGGCTGTTTTGTCATGAAGATGTCTATATTCTAAAAAGTGATGACCACTTTTATGGTATTCCTTGGCTTCTACATTTTTCAATGAAAATGACAGCTTGGGGGGCGCCTGGGTGGCACAGCGGTTGAGCGTCTGCCTTCGGCTCAGGGCGTGATCCCGGCGTTCTGGGATCGAGCCCCACATCAGGCTCCTCTGCTATGAGCCTGCTTCTTCCTCTCCCACTCCCCCTGCTTGTGTTCCCTCTCTCGCTGGCTGTCTCTATCTCTGTCGAATAAATAAATAAAATCTTAAAAAAAAAAAAAAGAGCTTTGAAAATTAAAAAAAAAAAAAGAAAATGACAGCTTGGATTGCACTGGAGCTAGACAGGTTTGGGTTTCAATTCTTGGCTCTGTTGACCTCGTTGATCTCGTATGACCTTGGGCAAGTTATTTAACCTCTTTGGGACCCAGGTTTCCATCCGTAAAAGGAGACTGATGTAACATCTACCTCAAATAATTGCTATAAATATTTAAATGAGGAAAGAAATGGAAAGCACAGTGTCTAGCACAAAGCACTCAATAAATGGGAGCTTTTTAAAAAAAATGTTACTTATCACTTCATATCTAGATTATAATGGCAACTTCTTGGCTGGACTGTCACCCACCATTCAGCCAGCACCCTGCCAACCATTAACTTTCCCAATTTTTAGTTTCTATCCCATCACTTCCCCAATAAGAATTTTCTGGCTCTCCATAAGCGGATTAAGACAAAACTCCAGTTTGTGGGTGAATGTCACAACCTTGGGTGTTCCTTTAAAAGAAACTGGGAGTCTCTGGAAGGTTTTGATCAGAGGAGGTTTATAATCTAATTTATGTTTTTAAAGGACCACTCTGCTGCTGGCTTGAGAAAAAACTGTAGGGAGGAAAGGGTAGAAGCAAGGAGACCAAGTATATTGGTAATCTAAGTGAGAAAGGAAGGTGCCTGGGGCCTGGGTGGTGGCAGTAGATGGGGGGAGAGGCTGCTGGAATTTACGTGTACTTTCAAGTCAGCAGGATTTGCTGATGGATCTGAGAGAGATAGAAGAGAAACAAAGGAATAAAGGACGATTCCAAGATTTTCTGGCCACAGCAACTGGAAAGATGGAGTTGCCATATCCTGATATAAGTGAAATTGCGGGAGATTTATGTTCTGAAGCAAAGATCAATATTTTAATTTTCGTGATGCTAGGTTTATGCGTTTATAGGACATCTAAGCAGAGAACAGGCCCTCTGACAACAACCACCATCCCAGTAAGACCAAATTCCCAATATTTAAGAAAAGCAGTTGGGGGTCGGGGTTGGAGGAAGTTTATCAACTGATTAGCATTCAGTAGAGAGGATTTACCCTTATCTACTGTGAGAGCCAGACTCCAAATGGCTCCCACTGACCCCTATCACCTGCTCTTGGATAGTCCCCTCCCACAGTGTATCAATTTTGGTCCATATTACCAATAGAATATGGAAGACGTGGTGGTATATCGTCTCTAAGGCTAGGTCATAAAAGACATTGTGGTTTCCATCTTGGATATTATTACAGGCCAAGCAAGCTACCATGTTGTAAGTAGCCCTGCGAAAGGTCCATGGGACAAAGAACTCAGTCCTTCTGCAAATATCCACATGAGGGAGCCTGGAAGTGGATCTTCCAGCCCCAACCAAGCCTTCGGATGACTTCAGCTCCAGCCAACATTTTGACTTCTGTTTGTAAGAAGCTCTGAGCCAGAACCACCCAGCTAAACTGCTTCCTAATTCCTGACCCACAAAAACTATGACATAATAAAGGCTTATTATTTTAAGCCACTATGTTCTAGGGGTAATTTGTAATGCAGCAATAAGTAACTAACATACCTCTCAAAGTCAAGCGAAGGAGGTGCTGCAAGAAAAATTGGAGGGTCCGGGGGCGCCTGGGTGGCACAGCGGTTAAGCGGTTAAGCATCTGCCTTCGGCTCAGGGCGTGATCCCGGCGTTCTGGGATCGAGCCCCACATCAGGCTCCTCCGCTGGGAGCCTGCTTCTTCCTCTCCCACTCCCCCTGCTTGTGTTCCCTCCCTCGCTGGCTGTCTCTCTCTCTGTCAAATAAATAAAATAAAATCTTTAAAAAAAAAAGAAAAAGAAAAAGAAAAATTGGAGGGTCCCGAAAGAAGAGAGACTGGCATCTTATTCCACCATCAGACCTCTGCGCAGGCACTAGACTTCCTGCTCTGCCTTGCGCAGTCTACACTGCAACCATTGGGAGGACTCTTCCAGAAGGGGCTGCCTGACAGGCAGAGTGTACCCCAACAGCAAGAAGGTGGAGGCAAGGCATCCCAACAAGGGCTGAGCTGAACTTCCTACTACCAGAAAGCAATAACTGGACACAAACCACACTCATCAAGTGACAAAAAACACAAAGAGGGGGGTTCAAACTATGGGAGATTAAGTAAAGACAAATTACCCTTCTTCCCCTCTTGCCCTCTCAGGACCCAATACTAGAGAAGTTTGACCCTGAAAAGGAAGAGGGAACTATCCCCCCTCTTCGCTGGACACCACACACACACACACACACACACACACACACAAGCACCTCCCCACCCTGAAACCGGCTGCAGTGATTGGAGGATTGAAGGCTGACCAAGGCCCCTCCCCCCTCCAAGTCCCCAGAGCAGAAACTGGATCCCAAGCCTGGATGAGAGGAAGGGGGTGTAAGTGATGTGAACCAGAAATGAGACAGGAGTTCCTAACGGACCTGAGCAGACTTCTAATACTAAAAGTCACACTAAAGCTGTGGGATCTATCTAGGATCTCAAGAAGGAAGGGAAAAGGGAAATTTGATAGAAATTGGTTACAAGATGGTCATATTAAGGCTCCACTGAGTGGAGATTCCTCAATCGATCGATTACAATTCTGTTTCTCTAACTGGAGCCCTTTAGAGGGGCAGCACAAGGCATGGGGTAAGAAGGTTTGGAGTCAAGACAGGTTTGAACAGTACTGAAATCCATTTTTGTGTGATCCTGAACAGCTTTCTTTTTTTTTTTTTTTAAGATTTTATTTATTTATTCAACAGAGATAGAGACAGCCAGCGAGAGAGGGAACACAAGCAGGGGGAGTGGGAGAGGAAGAAGCAGGCTTCCAGCGGAGGAGCCTGATGTGGGGCTCGATCCCAGAACGCCGGGATCACGCCCTGAGCCGAAGGCAGACGCTTAACCGCTGTGCCACCCAGGCGCCCCCTGAACAGCTTTCTTAAGCTTCCAAATCTCTCTTTTCTGATCTGTGAAGAAGAATAGTGGTACTCCCTCTCACAGGGCTATGCTGAAGTCAAGAAAGACTGCAGGCAACAGGGAGAGGAGACATGGCGGCAGACAGCTTGAGGCCTCTGTGATCTCCAGTTAGGGGCCCTCTCTCCATATAAAAGCCCACATCAGACTCCTGATTGGCCCTTCTTGGTGTCCTGTCCACCCCCGCTCAATTGTTATGGCCTGAGGTACTTTTGTCCAGGCCTGGTCGGTTGTCCGTCTCCACTAGAACCCATGGGAATGGAGGTGGGACCGGTGCCCAGAGAATAGGGAGGAGACTGTTCCCTGAAGAAGGGGACAGGGAGCTGGACAGCTCAGAGCAACAGATGCCCACTACAACTATCTTGTTGATTTCACCTTTCCCTTCCTCTCTTGGTTGCCTAGGAAATGAACACATCAGAGAATTTAAATGAGGATAGAACTTAATCCCCTCATGCTGGAGATAAAGGCCCCAAGGCCCAGTAGGATGAGCCAGTTGCTAAAGGCTCTACAGGTTATTTGGTGCCTCGGCAATCGTTTTGGACAAAGCTGCAGAAATCTGGACGCTCGGGAATGAAAATCTCAAAGGCTGTCTCCCTTTCTGGGTAGGGCTGGGAGACAATAAGATTCAGTCATGGGGAACTTGCCTCACTGATCTGCCTGGGGAGATTTATTGCCTCATGTGGATTGTGCCAGGCTCTATGGGCGTGGGTGTCATTTACACAGAGAACATTCTAACTCCCACCAGCCCTCCTAAGGTTCCTCCAAGGAGAATTCCAGTGCATGCCCATGAACAATGCACGAGAGTATTTTTCAAATTGAAGATCAGTCAAGAAATTGATTGAGTTGGGTGAAAAGCAGACTTTTTTTTTTAAGACATAGGCTAGAGCGGAAATTATATTAAGGGGTAGATGTAGTTTCATGAGATAGTCTCGGTTGCAATTTTATATATAAAGCCACTGGCTAAAAGCTTCCTCCTCTTCCCATTCCTGGCCCCCAACAGTATTATTCCTACCCCCTTTTTAAGGGAAATCCAGTTCATTCCACAAATGCATATGGAATGCCAAGCATGCCGGATACAGATGACGATGACACAGTTTTTGTCCTTGAGGGACTCTCAACCCAGTGGGAAATGGCCTCCAGTGCAGAGTAGAGACAAGGAGAAAATGAAGAGTCAGAGGGTGACAGATTACAGAAAAACAGTCCCTGGGCAGGGGCATAAGGGAGGAGGGGGACCTTGTGTTTTCTATTCTATACTTTGAATTTGTTGCAATGAACATGTATCGTTTTGGCAATTTTAAAAGCCAGGTAAAAAGATAAAGATACAGGAACGAATAAATCAATGAAATGCAACGTGAAAGTCCTAGCCTGAGGGAAGGAAAAGAAACACATTTAGCAACAGCGCTACCAAACTTGGGCCCGTTTAGTCCTTTTAGTACGACACAAGTATCTCTTGATCCTCATTCTAAACGTGGAGAAATCAAGACCCTACGAGGTCAAGCACTTTGCCCCAGTTCACCAGCTGGTAAAGGACAGAGCCCAGGGCATTTCTGCTACAGCCTGTTTCCATTTGGCAACTAAGAAGAGGGGTCAGAAACAGAGGGACAATGACTCCAAGAACTTTGTTCTTAAGCTTTTGTAAATACTCAGAGTCTGTTATCTTGTTCTTCCTTATTTTTTTTCAGCGATTAACAGTTAATCTCTTACATAAAAAAGGATCTTTGTGTTTTGGGAGGCAGAAGGAAAAGCTTGCTGGGGTAGCCGGTCCTGGGAAAGGGGGACGGTGGCCAAAGGCGGGGGAGGAGGGGAGCTCCAGTGCACGAGAGGAGGAGGGAAGCAGAAAGGCGAGCAGGCAGAGTCTTGGGCCCACTCGGCCTCCCCCAGACCCTGCGAGGCCTGGCACTCCTCACAGGGTCCCTGCTGCAAGCGGGGGCTTCCCAGCAGCCCTTGCCTTGTGGGTCATCAAGTCTCTTAGATTTGAGTGATAGGCTTCCCTCTCTCCAACTTGCCAGCTTTGGTACCTGAGTCCCTGAGCCCGTATACACTGTGACAACCCTGCCTTACCTTCGTGGTTCGACCTGCGCCCCAGCCTCCTTTCTTCCCTGGACCAAGGGGTCCAGGATGTGGTCTTGTTTAGTCCCTTCTTCCCCACCATCCTCTACGGATTTCTCTCTCTGCAGGAAAGAGAAGGGAAAGAACAAGAAGACAGTGACTGGTGTTGGATGGAGACACAGTGGAACTAAAGAAATCTGAGTGTCCTCTAGAACTCCCAGCCCTGTTATGTCCATCACCATCATGGTTACCGATCATGTTTATTGAGCTCTCGCCATGGGCCAGGCATCAGCTCATTCGGCACTCCAGAATGTCCCAGAGTCCCAGGTCACACAGGCGATCCCTGGCCAAGCTAGCCCCACAGTGTGCCTCCTGAGCTGTGCCTGAACCCCCAGGCGGGGCATCCTGCCTCCTGTAGTCCTGTCCCAAAGGAGAACAATTTGTCCTCTGGCCACAGAGCCTGGAAGCCTACCGGGTTAAGACAAATGCTTCCTCCCCTTTGCTGCCCTGGCATTCCACTTCCTGCGCCGGGCACATCCTTTTATGGGCCTGGATCCCCTCATCTGATGCTTTCTTTCATCCCCTCCTCGGGCTTAATCAAGTGTCTCTCTCAGGTAGAAAATGACACAAGGTCCTCATGCCCCCACTTGTTGGGATGACCTGAGTTGGGATTTGAGCCAAGGTACCATCTCAGCTAACCCCATGCTTGGGCTGTGCCTCTGTGGAGGAATGACTGCCCCTTCTCTCCCGAGACAATGTAACAGCACAGATAGAACCCGCAAATGCTCAGGGTTATTGCAGACTTACAGATAGCTGGGGAACAGGCACTGCATTGCTCCCCACCAGGCCCTTGAAGCCCAGGACCTGGGCATCATCCGAGAGACTTGTGGGGTCATGACGGCCACAGGCTCTGAGCTCCACCAGCAGACGGGCAGCTTCTCTGGCAGCAGCCCCCCATCTTGGACACCCAGAGGTTGAAGAGGACTAAGAAAGCAGCCTGGGAGGATCGCAGCCTGTGGGGAGTGGTGCTGGGGATCCCAGGTTACTATTCAGGACCTTGTTCACCATTGGATCCTCAGCCTCAGCACCATGCCAGGTACAAAAGAAGGGACGATAGACCGAAGGCTCTCTGCCTGCACAGAACCGGAAAGGAGTAGGCTCAACCCTGGGGTGTGTGTGTGTGTGTGTGTGGACATGCTGCCATAGAGCCCAGAAAGAAACTGTGGGGTCCAAAAGTCATGAATGGAGTGCTTTGAGCTGCTCGGGAGTCAGGTGTCAGACCCATTGGAGAATGGCTTCCACCTGACTCCTTACTTGTGAATGGAGACAGCTCAGGTGAGTAAGGGCTTCCACCCTGGGGCAGAGAAACAGGTCTGACCCCCAAAGGAGACAGACTTCTCGTTTGCACATCACTTTCGACAGTTCTCTCAGCCTGGTCCATGGAAGGCACACATTTGTCCAGGCTTCCTGACTCTTCACACACATAGACCTCCATCTCTATATTGTCCCCACCACTCGGTAGGAAAGGTCTTTCAACTCTGCAGATGAGAAAGGTTAAATGCCCTCATCAGGGATAGAAGCCCGGCAGGGAATGAACCTGGACGCCAGTCTGGACCTCGGGTACCTCCTCAGACATTTTCCAAGTTACAGAGCTTTTAACTTTGGTGGAGAGATTCTTGTCTCCTCTGCTGGATTGAAGGCTCTGTGTGGGCATTCGTTGAATCTGTGGTTTTTGTTTTTTGTTTTTTTAAAAAGATTTAATTAATTTATTTATTTGAGAGAGAGAGCGCACAAGCTGGGGGAGCAGCGGGCAGAGGGAAAGGGAGACGCAGACCATAGCAGGGAGCCATAGCAGGGCTCTATCCCAGGACACTGGGATTATGACCTGAGCCCAAGGCAGAAGGTTAACTGACTGAGACACCCAGGGGCCCCTGCTGAATCTGTTCTATTCAGCTAAGGATGGATATGCATGCAATGGTGGATGAGCGGAATTAAATGAACTAAATTAGCAGAGACTAATTCTTCCTACCGGACCCTCACTATTCCTCCTACTTTTACCCAAGTTTCTCAAAAGCTTATTTTTTCCTTCCCTTTGTTGGCTTCTGTCATTGGACTCAGTGCATAGGAGAGAGCTTCTGAGCACAGACTGTTTGAAAAGAGCAAAATAAAAATAGCCGACTGGTCGATAATAGAGTGGTAAAGTCTCTAAGTACCATGGGGGAGGGCATTAGTCTTAAGGCTGGCTGGGAAGAGATGAGGTGGGGTGGGCAGAAGCCTGAGAGCTCGGCTTGTTCTGAGGTGATGCAGGCGGCCTCCTCCTGGTCGGTGGAGATGGGAGGGAGCAGCCAGTCAGAGGTTCTGCTTTCTGCTGTTGTCTTGGCCAGTGCCCATCCCGAGGCTCCCGTTCCTCACCAAACTGGCCGGCTAGATACTCACTGTGGAATAGGAAGTGAGGCACATACCTGCAAGGGACGGCTTGGGTCTGGCCTAGTATGCAGAACTCCCTGCTGGGAGTGCTGAGCTAAATCGGGCCTCTGGACTACCACATCTCCTCCCTAACACTGTAAGTGATTGTTCCTCTCTGCTTAGCTCTTTCTGGCTGGTATTGATTGTTGCTTTTATTGGCAAACAGTATACCACGATAAAAATAAAACACAAGTGTTTGTACAGGGAGAGAGTAAAATGGATTCTGTGTCTCCATGGCTGGCAAACAAACTTGTTCTGAGACCCAGTGGTCAGCCTGGTACCTGATTCTCCTCTCAGTGCACCTCTGCAATTATTGTAAGGACGTTTGTCTGTCTGTCTCTTCCCCCCTGAAAGGGCAGGCGGCTGCGGTCTTCCCCACACCTCCTGACTGCTTGGTGCTCACTTCATAGCTGCCAACTGACACCAAGGTAGGGCCCTTCAGGAAGCAGTCATTTCAGGGCCAGGCCTGGCGCCACACCTCTCAGCTCATTTTCACATGCCTCTGCCCCAGCGGGCCAGTCACCACAATTTGGGGTTAGGGGTTTGGTCTGGTAGGGCAGGCAACAACAACATCAGCTACATAGAACATTCAGAGTTGTTCCGTCCTGTTCAATGCCTAGGCCAGTTGTTCCCATAAGCTTGGTGAGGTGGTGCCCTATTATCATCCTTAACCCCATTTTATAGCTGAAAGACGCTCCGGTGTGCCTTACCAGTCACACAAGCCTCTTCTTAAAATTGCAGTGTGGAGGGACCCCAATTTGTGCCTACCTTCAATTTCTTCATCCGTTATATGGACAAATAACACTACCTCTTAGGGTTGTTGGAAGGATTCAATCAATATTACCCATGCATTTACTTGTTTACGGTCTGTTTTCTGGTCTAGACTGTAAAAAGCGGGCAGGGACTCTGGCTTATTCACTGCTGTATTGTCAGAGCCTGGAACAAGTGTCCGCCCGGCACATAGTAGGTGCTCAGTATTTGTGTCCTAAATGGAAATGACAGGAGAAAAGCCTAGGCAAGACCCTGATACTTCTGTCTGCGAGTACATTCTATATCCTTAGCTCCCCAGATTCTCCTCCAACCAGGCAGCCGGTGGCCAAAGGGTCTCGGCCTGGGGGCTAGGCCCGGGGGAACCTAGTTCTGGCCTTGGGACAAGATCAGCAAAACTCCCGGGCCAGAAAAGTCTCCAAGGGTCAGTCTGTAATGCCGGTGGACCTGAAGGCCTCCGTCAGGCCTCAGCCCTCAGGTTCCCCTTTCTCTTTTTATATGGGGGAGAGGGAAGCATTTTTCCCGCCCCAGCACAACGCGGTGCTGCTGCCGAGGTTCCAGCGGAGAAGGGCCACCCTGCCCCAGGCAACAGTCCTCTGGAGAAGGAGCCCGGCACGCGACGCCCGGCTAGACTGCAGCGGACGACCGGCGAGGCCAGGCGTGCAGGCCCGGCGGAGGAGAGCGGGCCGTACCGACGCCCAGAGGGCGGAAAGGCCTGCGGGAAAGGGCGTGCGCGGAGCAGGGCGGGGCGAGCGTCCGCCCGCGGCTCCCGCGCTCAGGCGCCGCTCCACCTTAAGCTCGGGACCCCCTTAAGGGCGGGCACTGGAGCCGCGCGCCCGGAGGCGGGGTCTCCCATGCAAATGAGGGGCGTGGGTCGGCGGGGCGGGGCGGGCGGGGCGCTGACCTGACGTCAGGCCGGCGGCCCGGGCAGTTGGCTCGGCGGCGGCGAAGCGGCAGGAGCGGCGGCGGGAGCGGGGCCGCGCGGCGGGGCGCGGGGAGCGGCGGCGGCCGAGCCGGAGCAACATGGCGCCGGTGGGCGGGGGCGGGCGCCCGGGCGGCGGGCCGGCCCGAGGGCGCCTCCTCCTGGCGGCGCTGCTGCTGCTGGTGCTGATGTGGGCGCGGGGGGCCCGGGGCCAGGGCGACCCCCAGCGGGGCGCCATCCTGGGCATGAGGCTGGCGAGCTGCAACAAATCGTGTGGGATGAACCCGGATGGCATCATCTTCGTGTCCGAGGGCAGCACGGTGAACCTGAGGCTGTACGGCCAGAGGCTGGGCTCCATCTCCAGCAACCTGATCTCCTTCACCGAGGTGGACAACTCCGAGGCCATCCACAACTCCACCAACTGTCCCGAGCTCACCAAGGACCTCGTCGTCCAGCAGCTGGTCAACCTGAGCCGCGGGAACACGTCCGGGATGCTGGTGGTGCTCACGAAGTTCCTCCGGAGGAGCGAGAACATGAAGCTGTATGCATTGTGCACCCGGGCCGGGGTGGACGGGCCCTGGCAGAGGTGGACCGATAAGGACTCGCTGCTCTTCATGGTGGAGGAGGCTGGGAGGTTCCTACCCCTCTGGCTGCACATCCTCCTCATTATGGTGCTGCTGGTGCTGTCGGGCATATTTTCTGGCCTCAACCTGGGGCTTATGGCCCTGGACCCCATGGAGCTGCGCATCGTGCAGAACTGTGGCACCCAGAAGGAGAGGCGCTATGCCCGTAAGATCGAGCCCATCCGGCGCAAGGGCAACTACTTACTCTGCTCGCTGCTTTTGGGAAACGTGCTGGTCAACACCTCCCTCACCATCCTTCTAGACAACCTCATTGGGTCTGGGCTCATGGCGGTGGCCTCCTCCACCATTGGCATTGTCATCTTTGGGGAGATCGTACCTCAGGCCCTGTGCTCCCGACACGGCCTGGCTGTGGGTGCCAACACCATCATTCTCACCAAATTCTTTATGCTACTCACCTTCCCCCTCAGTTTCCCCATCAGCAAGCTCCTGGATTTTGTTTTGGGCCAGGAGATTCGCACCGTTTACAACCGGGAGAAGCTGATGGAGATGTTGAAGGTAACGGAGCCCTATAACGACCTGGTGAAAGAGGAGCTAAATATGATCCAGGGTGCCCTGGAGCTACGGACCAAAACTGTGGAGGATATCATGACCCAGCTCCAGGACTGCTTCATGATCCGCAGCGATGCCATCCTGGACTTCAATACCATGTCGGAGATCATGGAGAGCGGCTATACCCGCATCCCCGTGTTTGAAGACGAGCAGTCCAATATTGTAGATATTCTCTATGTCAAAGACTTGGCCTTCGTGGACCCTGATGACTGCACCCCCCTCAAGACCATCACCCGCTTCTATAACCACCCAGTGCATTTCGTCTTCCATGACACCAAGTTGGATGCCATGCTGGAGGAGTTCAAGAAGGGTAAGGCCTGATGGAGCTCTCCCTGTTAGCCGGCTTTGTGATGCCTCTCGTTCGCTTGCCTGTTTTGTGTTGCCTGGTCTTAGCGTTTCGGTGTGACTGTCTCTTTGCCCATCACTTCCTGTGCCTCTGAGGTGAGTGGTATTTGGGGCAGCAGGAACAGTTCGCAAGCATGTGCCATCTGCCGGGTACTGGGCTTTGTGCTTCAGGTGAATCGGAGCCGAGACACGCTTGTGCCCTTGGAGGGATAGAGCAAGGCCTCAGGGAGCTCCTGAAGCAGGACAGAGTAAGGCCCGTGCCTTAAAAGAGGCCATGGAGATAAGAGTGTGGGGCCCCGCATCTGACTGGGGTGAGGTGGAGAAGGGGCCGGGGACCTGGGAAAACCTTCACTAGAGGGAGGGAGCATTGAAGGAGAGCCTGAAGATGTGGGGAGACCTGGCACCTGAGTGGGGAAGCAGAGGCTGTGCTTGTGGCCCAGCAGGTGGTCCTGTTGAGCTGGGTTTGAGCTCTGCTGCTTGGTGGTCAGTGGGGAGAGGCTGAGTCATCTGGGGCCTTGGGAAGCGCCTGAAGTCAGGGTGGTGCTTTTGCCTGGAGCTTGGAGCTGTCGGAAGTTTTTGAACAAGAATGATGTTTCTGGAGTTCCTAACCCACAGAAGCTGAATTGGGAGGTCTCTGGTTGGCTCCCCACTCAGAGCAGTGCCAAGTAATGCTTTCGCCGATTTAGCAGAAGCTAGCAGATCAAGTTTTGGTTATTGTTCTGACTTTTCCCAGGCGCCAAACATAAGCTTCCCTCCTGTGGTCTGCTGGAAATCTTTAGCTGGCCTCACAGTGCCTTGTGTTTTTTTTCTCACATGGGTTCTTGGCCAGTTCTCAGGTAGTTAGAGAGGCACTTGGAGGTTTTACTCATCAGCCTCAAAGCTCAGGGCACACACCCCTTTCCTTACTTCCAGCAAAACTTTCCTCCCACCTCTGCCACTCAGAAGTCCTCAGTGGCAGTAAACAAGCCAATTATGGAGTAAAACCCTCCTAGGCCAAAGGGAGTGAGGAGGCAGAAAGGGAAGCTCTTTATAAAGGAATGGGGGAGGGGAGGGAGCACATCTTAAATCCAGGACTTTGCTTCCCTTCCCCATAGGTAGAGCTCCTGCTGGCTTTAAGGCAGCCTGCCAGCCCAGGGCTGGGAGCGACTTCTGCACTCCAGAGGGGAGCAAGCTTCAGATGCTTGTCAGTCGATTATTTCACGAGAGGAGGGGAGAGCCAGGAACTGGATGGGTCAGTGGGGATGGGGTGGGATAGGTAGGAGCAGGCCTTGCCAGATTTGCTCTGATCAGGGCCTGAGTGGGTTACTGCTATCCTTCCTCCCTTTTTCAGAGGGGCAGACAGAGTGAATCTCACCATCAGCACTGAGAAGGACTTGAGTAACAAAGTCCAAGTGCGAGACAGCCTGGTAAGGTGGCCTCATTGCAGAGACTGAAGGGACATGGACATCTGGTGGTGATGGCACCGTGCTAGGGGAGCTCTGCAGATGGCGGGCCCAGGAACCTGTTTCTCCCAGGTAGCCCATCCTGGAGCAGAGCAGTGAGGATCTATGCCCCACCCCCACCCTGCAGCCTCTTGGCCCTGAGGACTTCTCCCATGTTGCTTGGTCAGGAACCTGGTTAGGACTCACCAGGGCGGCTTCCTGCTCACCACCTCTATGGTCTTTGGGACTGTTGCTGGTGACACACCCAACAAGCACGTTTGCATCGTTCAGCTTGGATCTGGAGCCAACCGGTATGGATTGGCTTGGCCAGGCTTCCCAGCCCCTGATTGGGAGGGCTGAGCTCTTGTCAGGTGGGAGCTTCCTGGGTTTTGGCAGGGCCGTCTTTGCACTTATCTGATAAAAAGAAGTACCGCTTCAGGAAGCTGGGAGAACAGAGCTAGCATCTTTCAGGCCAGAGCACTCTGAGTGGAATTCTCCAGATGCACATTTTAGTTCACTGGAGTCTCCTTAACAGAGGCTGGTGGTCTGAGCTGGAGCCCTAGCCCTAGCCCTGGAGGGGGTGGTGCTAATTCCATGGAAACACAGGCACAGTCTACCCAGTGCAGCATGAAGCCATGGAGATGTGAGTGTGATATGATGGCCACCCCTCATGGATACACCCTGGCGTTTTGTGGTTCCATCCTAGCTCATGGCCACCCTGGGCTGCCCGCAGTATGGCCTCTCCCAGATCTTTTCATCTGGCATTTACCTTTTTAGTGTGAGGCCCTCTTGGACATGGCAAACACTTTACGTCTTCATCTTAAAAGCTTCTCTTTACAAATCTGGTGTTTGGAAGGCTCCTTTTGTAGCTAAGAAAAGCAAGTGAGCAGGGTTAGCATGGCTACATTGTCAGCAGCATCAAAACGAGCTGGGGGCCTGCCGGCGTAGCCGAGCATCTCCCCAGAGTCCTTCCTATGCTTTCGTGGACTCTCCAAGTTCGGTAAGGGCCCTGACCTCTGCCAGAGTCTTTCTGCTCGGGGTGTAATCCTCTTTTAAGGTCATTTTATCTCCTCCTTGCTCCTCAGCATTGTGAGCTCCTCGTGGTAGGGACCAGACCTTATCAGTGTTTTCCACCACTTAGTGCCTGGCAAAGAGATGGGTCTTTACTAAATGTTTGTTAAATGAATGAATGAATGAATGAATGAGCAACTAATGAATGACTGGCAAGCCCTGCCGGCCTCCTTGCTGTTCCTTGAACACACCAGGACACTCCCACCTGAGGGCCTTTGCCCTGGCTGTTCCTTCAGGCCGGAATGTTTTTCCCCAGATGTTGTAGGCCTCACTCCCTCCCCTCCCTCGTGTCTGCTTCAGCTTCACCTTCTCAGTGAGCCCTTCCCGTTGCCCTATTTAAAACCATAACTTCCCATCCTCCGTGACCTTCCTGATCTCCTCTACCCTGTGCTAATTTTTCTTTTTCTCATAGCACAAATCACTTTCTGACAACTCCATAATTTACACATTTACTATGCTGTTCATTGTCTGTCTCTTCCTATTAGAATATTAAGTTCCAAAGAGCAGAGCTCTTTGTATTGTTCACTGGCGTATCCCTAGCCCCTAGAATAGTTCTTGGCACATAGGAAGATAAGATCATAATAAAAGGTCACAACGAATGATCTGTTAGATTTGGGACAGAATTATCCCCATTCCATACTGTTAGAATTTCGAGGAGCTGATATCCAGGGGACTTGGTATTTCTAGTTGCACCGAGGAAGACAGGGCGGGCTCCTACGATGACGTGTATATTAATGGTTCAGGGACTGAGAAGCAGAGTTTGGGGTCTTGAGTGTGATACATGGTTTCCCTTTGCCTCAGTTTCTGTGAATAAGCGGGTTTTGACCGTCAGGCGTATACATAGCTTCTTCACTCATTAGTGTGAGTCATGAAGATGCTTCTACACACACTTGGCGACGGGCTCCGGGCGTCCTGCAGGCATGGGCTGAGCTTCCCTTGGAGACTAAGGCAGGGGTTACAGTGTCCCAGCTGCTTTGCCTCCCAGCTCAAGGCATTTATCACTGGGTATTTATTGAACCTCATACTCTCTGTGCAAGACACGGAGCTAGGCATCACAAGACCTCAGGAGTTAGACCATCTGGTTGGCTAGAGCTGTAAGGCCACGGAGAAGCTCATGCCCTTTGACCTTGGTTCTTCGACTTACACCTTGCCTAGAACTGTTTGCGCCACTGGGCGTTGTGGCCGGCCTCGTCTGTAGCTCAGGGTCTTAGAACAAAGGCTCCCTGGGCTACTCCTGGCCCAGTTGCATTTTTCTTTTACCAAAGATGCCCTCCCAGACTCTGGAGGCAGAGTAATGAATAAACTCTCCCAAGTAGAAGTCAGAAGACCCAGCCCCACAATGAAGCCCACCTTCCAGCTTCCCGCTGTCCCTCGGCCTGTGGCATTCCTGCTCCTCCCAGTCACTGAGCTCATCTGTGGTCGTCTTATCTTTCCCCACCTCCTTTATAACCGGCTAGCCCCCTGTAAAGACTTGGGTTTAAACTCCACCCAGCTTGGTCTCCGACCCATGAGGTGACTTTGGACCTATTACTGGCCTCATAGAAAGTTAGTGTGTTTTTATTTTGAAGGGGAAAAGGCTAGCAATATTTTCACTGAAAACTCCTCCCATATTTCCATCTGTGCAACACATATCACACTTCTCCCACGTACTTTTTTCTTCCTGAAACAACTTTATCAAGTCAAGAAAAAACAGTGCATAATTTTTGCCTTCACGTTTGGTTCCTACCATCTGACACACTTTCAGTATCTTATTTCCCTCCATTTGCTTGTTCATTCGTCTGTTGCAACAAACATCTACTTTTTTTGAGGCCTGTGTGTCAGACAACTGTGCTTGCTGTTGGGAGTCAGAGAGGACTAAAACAGCCCTGTTGACAGAACTCACAGTCTAGCAGGGAGACAGAGCTTGTAAACAAAGCTTACTGTTCCCAGTTCAGGTAGGCGCAGTGGGGCCGAGGAAGGCCTAGGCCCGAGAGATGCTTCTGAAGTCAGAATAACAGGACTCGGTGGTCGTTTTGGAGATGTTGGAGTCAGGGCCAGGAAGCAGTTGTGAACATCTGAGGTTTCGAGCTAGGGATTCGGGTTGATGATGATGTCATTTAACAAAAGTGGGGAGAGGAGGAAGCAGAGACAGTTTGGAGGGTTGGGGGGGGTAGTGGTGGCAAATAATAGCGATGTGACCCTTTATTGGACTCCTCTGTGCTCACCAGAGCCTCTCACACTTAAATGTGCACCCGAACTGCCTAGATGTGAACCGCAGAGGTGAACTCAGTGGGTCTGGGGTGTGGCCTGAGAGGCTGTATTTCTGGCAGGCTCTCCGATGATGGCCACGTTGCTGGTCCTGGGCCACACAGAGCAGCTCAAGGGTGAGGTCCGTCCAGGCAGGTGTGCAGCTGAAAGTGCCCATGTGGGACTCGGGGGTAAGGCCAGGACCAGGATTAAAGGTTTGAAAGTCAGCCGAGAGCCGGCCGCACGCGGGAAGCGTGTAGAAGCCCCGTTAAAGTGGCTCCTTGGAGAGATGAAAAAGAGCCAAGCAGGCGTGGTTTGGGGAGCCTCCTGGGGAAGCCAGATAGGGTGAGGGCCAAGCACAGACTGTGGGGACGGGACATTACGCCACAAGATGCTGGGAGAGGACAGCCTCTGGAGCGGAGAGGGAAGGCAGCCACACACCTGGTCTGCCACAGCTCCACCTGGAAACAGTCTCCAGCTGAGCTGGTGATAAGATCTTGAGAAGCTGTCCCGGGGGCAAGTGTGTCTGAGAGAGTGACAGGAGCTGCCTGCGAGGGCAGAGGTGCCAGCCAGGCCGCTGACAAAACACTGGCCAGGCTCCTGGTCACTTTTTCTTCGCGAGGTGCTCGTGGGCATGGAGCCTGGCCGCGGGGGATGGGGTGATGCGCTGCTGGCCCGCGGGCAGCTGCACGTCTTCCCCTCGCTGGCCTCGCTCAGCCGGTGCTCGGGCTTCCGTAGAGGAGCCCGGACTGAGCGCAGTTTCCACGGCCTTCTATTGACAGATCTCGTCCTAAAGCTCTTACTTGTGCCCCGGAAGGCGCTGCCTTGTGTCTAAGCCCAAATAAGAGCTTAGATCATCCCGAGATCACGCTAGTGTTCACTTTTCAAAAGTCTTAATATTTTCAATTAGAAAGCCCAGCTCCAGAGTTTTCCTGAACACCTCTGGTCAGGACAGGAGGTACTGAACAAATGTTTAACCTTGAAAATACTCGAGTGCACAGAAACACAAAAACACAGGACTGTGTCCTGCAGGAGAAATGGGTAAGGGGCAGGGCCTTCCAGAAAGCGGACGCCTTTCTGGTCAGTAGAAGTCAGGGAAGACACTCCTAAGGATCCAGCTGGATCAGCAAGGGTGAATAGACACGACGTTTTTCCACTTCTGTGCCCCTTGTTCTGGGAGAACTTGGACAAGACCACAGGATGAGAAATGAGCTTCTCAGTCGTTGGTACCAGCTTCGGGTAAAACTGCTTCCGCATGTTGTGACTGCTTCTCAGGCCTTCCAGTGGCTGTGAAAGTTACGGAATTTGCCAGGGGTGCCTTAGATGGCCCTCAACTAAGATGAGGGGGCCCGGCTGCCGTTTGATCCAGCCCCCTCCTCTCCTTCTCCGAGCCTCTCCGTCTGCTGTCAGGCACAGCCCTGCGCCAAGGTGCTGGCCCACCCTGTCCCTCAGGTTACCCCTCTCGTCACACCTGAGTGTGCCAAGACATCCTGTCGTAAAAGGCTTTGTGGCTGCGTAAAGGACTCCTGGTCCATTTCAGACTGGAGTCTGGACTCCCAGGTCTATTCTTGTTCCATTTGTTACGCGATTTTCTCTTTACTAGTGGTTATTATAAAAAAAGATACATCTCATCGTCAGACCTTTAGAAAACACACAGATCTAAACAAAACAACCCATGAGGCTGTCATCTGGAGAGAACTACTTTTAATATTTTGATTTATTACAATAACCTTTTCAGAAATTGTCTCTAAAAGTCATGTCACAAACAGCAAGATCAAAACCATTTTCATCTCACAGCTGTGTGAAGTTTCCTATTAGCAGCTCATGTGTATTTTTACATTGAAACCATTGTCTACACTGCCCTGCTTTTTGGAACCTAGTTTAGATTGGTTCTTCAGATTTCTCCTCCAATAAGCCAAGAAATCCCTTTCTGTCCCTGGGCTTCCTGGGAGGAGCATCTTGGAGGGTGACCGCAGACGGAGGGCTGGGCAGCACTGTGTGGCTGGTGAAAAGGTGAGCCCAGAGGGCTGGGGTGTGTAGCCTCCAGCCTGGTTTTTTTGTTGTTGGGTTTTTTTGTTTGTTTGTTTGTTTGTTTGTTTGTTATTTTAGCCACCAGCCTGTTTTGCTGGGGGTTAAACTTGGTGTTGCTGGAGCATTCCCCAGAGGTTATAGTTGCTTCCATGCTGCAGGGCCTATTTACTGTGACCTGGGCATGGTTCTTGAAAGACTGGTTTCCCCAGGCTCTCTGGAACGCCTGGTCTCTGCCCAGCGGGCAGCCAGGAGCCACGGTTGGGAGGGGGGGTTGGGAAGGGGCTCCGTTCCCCCCACCCCAGGCAGGCTTACTCCCACACATACATGCATGCCCCTCCCACCAGACAGACACAAGGACAGGCTCACACCTACACACCTACACCCCCGCCCCCACACAGGCTGGCAGACACACCCGGTTATCCCTGCAAGCAGGCTCTCTCACACATGCACACATATGCATGTACGCAGACACGCACAGTCACCCCGAGTCCCATTAGTCCAGGGGCGCCTGCGTGGCACAGTCGGTTGAGTGTCAGACTCTTGATCCCGGGGCTCCGTGCTCAGCGGGGAGTCAGCTTGGGATTCTTTCCCCTTCCCCTGTCCCTCCTGCCTGTGCTCTCTCTCTAAAATAGATAAATAAAATCTTAAAACTAAATACATAAAATTAGTCTAACTCTCATCACACTTCCCTAAGAATAAGTTCAAAAAGTGGATAAAGCTTATGCAAGTGGAGTTTATTTCATGAAAGGCTCAAAATAGTGACTGACTCGTGGTCCCTGCAGAATTCCTCTTTGGTTGCTGGTGAATTGGTCATCCACATTAATGACGGCATCCAGCTCAGAGGGCTGTGGTGAGGACTGCATGAGGTAAGGCATACAGAGTGCTTAGCTCAGTGCCCGGCACCACGGTCCTCATGCAATAAATGTTAGCCATTTTAACAATTATTGTTATTACTATCCAAAGGTGCCCCAGTTGGCGCTGATACCAACCCGCGCTGCGGTGGTTCTCATCTCCTGGCTCAGGTGGCAGGCTGCCCCACTGTCTGGGTGTGGTGCCTTTCTTGGAATTCTGAACACATTGAGGTCAAAAGAGCCCACTGTGTAATTACATGCCAATTCAAATACCATCTTATCTGGGTCCTCGTGTGTATATGAAGGGTAACAGAAGCCAGAGCTTAAGGAAGAAAATGTATGGAAGAGAAACTTAACCCTGAGGAGATTCTCCTCATTTACTGAATTGTGTCCTGCAGATTGGAGAAACGTAAGCCGGCCATGCTGACTGGCTGCACATTTGCCTTCTCGCTGCAGGAGCATAATCTGAGGGTCAGGGAAGCCGGACAGGGCAGGGCTGGAGCCGCATTGGCACCTCTCCTTGGGTTGTTTCATGGCAGGATTCCCCCTTTGTCTGCTCCCTTCCTGCTGTCCCAGTTGGGGAGAGAAGAGGTTAAGATAGAAAAGCAGCAGCGAGTAGAGGGGGATCCAAGGGAGCAGAGATTCCCCAGGAGGCCCAGTCTCCCTGGAAATGCCCCAGACCCAGAGCTCTGGAAAGGCAGAAAGAAGGAAGAAATGCCTTCATTAATGGTTAACCTTTATTGAATACTTAATTAATCTCCCAAATGCTGTAGATAGAAACTGAGACTCAAAGAGTTAGCCTAAGAATCTTTTCCAGACTGACAACTAACTGGCAACCCCAGCTGTTCTCCTACAGAGGCCAAGCTCTTAACCCCTGCTCTGTGTTGCTTTTCAGTAAGATCGTGGATATTAAGAAAGATAGGAGAAGATGGGGAAATTTCAATAATTCCAGGCTGGATAATTTATTGTCAGTTCTAGATTTTTTTTTTTAATTGAGGTACAGTTGAGATGTAACATGAGACTTGTTTCAGGTGTACAGCATAATGATTCCATATTTTAGTAAATGTTTGTTTGCCACAGTAAGTCTAGTTAACTATATCCCTCTACTCACCACACATAGATACAAAATTTCTTTTTCTTGTGCTGAGAAGTTTTAAGGTCTTACTCTTTTTTTTTTTTTTTAAGATTTTATTTATTTGATAGGGAGAGAGAGCATGAGCATAGGGGAGAGGTAGAGGGAGAGGGAGAAGCAGACTCCCGACTGAGCAGAGAGCCCTACCCATCATTGGATCCCAGGACCCTGAGATCATGACCTGAGCTGAAGGCAGCCGCTTTAACTGACTGAGCCATCCAGGCGCCCCTAAAATCTAATCTTTTGGCAATTTTCATATATATGATATAATATTATTAACCGTAGTCACCATGCTGGGCATTACATCCCCAGAACTTCTTTACCTTACAACTGGAAGTTTATACCTTCTGACCACCTTCCCCCGTTTTGCCCACCCCCCACCTCCTGCCTCTAGCAACCACCATGATTTGTTTTAAAGGAAACTTCATTGAAGCAAAGTGCATAAATCATAAGTATACGACTTGATAGTTTTTCACAAAGGAACACCCCTGTGTAACTGTCGCTGAGCTCCGGAAATAGAACATTACCGACACCGTAGAAGTGTGTAGCCTCTAGGGTACCCTCCCAGTCACTGCCCCTGTCCCCCCAATCATCATGGTGAATTTTTTCTGTTTCTGAACTTTTACAAGCGAATCGTCAGTATGTGTTTTTTTGTGTCTGGTGCCTTCTGTGCAACGCGTTGTACGGAGCTGTAGTCCGTTCCTTTTTGTTGCTAGATAGTATTCCATGATAAACTATACTGGGCTGTTGATGGCATTTCAGCTGTTTCCAATTTCGAGCTGTTCATGGCCACTAAAAATGTTCTCGTGCATGTCTTTCGGTGATGCTATGTAGGTATTTCTGTTGGAAATATACCCAAGTGTGGACTTGCTAGGATATAGTGTAGGCACAGATGAGACAGTTTTCCAGAATGCTCTTTGCTCTTACCAGTTTACACTCCTGTCCCCACAGCTGTGCTATTGTCAGCTCTTTATTTATTTATTTCATTTTAGCCAGTCAGGTAGGTGTGTGGTAGTTATCTCGTTGTGATTTTATTCTGCATTTCCCTAGTGACTGATGATGTTGAACACATCTTCGAATGCTTAGTATCCATTATGGGTTAGTGCTTTTTATATCCTGTTTAAGATTCTTTGCCTATACACAAGTTAGGAAGCTGGTAGCCTGTGTTGTTTTCTAGAAGCTGTAATGTTTGTTTTTCACATTTGGATCCGGAATCCTTCTGGAATTTATTTCTGTGTCTGAGGTGTTACAGTCTGATTCTTCTTTTAAATCCACGTGGATGATCCGGCTGGTCCAGTACTGTTTACCGCGAAGACTGTCTTCCCCGCTGAGCTGCGGTGTATGTGTGGGTCTCCCTGGAATCTTCTATCCCATGGGTCTGTTTGTCTGTCCTTGTTCCAGTACTACATTGACATACTTGCATTAGTTTTCTAATAAGTTTTGATATTTGGTAATAATTACTCCGTTCTTCGTTCTTCTTCAAGATTATCTTGACTATTTTTTAGCGTTTTTCCTGAGAATGTAATGGAATTGCAAGAATCTAGAGCTCGACGTGGAGACCTGATATCTTTTTAGTGATGAATCTTCCAGTCCATAGACATGGTTACCCCTCCATTTGTCGAATACCATCTTAATTTCTTTCAGTAATGTTTTGTCAGTTTCTGTGTAGAAGTCTTACACATCTTTTCTTAGATGTATTCCAAGATATTTGGTGATTTTTAAGAGGTGTCTTTAAAATGTTGTTTTTGAGAACGTTGGTTGCACATTGTTCCAACCCGGGTGTGCTGCAGTGCAGTTCTGACGCTCACCACCCCCGGTTAGCCTGAGACCCCACAGGCATCCACATGCTCCCCTCGCTTCACATAACCAATCACAAGCCCCCCCCCCCCACTGGCTATAAATTTAGGGTTCCCATGACCCTCCCCCAGGTTTAATGAGTCACTAGAATGACTCCTAGAATTCAGAGAAGTGCTACACTTAGGATTACAGTTTTATCCTAAAGGATACACATAGGATGAGGTCTGGAACAGCCATGGCTGCAGAGCTTCGCGCCCCCTCTCCGGCGGGGGCGGGGGGGTTGGGATTTTTCAGCCTCTGGGCACATCATTGTGTTTACAGTGAGAAGCACCACTGAGCTCTGGGGTCCAGAGGGCCTTTTTTTCCCTTCCGCACCCTCCCCAGGTGTGGTCCAGAGTTTTTATCAGGATTTCAGTACCTGGGCAGAATGATTAAGTTACTGGCTACACGATTGGACTCAGTGTCTAGCTCGCTGCCTTCCCTGAAGGTAGGTCAGCTCAAAGTTCTGACCCTCTAATGCTTGGCTTTCCTGGTGACCAGCCCTGCCCTGAAGCTATCTAGGGGCCCACCTGGAGTTGTTCATTAGGATAACAAAGCCACTTCTATTACTCAGGAAATTCCAAGGAATTGGGGAGCCAGAGTCCAAGACCAGATGTATTCTTTTTTTTTTTTTTTTAAGATTTTATTTATTTGGCAGAGAGCACTAGCACGGAGAGTAGCAGAGGGAGAGGGAGAGGGTGAGGGAGAGGGAGAGGGAGAAGCAGGCTCCCCAACGAGCAGGGAGCCCCATGTAGGGCTCGATCCCAGGACCCTGAGATATGACCTGATCTAAGGCAGACGTTTAACCAACTGAGCCACCCAGGCGCCCCAGATGTATTCTTTATAATATAACACAAGTATGGATAATTTTTGTATAGGGACCTTAAATCCATTGGCCTTGTTAAATTCACTCATTAATTCTGATAGTTTATTTTAGATTCTTTTGGATTGTTTACACACATAATTATGTTGCCTGTGAATAATGGCAGTTTTATTTACTTATTGCTACAACCTTATACATTTAATATCTTGTTCTTGCTTAATTTCATTGCCTGGGACCTCTAGGTCGGTGTTGAACTGGTGCCTTATTCTAGGTCTCAAGGGAAGGCTTTCCAAATTTGTTAGGAGGTATGATTTTACTGTAGTTTCTTGGTAGATACTCTTTATCAGATCAAAAAGGTTTCCTTCTTTTTCTAGTTTGCTAAGAGTTTTTATAATGAATACATGTTGAATTTTACCAAATGCTTTTTAAATAACTGTTGAGATGATTGAATGATTTATCTCCTTTATTCTGAATTATACCGATTGATTTTTGAATGTTCACCCATAAACACTTATTGCATAACCGGAATAAACCTAACTTAGTCATTATGTATGATCCTTGCCACACATCATTGGATTTGATTTGCCAATATCTTTATTTAGAATTTTGGCATCTGTTCATGAGAGAGAGAGGTCTACAACTGCTTTTTCCAGCCATTAAACAACCAACCACCCAGGAAGACATTACAAGATATCTCTGTTAGGGTTTTTATTTTTGTTTTATGGCAGGAAAAATAATTGTTTAGCAGTTAAGTCCTTTTCCCTCTTCTAGTAGCCCAGTTTGGGTGAGCAAGTTTGAACATATCAAGTAATATTCTTGCCCTCTTCCACCTCTTTCCCTGCTTCTACTTGTAACAGTATAAGCCCACCTCAAATGTTGCTGCAGTTTTTCTCCCTCTTCAGGTTTGGATGTGAGGTCTAGGATGATTTTATAGTTTGTAAACTTTCGGATGTGGTATGTGATTACCAGTTACCAGTGGGGGTTCACCAAAGTAAAAAAAAAAAAAACTTACTTTCTTTCTTTCTTTCTTTCTTTCTTTCTTTCTTTCTTTCTTTCTTTCTTTCTTTCTTTCTTTTTCCTTTTTTTGCGTGTGACGCGGATGGGGTTACTGGGTTAGTTGAGTAGAAAGCTAGCCCTAGCCTTAATGTATCTTGATATCAGTCATCTAAGCATTTAACAGAATTTCCGGTTACGTCTTCATGACAAACAAACATGGGCCATGTGGGCTCATTAATAAAATGGTCCATCTTTTAGACTGATTCGTCTGTAGATTACTAGCTCGTTGCACAAACAGGGCCAAAGAATGGGTGACTCACTGGGCAGTGAGGGAGCTCCGAGTCTGTAAGCAGTTGAGCAGAGAGGTATATTAAGGAAGGGGCTCCTCCTGGGTGGGGGGCTGGGGTGGGAGGCTAGATGGCCAGGAGCCAGGATAACAGAGGACAAGGCCGGAGGTGCTCCTGAGAAGAGAGGACTGGTGGAAAGGGGGAAGCAGTTTGCTGTAAGGGTCCAAAGTCGAAAGGAGGCTGGTGGTGCTGACGGATGGTTGGGGACCCCTCTTGGCACCTCCTAATCTTTCGCTCGCCCCTGCCCTTCCCATGCTCAGGGAGGCATTGTCAGCCCGGCCAGCATTTTCTCTGCACGTCATTTTCTTCTGCTGGGTAAAACAGCTCTAGTTCTGTGCGTTCCTCCCTGCTTTCTCAACTGTCCCTGGCTGTGTCCTCCAGGAGACGTTTCCACAGCCCTGAGGACAAAGAAATCAGCATTAGATCTGACCTCACTCCTTAGATAACCTAAGAAACTCAAAACCCCAAACCTATCTTTTGACCCGGTGATTCTCCTGAAGGACATAGAGAAATAACCAAATATATTTATTACAAAGATTTTCATAATGGCACAAAAAGGAGGGGGACACAATTTAAGAGCCCAGTGGGGTTTGGGATTATTTACACATGTGTATAATGAAATATTATGAGGCTTTTCAATTTATAAAATATTTTATGACATGGAAAAAGAGAGAATGTGAAATATTTACAAATTATTTAATTTAAAAAGTATTTAAAAATAAACCCAAAAAATAGTTATAACAGTAGTTGTCTTTGGAAGGCAGGATTGTAAGTGATCTTAATGTCCTTTGCACTTTTGTTACCAATGTCAGGGGAAAAAAAAAAATACACACACACACACACACACACACATTAGGTGTAAAAATCATTATAAGAAAATTGAGGAAATTAGAACACTTGATGTTAATGATCTTAAGGAATTACATATTTAGTTGTGGTATTGTGTTCTATTGTGGTCTGCGTTTTAAGAGTCCTTATCTTTTAGAGATGCTAACCGAAATGCCTCTAAAATTTATAGATGTTTACAGATAAAATCTGAGATTTGCTTCAAAATAAGCCAGTGAAGTGGGTGGGAGGGAAGAGGAAACAAGATCGGCTGCAGGAGTCGAGTTGTTAATTGTTTTAAGTTCAGTGAAGGGCCCTGAGGGTGTAATTATATTATTTCCTGTACTTTTGTAGATGCTTGATATTTTCCATCATAAAAGGTTAAAAAATTAGAGACTGCTGGCTAAATGAAAAATCAAAGGTACGAAGCCCTGTCCCTGGGTGAGAGACCAGTCTTAGTGTTTCCTGACATCCGCTTGTCAACGGCTTCACCCTTGGGGTGTTTGGGTTAAAAGGAGAATAATATTTAGAGAAGCCCCATTTCTGAATCCCAGCTTCCAATCCCCCATCAAAGTGCGATGATCCTGGACGGGACTTCCCTGAGCCTCAGTTTCCTCCCGTGAATAGTAGATGGGCGAGGGATCGTGCCTGCGCTCCCCTCCTCAGCACATGCTCACCCCCCACTGTTCCATAGCTGAGGGGGAGGTGGGCCCTGAGGGGGACACCCGAGTAGCCCCTCTGAGAGGGGACAGCGAAGGTCTGCCTACCCTTTCCAGGCTTGAAAGGGAGCTCTCCAAACTTTTTTTGTTCATGCCACCCTATTAGGAAAAACGGTTTTAAAAATTTGTACCTCCGTTCATTCAAAAATTGTATATATGTACCGTTTTACTAATACATATGTTTATAAAACAAACACAAAAGCTTTTAAAGACATAAAGGTGAAATAATCATTATTTTAAGATGGCTTGCTAGTAGTTTCTAGCACATACATTATGCTACTTTCTCAAGGCACGAAGTACCCTTGTGGTGGGATTCATCATTACTGACGGCGGCTATAAATCTGTGTTTCAAATCGCTTTCCTGACAAATTTTGAATTATTTTGGCCAACCACTCTCAGCTCCCCGTTGCTGGTGTTCCCCCTGCTGTCTGACAGAGGGCTGGCAGTGGGAGGAGAGGACCAGCTCTGGACTTTGTAGTGCAGTGCTTGCCTTCTTCATGTTCCCTTCACTCTGGGATTTCCTTGCAGGGGTCTTGTTAAGCGAATGTCCATTTTGTGAGCATTGATCTGGTTAAAGGTGCTCACTGTAATCTGTAAACCCGTGTCACCGGGCGCACCACACCTGTAGCTCCTCTCACTTGTCTGGAGAGCGATGGAGTGAGGCCAGGAGCCCCTTCCCATGGGGACTGGCTGCTCAGAGCCCACTGTCAGTCTGTACGTAAACAAAACCTGAAGTCACTTATTTATTTTGGAATACAAATAAATGTGAAGGAGTCTGGGATGGCTACCCTAGAGATCCTGTTCTGGAAGGTTCCAGAGAGGCTGTGTGCGTGTGCAGTGTCAGGCTGTGGTGTTGTCCTGCTCAGAACGGCTGGGCAAGTCTCTTGGTAAGTCTAGAAATGCTTTTCTATTTTGGCAAGTGGGCTGCAGTGTCTGCATTTCCATTTCTCTTTTCCTTGCAGCTGCCCTCCTGTCACTTCCTCTCTTTTTTTCTTCCTGCTTTTCTCAGTTTTTTCCTTTTTGTCTTGCCTTCCGTTTTCCTTTTCCTTCTAAAAACATAGACCAGCTATAGTGGCTGTATTTATTGATGGCTTACTTACTGGGCACCTGCTGTGTGTTTAGCCTTGGATCAGGCATTAAGGAAAGAATCAAGAGCCACCGGGTATAACATGCTGGCAGGAGTGGAAATCGGGAGCCCTACCAGGCAGTTGGAGATTGTGGTCGGATTTGGCCAGCGCACAAACCCTTTGACCTAGTAGCTCCACGGCTGTGGATGTATCGGGATCTCACATGCATCAAATGATGGCGCGCAGGGATTTTCGTGGCAGCGTTGATTGCAGTAGAAGGAACTGGAAACAAGTGTGTGTCCATCAGCAGAAGGGAGAGGGTTAAATCCACCCTGGCATCCACCAGGGGACACTCCACAGGGGAAATAGAGGGAGTTCTGTGCTCCGGTGACATGTTGAGTGTAAACCACAAGGTGCAGAAAGGTGTAATATATTTGTAATTAAAATGTAAAAATAGGGCACCTGGGTGGCTCAGTCCCTTAAGCGTCTGCCTTCTGTTCAGGTCATGATCCCTGGGTCCTGGGATCAAGTCCCCAATAGGGCTCCCTGCTCAGCTGGGGTGTCTGCTTCTCCTTCTGCCCCTCCCTCTGCTCTGATCTCTCTCTCTCTCTATCACGCTCTCTCTCTCTTGAATAAATAAATAAAATCTTTTTTTTTGAAGATTTGAAGATTTTATTTATTTGACAGAGAGCACAAGCAGGGGGGAGTGGCAGGCAGAAGGAGAGGTAGAAGCAGACTCCCCACTGAGGCTGAGCAGGGAGCCCGATATGGGGCTTGATCCCAGGACCCTGAGATCATGACCCGAGTCGAAGGCAGATGCTTAACCAACTGAGCCACCCAGGCGCCCCAAATAAATAAAACCTTTAAAAAAAAAAGTAAAAATAAAGTAATACATTTGTTGTAGAAACTTTCAGAAAGGAGGATAATGATTGGGAAATGAAAGGCCCCCTTTTCCCACCACTCAGAATGTGAATATTTTTGGTGTGTTTTCTTCTATTAAGTCAGCAGTGAACCAGCTATATTGCTTTCTCCCGCCCCTCAATATGAGACATCATTCTTATCCTTTCTGATTATAAATGTAAAAATAAGAAAGTAATACGTGCTGATTTTTAAATGCGTTAAGCAAAAGCAGAAGAAACCGGGGTAGTTCACGTATTTTCTTGTTTTGTAACTTTTTGCTTTACGCAAATGGTGAACCGCTATCTCTTTAAATAAATTTCTGTCTACATCAGCCTGATTTTTAGTGGCTGCAGTACTGTGTCATAAACTACGCTGGACGGACCCTCCTGGGCACAGCTTGCACACCAGCCTAGGTCTTCCCTTTGTATTAAGGTCTTTCCTAGAAATGGAAGAAATGGCTGAGGCTAAGGTCTTGCACATTTTCCATTTTGACATGTGCTGCCAAATCCTGAAGAAAAAAATGTCATTGTTCTCTCCAGTACTGCACTGTTTTAGTCTCTGTGGTCTTACAGTAGATTTTAATTTATATTAAAATTTAGGATCTCCTCAGTGTTCTTTTAAGTTGCTTACTGATTCAGCAGCTCACTCCCTGCCCCTCCCCAGTCTGGCCCTCTCTGCTTAGGGATACTTACGGAAACTTCTTTTTGTATGTTGCTCTCCCACCTGCTTGTTGAGGGGCGCTGGGGTGGGGTGGAGGGTTGTGCATGGGTGTGTCTCCTGCTGCTGTGCTCCTCTGCTTCCTTGCCTACGCATGCCATGCCACGTGCCTCACCTGGGTCTTCTTGCTGGGATGGGCTGCCCCTCCTGCTGGTAGAGGTCAGCACTATTAATAGCTTAATCCTGCCCCTGGCCTGGGTGGAAGGAGGAAAGGGGGATTCCCAGGAAATCAGGGTGCCCTGTCTCCTGCAAGTGCACACCCATGGCCCGTGGCCCCGTCTTCTGGCACCCAGGCCAGCACCTCTCCCCAAGGGAGGTGTCTCAGAGCTCAGGGCCTGTGCTGGAAGCCTGGGAGGTCAGGGGCTGGGATTTGCTGGGGGGACCAGCAAGGAAAAGGCCCAGGACACCATCTGGGGTAGTGGGAATCCCATGTCTGATCTGGGGCCTCTGGATCTTCTGCATGAGAAGAGGCAGCCGGAGCTGGTGAGTAGGGCCCTCTCCGGGACCTTGTGGACTTTGAAATCCAGCACCTCATGTGTTTTTCTTATGGTCTTTGAGAGATTATAAAGTTTTTTTTTATGGGGGGAAGAGGACACAGCAGTTTGCTAAGATGGGCACTGTGGAAGGAGGAGGACTGGGCTCTCTGGGGCCCCTGAAGACCAGCTTGTACGTATCCAGCAAAGAGTCTGGGGGTCTGCTGTGTTCCAGGTGCGAGGTGAGAGGGGATGGGGTTATGGCGTGGAGAGGAGTGAAGTCACTGTGCAGGCCTGGCTGAGCTGGACCCCAGTCGACTATGTAGGCAGCCATTCAAGTGCTGGTGAAGGGTGAAGGGAGAACTGGGGCCGGGCCGGGCTGGGCTGGGCAGTGAGTGCTAAGGGCCCCCAGGGCGGAGCGCCCCAGGCTGGAGCTGAGGGTGGGCAGGTAAAGAAGAAGGGCTGTGGGAGGGACTCAGTCAGCTGCTGGGGCCTCTTACTCTTTGCCCCGTTCCAGGTGGGAGAGGGCCATGAAAGAGGCCTCAGTGTTGCTCTCTGACTGGGAGGAGACCTGGCTGGACAAAGGTCGACGAAGGGCAGAGTGGGCAAGCTTGCCAGCCAGGTGTGGCCAGAGCAGACCGAGGGCGGCTTCAAGGTGCCTCCTTTCCCACAGCCAGGTTGCCCCTTACAGGCAGTGTCTGAGAGTAAAAGTTCCTGGGGGAAGCAGTAGGAGAGTCTTTGTCAAAGTTACTCTAATGGATGTGTTTCTTTCTGATTATAAAATTAATACTATTGACTATGGAAAGGTTGGAATTTCTCTTCAGAAAAGTATAAACAAGAAACAAACCCTCCTGAACCCCCCATACTTTTAGGTTTAGTCATATGAAGCTGACATTTTGGTTGGTCAAAAATAGTCAAATATCAACAATTTCACATGGATCAGCCAAATAGGAGCATTTTGCTACATTTCCTCAGTCATATTTCTTTGAATAAGGACTACTTTGAAAAATGGGGGCTTCTCAGCTTTTGGGGTAGATGTATTATTTACATTTTCATGTTCCATTTCTCACTCCAGCCACCCCCAAAATCCCAGTTATCCAGTTGAATGGACACTAATAATAAAATGAGATAACTCATTAAAATAAAAATTCTGTAGATTTAAATTTCATACAGTGAGGATCATAAATAGAGGTCCTCAGTTGGCCCTTTTATTTTAAAAGTAAATTAAAAATGATTTTTTTTTAAGATTTTATTTATTTATTTGACAGAGATAGAGACAGCCAGCGAGAGAGGGAACACAAGCAGGGGGAGTGGGAGAGGAAGAAGCAGGTTCATAGCAGAGGAGCCTGATGTGGGGCTCGATCCCATAACGCCGGGATCACGCCCTGAGCCGAAGGCAGACGCTTAACCGCTGTGCCACCCAGGCGCCCCCCTAAAAATGATTTTTGAATTACAGAAACTTCTTAATTGCTAAAATTCAAAAGAATTCTTCTTTAATCTTCATTCCTTTCCCCCTTCTCATTGATTACATTTCTCCTAAGGTACATCTGCGGGAACGAGTCATTCATTCCACAAATGTTCATTAAACACTTGCTGCGTGCTACTCACCATTCTGAGTTTTGGGGACACAGACTAAAGCCCCTGTGTCGCAGAAGATGGGCATAAACAATAAATATAATGAATAACCATAATATTTCGTATATTTTAGGTGATTTAATGACTGGGGTTGGGGTGCTAGAGGAGGGGTTTGCAGTTTTCATGGAGGCCCTCAGGGTAGGCCTCACTGAGAGGGCCACATTTGGACAAAGACCTCAGGTGGGGGCAAGCTCCCCAGTTATGTGGGGGAGGTGCAAGCCAGGCAAAGGGAGCAGCCTCTTCTGTGGGGAACAGCAAGGAGGCCTCGTGGCTGACCTGAGCACTGGAGAGAGAGGAGTAGGGACGTAAGAGGGTCAGCACTAAGGGCCCTGAGACCTGGGTCACTGGGGGGGGGGGCTGTTACTTGGAGTGAGACAGGAGCCGCTGGAGGGACTTGGTGAGGCATGAGGTGACTTGACGTCACCCCTCTTGCTGCTGTGTTGAGAGCCGAACTGGCGTCTAGGATGAAGCAGGGAGCTGACTAGAGGCTGGTCTAGCTATCTGGGTAAGAAGGAGATATGTGTGGCCCAGAATGGGACAGTGGCAGTGGAGGCTGCCAGAAGAGGCTGGATTCTAGGTGTCCGATGCAAGCAGAGCTAACAGGGTCTGATAGAAGTGTTAAGAGAGAGAAGAGTAGAGAAATAGAGGAGGCAGAGTTTACTCCCCCATGGCCTGACCTACTGGACAGACAGAGATGGGCTGGGCTGTGGGGAGGAAGGGCAGGAACTTGGTTTTGGCCATGTGGGTTTCAAGGTGTTAGGCATCCAGGAGGAGCTAGCTAGCTATCAGCCAGCAGGTGGGTACAGAGTTTGAAGGATGCAGGAGAGGGCTGGCCCTAAGTGTTTATTTGAGACACCTTGACATACAGTTTGTATTTAAAGTCATGAGGTAAGGGACCAGGTCCAAGGACTGAACCCTAGGACCCTCTCACATAAAGAGGTCAGGGAGAAGGAGTAGCCCCTGAGGTCAGAGGAATGCCAGGAGAGCTGTGTGGTAGAAGCCGAAGAGAGGAAGGGTTTCCAGGAAGTGGGAGAGTGACCCTTGGTCAGAAGCTGCAGCCTGAGCAGGGGACCCCACCACTGGAGGTCTCTGGTGACCTTGGCAAGAGAGGCTCTTTGGCCAAGGAGGAGAATCTCTGGCCCAGCCCTCTCCTGCACCCTCCAAACTCTATACCCAACTGCAAAGAACAGTAAAAACAAAACAAAACAAACCCTTTGGGCAGACAAATTAGGAAAAGGCAAACACAGTTCAGAGTCCCATGGCTGGGCCAGCGGAGGGGAACCGACTGTCCCCCAGCCCAGCACCTGTGTGTGGGGCCCCAACTGGCCAGCCACAGTCAGCGCCAGCACCCTGGGCTCTTAGTGCACAGAGCAGGGGTGACTGTGGGCGGTGCCCCAGGTGTGTACACCTATAAGTTACCTGTCTCTAGAGGGTGCCCGCACGCACCCCTATGCCGCACGCACAGCCTCCAAGGGAAGGCCCGAGGGCTGAGAGTGGCCACAAGATTGGGCTCAAGGAATCAGCTCATTTCTGCAGGATGGGTATTTCTGTCCTTTAGAGAAGCCACCAGCCTTTCCCCGTGTGGCCCAGTGCGACCCGTGACTGTGTGTCAGGATTTCTGGTGAGCCTGTGGTTAGTCGGAGGTTCAGTGGGGAGGAGGACGTTTTTCTCAGGTAATTGAAGCTGTGTCTCTTCTGCGCAGGGGCCCTGACTGCAAGGCTCTGAGCAAGACGCTGCTGACTGAGCCACATCCAGACACACCCCGTTCCCCGGGACTCAGTCTGTGCCAGTTTAGGCACAGAGGGCCCTCGCTCACCCTAGACTCTCACTAGGTTTAGGTTCCCTTTGTTACCCTTAATTTTGTTTTTCCCCTGATTTTTTTCTCAAAAAAACTCTAGAGTAAAACTTGCCCATCAAATAGAACAGTATTAGATAAGGGGTAGTAGGGCCCTTCCCCCGGACTCTACTTAACCCGGGAGGTGACTGCTGTTACCTCTTCCATGCATCTCAGGGCAGTTCAGCACTGCCCCCCCCGCCCCCCGAGTCTCTGCAGAGGCAGCGGGCACCAGGCATTCTGTCCCTCTGCTCGCTCTTCCACCAGCAAGCCTGCGTTGGGCTTCGTTCCACACTCTGCCTGTCCATTCAGCCTGCTGCCTTCTCCCCAGAGCGGTGGCGGCCCCCTTCAGTACTCCCGCTCCATTGCTGTTGATCTAGGTCGTTTCTGGTTTGAGGTTGTTAAAAACAATGTTCTGTTGAACCTCTTTGCTTCTGTGTCTTTCTGCTTTGGAGAAGATGATATCCAGCTCCCTACCAGTGGAATTTCGGAGTCCAAAGTTAGGGGCCTTTGGTTTTGAGTCATGCTGCCCAATTGGCCTCCTCAGATGCGCCCGTTTACCTGCCCACCAGCCAGAGGACCTGTGAGGGCATGCTTGTTTCCCCCAGCACTGGGCATTACCGGTCTTAGAGCGCACCAGTCTGGAAGGTGGTAAAAGCCGCTTTGCTCTAACTCTGCTTGCCGCCTGATGGCATAGTTTAGCCGACTCCCTTAGACCACTGAGAGCATTGTTTCTGTCTCTGGAAGGCCCTCCTGGGTGGGCAGCCTGTAGCAGGCAGAGAGGCCTGGGGTCAGACCCCGGGGTCCTGGCTCTGAGTGGCTGCTTCCCTGTCATTGGCTCACATCTAGAAGAGCCTGGGAAGTCTTTGATCGAGTGTAGCCATGGTTCTTTCTAGGTCTGGTCTACGTGCATAGTTCTAGCAAGGGGCTGGAAGTGTTTTTGACCACAACTCAGAGCTGGAGATGAGTGTATCACAGTGACCGGCACGTGATAGGGAAAGTTGCATAAAACAGTACTCCCCCCTCATCACATGTGGTGCTCTCTGCTATCTTGTTCCTTTATTTCATTGTTTTAAATGCTGGTCCTGAGAACTGGCACCTCTCTGGAGTTCTGAGGGGCACATCTTGGGGTTGGGGGATCTGCAGTGGTCTTGGAGACTTGGAAAACACCCTCTACAGAGAAGTCCTTCGAGTGGGGCCCTCAGACTGGGTTGTGAAGGGGAAGCTGCCCAGGAGACCCTGGCTTGACCTTCTCAGCTCTCCCAGGGCTTTTTCCCTTAGGCTGCTCCAAACCTGTGTTCCTTTGTGGGGTACACAGTTCCATTCAAACGGAAGTGCGGGCCAAGCCTTGGCTGTCTCCCTCCTGTCACACACTGGCACAAGGGGCATAGGAACAGGGTAGAACCCTGGAAGGAAGGCCTGGAAAGCCCTGCCACCCTGCAGAGCTTCTGTGGAGGGTCTCTCCTCCCCTCCCTCTGCCTTCTGACTTTCTCTTGTTTTAGGTTGAAGGGGTGGCCCTTCTCTAATTATAGTACTTGCCTGGCCTAATTACAGCCTGGGCTAATTTGTTAATGGTTTTGGGAACTGAGAGCCTTTGCCTTGGGCAGTATCACAGCCCTTGGGTACATGCTGGGGCGTTTGCCAAGGAGAGCAGGGTGAAGGAATGTGAGTGGCCCTTGAGGCCCCGTGGGCAGCGTCTGAGGAGCCCCACGTCCAGTTGGCACACACACGTCTCCAGCCGATGGCTGCACTGTCCACAGGTTGTCAGTGTGGGTCTTTCCCTCCTCCAGGACTCTCAGGGGACCCTGATAACATGGCACCAGGCAGGACCTTGCCATTTTCATTCTAATGAAACAAAAAGACTTTAATGAAATGCCTTAAAATTAAAAAAAAAAAACTTCTGGTTTTCCTTTTCATAAAAGCAATATCTGTTTGCAGCAGAAACTTCAAGAAATACAGAAAAGGGAAAAAACCACCCATGACCCCACCCCAGTGACTCATGACCCCAAATGTGTTAACATTTTGGTGGAGGCATCTCATGACTGGGCCCTTTGCTCCTGTCTGACTCATTGCATCGTCCCCCCAGGGAAGTCGCACCTGGCCATCGTGCAGAAGGTGAACAACGAGGGTGAAGGTGACCCCTTCTACGAGGTGCTGGGCCTGGTCACCCTGGAGGACGTCATTGAGGAGATCATCAAGTCTGAGATCCTGGATGAGTCGGATATGTACAGTGAGTTCCACTCTTTCCATTGGCCTGGAACCCCTTTCCTGCTCACACTCTATGTGTCCCTAGGTGGGAAGGCCGCAGTGCAGGGATGTGGCAGCCCAGCACCCTGAGGCCCAGGAGCTCAATGCCTCACGCTGGCTGGGGTGAGCAGAGGGCACAGTGCTCGGATCAGTGAGAGGAGGTCACTTTTGTCCCCCCTGGCCTTCATGCCTCAGCATCGAGCCAGAGACCCTGCCTTGATGCAGACATTGCTTCTCGTGTGTGTGGAAGAGGGGACTGCAGAGCTGGGAGCTGGCGGGCAGGTTCTAGTCTGTTCCTGAGTCATCAGGGACAGTGTTCTCAGTTCTAGCTTCTTGCTCTTGCAGCTGACAACCGAAGCCGGAAACGAGTATCTGAGAAGAACAAACGCGACTTCTCAGCCTTCAAAGATGCTGACAATGAACTCAAGGTGAAAATTTCACCTCAGCTCCTTTTGGCTGCTCATCGCTTCCTGGCCACGGGTAAGAGCAAGAGGAGGACCCTCAGGTGTTCGTGGGATACAGTCACAGAGGGGGAATTCTGGGCCTTTGGCTACTTTCTCCCATGGGACAAGGGCTGTGGCCGGTGAAAGGTTCAGGGAAAACGTGGCTGCCTCTGAAAGGGAGCGAGGTGGCTTCCCTTCATCCCTGGGGTGCTCCCTGTGATTTGTTTTCTCTGTTGTTGGGTTGTCATTGCAAACTTCTAGGAAGCATTCAAATTCTGGAAATAACCACTGGGAGAGCAGGGAGGATAAAAGAAAAAAGAAGAAGAAAAGAAAGAAAGAAAAGAAAAGGGAAAGAAAGAAAAAGAAAGAAAGAAAGAAAGAAGGAAAAAGAAAGAAAGAAAGAAAAAAAGAGAAAGAAAGAAAGAAAAAAAGAAAGAAAAGAGGAGGGGAGGAAAGGAGCCTGGATCCATTTCTGGTCTTGTCGCCCCCCCGCCACCTGCATATGCAGGGGCCAGCAGGACTTGACCTCTAGATCAATGACATTCCTCTCTTCTCACTCATGATTCATAGCCCCTTTGGGGACCTGGGGTGATTGATTTGAAAAGCTCCTGCCTATTCCCTTTCTCCCCCCAAATCTGACTTCCTTCCCAACCTCACTTGCTACAGTGTGTTAATTCTTTATTTGTCCTGACAGGATATTGATGATGGTGCTAATGATAATAATGGTGACATTTATGAAGCACTTTCCATATGCCAGGCATGTGTCTGAGTGCTTTACATGTATTATCCCGTTTAACCTACCATGACCCTACCAAGTGTGTGTGTGTGTTTTTAAGGAGTATCTATACCCAGTGTGAGGCTCTAACTTGTGACCCCAGATCAGGAGTCGTATGCTCCACCGACTGAGCCAGCCAGGAGCCCCAACCCTATGAAAAAAAAATTTTTTTTAAGAGTTATTTTATTTTATTTTATTTTATTTTTTAAAGATTTTATTTATTTATTTGACAGAGAAGGAGACAGCCAGCGAGTGAGGGAACACAAGCAGGGGGAGAGGGAGAGGAAGAAGCAGGCTCCCAGCGGAGGAGCCTGATGCCGGACTCGATCCCAGGACTCCGGGATCACGCCCCGAGCTGAAGGCAGACGCCTAACAACTGAGCCACCCAGGCGCCCCAAGAGTTATTTATTTTAGAGACAGAGGGAGAGAGCACGAGCAGGGGACGGGTAGAGGGAGCAGAGGGAGAGGAAGAGAATCTCAGGAGGGCTGCGGAGCCCAATGCAGGCTTGATCTTACCACCCTGAGATCATGACCGGAGCTGAAACCAAGAGTCAGACACTTAACCGATTGAGCCACCCAGGTACCCAACCCCATGAGACTTTTAATCCCCATTTTACAGATGAGGAGACTGAGACACAGGTTAAGTAATTTGCCCAAGGTCGTTCACTGTCAGTGCAGGAGCCGGCATTCCAGCCCAGGCAGGCAGACGCGAGTCTAACCAGTCTGGATCCAGGGGTTGCTGCTTTCCCACGGAGGTGGCAGAACGACGGGCAGGAGGGCCCGGGCGGTGAGCCAGCACCGTGACCGTGTTCCTGGTGCTGCCCGGCCAGGGCCGCCTGTGAAGTCGTCGTCTTCTCTCTTTCTACAGAGGTTCCCCAGTTCAGCCCGTCTCTGATATCAGAGAAGATCCTGCTTCGGCTACTCAAGTACCCAGATGTCATTCAGGAACTCAAGTTCGACGAGCACAACAAATACTACATCCGCCATTACCTGTACACCCGAAATAAGCCAGCCGACTACTTCATCCTCATCCTGCAGGTGAGCGGCTGGCTCCATGCCTGCCGTCTTCACCTGCTGAGGTGGCTGGGGGACGCAGGGCTTTCCTGTGTGGGGCCTACCCCCGGGCCTCTGCTCCGCCTTGCCTGGCCTCTTCCTGAGAGGCCACCCTGGAGCCTCCAGGTCAGGGCCCCTGCGCTCTTCAGGGCTCTGGAACCAACTCGTCCTCACTCTCACTTCTCCCTCTTGCCTCGTCCTTTTTTCCCCCTCAGTTGAGCTTTCCTTCTCAAGTCTGTTTGTCACCCTGACCCTGTGTCCTTCCAGGGGAAGGTGGAGGTGGAGGCCGGGAAGGAGAACATGAAGTTTGAGACAGGCGCCTTCTCCTACTACGGGACCATGGCCCTGTCCTCGCCCACCTCTGGTGAGTCGCTGGGCTGCCTCCGTGCTGCCCTCCAGCATACCTGGTTTGGGGGGAGACTTGGACTGGCACCCCAGAACCTGGGGCAGTCCAGGTGGCTCAGAGGAGAGCGAGGCCATTGAGGGCCAGAGCTGCCAGGGCCTTGTGGGAGTGGTGTGGAGGAGCAGGGCCTGGCCCCTGCCGACGGGATTGCAAGCGTGGGGAGGGAGAGGTGGGAAGAGGAATCTGAGCAAAAGGTGCAGGCAGCTGAGAGTGTGTCCTGAGATGCGAGACCAGCCTGTGGGAGCCGCCGGGTAGGGGGGACCCTGGGGAGTCAGGACATGTCAGGGAGCATTTGGTTGTGATAGGAAGCGAGAAGCCATGAGTGGCCTTGGAGCAGGGCAAGTATGATAGCAGAATGGGCCAGCTGAGCAAGTAGCCGTAGCAGCAGGAAGAGTGAGAGAAGGCAGGTGGAGGGAGGTGACAGCGTCTGGCTCACGAAGACCAGGGCAGGAGAACTGAGGTAGGGAATGAGGCCATCCAGGGTGTCCATGGTCGGGAGTCAGGCCAGGGCCTGTTTACCAGGAAGGTTAGGCTGCAGATGGGCTTGGCTTTTCAGGGGGCTCAGCCACACTTTTGGTTAAGGGCAGTTCTGATGGCATAAAGGGACTTGGGGCAAAAAGGGGACTGGACACACCCTCCAAGAGAGGTTGTGGGAAGTCCAGGGAAGGGCCACTTTGGCCACTCTGGTGCTTTCTGCTTCTCTAGTCCTGGGCGGCTCAGGCTCCCTTTGCCAGAGGGACCTTGTGGCCGGAGTGGACACCCTGCAGGCAAGACCCTAGTTGTGCCAGATCAGCTTCTTGCTAGTTGTATGGCCCGTCTGAGCCTTGAGTGGGGCCCTGGGTTGCTGCAGGCTGGAAAGTGAAAGTCCACTTTGTTGCTGGGGGGCAGGCCACACACTGTGGTGTGTGTGTGGCTCGTGGAGAGCCTCTGTGCTTTGCCTGTGCGCAGGGGGTCAGGGCGCCCCTGTATATTGGTACAGCTCAGCTTACCCACTGGCGTGACACAGCTCTGCCCCTCTCCCAGCATGAGCAGGCTCCAGGAAGGAAGCAGTGGGGAGACAAGGCTCCAGAGCTGGGTTTTGGAGCAGGGGGCCCCTGTCTGGATGCCTTGGGCCTAGGGAGGACTTCTTGGCCCCTCCCAAGAGCACCTCTTGCCAGCCAGCTGGGGGAAATCTTGTCCAGAAGGGCACATGGTTGTGGGACATTTCTTCCAGGCATTTTTTCTCCGCAGCGATGCTTCAGAGGCTTGGGCCAGAGTCCTTGGCTCTATCCTGTGACCTGGAGGCACTCAGGTTCCACTTGGAGTGGCCAGAAGGGAGAGAAGACTTCTGGGGGGGGCTCTGGCTTCACTGTGGGAGCCTCTGCCCCTCTTTGAGCAGAGTTCATTGGTCTGCTCCCTCCCCATCAGAGCCGAGTCCCCCTTTCCATTTTGCCCCCTCCCTGCCCAAGGGAGACTGGCCCCCAGCTGGTCTGCTTCTCCATCCTGTTCCTGTGCCTCCATGTTCTGCCTCCTCACCCTACCCATCGCTGACCTTTTCCTCTTTTGCTCCAGTGCCTTCAACCCAGGTCGGGTGTCCGCCTGGCAAGCGGAACTCCCTGCTCTCCTGGCTCTCAGGTAACACGGCATGGCTGGAGAAGTTTGCACTGCCACCTATCGCCTGAGCCCACATACCACAGCTCTATTAACCTCTCCCAGCAGCCACTGGGGCTCCCCACTCGCATCTCGGGTCATCTCCCCCCTCCGTTTACACTTGTGGGCCAGCCTGATTTGCACCAGCTCTGCTTGGCCTTGGGCCCAGTTACTGGGGGCTTTGCCCTGGTCCTGGAAGGGCTTCCCCAAAGGTCCCTAGTTCCTTGAGAAGATGCACGCACGCGCGCACACACAAACACACACGTGTGCGCATGCACGCACAGAGGCACAGCTAGAGTGGGAAGGGAGGAGGGTTGCTTCCGGCCAGGCTGAATGAGCCCAGCATTTCCTTGCATTCCTGATCAAGGCCACTCACAAACATCAGGATGCCCTGTCATCTCATCAGCTTTCTCCAAAAAACTTCCCTCCTTTCTTCACAGGCTTTGCTCTTCATTCTGTTGCTGCTGGTGTCTGCCTGCCAGGGGGAGGCAGCCACCGGGCATCAGAAGTGCGGCCCCGGGCAGACTGCCCTGTGTGAATGCTGTCTCTGCAGTTGCTAGCTAAAATGATTCCGGGAGCTGACTTCCTCTCAGTCTTTTGTTCCCTCTTGTGTAATGGGAACAATACATGTGCCCACTTCTTAGAATTGTCAGGAACAGTGAGAGAATGGGTGTGAAATGTTCGGTTAGAGCTCAATTTTTATTTGTTTTTTCTCGATTACAGCTGAAGTGTGACATTCCAATTGGAAAGTATTGAGGAAAAGGCCCAATGCCACATGCGGTTTCTGGCCTTTGATATGTCACAGTCCTAGGCCTTATCCCAGGCTCACTGGAAACTGTGTCGGTTGACTCAATCAGTTCACGGGACTCCCATCCCACTTATATGGAGGCAGCGGAGGGTGGCAGAAGGTGCTGGTCTCCCCATCAGAATTCTGGCCTGGCCTGGTGAGCCCTGGAGGACGTTAAGAGCATTTACAAGTGCCTTTGAGCTCCAGTCTCGGTGTGTACCTTATAGAAGCTCCTGAGGCCCCGACGGTCCTGAAAACCAGAGTCCATCATTTCCCATTTTATCTTCATTACAGCAGGGTTTTTCTCCCTCTCAACTGTCCCAAAACAAACTTTTCTTTTGATTCTCTTAAAAAAAAAAAAAGTAAAAAGGTGACTTAGAAGTCACTCATCCCTTTCAGACAGCCAGCTTTTGGTTGTGATAGGAAGTGGGAAGCTGCTAACAGCCTTCGAGTGGGTGATTCTGTGGACCATGTTGGTCCTCCTTGGCCAACACCTCAGCCCCCTTTTCTCTTCTGTACTTGCTCTTGTTCCATACTGGCCCGGAGTTTATGCTTCCATGGCTTGGGTCCTGCTGTTCTGATCTAATAGAGGAACAGAGATGCTTTTCCATCAGCTCTCTTGTTCGAGCCATACAGTGTTCCCCCAAGCACACGTGCCTTCATTTTTTTTTTTTAAGATTTTTTTTTTTTTTTAATTCGACAGAGATAGAGACAGCCAGCGAGAGAGGGAACACAAACAGGGGGAGTGGGAGAGGAAGAAGCAGGCTCATAGCGGAGGAGCCTGATGTGGGGCTCGATCCCAGAACGCCGGGATCATGCCCTGAGCCGAAGGCAGATGTTCAACCGCTGTGCCATCCAGGCGCCCCCCACGTGCCTTCATTTTTATCCCCCTTATGTACAGTCATTGGGGTCTGTGTTCTGAATAACACCATGATGCAAACCTCTTTATGAAAAAACTTTCTCTGTGTTTGAGATTATGTCCTTAGGATATCCTTTCAGAAATGGAATTGCCAAGTCAAAACACCCCTGTCGTTTTTACGTATTTATTATTCTGTTTCATTTTTTTAAGATTTTAATTAATTTTTATATTTTTGAGAGAGGGAGTGAGCGAGCGCAGGGGAAGGGCAGAGGGAGAGGGAGAAAGAGAATCTTGAGCCGGCTCCATATCCAGCGTGGAGCCTGACGCGGGGCTCGATCTCATGACCCTGACATCATGACCTGAGCTGAAATCAGGAGTCATATTCTTAACCAACTGAGGCACCAGCGCGCCCCAGATTTTATTTTTAAGTAATCTTCACACCCAGTGTGGGGCTTGAACTCACAACCCCGAGATGGAGAGTCACACACTCCACAGCCTAAGCCAGCCAGGCACCCCCTTATTGTTCTGTTTCAATCACAAAAGCAACATAGCTTATTTAGAAAATTGAGAAAAGGGAAAAAGTCTTAGGAAAATTAAGTATTGGGGTGCCTGGTGGCAGAGTTGATTAAGCGACCGACTCTTGGTTTCAGCTCAGGTCATGGTCTCAGAGTCCTGGGATCAAGCTCTGCGTTGGGCTCCACGCTCAGTGTGGAGTCTGCTTAAGATTCTCTCTCTCCCTCTGCCCCTCCTACTAGCGCTGTCTCTCTCTGCATCTAAAATAAATAAGTAAAATCTTAAAAAAAAAAAAAGAAAGAAAATTAAGAAGTGTCATAATTTCATTATTCAGAAACAGACGTTTTGTATTTTGGCGTATTTCTTTTTAGGGCCTCAGTTTTTAGAAGGCCATGTCACTAATTTGTGTTGTTTTTAATTTCAGTTTCTGGAGTGTTAATGAGCATTAATTAAAAGCACTCCATCATCCAAATGGTTAATGTGAAATATTAGGTAATACCCATAGTATCGGTGCTTCTTTCCTAGACCTTAATCAGAGGTGTTACTTAAGTTAGGGTAAGTGACACACACACGACCCTCTAATGGTTGTGCACTGTCCGGTCACAGACTATCCAGACTCTGTGCTCCTAGTTTCAGGAATGAAGCTCAAAGACCGAGTAGTACTCGGGTCAGTCTCAGTGAAAGCTGTGTTGGTCATTCAGTCACCCGGACTCATAATGTTTGCTCTCTTCACCGAGCTGTTGGTTAGAATAGCTAACTTAGTAGTTAGTTAGTAACTTAAGTGCTCAACTAAGTAAATAAGCCTAGTCCACTTCCTGTTTGTTTAAAAGAAGCCAGCATGCCTTCACAGTTAACTTCTTTGTGCGTTTCGTTGTTTTCTAAGTGTTCTCTAAGTAAGAACTCATGATGCATGCTGTGGGTACAGTCCCTTTCTGAAAGTAAGGAGTCTGTTCCTTCCTCATTTGCGACTGAGTCATGCCCCGTTCTTTGCAATGGGCTGCACAGAGTCCTTGTTGACCCTGGGGGACTAGGCGTCTGCACCACTACCCCCCAGGCTTTGCCTCGGAGCAGGGGACTTGGACCAGGCTGCAGGAAACCGCTGGTGCGAGAGGCCTGGAGCTCTGGGAGCTCTAGGCTCCTGTGAGAGGGACCTGCTGCCCCTGTCCCCCTTGTCAGACTGATGGGGCCAGCAGACACGAGTGGGCAGGACTCTTCCACACAAAACGGGTCATGTGCAGAACACACTTTTACCTCTTACAAGCATGTTAAGATGTGAATAGGGCGTCATGTTGAGAGGTCAGTGCGGATGCGTCGTGAGAGGGTACAAACTGTATGTTCTTCCTATTAGTATAATTTAAAAGAATGCAGTGTATGTCCCTTGATACAAGCTGCTATGGAGACAAGGACCGTGCCTGATCCCCCGTGGCGGGGTAATCATTGTGTTGCCCTTGACCCGATGAGTTGTTGGGGAAATGAGGGGTTCTGCAGACATAAATATTGTGTCTTTGGTTTTTGTTTTCTGCTTTGGTAGGCTTTTTAATACTTATTGCACAACACCTCTAAACAAACTAACTCATTTGCTTTGATGAGGTCAGACCTTCTGCAGTCGGGGCTTGTTTGTCCTTAAGAACTGTTCCGTTCCAGTGGGGGCCCCACTGCCATGTGTCCGTGGGACAGGTTAGACAACAGGCTGTGAGGGGCACCGGGGGTCCTGGCCTGACCATGTGTCTCTCCCCACAGACCACTCCCCGTCCCACCCCACCACCCTCAGCCGCTCGGCCTCCCTTAGTTACCCGGACCACACGGATCTCACGAGCACAGCCACCTTGGCGGGCAGCACCAACCAGTTTGGCAGCTCCATCCTGGGCCAGTACATCTCCGACTTCAGTGTGCGGGCGCTCATGGACCTCCAGTACATTAAGGTGAGTGCTTCCCATGTCTCCGTCTCAGGGCAGCGCTGTCTTCCTCGTCCTGGGCATTGGATCCCTCTGCCTTGGGAATCAGCAACTTCTTTCTTTCATCCGCCACACACAGCACAGAGGGCCCAGACCCGAGATGGGTGTCCTCCTTATTCTTGCTCCTCACTTTTTCCGGCTCGTCACGTCCTCTCTTCTGGACTCCCAGCCCCAACCCTGGCTAGCATTGTTTCCCCGGGTCTTACACGGTTTGCCCCTCAGGCCCAGCTCTGTGTGAACCTCATCCTTTCCTCCTCCAGATCACTCGACAGCAGTACCAGAATGGGCTGCTGGCCTCACGCATGGAGAACTGCCCTCAGTTTCCCCTGGATGGCTGCACCATCTGCACGGAGAACTTAGCCGGGAAGTCCGAGCTGCCCGTGGTAGATGAGACCACAACTCTTCTCAATGAGCGCAACTCTTTGCTGCACAAAGCCTCCCATGAGAGCGCCATCTGACAGGAGGGCCCGGGGCCCCCCGCCAGCCCCGCGGGGGTCTCCCCAGTGGGCCCACATGAAGATAGGAGCCTTTTAGGCCAGAAGGGGTGCAAATAGCCTGTCTAACTGAGTAGCCAGATGGCCCCTAGAGTGTGGGGAGTTCTGGCCTCTGACAGGGACCTCTGAATAGCTCCAGAGTAGCAGCTGCCCGGCCCTGGACTGGCAGGGCAGTGGGCCAGCTACCATGAGCAAGGCTGTTTTTTACTGAGAGAATTTCCGAACTAAGCTCACTGCTCCTCTTTTTAAATATTGTTTGGGGAAAGGAATGGGGAAGGGAAGACAGGGTTAAGGAACTTTATTTAAAACAAATTTTTTTTTTCCACAAAAACTTTAATTAAAAGGGGTAGGGTTTCTCACCCCGGGAAGCAATAGCCATAATCTGCTCCCAGTCATGACCTTCTGGCTTATGTCCCTGACTCAGGGAGCCCACTCTTCCTCCTCCTCCTCTTCCTCCTCCTCCTCCTCCTCCAGAGATGGTATCCCAGAGGCCCGCCGGAGGAAGGTTTTCTCTTGGGAGGAAGACAGTTCCTTCCAGGAAGCAAAGAACCAAATAGCGCTGAGAACAACTGCCTGGACACATGCACTGAGGCTTGTCTGACGTCGCTGAGGCTGAGGGATTCTGGGTAACTGTGATGAGGGACATGGTACTCCCAGCTACAGAGAGGAGCATACCTACTCCTATCAACCGCTGGATCCTGGAATTTCCTAGAACTCTGCTGATGGGCTCTCCTGGTGAGTTGGGCTAGGCTGAGGACTGTGCTCACCCCTGTCTCTCCTGGTTTGACTCAGAGTGTTAAGCGGGGTCTCACACCTTTAAGATTGCTTACTCCTGCTCCCCAGGCCCTGCCCTTACTTTCACCAAAGGTTTCCCCCTAGGTGGGAGAACATCCACGTTATGGGTGACTTGTCTGAGATACTCCTTTCAGTTCCAGGAGGGAATCTGGTCACGGGCATCTGTGTTGTTAGCAATTAAGACCATCCCCCTTCCCACCCCACAGTGAAAGTCAAGTGTCAGTCACTGACCTATGAAGCCCCTCTTTCCAGACTCCCTCCTTCTCATCCCCAAACCCCATTGCCTCTTGGGGATTGAGGACAATAGGACAGATAGGAAGCCCACCTAAGCAGATTCTTCATGCCCTTTCCTCTGTGACTGAGGCTTATCCAACCTTGTTCACACACTTATAAAACCCAGGAAAGGAGGTTTCCACCTAAAAGGCACACAGCTGGCAGCCCTGTTTCCCCCATCTTTGTAATCCTAGCCTGAGTTGTCATCCTGGCCTTTGCTGAAGCTAGTGGTACTGGGTCCTGAGAGCTCCACCCCCACATGAAATTCTGCCCCAGGGCCTTTGCCTTGGGCTGAATGAGGCCCTGCTGCAGAGCTCCAGGCTTGCCACTGTTGGGGAGGCTGTGGGACTAAGGGCCACGTTGGCCCTTTTGTCGGGTGGAACAGTTGCTGGGGGCCCAAGATCAGGCGAGGGAGACTCTGCACACCTTCCACCTAAGTAGTATTTATTGACCCTCTCCTCAGCCAGTGACTTCTGTCACCCCAAGTGCTCTGTTCTTCAGGTGCCTGGAGAATCCTAACTCTTGGGACCAGAAGGTGTCTGCACCAACTATACTTGCCCCTGGCCAGTTCTGAAGTCTTCCCTAGTCACAGAATTTATTCCCCCAAGTCTGGAGAGAAGGTGGTGACACCCATGGGTTCTCAGTCATGAGGAAAAAGAACACCAGTGCTTTTATTCCCTGTTGGGGGAAACCCCTCAGTTTTCTACAGGAGCAGCTTGCTTTCTGAGTCCACACGGGAGCTTGCAAAGCTGTGTTCCTGAGAGATCTGAGTGCCAGGTGGAGCAGACCCCATTGGCCTGAACCAAGTGAGTGTGTGAAGTAAAAGGAGCAGGTGCACACACTCCCACAGCTACCTCTTTGCACACACAGTTACTACCAACAGATGGTCCCTCAACCCCTCCCTTTCCCCACTTACAATCACTTCTTGCAGAGGGTCATAATTATTTCCAAATATTACTGGTCCGATGACTTCCTCCTCCCAGTGCAATTTTTCACTTCCTATTCCAACCTCTGGTTCCTGGGCCGAGCCGTACCCTGGAACTGACCCACCCCCGCGTGTCTTCCCATGTGAGGGAGACAGTTGCAAATGGCCTCCAAATGGGTAGGCAAGTCACAGCCACCGTAGCGAATAACTCATATTTATTTTGCATAAGATTTTAATTTGTATATTTTTGTGATTTATTTTGGCATTGTTATGAGTTTGACTCTCGGGGAGTTTTGTTGTTATGACTCTTGTGTCTTTTGTCACAAGACAATGATAATATTTGCTAAACAATATATGGAATTTATTTTTGATTGGTAATAAAAAATGAAATATGAAGTCTTGGTGAGTCTACAGTTTGCCTGTGTGAGTTCTGTCAGTATTCAGTACCTGTCATAGAGATAGTGGCTGTGGTTGGCTGTCACCTATGACAGGGCAAGGGGCAAGTATTCTGGGACTGTGTAACAGTAAAAAGGAAGCAGAAATGAAATTTACAAAATATATATAATCAAGGCTGTTGTCCCAGGAGCTAGAGAGTGGCAGCTGCTGTTAGATGGACGGGGCAAGTGTGCTCAACTGCCACAATTAGGAATTTGTAAAAATGGACACCATAGTCTTCTGCCTGCAGGTACTGGAGGAGGCAGATGGCCCCTCCTCTCCCCACTGGGGGGTGGAGAAGGGAGCTTGATCCAACAGTGTGATCGCCTTGTTTCATAACATGCAGTTGCCTTTTTGTTTTTGCTCGTGAGCTGGCGGTGGTCTCAAAGTTGGACAGCTCAGCCCCTGAAGAGCCCACCTGAGAGTCACGTCACTGCATCCACTCCTGAGGTGTCTGCTGTGCAGACTCGTGCGGTGCCCATAGGTCCTGTGGCTACGGTGTGTGATCAAATGTGCTAGGGCAGGGGCCCAAGCAAGCCAGGCTTACCAGAGCAGACAAATTGGGGCTAATGTTTAAAAAAAGGGATGCACTTAGGGAGAAAAAAGGCCATTGCAGATAAAATAACAGATGCAAAAGCTGGTGTACAGGTGGACATGAGAATAAATTTCATCTGACCATATGGTCTCCACATGGGTAAGCCCCTGCTACATGCCAGGTGCCCCCAACCCCTCAGTGAGTGTAGTGAGGAAGAGTCTCTGAGGGAGACAGTCACACCAGGACCTTTTGATTTCATGTCTCCTCCACATGGAACACTCTTCTCCCAAGTCTTCATGAGGCTCACCCCCCACTTCATCTAAGCTTCCGTTCAAATGTCACCTCCTTGGAGAAGACTTCCCTGGTTGGCGCATCAAAAACAGCATGGCCCCAATCCCTCTGTCCATTTCCTCATCTTCCTTTGTTTTTCTCCATAGCACTTGTTGTCAGATATTAAAATGAGGATTTATAGATTGTCTGTTGTTCCCACGCTAGAACCTAAGCTCTGGCAGGGCAGGGCCTTTCTCATTCCCAATGGTACATGGTACATTGCAGGCACTCAATGCAGGAAATACTTGTTGAATGAATGAACGAATGAATGGGTGTTACAAAAAGGTAAGTACTGGATGCTATTAGGGAAGAGCACATTGCTCCCATAACCTTGACCCAACCTAGTCAAGATGGTTGAGGAATACCAGCTGGAGTAAGTAACACTTGCAGACTTGAGAAATAAGCAGGTTAGCCAGTGAAGTCACAATAGTTATGAGTTTAAAACTCCAAATATTTAGATGAGCTGGAAATGTCTTGAACCAAATGAGCAATAAGGAAAATAGCCCAGGGAGGTCAATGAGGGACCTGAAGGTCAAGTGGCATGTGTCTCCATTGATGCAATGACAACCCAGGGGATGAGGGTAAAAAATGGCGCAGAGCCAATGAAGAAAGAAGCTGGAGAAGAACTGTTGAGGCCTCTATTGTTAAGAGAAAATTGCTCCTTGAACAGCCTCGCCCTACTGGATTCTTTGTTTTTGGGTATCCACAGTTTAAATGACCATTTGTGTTTCCAAGTGCAATCCAATTGTCCTACCCAAAGATTTTCTCCAAAAAACGAATTATCAGTTGTTTTCCAAGGGCACCTAAGACCAGATCCATAAGGAGTTTTTCCTGTTTTTGCTCTGGAACTGTTCTTTGCTAATTAATAATTTTTCAGGCACATAACTTTCAAGTATGTCGTCCATTCTATTTCAATGTCAGCATTTTACCTGGACTTGGAGATGGAAGTGTGAACTAAAGGGGCTGAATCCATAGTTTTTTTTTCTTCAAAGGAGGCATGCTGATCAGTGGAAAGGCTCAGAAGTGTCATTATTGCTTCTGCTGGTGGCTTATTCTGTAATCTGCAGTAACGCATATAGCACCCTCTAGATAAAAACTGAAAACATGGAGATTTGGTTGGCCTACTCACAGCGCTGAATTTACAATGTTGAAGAGACATTCTTAGCATCCTTTGAAGAGTTTTTCCACAAAGTATTTTTTCTTTTGGTCATTTGCCATGGATTTGCTCATTTTTGCACATTGCCTTCCACACATTTTACTTAATTGTGGCCACAGTGCCTATACTTTTTATTACTTTCATGACCTAGCAAATGTATTTCCATAGATGCCTTATGAAGATTTTAAAAGACATGTATACGAGCACCCTTATCAAAAGTCTACTTTTGTTAGGTAATTTGAAAATACATAAAAATGTAAAGAAAATACAAAAACAATCTGGATCCCTGTAGAAAAGCCTTGTTCAGTTTGTCTATTTCCTTCCAATCATATAGAGATCGTACACAATGGGTGAAAAACATTCCATCCTGTCAAGGAACCATATTGTCTTCTAAAATAACTCTCTAGTAAGGATCCTCTTGAGTAGTTCTTGTCGTTCCCGAGGAAATGGTTTCCCAAGGATTATCTGCTAGAAGTGGAGTGACCAGGTCACGGTAATTTCTGACAGAGCTGCCCTCTGCTAACGTGGCTGGGATGGTGACCAGGGTATTAGGCAGGTCGTGTTGAAATCCATCCATGCGAAGTCATCCTTCACTTTTTCTCCTGTGAAAGCAGCTATGAGGGTCCAATGAGGTGGTGATTTCGTGTGTTTACATAATTACCATCGTTCTCCCTGGCAGGAATGCATATTCCTTGAAGGCTAAGGGCTGTGTCTGACGTCCCCAGACCTATAGCACGGTCAGGCGCAATCTTCAAGAAACTTGAGCTTCCCAACGTTCGGTCACCGTTCTTTTGGCTCTCCTTGTCCCTAGGCCAGTGGTTCACGGGGCCCTTCCCTAAGAAACGGTACGTCTGCCACACACTTGAAATCTCTGCCTGCAAGCCGCACCGCTCCGCGCCCTGAGTCAGGGACTTCCCGGAGCACAAGTGCGGCCTCCGGGTGCGCCGGCACGGCCTGTGGGAACTGGACGCCCGGCTCGCCGCTCCGCGCGTCCAGGCGCTGGCCACTTCTCGCCCTGGGAGTCACGGCCGAGCCCCGCGGAGCCGAGAGCCCCACGCCCCCGGCCCGCCCCGGGATCGCGCCGCCGCTTGTTTACTCCCCGGCGCAGCCTAGTCCGACCCTGGGGCCCGCCCTCGTCCGCCGCCTATTGGCGGAGGAGGCGCCAAGGCTAGCGACGATTGGTCCGGGGGAGGCGGAGGGGTAGGCTGCGCGGGAGGCCGAGAGGGGGCAGCAGGCGATGGCGGCGGCGGCGGCGGCGGGTCGTCTAGGCTGGTTGCTCGCCGCGCTGTGCCTGGGCAACGCCGCCGCAGAGGCGGCGTCGGGCCCGCGAGTGTTGGGCGTCTGTCTGGAGGAGGACGGAGCTGCGGACGCGGGGTGGGAGCGCGGAGGAGAGGTGCGGGCGGCACCGGAGGCTACCTTCCGTCTGCGCCTCTTCGGCTCCGGCTTAGCCAACAGCTCTTGGTCCTGGGTGGCCCCCGAGGGGGCGGGCTGCCCCGAGGGCGGGCCGACCGCGGCGCCCGAGGAGGCGGCGGCCCCCACGGGCGAGTGGCGCGCACTGCTGCGCCTGCGCGCCGAGGCCGCGCGCCCGCACTCGGCGCTGCTGGCGGTGCGCGGGGATCCCGGCGGCTCGGCGGCCCAGGAGGCTGCGGCCCCCGCGGGCGAGTGGAGCGCGTTGTTGCGCCTGCGCGCGGAGGCCGTGCGCCCGCATTCGGCGCTGTTGGCGGTGCGCGTGGAGCCAGGCGGCGCGGCAGCGGAGGAGGCGGCGCCGCCCTGGGCGCTGGGCCTGGGGGCGGCGGGGCTGCTGGCGCTGGCGGCGCTGGCGCGGGGCCTGCAGCTGAGCGCGCTGGCGCTGGCGCCCGCCGAGGTGCAGGTGCTGCGCGAGAGCGGCTCGGAGGCCGAGCGTGCGGCGGCGCGGCGCCTAGAGCCCGCGCGGCGCTGGGCGGGCTGCGCCCTGGGCGCGCTGTTGCTACTGGCCAGCCTGGCGCAGGCGGCGCTGGCGGTGCTGCTGTACCGTGCAGCCGGACAGCGCGCCGTGCCCGCCGTGCTGGGCAGCGCCGGGCTCGTGTTCCTGGTGGGCGAAGTGGTGCCGGCCGCCGTGAGCGGGCGCTGGGCGTTGGCGCTGGCGCCGCGCGCGCTGCTCCTCAGCCGCCTGGCTGTGCTGCTGACCCTGCCGGTGGCGCTGCCCGTGGGCCAGTTGCTGGAGCTGGCGGCGCGGCCTGGAAGGCTCCGCGAGCGCGTGCTGGAGCTGGCCCGCGGCGGCGGCGACCCCTACAGCGATCTCAGCAAGGGCGTGCTGCGCTGCCGGACGGTGGAGGACGTACTCACGCCACTCGAGGACTGCTTCATGCTGGACGCCAGCGCCGTGCTGGACTTCGGCGTCCTGGCCAGCATCATGCAGAGCGGCCACACGCGCATCCCAGTGTACGAGGAGGAGCGGTCCAACATCGTGGACATGCTCTACCTCAAGGACTTGGCCTTCGTGGATCCGGAAGACTGCACGCCGCTCAGCACCATCACCCGCTTCTACAACCATCCGCTCCACTTCGTCTTCAACGACACCAAGCTGGACGCTGTCCTGGAGGAGTTCAAACGAGGTAACGTCGGGACATCGGGGAGGGGACACGAACGCCAGCGCTCTCCGCTGGAAAAAAGGTGGGGATTTATGGAAGCCTCGAGGAAAGGGCCCTATCCTTACGGAGGTCCCTCCGAATGCCCTTTTAGATGATGGCCTCACAGTTATGTGATCTTTTGAAATATTTAAAGGCTGTGTCTTTCAGAGCGCTGTAGAAAGCAAAATCCCCCTTTTCCTGGTAGGCCCGATTGACTCTAACCCACCAGCTTTTTCTTTTAAGGTAATTTTTATGGGCTTTGGCTTTGTAACAGGTCTAAATTCTTAAATGGAAACTAAAAGAACATAGAAAAGAGGATAGTCTCCAGACACCTGGAGGTTTTCACCTGCACACATAACATCAGGTTAGCTGGGCCTGTGACGTTTCAAGGGATTATTAAGGTCTTTCATGGGCTGCTGCCTTGCTGATAACAGAAGAAGGAATGATACCTGATTTTCTGCAGGTGTGGAAGACACTTCCACTTTGATTTCATCAGCTGCAACTTTATGGATGCTGAGTTAGTCTTCCCTTTCTTTCTTTCTTTTTTTTTTTTTCTTTTAACTTCCTCTTTTCTAACACTGACTAAGGTGTGGCAGGGTGTCCCTTAACTCCACAGTTCACCCTCTCCTTTCACCTTGGTTATCTGAGCAACTCTAAAAATGGAGACCCAGCCTCCAAGTGTGAAGGTGTGGGTTCCTCTTGCAGTCCTTTTCATTGTCAGGCTTGGGTATGCTCCCCAGAGCTTGGCTGCCCCTTATCTGCCAGCCCGGCTTCTCACCCCTGAACTCCTGCAGGATGAGCATAGGGGACACCCCGGGACTCTGGCTGGGCTTGACCCAAAAGGCAGCATAACGTGAGGCTGGAAGAGAGCGGAGCCCCTGATCTTCCTGGCAGCTGTGAAGGCTCCTGGCCCCAGGCCGCAGGGGTGTTGAGTAATCAGTCATGGTTTGGGTGTTGAAAAGTTAGGCAGTTACTGGCCTTACTGCACCTGAGGATTGGGTGAGAGGCTTTGCTGTGTGGCTCTGACTGCTCTGCTAGAGTGTTAGCTCTTAGCTGTTTCCCCCAGAAGGTGACTGTGCAGCCCCTCTCTGGGAAGGGGAGCCTGGGGTGGGGGCCAGACCTCTGCTGGTGAGTACTCCATCTGGGCCCCTGTAGCTTTACAGGCAGTGTGAGGTTCTTGTGGCGCGGTGGCCACCACCCCCGGCCCTGGAGTGCCCGAGGAGGGTTCCGTCCTGCCCCTGCCACCTCCCTGCTTGAGACCCTGGGAAGGCTGGACTTGCTCTCCGGGGCGCTGACTTTGAGCACTGACGGGTACGGAGACCAGTGGGTAGCAGGTCCAGCAAAGAAATGGTGGTAGCTGTACACAGGTGTTCAGCGGCGGACCTGGAGAGGAGATCCAGGAGGGTTTTGGGAGGTGGAATTGAGAGGGCTTTGTGGTTAGCTGAGGAGGCTTTGTGGGGCGAGAGAGAGGAGCCAAGGGTGAAGCCTGGGTTTCTGGCTTGGGGGTGGTGTTGCCCTTCCTTGAGGCGGAGCACCTACAGAGAAGGGAGGTCATCCTGGTGGCGGGGGTGACACAGGTGAGTTTGTTCTGGGCCCCAGAGGCGGACTCTACCAGTTGATGAGAAACACGAGTTTAAGACCTAAGCAGGAAGTAAAGATCTGGTTGTTGGTAAAGAAGTGGCCCCTCAAGCCACAGGTGTGGCGCAGAAAGCTGAAACACCTGAGGGCACAAGCGTGTAAGGGGTGGAGGGTAGCAGAGGAGAGCTGCTAGGAGGAGACCCAGAAGTTCAGAATGCCCTAGAAGAGACCACTTACCAAGGGAAGGCGAATGATCAGGAGAGGCCAGCATCATGTCATTTGGATTCAACAGCCAGGATACCCTTGATCTTTGCAAGAGCAGATTTGGTGCTCCCCCAGCGTGGGGTGATGGGGGAGTGAATGAGACGTGACAGCCGAAGTAGATGGGCCTCCCATGAGGTATGACTGCAGAGCGGAAGCCAGAGAGCAGTGGCTGGGAGAGGACTGGCAGGGGAGGGGGCCTTATGCTCTTCGGTTTAAGATGGTAAGTTGAGTGGCTTTGGGTTTAAATGTTGCCGGAGCCGGTCGGGAGAGAAGGCCCATGGTCTAGGCTGCTCCTGTTCTGGGAGGGTGGGTGGCCTTGGAGCAGCTCTGGGGAACCCGGAGGTTGGATGGGGAGCTCCTCAGTCATCCTCACCTCCCTCCACCCCTGACAAGTGAGGGCCATTCTCAGGGGCAAATTGGCTTCGTCTTTCCTCTGACATCCTGGAGCCTTTCTCTGCTAATCTTTGCAGTGCACTCCTTTGGCAGGTATATGTTTTTCCTCATTAAAATCCTTTTTAGCTTAACCCCTTTCTTCATTCTGCTTATGAACAAAGGGCATATTGCAGCCTTTATGGCACCTGAGGTTTTAGAAATCAGTTCCCTTCCCGTGTCTCTGCCAAGTGTGTGAGGTGGTGGTGCCCTCTGAATTTCCTGAAGCTGAGTCCTTGGCATCTTGGCAGCTGCCATGCTAGGCCCCGTTCCTTTCATCTCTTCAAAGCACTGTCTGTTTTGGAACTTTATAGTCTGGGAGAGGCACCTTCTCTGGTGAGGTGCTCCTTAGTTAGTGTGCAGACTTGAGATGATCCCGAATATTTTGGGCAAACATTACCAGGAAGAGAGTGTGTTCTGGAGCTGTAATAAATAATGTGTATTTTCTTTAAAGCTTTTAATCCCGACGTCTTTGTCAACCCCCCCAATGAGAATATTCAAGGACATTCAACCAAAGGAGGAATTAGGATGCATGAGCTTTTCAGAATCTCTGCTTTAAACCAACCGAGTTCTGGTTCATTGTCAGAAGACGAAGGATTCCCCACGATTCTGAAAAGAGTCAGACCTGCTGTGGGGAATGTTAGCCTAGCACTTTTCTCCTAGGACATATTCTGACAGTTGCTTTACAAAATAAAGGGGGGTTGGCGCCTGGGGGGCTCAGTCGGTGAAGCATCTCCTTTGGATCAGGTCATGATCTTGGGGTCCTGGGATGGAGCCTTGCATCAGGCTCCTTGCTCAGCGGGGACTCTGCTTTTCCTGTCTCTCTGCCCCTCCCCCTGCTTGTGCGCACGTGCTCTCTCACATAAATAAATAACTCTAAAAAAAAATAAAAGGAAGGCAGAGGAATTTAAACTCCATCTGCATTTTTACAAATATCCTAGAAATTAGGCATATGGAAGAGTTCTCTAGCATCTGTATAATTTACGAGTGCATTCGAGCCTGCTAACTAAAACTCCGTAGAGCCTTTTCAGGGCTTTCTGGTCGATGCTGGTAAGATGCGCCATCTGCCCCTTCCCTGAGGCTCTGAGCTCAGGGAGAGCCTGGAGGCACCTGTCCTGGGGCCCGTTAGTGTTTCCACTCAGCCAGCCAGGGGCCTGTGCATTTTCAGAGCATTTTATCCTATCAGATCAGTTAACTTTAATCCCTCCAGCTGCCCGTTCTCTGTGTACCCCTGTTGCTTTTTCTTAGTTGCCGTCTGAACCCCTCAGACATTCTGTCTTGAGATGAAATCACGTGGCCACTGTGTCGGGGGACCTTCCAGGGGCTCTGCTTTCGTCTGTTTGTCGTGCAGTCATCCTATGTGGCAGGTCACTGAGAAACTTGTCTCCCAGGAGTTGGAAAGTAAGGGAGAAGTTAGCCTATTCTAGGCGTAACCTACCAAGGGGGCTGGCATTCTGGAACAATGGAGCCGAAATGGGTTCTCTCTGCTCTTAGATGGCCATCTAGAACCTGGGCTTTGGTTCCCAGAATCTGACCAAAATTGTGTGTCCAGTGTCGACTTCCTCATCTGGTCTAACAGATTAGTATCACGTGAGGGGGCCGACTTGGATCTCATAGAAATGATTCCTGTCTGCTGGTGGGAGCCATTCCCAGCACAGATACCCAGAGGTGGGAAGCTTCTGGAAATGGTGCTGTTCCTCATTCAGTACTTCTGTCTCAGCAGGAATGAGCAGGTAGTTCTCGGGGACCCCTGGCCTTTTTCTCCTGGAAAGGGGGAAGACAGTGTCGTCATTTCTGCCTTTAATTTTAGACAAAATTTAAAGATGTTGGGATCAAGGATGTTGGAGCATCCTGGAGAACAATACTTTTCTTTAGAAGGGCCCCTGTGCTAGACAGTGCCTTGCCCAGTGTAACTCACCCGGAGGGGAGGGTCTCCTAAGATTTGGTCTATTCCTCTCCAGTGAAAGTGAGTTGAATATGATGGTTAAGAGAATGGATTCAGGGGCACCTGGGTGGCTTAGTCAGTTAAGCATCTACCTTCGGCTCAGGTCATGATCCCAGCGTCCTGGGATTGAGTCCTGCATCGGGCTCCCTGCTCAGCGGGGAGTCTGCTTCTCCCTCTCGCCTTGCTCCCCCCTGCTCATGGTCTCTCCCTCTCTGTCAAATAAATAAATAAAATCTTAAAAAACAAAAACAAAAAACCAGTTTCAGGAGCCAGCTGCCTGGGTTCAAGTGTCAGTTTTGCTCTTGGGTGAGTCACTGAAGCTCTCTTAGCCTCAGTTTTCTCTGCAGACTGTAAATGGAAATAATACTCTGTTCCCAGTAACTTAGGAAATGAATGGAGCACTTAGTGGCCAGCACTCAGCACCACATGCCGCATTTCTTCAGTCACAGGGGCATTGTTTTCTGTATGTCAGCATGTCCGCGATCAGGATGTGTCTCACAGTTGATGGCATCTTCGATTTGATGAAATACAGTAAATGTGTTCTTTTTCTTTTCTATAGCCTCATTCCCTCTTTTTTTTTTTTTTAATTTTATTTTTAAGTCATCCTCACACCCAGCGTGGGGGCCCGAACTCATGACCCTGAGATCAAGAGTTGCACGCTCCACCGACTGAGCCAGCCAGGCGCCCCTGCCTCATTCCTTTCTTGATCATTTGGCCAGTGGTCCATTAATAATAATAGCTTTTGGTTGACTGGACCTTTTCACTTTATCTAAATTTGGAGCAGAGGTCTTCCTGCACCTGATGCTGGGGGGTGGGGCGTGGATGCTGAAAGAATGAGGCAGAGCGTGCCAGACAGACTTGGAGAGAATGTGCTTTTGAACTCCAGTCACTACACTGTAACTAAACCCAAGGTGTGTAAACCCAAGGTATGATTGACCCAAAGAAGTGATGTTGGCTTTCCGCTTTACCAGAAGATTCTTGAAGCAAATACTCTGGATCCAGGCTTGCTTTTACACAAAACTTTTTTCACTAGTAATGAAGGGCATGGCTGAGATGAGTTTCTCCGAGTTCATATCCTAGACCTGCGCAACCCCGGCCATGCCCACATGTGGTTGAAAGGCAGCTGGGCTGAACTGAGATGTGCTGGAAGTGCCTAACACACACCAGACTTCAAAGACAGTACAAAAAAGGAAAATGGGTTTTAATTTGTAAAAATTTTAAATTAATTTTTTTAAGGTTTTTAATCTCTTACATCCAACATGGGGCTCGAACTTAACAGCCCCAAGATCAAGAGTCACATGCTCTACCAACTGAGCCAGCCAGGTGCCCCTGTTTTATTAATATTTTTAATTTTTTTGGATTCTATTTGAGAGAGAGAGTGTGCTGGGGGTGGGTAGAGGAGAGGGAGAGAGAATCTCAAGCAGACTCCACCCTGAGTGCGGAGCCTGATGTGGGGCTTGATCTTGTGACCCTAAGATCATGAACTGAGTTGAAATCAAGAATTGGACGCTTAACCGACTGAGCCACCCAGGTGCCCCTGTTTTAATATTTTTATATTGATTGCAGGTTAAAGTAATACTGAGGGCTATAGTGGGTTCATTACAGTATGTTACCAATTAATTTCACTTGTGTCTTTTTTTTTTTTTTTTTAACGTGGCTACTCAGAAATGTAAAATTACATATATAGTTTGCATTCTGTTTCTTTAGGACAGGTGTAAAGTTTCATAGATGAAAAGCGGAGTCAATTCTTGAAGTTTTCTCAACATTCCCCAGCACTCTGAGCCTTGGGCTTTGTTCAGCCTTCCGTTTCTTTATCAGACAAACAGATAGGAAGCCCACCTAAAGGAGGGGAAGGTGAATGGTTCCAGGCTGCTGCCCTTCCTCCCGCACAGTCTGGGCTCTGATTGGCCACTCACCATTTATCATCTTCCCCCTGGATGACTTGCATAGACCTTGACTTCTGGAAATAAAGGACAGCTTTCAGAATTGGGGAAACTTGCCCAAGAGAGTCCCTGGGTGGCCCCTCTGCGTCCCCCATTTAGACTATCCCCGGGGAGCCCATGCTTCGGGAGTCGGGGCCCTTGTGCGTGCAGCTGTGCTGCGTCTGTTCTGGTCTAAACCATGTTCCTGTAGCCCCGAGGCTGACTCCGCTCTGCCCCTGCCTGGGTGGCCGTGTGCCTGAGATTTAGGGTCCTCATGTATAAAGGGAGGCTCCTCCTCACGAGCGTGTTGAGAGTCTTAGGTAAGAACTTGGGAAGGGTCTCACTGGGGCCCGGTACCTTGTGGGAACAGAGATGTCAGCTCCTGTCACTCTGGTGAGCTTGAACCAGGCAGGACTAGGCAAAATGGGAGGCCCCGGCCAGCTGTAATCTGAGTGTCCCCTCCCCCAGGGAAGTCGCACCTGGCCATCGTGCAGAAGGTGAACAACGAGGGTGAAGGTGACCCCTTCTACGAGGTGCTGGGCCTGGTCACGCTGGAGGACGTCATTGAGGAGATCATCAAGTCTGAGATCCTGGACGAGTCTGAGGACTACCGTGAGTCTTGACTCCTGGCAGCGTTCCATCTCAGCTGGTCCTTCAAGCCTGCTGAGATTCGTGGCGTGCCTCGGAGGACAGCGGGTCTCTGCGTTGCTGAAACAAGGCTGCATCTCCAGTCAGAGCTGTTACCTAGCCGGGCCTGTGAGGGGGCCACACCTGTGCCTGGAAGCGGAGCCGCTGCGGCCCTGCGGGGCCTTTGCAGCCACCGTATCTGCCTGGGGCTCTGGCTGCCTCTGGTCTCCCCGGCACAGATGGGGGCTCTGCCCTTTATGGGCCTTTCCCAGGCTCCCCGTCTTCCTTGGCCCTTTGGCTTTCTCATGTTCTTTTCTACATTCCAGAAGCCTCTCCTCAATCCCATTCTTTACTGCTGATAGGTTCTTTCCAAAACAGAAGATCCTGGGGCCTGCGACGATGTCTTAGAGGTGTCGGCCTCTTAGGAGGATGGCCGAGGTCTGCAGGGCAGGCACAGCCCGTACTTGAGGGCTGGGGCCTCACATGCACACCTGGGACACTGAGCCCCCCACCTCTGTTTGCTATCAAGTGAATTGCTTTGCCCACACGTCTGTCCCCAAAATGCAGCCTTTTTAGCTCGGTTTCTCAGACTGCCGTAGGCCTGGGGACGTCAGGTTAGCTGCGGCTCTGTGGCACCTGTCATCTGCAGAGACGTGCTTTCTGATGAGGGGTCTCTTAATGACCGATGACGCCTCTTGCTGTCCTGTCAGTATTCCACCTTCCCCACTCCGAGGAGAGGAGCAGTCCCTTTCCATGCTGCCTCAGGGCAGAGCTGGAATGCGCGCCTGTCCCCTCTGTCCTGAGTAGCAGGTTTACTCCGTGCTGGAGTGGCCGCCCGGCCCCAGCAAGGCAGCAGTGCCAAGGGCGTATCTCAGGGGCTCTGTTGCTCCCCCCCCCGAACCCCCAGGCCTTGCCAACGTGCCTTGGTTTGGTCGTACTGATGGGAGGGCTGCTGTTGTCTCAGTGGGCCTTCTCCCCATCCCAGGGGATGCCACGGCGAGGAAGAAGCCTGCTCCTCTGAGTGCCCCTCTCCGGCGGAAAGAGGAATTCTCCCTGTTCAAGGTGTCTGACGATGAATATAAAGTGAAAATCTCACCTCAGCTGCTCTTGGCCACCCAGCGCTTCCTGTCCCGAGGTGAGGGGAGCGGTGGGCCTTTTCTTTGCTCTCTTGCTCACCGTGCAGTGAGCAGGAGGACGCCAGGGCGGACACTGAGTGCCCTCATTCCCAGTGAGGGGGAGAGTATCCGGAGGACTTCTCTGCTTCTCTCCAGCCCCGGCAGCATCTCGGGGCACCTGAGGGGCGGCTCCTCCCTGCCAGGTGGCCGAGCGCTGAAGCCGGGCTGGCACCACCTCCGGCGAGCCACGGCAGGCGGGTGTGTGGCCTGCCGGTTCTCTCGTGTTGGGGAGGTGCCCTGGCTCGGGGGGCAGCAGGAGTCGGGTGTGGTTGTGCAGGCCGCTCTGGGCCCGGTGGACACTGTCCCTTTTTCCCACCACGGGGCAGAGGTGGATGTGTTCAGCCCCCTGCGCATCTCCGAGAAGGTCCTGCTGCACCTGCTGAAGCATCCCAGCGTCAACCAGGAAGTGAGGTTTGACGAGAGCGACCGCCTGGCTGCACACCATTACCTGTACCAGCGCAGCCAGCCGGTGGACTATTTCGTTCTCATCCTGCAGGTAACTGGGAGCCCAGCCTGGAGCCTCCCACTTGCTCAGAAAGTAGGGAAGGGTCAGAGAGGGCGCATCATCCACGCCCACAGCCCCTGAACAGTGGGGGTTGGTGCTTTCTCCTTGTGCTCTCTCCTGGCAGGAAAGGTAATCTGTCCACATCTGTTTCTCTCCCTGCCCCTCCTTCCTCCCTTTCCCTACACCTCCCAGGGCAGGGTTGAGGTGGAGATCGGGAAAGAGGGCCTGAAGTTCGAGAACGGGGCCTTCACCTACTACGGCGTGTCTGCCTTGACAGCACCGTCCTCGGGTGAGCTGCAGCCCCTCCTGGAGGGCAGGGCTGGGCTTGGCTGCCGGGCTGGGGCTCCCCGGGGCCCAGGGTTCTGGGCTGGCTTTTGTCCTCTCTGGGCTGTCGAAGGAAGGGGCAGCGTTTCTTTGGGCCTCATCCCTGTTGCTCGCTCCTACCCCGGCCAAGCCTCTCCCAGGAGGAAGTGTGCTTTTGGTCCTTCTCTGTTTGTAGCCATGTTCCCTCTCCAGAGTGATCTGTGGGGTGGATCTCCGGGGCGGTGCAGTTGTCCCCACCAGAGACACCACTGACTGTTCCTTCTGATAGGTCACCAGTCCCCGGTGTCTTCGCTCCAGTCCATCCGCCACGACCTGCAGCCCGAGCCAGCCGATGGCGCCCGCTGGTCTGCGTACTGTCCTGACTACACCGTGAGGGCCCTCTCTGACCTGCAGCTCATTAAGGTGACTGTCGGGGCTGCTTATTGGTGCTGTTAGCCAGCTTTGTGTTCCCAAGGGGCTAAACCAGCCAGCCTCAAGTTTGTATGGGTTAAGAGTAAGTTCTGCTTGAGTCTCTCTCAGACTTCCCGGAGCAAGACGCGTTACTTGCTCTGAAGGACAGACAGCCTTGGCTCCTGGAGGCCCCTCTGACTGCTGGCAGTCTAGTCCTGTCATTGGGGCTGTGCACCCACTTTCCTTTTGAGATCTTAAAGACACTGCTTGATCGTTCTTTTCTGCTCTTAGCTGGCTTAAAGTCTTCATTTTTCTTGGTCCTGCTGAGCATGACGCTGTCACCTGGTTCTGGTGCTTGTGGGCAGAAGGGAGACGTGTGAGCTGCTTGGACCTCACTTTCTCCGTCCAGCTTCACAGTTGCCCGTGCCTGGGAATGCTTTCTGTCCTGCAGGTCACGCGGCTGCAGTACCTCAACGCACTCCTGGCTACTCGAGCCCAGAACCTGCCACAGTCCCCGGAGAACGCAGACCTCCAGGTCATCCCAGGCAGCCAGACCAGGCTCCTCGGTGACAAGACAGCCACGGCAGCAGGTGAGCCCGGCAGGGCCGCATCCCCCGGTGTGGCGGCCCAGAGGGCGCGCGTGTCCTGTGCTGGTCCTTGCTGCTCCCACACACACTCTCTGTGCCCTCACTCCGCCTTGCGTTCCTCTTCCGTTGTCCCCTCTTCTGCCCATCCTTTCCTTTTTCTCTTTTCACCGTTCTAAATAGCTCCGATGGCACCGCGCTACAGACCAGCTGACACTGAAAGTACGTTCAGTCAGCATTTTCTCTGGAGAACCTGCGAGGATGGGTTGACTTAATTAGAGAGTAGTTGCTAAATGGGAGTAAGATCCAGTTCAGACACTCTTGGTCAGTTAGGATTAGGGTGAGGTTACCAGTGGGCCCGGCTCAGAGGGTGGTCGGCTGGTGGACGCCATCCCAGAAGCTGAGAAGGGCACCTGTTGAGATGTTTGGTCAAGTCAAGCTAATATTTAAGGCATGCCCTTCACATCTAGGGTTCCACTGTGAGCCAGAAGATCACGTTGGAAGACATGGACTTTGCGATGTGGGATGGGGTGTGGGCTAGCAAACCCTGCGTTGCAGAGTGTAAGGAGGGAAAAGAAAAAGGAGCCTGTGGAGAGTGGGCTTTGGGTAGGAGTGCTAAAAAGTTAGAGAACTTTCTTGTCCTTATTACTCAGGAAGGTACTTTTATTCCGATTGAGCTCCTAAATTGGGGTCAGAGATACACTCGAGGGCTGGGTGGTCTTGGGGGAGTGGGCCTGGCTTCCAGAGAGGCCTGTGGAAGGAACTGCAGGCTGTCGGCTGCCCTGGGCACTCTGAAGTGGGGACCCCGAGCTCTCTGGAACACTGGCTCCCTGGCTGTGTGCTAGGAGCTTTGCTCATCCTCACTCACCTAAGGAAACGTCTCCATTTTCAGGGGTGGTGGTTGTTAGGCCCGTTTTACAGATGAAGAACCCAAAGCAGTGAGAGACTAGGCGCTCTGGCTTACAGCCTGTGCGTGCCCCTGGGCCCTGGGCTTTGGTGTCTCACAGGGAACAGCTCTGGTTACTTAGACCTACACTTGAGAACATGAGCGCGGTTTCATGATGGATGCTTCCTGAGAGGTGACGGGCAGGTGCGGGGGACAGGAAGCCTCGCCCCGTGCCCGAGCGCTCCATCTCTGTGCGTTGGTAGAAGGGCCCCAGCTCGAGGCGTGCTGCTGCAACCCGGGATCCGGGCCTTTTCGCGCCTTTCTCGGGAATGTGTACTGAGAAGGTGGTGTCCTACCTTTCAGGGCTGGTCACCGTTCTGTGTTTACCTGCTGTCACATTCTGTTCTTTCGTGAGATGCCACTCATTCACGCCAGCACGTTAGACTTGAGCCTCAAAAGCCCGTATGTTTATGTTTTTTCAAAATGGGTGCATTTGATTTTCGGTTTTTCAATGTGAACCTTCTCTGGCGTCATCTGCTTACTCAGATGCTTGTGTTCTAGTCAGGGTATAGACTTAAATCTAAGAACGATGTTTTTTTCTTCATTTCATCTGTTACTATACATGCAGGGTTTTTAAAGCCCTTTTTTGGCTTTATTGGGCAGCCCTCTGAGGACACAGGTATCCCCTGAAAGTTCGCTTCGCGCCATGTTGCTTTTACCAAAGATTTATGTTCGTGCCCGTTTTCACTAACTGAAAGAACTCCAGAGAGGAGATTTGCTCACGAAACAGTAATTGTTTCTTCGCGTTCTGCCGTGCTGACTTACAGAAGATTTCATGGGAACGCTCTACTTTGGGGAAGCGGGGAAACCGTGAGCCGCAGTGGCTCCGCGTGTCCTTTTCCTTCTGGGACGGCTGACCCGCTCTGCACAGGGGCAGCGTCGTAGCCAGTGAGGTTTGTCCGAGGCGCCATCACGCTGACCGTAGCGTGTTACCATCCCTGGTCTGTTGCCATGATGTTGGTTTTCCCCCAGATGTGGCCGGACGTCTGTTCCCAGTGAGGCGCGCCTGCTGTCTTCCTGCTCCCTGCCTCAGCCCCGAGGTCTTGCTGTGGCTCATCTCTGTTGGGTGGCCCTTCACTGCCCCCCAAGAGAGCTGCGTGTCGCTGCACACGTGGGGATGTCACCAGGGACCTTGCTTAAATAGTGCAGACCAGAACCATCCCCCGATTGACTCTGGCACGAGATTCGATGGCAGAGAAGCGCCTTGATTGAGGTGCTTGGAAGATTTCTAACTGCCTGCAGCAGGGATCGGCAGACTGGCCAGCTGCTGGGGCCGGTAAAGCCCTATCGGACCCTGCCCGTTTGTTTGTGGATCGTATGTGGCTGCCTTCGGCTGCGACAGGGGAGCTGAGTCGTTGCCACGGGGACTGTGACCTGCAAACCTAAAAATATTGGCCCTTTACAGAAAGTTTCCTGACCCCTGGCCTGTCATGTCAGACTCGGGGTAAACTCCCGCACAGTGGCCATTCCCAGAGCTGATTTCCAGGGGAGAGTCCGCTCCAGACACCGCACTTCCTGCTCCCTCTGGTTCTGAGCCGCGGGCCTCGGGGGGGCACACTCCCCCCCGGCCCCCCCACCCCCGCCCATCCCCCAGCCTGCCCGTGGGGTTGCCCAAGCCGAGCGGCCCTGCCGGCGCAGCTGCACAGCTGGTCTCCTCTTGTCTCTCTCCCCTCTGCTCTCTCTAGCCTTCCCCGTAGACCTTTCCCTCTTTGGCACATTTGGAAACTGCAGTTGATAATTGACTGTGGACTAGTGAGCATTTTTTGTTTTCAGAAAACACCCAAGGTAAATATCTTCCCTTTCACTTTCTCTTTGCTTTCCTTCCCCAGCCCTCTAGCTGCCAGGAGGAGCCCTGGACACTGCTGCCCCCAGACAGAGAGGTGTTTCTCCGGGGGTGGGTGGTGAGGGGGCCCTTCCTGTCCTTCATTGCTACTTTCCATTTCATGTTTCTGGAAGACGGGCGGGCTCATAAAATAACCTGCTTATGGTGGAAACTAAACCTTGCTTCCAGCGCGGGGGCTTTCGTGTCCAGGGCAGGCTCCTCTCGCCCAGTTTTATGGCCTTGGCCTCCTGTGAGCAGAAACCACCGGCCCTGCTTTCCTGTCTCTCAGTGATGCAGCCCTCCTCCCAGTGGTTTTCTCTTGGGAGGTGGAGTTTAGCCTGACCATTGTCCTGACTGCTCACTGCCGGCTCTGCCTTGACACTGAGGTGTCTTGGGGCTTCTCTGCTTTGCCAGCCCCTTCCTGTCCTAAGAGAATTATGATACTTGGTTTTGATGGGACCTGCTTCCTTCCCTTGCTTTGATAGTAATTCTCCTTTCCCTCTCTCCTCTAGGGCCCAACCACAGCAGACCTGGCCTCCCAGCGGAGGAGAGCCCTGGGCGGAACCCAGGGGTTTAATTGCTTGCCAGGCAGCCCCAGGTCTGGGGAATGGACAAGCACGTGGGGAACTGGAGAGCCGAGGAGTAGCGTCCTGTCAGCCTGTCCCCATCTCCTCCAGGCCACGTTTTAGATGGCCCTTATAGATGTGGGTCCTGGGCTGTCCTCAGAACCAGACCTCAGTGCCAGGAGCCTTCAGCAGGCCGTTACCCTCCTTTCGGAAATGGGGGTCAGTTGGGGCACAGCCCTCCAGGCCTGCTTCTGAAGGGAATGAAAAGGACACTGTCATCTCCGGTCCCCAGGACCCAGCCTTCTCCCTGTGACGACAGTGCAGTGTATTTATACCTCTTTGGGCCAAGCCATGATGTGAGTGCACGATTACTGCCTTTACGGGGCTGTGACCTGTACTCGCTTCGCTTTCAATTTGCAACCTTCTGCTGCCGGCAGCACTTTCTGAGCAAACCAGGAGCACTGGTTTTGGCTGGGGGTTCACATCCTTGGCCACAGTGAACTATTTGGCTTCCCTTACAATGCCATGTTTCAGAGCACACGTCCCAGCCTGTCCCATGTGCTGAACCTTGAAGCTCGATGACCCCCCCCCCCCCCGCCCCAGTATGTCCCACTGTCCTGCTCCCTCCTGTGGAGGTTGCTTCTCTGAGCCCTGCGCTCAGAGCCCTGAGCGAGCAAGCTGGCCCCCGGTGGCACTGCGGAGGCCTCCTCCTGCCTCCCTGCCTGTCTTGCTTAGTTGCCACTAACAGTATTGTCACTTCTGTGTTTGAAGAACAGAGGTCATACATGGGAGGAAGGGGTGTGCTGCCCCTAATCCCTTCTTGGTTGCTGGATCCCAGGGAGAGGAACCAGCCATTAGACCTTCTTCTAGGCCTCCGTGGAGAGCTGGATGGCTGGCATTTGCACGGAGAGCACCAAGGGAGGGAAGGGTTGGTAATGGAGCAGGTAGGCCCTCATCCCCTTTCTTTAAAAAAAACCAAAACACACAAAAAAACAAAAACACCAGTTTTTCTTGTATCTCTGAAACATTTCACCTCTTTGCTTTTTTGCTCTTCTCAGCTATGGGGTTTTAGAGAATGGGGAACAAGAAGGCATTTATGTTTTTCTTCTGGTTTGCCCATATTGACCTTCTACAGTTCTTCAACTGTGTAGAAACTGGGGCGTCACAGAGATGCAGGATTGCAGATTGGATAGGGAGGGAGGAGGATTTCTGGAACCTTTTTCAAAGGAATTTGGGTCCCTTATCTGGGACCGGTGGGAATGAAGGCCAAAGAACAATGGCATGCTCACTTAGAAACTTCCCAAGGAACTCTAAGAGCAAACCCAGGTGGGAAACATACTTTACAATCATCTCTCTCCAGAACAGTGGTTCTTAACCTTGGCTGCATGTTAGAATCCCTGGCAAATTGAAAAATACTGATACCTGGGGCCCTGTCTTCCAGGGAGCCTGATTTAATTGATCTGGGCATCAGGATTTTATTTTTTGAAACAGTTTTAATTAAAAAAAAAATATATTCCCCCCCCCCCCCCCCCCCGCAAAGTAAGGTCCACACCCAACATGGGGCTTGACCTCCCAACCCTGAGGTCAAGAGTCGTGTGCTCTACTGAGCCAGCCAGGAGCCTCTGAAACAATTTTAGAGTCACAGAAGGATTCCATATACCCTTCACCCAGCGTCCCCTAATGTTAAACATGTTACATAACCTGGTACATCTATCAGAACTAAAAAAATTAACATTGGCACAAACCTGTTAACTAAATTACAGACTTTATTTGGATCTCACCAGTTTTTCCAGTAATGTCCTTTTTCTGTTGCAGGATCCGATCCAGGATACCAAGTTTCATTTAGAGTTATTGCTTGCTTTTTTCTAACTTTTTATTTTGAAACAATTACAGAATCGTAGGAAGTTGCAGGCTAGAGGGACCCTTCACCCAGTTTTCCTCAGCGGTTGCTCTCACACAGAACACAGTATCAGAACCGCAAAGCTGACACTGGCACCATGCGGGTGGTAGTTCTGTCCTCCTAGGTAGATTTGTGTAGCTGCCACGGCCCTCTTGACGAAGAGCTGTGCCGCCACCACAAGGACCTCCCTCGGAGCGCCGCATTAGAGCCACAGACACCCCCCCCCTCCCCCGGGCTTCCATCCCTAGTCCCTGGCAACCACTAATTTGTCATTTCAAGAATGTTCTGTAAGTGGGGTCATACAATATGTGACCATTTGGGACTGGCTTTTTTCGCTCAGCAGAATATTCCAGAGATGCGTCCAGGTTGTTGCGTGTGTCAATAGTTCATTCCTTTTGATTGCTGCGTAGTATTCCTCGATAGACTCACTGTCCCGTTGAAGGACATCTGGGTGGTTTCTGGTTTTTGGCTGTTCCAATAAAGCTGCTATGAACATTCCTTACAGGTTTTTGTGTTAACGTGGGTTTTCTGAGGTAAAGGTCCAGTAATACAATTGCTAAGTTGTGTGGCCGCTGTGTAGTTTGTTTTTGAAAGAAACTGCCACGTGCCTGTGGAGTAGCTGTACGGTTTTACGCGCCCCCCCCCGCCCCCAGCGACGTGTGAGTGATCCAGTTTCTCTAAATCCTCACCAGCATTTGGTGGTGTCACCATTTTTTATTTTTAGCCATTCTGGAAGGTGTGTAGAGAGATCTTGTGGTTTCCCGTTGTATTAGCACAATGGCTAGTGTGTATCTTTTCATGTGCTGCTTTTGTGGGAGATCTGTGGTTTTCTGCCCATTTCTAGTTGGATTGTTTGGTCTTTCCTTTTGTTTTGAGAGTTCTTTCTATATTCTGAATACTAGTCCTTCGTTGGGTTTTTGGTTTGCAAACATTTTCTCCCAGTCTCTAGCTTATTTTTTCATTCTCTTAATAAAGGATCCTTTATAGAGCAAAGTTGTTAATTTTAATGAAGTCCAGTTTACCAGTTTTCTTTTATGGATTGTGCTTTTGGTATCATGTCTAAGAATTCTTTACCTTGTCCTAGATCCCAAAGATTATCTCCTAGGTGTTTTTCCTAAAATTTTTATAGTTTTATGCTTTATCTGTGTGATCCATTTTGAGTTTTTGTATAAGATTTAGGTCTTTGGTTTTGGTTTTGGGGTGGTTGGGGTTTTTTTGCCTATAGATGTCCAGTTGCTCCAGTACCATTTGTTGAAAAGGCTTTCTATTGAATTTTTTACACCTTTGTCAAAAATCAGCTGGGCATATTTGTGTCTATTTCTGGGTTGTCTGTTCCATTGATCTGTATCTGCCCCTCCATCAATACCACATTGTCTTGATTACTATAGCTTTATTTTTTTTCAGATTTTGAGAGACTGAGTGAGGGTGGGGGGGAGCAGAGGGAGGAGAAGCAGACTCCCCCATGAGCAGGGCGCCTGATGGATGTGAGGCTCGATCCCCAGACTCCGGGATCATGACCTGAGCCAAAGGCAGACACTTAACCGACTGAGCTGCCCAGGCCCCCTGATTACTGTAGCTTTATAGTAAGTCTTGAAATTGGGTAGACTGGCTCCTCCCACTTTATTTTTCAAAATTGTTTTAGCTATGAGTTTTTAAAATTTTATTTGAGATCGAGTGGGGGGGGAGGTGGAGAAGCAGACTCCCCACTGAGCAGGGAGCCTGTTATGGGGCTTGATCCCAGGACCCTGAGATAATGACCTGAGCCGAAGGCAGATGCTTAACCAGCTGAGCCACCCAGGCACCCCGTGAGCTTTTATTTTTTAAAGATTTGTTTTAGAAAGACAGCAGGGGGGAGGAGTGGAGGGAGGTAGAGAGGCCTGAAGGCAGACTCCCTGCTGAGCACAGACCTGGATCCCAGGACCCTGAGATCATGACCTGAGCCGAAGTCAAGAGTTGGTTGCTTAACCAACTGAGCCACCCAGGTGCCCCTTAGCTATGAGTTTTTATATCATCTAATTAACTGTATCTACAAAAGAATCTTGCTGGGATATTTGGTAGGAGCTTCATTAAACCTGTGTATCAATTTGGGGAGAATTGACATTTTTACTAGATCTCATCTTCCAATCCATGAACAAGGTATGTCTCCCATTTAAGCCGCCTTTGATTTTATTCATCAGTGTGTTGTAGTTTTCAACATACAAGTTCTTAAGTGTTAGATTTACATCTGAGTATTTTGTTTTTAAAGGCAACTTTAAGCAGTACTGTGCTTTTGATTTTTGTGTGCATGTAGTCATTGCTAATATGTAGAAATACGCGTTTGTAGGTTTATCTTATATCCTGAGATCTTGAACTCCCTTATTCTAGGTGTTTTTTGGATTCCTAAGGATTTCCTACATAGACAGGTATGTCGTCTGCATGATAATGGGGATACCTGAGTCCCACCTCCAGAGACACTGATTTAATTAGCTTGCACATCAGGACTTTTAAAACCTTCCCTTGTGATTGTGATAAGCAGCCAAGGCTGAGAACCACTGCTCCTTGAACTTGTCCATCAAGGAGTGGAGAGGTGCCTTGAGCACAGGAGCCAAGTGCCTGGATTCCCCACTATGCACTTGGGGGCGCATCTTGCTGTCAGGCCAGTATGGTTAACAGGTTGAGCTTTGCTGCTGAGGAGGACCAGGCCCTGGGCCTAATGAGATGCCCCCTGCCCCCCCAGGCCAGAACAGACAACTAGGCTGTGAGGGATAGTCAACAGTTTTAATGAACAAAATATATTTTTTAAGTGTATAAAAAGGTGTTTTTGTCACATAAGGGTCCCCATCTTCTAGATAGGGAGTCGTTTTTTCCATGAACTTGAACACCTGTTTCTTCTCTGGCTCCAGCACCTGCGTGAACTGTCACCACCGCTCCCTGCAGGGTTGGAGCTGCCCATGGGAAGAGAAGGTGTGTGGCTCCCAGGGGGGAGCTGTAGTCACTTTTTCACATAGTAAGAATAGCCATGTGCTTGGCCCAAGAAGGCCGCCAGTGTCAGACTAGGAAGAACTGCTGCAAGATGGATGTCCATCCAGGTACTTCACATACATGAGGGAGGTACCCTTCATCTTAAAGCCGGTCCCTCAGCCTGTGGTTCTCCATTCAGGGCAGAGTTTAAAATTCCCTTCCTGCCAGTTCGGACCCAGCCCTGCCAGCAGTACGGGTCTACACCAGTGCGACGTGAAGCGGAAAAGGCAGTGAAGGAAGGACCCTTGAGGAGAACTTGTGGGAAGGTGGGTCCTAAATCTGCCACCACGCAGCAGAGGAGGGGAAGCAGTCCGTGTGCGCCTCACTCCCCTCTGCTGGATCCTTGGTGTCCCACTGCAGCGGTGGGGTAAAGCCAGGCAGGTGCGCTGCGTGGTCCAGGCCCGAGCTCAGGCTCTAGTGCTAGAGTGATGTTGCCAGAGGCAAAGTAGGGTTACGGGCCGCCACCCCCAAAAGTTGGGTGGGCCGCAAGCAATCCCCAGCTCCCAGGCATTTCACCCCTACAAAGAGCGCCATCAGCTGGCCAACTAGAGAGCAGCAGGCAGGCTGACTGAGGCCTTCAGACTGTAGGCACAAGGTTTCCCTAAAATACGCATGAGCTCTAGCTTCTCAGTCTTAGGGCTTCTGAGGCAACCAGGTCGGTTCTGGACGGGTGCTGCAGTGGGGCCTCAAACCTGTTCAGCACCCCTCCAGACTGCCAGACCCAACTCCAGAAGCCCTAAGGCCAGAGCTGGCTAGAGCCACTCCACCTGCTATCAGGGTTGCTGCTGATAGGAATGGAGTCCCCAGAGAAACCCCTGGCCCGAGGGCCTCGGCCAGCTGCAGAAATGCCTGATAGCGGTGAGGCCTGGACAACAGCTGCCGGCCAGGAAACTGGCCCTTGTTTCCTGGGAGGGAGGGGCTCAGTCTCCTAGACAGAGATCAGGGGACACCGAGCGCCCGGCCCCGGGCAGCTTGAGGCTTAGGACTCTTCACTGTTGCTCCAACCTGGACTGCCAGGTTCCTTAGCTGGACCCGCTCTGTTTCCGGCTTCCCTGTGGTCCCCTGCGTCAGCCCATCCTAGTGCACAGCCTGGCAGGGACCAGGTCCTCCTGACACTTGGAGCCAGGGAGGCCTGCTTCATCACCTGCTGGGGCTGGCCTGAGGCCGCCCCCGGCGAGAGGACTGAGGTGACGACCACGGAGGGGTGCAGATGACTGCGAGGGCACGAGGCGGGGAGGTGAAGGGGGTGGAATGGTGGCTGAGAAGGGACCGTACAGGGCTGCGGTCGTTAGGACCGGGAGCGAGGGTGCCCGGCGTGGGCCTGCAGTGCTTCCCGGATGCCCCGCTGCCAGTCTCGCACCAGCTGCACTGGGGTCACCGAAGCCTGGGAACAAGGACACTGGATCAGTCCTGTTTTCCTTCTTAGGAGCCCCCCGCCCTGCTCAGCCCAGGGGGCCGGGCCTCAGGCGTGCTCGTACCACATTCTGCACGCCCAGCTTCGCTCCATAGAGCAGCAGCAGTTTCATGGCTTTGTAGTGGCCGTGCCGCACAGCCTCGTGCAGAGCTGTGTCCCCTTCCTGTTGGGAAAGGGGATGGGCGGTCATCCTCCTGACTGCCCCCACCCCCCGAAGGGTCCAGTCAGCAGGAGCTGTCCCCGAGCTCAGGCTCCCTGAGTCCCTGTCCCCTAGTGCAGCAGACCCAAACCAAACAGCAAGTGCCCACCTTGTCCTGGGCATCGATGTGGGCCCCACACTCAATGAGATGCTCCAGGCAGTCACAGTGTCTTGTGCGCACGGCCACGTGCAGGGGGGTGCTCCAGATCTAAGTGGGGGAAGATTCGTGTCAAACCCCCCCCCCAACAAGGGGCTCTGCTTCCTCTTCTCTGGGTACAGGCCACCCCACGGCAGCATACCCCTCACCTTGTCCCGGGCGTTGACCTGGGCGCCCCGGTTAAGCAGCTGTTTGAGGATGTCCAGGTGTCCTCCACGGCAGGCCCAGAACAACGGTGTCCTGTCCAGCTACAGAACAAACACGTCGATGCATGGACATGCTGTGGTGTGGGACGGGGTCTGCCGTGAGGATGGGCTTTCCCCGCTTCTCACCAGGTCACGAGCGTCCACAGCGGCACCTGCCTCCAGCAGCTTGCTCACGAGCTGGCCGTGACCCTTCAGACAGGCCCAGTGCAAGGCTGTGCGGTGCAGCTGGGGGTGGAGGCTGGAGATCAGGAAGAGGGAGCACGGCCGCCCCCTAGAGGCCCTGCCCTGGGCCCTATTCCCAGTAGTAGGTTCCCTGAACACACGCCTGCTCCCAGCGCACACCAAGGGCCCCTCCCTCCCGGCTCAGGAGGCCCCGAGGGGCTTGTGCCCCTGAAACAGGAAAGCTGTGCAGTTTCCCAGGCCAGGACTGGAACCCACGGAGGATGGCACCCCTGCAGCTCTGACACTGCAGTCCGATTCCCCCCACTTGCTACCTTGTCATGGGCACTGGGGTCCCCTCCATCTCTCAGGTACTTGTCGGTCAGGGCCTCCTGGTTCTCAGCAGCTGCCTTCAGGAACATCACCAGGTCCACAGACTCCAGCTGGGCCTGGGGCTGCGGCTGCGTAAGTCACAGGACGAGACCAAATCACCTTCTCCACCTGCAGGCCTCCGGGGCACCACCGCTTCGCCGGTCTGGCCGAGCAGCTCCAAGAGGACTGCATGTCAGCTGGTGGCTCGTACAAACCGTAATTCTTAACTCCGTCCCCCCCGCCCCGTTTCGGACTGACGAGGCACCTATTACGCCCATTATGGGTTGCCATGCCCCTTACCCCCAAGTTTATATGTTGAAGTCCCAACCCCGGGGACCTCAGAATGTGGCCTTATTTGGCAATAGGGTCACTGCAGCTGTTATTAAGATGAAGTCACACTGGAGAAAAGTGGAGCCTAATCCAATATGACTGGTGTCCCTAACAAAAGGGGACGTGGACACAGCGTGCACAGGGAGAGTGCCATGTGGGCTCAGAAGACATCGGGGTGATGCACCCACAAGAACACCAAAGCTAGCTACCAAGCAAGCCCCTAAAGCCAGAAGAAGGGCAGGGACAGATCCCATCCCCCCCACCCCAGCCCTCCGAAGGAACCAGCCCTGCCAATACTCTTATCTCCGCTACGTCCAGCCTCCAGAACTGGGAGAATACATTTCTGTTTAAGCCACTGTGTGTGGGATCCCCAGCAAAGAGAGAGGAGGGCTGTGGGGTCCCCAGGATGGAGTCTTCAGCACAGCAGGCCCTGGCGGTGAGCTGGTGGCCCGCAGTCTCTGCTCTTCCCCAAGCCCTCCTGCGGGGACAGGAAGGCTTTCTCACACACTCACGCCCCGGGTGTTCACTCCCACCCCCCACTTCTCACTCACCTTAGCCACGGGCTCAGGTGCCCTGGGGGGAACTCTGCGTTTCAGTCGCTTTTCTCTCCGTCTTTGGACCAAGTTTTCCAAGTCAGCCAGAGTCTCCAGATTCAGTCTGGAGCTGTTAAATCTCTCAAGCTGGGACACAAGACCAGGCCAGCGGTCAGCCACGGGGCGCAGGCTCCTGTTTGGCCCTCGTCTCTCCCGCCCACAGGAGGGACCTCAGCTGCCTGAGATCCTCGCTGCTCAGAGCCTGCCCGCCTCAGGGTTGGCGCCTGCCACCCCCATCCCCACCACTGCTCACTTTCTTCTTCTTCTCTTCTTCCAGTTTCCACCGCTCCCGGGCCACGGCCTCTTGGGCTCCCAGCCTCCAGGCCCCGGGCCCGCCTCCAGGATCAGGAACTCCATCTCCACATCCCAACACTTTCCTTCCAACTCTGTCTCCACATACCTGTAGAAGCACAGTAAGGATAAAAACTCAGAAAAAGTAAGCCTTAGAAAGCACAGCTGTGCGGTACAGAGATCCTGACAAGAGCTGGCCTACAGAAATTAGTGTTGTGGATATCAGTGTAGCCTGACCCTTCACGAAGCTTCCTGGCATGCTGCTGGCGTGTTCCCTGAAGCCCGTGGCTCTTGGCTCTCACCCACCGTAGTGTTGCCCGGGGCCCAGGAGGATGACTGCCGCCTACCATGTCCTGTCAGCAGGACACAGGATCGGGCGCATGACACCACATCTATTTATACTGCTGGGCTTGTGTCCAGGTACGCTCAGGACAGGTGACACCTCAGCTTCCCTTCTGGGCTGTTGTCCTTACATTCCTATCAGATCACGCCATAATGCCACCTGACCCTGAGCTCAGAGGGACAGAGATGCCTCCCGGACAAAACTATGAATTCTTGGGTTCATATCTTGGCTCTTGGGAAGCTCTGTTTCTTCACTAGAAGGGGGTAAAACTAGCACCTAGCACAAGGGGCTGTGAGGAGGAAACCAGGGCGGAACCCACCATGCAGTAATCTGTTCTCCCTCGCTGCCCCCACCAGGGGTTCAGGAGCTGGGGAGCACTGAGGAACAAGCATACTGGGGGAGGGAAAAGGCTGGGATGATAGGATGGCAGAGCCTAGAGCATCCAGCCACGGAGAACGAACTGTATTGTCTTCTAAACCAAATGCTGGCAACCTAACTCGCTCCGGGCCTCCAGCCCGCCTCCCAGAGAGGCTGCACCACGCAGGTGCACGGAGGCACCGGCCCACAGTGGGGCTTGCTGGGCAGCGTAACTCCCGGGCCCCACCTCGCCGACACAGACACACCAAGCGTCACCAGTATGACCGTTTCTCTCGCTGCCCAGGGAACTCGAGCACCCTTCCTCCCCGACCAAGGCAGCCAGACCCTCTAGACTATTTCCAGAGCAATGGTGAGGACAGCAGCCGAGCTACACCCAGCCCGCAGCTACACTCGAGCCTTCTGGAGTAGCCTGCCATTTCCTGTTCTGCCATCACAGTCCAGGGCAAGAGTCCCTAAACCCGACGGTTGTCCTGTCTACACCATCACTCCGTATCTTCCCGTTGCTTCCGTCTCGTTGCCTCACAGAACTGAACAGACATGGCAGAGCATTGCAGGGTTCTGCTCCTACACCTGTCCTCCGAGCACAGGAGGAAGCCGCCTGCCCTCCTCCAGCTGGACCGCCTCATTCTGCCGGGCCAGCCCGGGGTCGTCTAGACCGTGCCCACCTCCCACCCCTCTGCCGCATGTCCTTACCAACTGCTGGATGCTGATGACATCCATGGTCCCCCCTGCTCTTCACGCCCCCAGTGAGAGGAGCCGAGCTGCTCAGCCCTTTTTATAGGAGAGCTACCTCCTGGGGGCAGGGCAGCCAGGGGCTTGTGCCGGGCCAGATAGCTCAGTGGTTCTGTAACACAGACCAAAATACCAGCGTGGGCGTGCAGCCCGCTGCAGACAGAAGCCGCTGGAGCCGAGTCAGGTGCATGCTCAGACACCCGCTCTCCAGCACCTGTGCCATCCCCTGCACCTGCGCAGGAGTAATGGGGCCAGGGATGCCCGGGCCACTAGAAAAAAGTTGAGCACGAGCCGCCGAGCTGCCACGGGTCTAGGTGCCTGAGACCCTGAAAGACCCAGCCAGCCCATCCTAAGCAAAAGGAGGCCAGAATCCTAGAAAGGCCCAAGAGGCTGAAGGCCTCAGGAATGTGCATGGCACCTACAGGAGGAAATCAGGCTTCAAGCGACTTCCCCACTCCCAGTTTCAAGGCTGCCCTCCGTACTCTTGCTGTTTTCCTCCCCCAGGCACCCCCCGCTTCTCCCTCACCACGCCGAGAGCCAGCATATTAAACTATACCACGGCCAGGAGCCAAGTCCAGCCTGTCATCAGCACCTCCTGCCTCTTGAAAAGCCTTCCACGCCCCACATGCAGGTCACCTACCCAGTGCTCTCCTGGGCAGGGAGCATGCCATCCCACAGGGAGGCTGGACTGAGATCTGCCCCGGGTCCAAGTACGGAACGTTAGCCATTAATCTAGTCACAAAGCAACCTGCCTCAAGCCACCAAAGTCAAACTTCCTAATTTAAGATGCCCAGCATGCCCTTCACCCAGCTGTGCCTTGAATTCTGCCTTGACCTTTGAAAGGAAATGTGATAGTAAGACTCCAGAATTGGAGCTCCATGAGCAGGGATGACCAGGAGAGGGAGGGAGTACAGGTCAGGGACAGCCCAAGGCCCCAGAGGGCTGGGAACGGCTCCACCCACAGCTGGCTTCTCAGTAAATACGTCCAAGTTTTGAAACTTAGGGAACCCAGAGCCTTTAAAAGAAACTCAGTCCTTATGCATCAGGGATTTTTGTCAAAGCTGATTTCTTGCCTTCGGTTATGAAGAGGGAGAGTCGCCTAGACTGAGGGTAAATAAGACAAGACGGACTTTTTTTTTTTTTTTTTAAGATTTTATTTATTTATTTGAGAGAGAGAGAGACAGCCAGCGAGAGAGGGAACACAAGCAGGGGGAGTGGGAGAGGAAGAAGCAGGCTCCCAGCAGAGGAGTCTGATGTGGGGCTTGATCCCAGGACTCTGGGATCACGCCCTGTGCCGAAGGCAGACGCTTAACGACTGCCACCCAGGCGCCCCAAGACAAGACGGACTTTAGCTCTGGACTCCACTGTCGGCCAACTCTAAAACTCCTCTCCAACATTCAAGGACAAGGGCATTTTGCACCAACAGGGTTCATCGGCAATTCTCATCAGAAAACTACTTTCTTCCACAGGAAACTGGTATTAATTCTTACCAAAAAAATTACTCCTTGTAAAAAACCCAAACCTAACCAATAAAGCTCAAGATGCACTGGAGAACCGCTCTCACCACAGCAGACCAGGGGCCACCACAGGTACCGGTTATAATATACACCCTCCTGACTTTCTTCCTGTAATTTTGTATCTGTACATGCAGGTTTCCACAGCCATGTTTCAAGATGCATCCTACTGTGATCGCAACTCAGCACACTTCGCCCGTTAGTCCACACTGCACTCCGCTACACTGCACTCCAGTGACACGCGTACCAGAATTAATCACTTCCCCAGCAGGGAGCACTTAGCTTACCTCCTTTCTCCCTTACATGACAGCACATGCTCCAATGCACAACTCTGTAGATGTTTCTGTGAGTAAATATCTTTGTACACGTGGATATTTCTCTAGGTAGCTACAGGAAAATCGAATCATTGGCCCTACTCATCTAAATTTTGATAGATACTGCCAAACTCCCATCTAAGGTGGGTGTACCAATTTCCAAGAACAGATAGTAACAAAGTGATGGTAAGAAAGAAAAATATATATATAAGCAGCAAGATTAATATCCAGAACACATAACTCCTATGAATCAATAAAAGGAAGAAAATCTTTAATAGGCCACAGGTGTGCACAGGAAGTTCCGAGAAGACAGGCGGTCGTTAGCAGTGCACAACAGAGCAACAGCACTTGCTCACCTATCAGGTTGTTCAAATGGAAGAAAACTGAGGAATGGGTGCTCTGACACACTGTCTGCAAGGTGCCTAGCACACTCTGGTGCCCTCCATATACTCGCTCCCTTCACCTCCGCGAGGCCTCTGAGGCAGGCCCTGTTATAACCAACCTCACGTCACAGAGGAAGCAGATGGGCAAAGTGACCTTTCCCGAAGCCATTCAGCTAGAAAGCAGCTTTCAATCTGTCGTATGTCCCACCGTTTCTTCTCTTACATAGCTCTGTTTTTATACTTAGGTCTTTAATCTACTTGAAACTTATTTTTGTGCATGGGATGAGGTAAGGATACAACTTTATTTTTTCCAAACGGATAGATGTTTCCACATGAACGAATTTAGAATATGATCATCTGTTCAGGCTTAAGCACTTGCAGCCCCACATCTACTCCCTCGCTCCCACAGTGGCCAGAATGGGGCTCTTCGGGCCTCAGGTTCCCACCCTGCAGCACGGATGTGGAACAAGGAGGGGCTGGGAGGGCTAGTCTGTGTCCTCTTGCATGGCAGCCTGTGACAGAAAGGTGGCAGCTCAGGTGGCCAGCAGGTCCCACAGGTCACTGTTGCAGGGCAGCAGGTCACATGCTAGTCGTGCCTTCCGATCCCGGACAGCCTTCAGGGCTGGGCTGTGTTCCAAGAGCAGGGAGCAAATGTCCACATGACCCTTCTCAGCAGCCTGTGGAGAAAGATGCCTGAATCAAAAGTCATACCCGCCCCCCCGGGCCCTGCCCTTTCTTGTTCCACTTCGGGGAATCTCTTGGTCCTAAAACAGGTCTTATGGTAATATTAGGGAGAAACTGGCAATTTGAGTAGATCTCCCCTACTTCCTAACAAATCCCAACGACTTGCATGAAGATTGGCAGAATTCTCTAGTGCTATTCCTGGCAGTTAGCTTGAGTTTTTCTTGTCTTGTGTCCTCTGCTCCGTAGCCATTCTTCTCTGTCCAGGACTGCACGTTAAAAATAAATACAGATGGTGGGCGCCTGGGTGGCACAGCGGTTAAGCGTCTGCCTTCGGCTCAGGGCGTGATCCCGGCGTCATGGGATCGAGCCCCACATCAGGCTCCTCCGCTAGGAGCCTGCTTCTTCCTCTCCCACTCCCCCTGCTTGTGTTCCCTCTCTTGCTGGCTGTCTCTATCTCTGTCGAATAAATAAATAAAATCTTTAAAAATAAATAAATAAGTAAGTAAGTAAGTAAATACAGATGGGCGCCTGGCTGGCTCAGCTGATGGAGCGTGCGACTCTTGGTCTTGGGGTTGTATGAGCCCCATGTTGGGTGCAGAGATTACTTAAAAATATTTAAACAAACAAAAACAAATACAGAACCTTGCATCTCCCTCTTTTATAAACGTTCAGTCATCTATCAGCTGGACACCACAGGCACAAGATACACCACACACGGCCTCTGCCCTCTGGGAACGTTCAGATGAGCAGAGAAAAATGGGTCCAGGTTCTCGGCTTTTTCCTCTTCCTTTTAAATAGAAGGTCCCAACCTGGATGCCGGTTTTTAGCCTGACCTCCTCCAGAAAAGGGTGAAGGGGATTTACACAGATTAGTTTATTTAACTTTCATAGTAACTGTCAGAGGCAGGAACTATCATCATTCCCATCGTACAGATGAAGAAACTGAGGCTCACACAAGTTACGTGACTTGTCCAACATCACGGAGCTGGTGTGGCAGCCTGGGGATCCTAAGCCGGGTCTGTCTGACTGCCAAGGCTCAACTCCTAACAACCGTGTTCTACCGCTCTAGTCCCTGCCCCCCCAACAGTCAGACTGAGGCACCACGGGGGCTTCGGAGAGGCGTCAAAGTGCGTGCTAGTAGCAAATACCACCACAGATTTGAATCCAGATCTTTACTCAGCAGGTCCTCTTGATGAGTACAGACCTAAGGTTCTCAGTTCTGTGACCTCAATTCAGGCGGTGGGATGCTGTGAGCAGCGCTGCGGTGCATTCTGGGGAGGAGCTGTGAGATGCATTCCCAAGAATTTTGTACAAAAAACGGTACCAAAGTTTGCAAGTAGCTTCGTTTTTAAAAAAGAAAGAACAATTCCTAACTCCTAACTCCTCCCACATCTGTACCCCCTGAAAGAAAGGGCTGGAGAGGCACTGGAAAGGCCTCAGGCTGTAACACCAGCAGCAACCTGCGCTCAGGGTCCTGCCGGTACGAACCCTCCACGGGAGTCACAACAAAATATGCCCGCAACACCAGGGCTGACCACTAAGAAATAAGCAATCTGCCTCTTCAACCGGCCAGGATCTTAAAATAAAACGAGACTCAGTTGTTCACTCAGCAAATACTTGCTGGGCACCTGTGCTAAGAGCTGGGGCCACCACAGTAAACAAGATCAAGTCGCTGTCTCGAGGGACAGAGACAGAGCTCAGACGGAGTTTCAAGAGGGAGAAACGTTACAGAGCGTCAAGTGCACGGTGCTTTTGCAAATACAGCTGGGGAGGCTACCCGGTCTGAGGGTGTGACGTAGAAGCTACGCTCCAGAAGGACGGACAGAAACAAGCCAGATGAAAACCGGGAGAGGAGTATCCAGATGGGGACAGCTGGACATGTAAGACCCTGGAGTGTCACCACGACAGGGTCAAGAAAGGGGGCCTGAGTAGAAGTGACAAGGGGACGAGAGCTCAAGATCGGGGCGACCTGGCTGGTTCAGTTGGAAGAGCATGAAAGTCTTGATCTCGGAGTGGTGAGTTTAGAGCCTCACGCTGGGCACAGAGATGACTTAAAAAAACAGGAAGGTGGGGCGCCTGGGTGGCACAGCGGTTAAGCGTCTGCCTTCGGCTCAGGGCGTGATTCCGGCGTTCTGGGATCGAGCCCCACATCAGGCTCCTCGGCTATGAGCCTGCTTCTTCCTCTCCCACTCCCCCTGCTGTGTTCCCTCTCTCGCTGGCTGTCTCTGTCTCTGTCAAATAAATAAATAAATAAAATCTTTAAAAAAAAAAAAAACAGGAAGGAAGGGAGGGAGGGAGGGAGGGAGGAAGGAAGGAAGGAAGGAAGGAACGAACGAACGAACGAACGAACGAACGAACGAACTGGAGGAGGGAAATGTTGACATCTTCCCGAGTACACGCAAAGGTAACAGATCTGCAAATCCTTGGACACTGAAATATTCACATCTGGCTTCCTAAAAATTAAGTTGGTCCTTGAAATAGCCCCCCACCCCATTTTTTATTGTGGTAAGAACATTGCACAGGAGATCTGACTTCTTAACAAATTAATCAATCTACCTACCTATCTATAATTTTTTGGTAATTGTTCTTTTGGTTAAATAATAGCCACACACCCCCCCCACACCCAACGTGGGGCTTGAACTCATAACCCCGAGATCACGAGTCCCGTGCTCTACCGACTGAGCCGGCCAGGCGCGCCCCCTTCTGAACAAATTTGAAGTGTACCACCCGGTACGGTCACGTTCGGCACGGGGCCGATCTGTAGCGCTCCGTCGGCTCGCCTCAGTGACACCACGCCAGCCGCACTGCCCGCCCCGCTGCCCCGCAACGACCAGGCCACCCTCTGCTTCCGTGTTTGACCACTGTCTACGCAGGCACACCTCATTTTGCTGCACTCCGCTTTACTGCGCTACGCAGACGCTGTGGGTTTTTGTTTGCGTTTACAAATTGAAGGTCTGTGGCAACCGCGCACCGAGCGGTCTGTAGACGCCGCTTTCCAACAGCATTTGCTCCCTTTGCGTCTGTGCCACATTTTTGTAATTCCCGAACTATTTCAAACTTTTTCATCCTTATTACGTTTGTCATCTGTGATCACTGATCTCTGCTATTAACTTCTGGAACTATCTGGGGATGCCTGCACCGCGCCCACATAAGACAGCGAACTTCATCTATATGTGTGCGTGTTCTGACCGCGACACTGACACCTGTTCCCCAGTCTTTCTCTTCCTCGTGCCTCCCTAGTCCCTGAAATACAACATGGAAAGTAGGCCAATTAACAGCCCTGCAGTGGCCTCTCAGCGCTCAAGTGAAAGGAAGGGTCAGTCAATGTGGCAAAGTTCACTGCTGTCTCACTTTAAGAATCGGTGTGCCACAGCAATTTCTTAAACCTTCAGCAACGACTACCCCGGCCTCCCTGATACGCTGAACAGGTAGCCACATCGAGGTAAGAGCCCCTACCAGTTACAAGAATACAACTTGCTGAAAGGTCAGAGGACGGCTGGCATTTTTTAGCAGTAAAGCATTTTTAAATTAAGGCTCGTACGTGATTTTTTTTTTGACATAATGCTGGTGTACACACTAAACAGACTGCAGTGTAACATAAACATGACTTTTATGTGCACTCGGAAGCCAAAAAACTCCTCCAACTTGCTTCATCACGGTGGTCTGCGTATCTGAGGTACGCCTGGGCCTCACAGAAGAGGTGTCATCAAGTATAAAAAACAAAAACAATACCTGTTACGTATATTTTTTTAAACATATCTACTAGTGTCTCTACCAAAGTGTTACCCCCCACACCCATCACACGTTAAAAAACAACGACAACAACAACATGTGTTCTTCAACAGTCAGATGCACAAAATAAAACCCTAACTCTCTGCGGCCGTAACACGTCAAGGCTGCTGTTGCCAAGCGAGCACTTTCCGTCTGGCCGCGTTTCCGCGGGGATCTGCCAACCTAGGTGTCTCTGTTACTGGCTAGGCCGACCGGGAACGCTGGCTCCTAAAAGCTCTCCCCCTGGAAAAAAGCTCCTCAGTGTGTCTTGTGTCTAGCGGCTGAGAACTCGCCACGCTAGATGCGAGGGGGAGCGGAATGCAGTCTGTGATTGTGGAGCCCCGGCCGAGAGACAGGCTCTAATACGAAAGCGTGAGCGCCAACTTCTGGTGGAGCAAGAGGCGTCCGCCACAGGTTCTGATGGCAAGTCATGCAGTCAACTAGTTCAACTTTTCTATTTTAAAATTCACAAGAGAAGAATGCATTTACACACGTACGCCATAAATATGCCTAAACCACTCCTCTACGATGCATCAGCAATCAGTAAAGTGATGCCTTCAGCAGGGTGTCCTGGAAGACTGCGGGGCCATGGGTCAGGGTGGAAGGGAAACATGTTCATGCTGCACTGTTCTGTACTCCACACGCTTCACCATGTATACGTATTTCTGGTCAGAAGAAAGTTAATTAAGTGGTCACCCTGGCTACCGTACGGAAAGGGGGCTACAGGGGTAGGCAAGAGTAGGTGTGAGCTTCAGAAAACTAACTTCAGGGAAAAGCATTCATGACATATATCATGAAAGCAAAGGAAAAAAAATGACACTGTACATGTAATTCTAATTTACATGCACAGGGAAAATGCTGGCAAGTTATACATTCATCCTCAAGCGATGACTCGGAAGCCCTGACATGACAAGTGCCTTTCTGCTCTCCCCGTGTTTTCTACAGTGACCGTGTTGTAACTTTTACAATGACAGTTCGTGAAGGGGGGAGGGCGGCATACCTTATGCAGACTGGTCATGCCATCGTCATCCACCAACCTCGGGTTGGACCCGTGAGACAGCAGGAGCCGTGCAATTTCGGTGTGCCCACAGTAGCTGGCCCGGTGCAGAGCGGTGGCGCCCCCATGGGTCTGGGCATCACACTTAGCCCCGCTTTCCAGCAGGAACTGGCATACAGCATAGTGCCCGTTGCGGCTGGCATAGTGCTGCAGGGGACAGAGACCGAGGTCAGACAGCAGAGCCCAGGCAGGCAACAGGGACAGCACGGGCAAGAGGAGCGAGAGGACGGCAGCGACCTCGGGGGCTACCTCCGTTAGCTGTGTGACCTGGACAAGCTTCTCCATTTCTAGCATCCGTTTCCTCAACAGGAAAATGGGGATAATAATCATTCCTACCTCATAGGATTGTTAGGTAAATGAAATGAAAATAAATGATGTAAAGCACTTAACACTAATTAAGAAAAAAACAACAACAACAAGAACAAGGTTCACACAATGCTTAAAACTGAGAACCTGCTGGGAGAGAAGAACGGGCGGAAGTAAAGACAACATCAGCCCTTCCGTCACAGAGAGCAGGTCTCCCGAGTGAAAGCTGCCCCCTCCTCTGACCGTGTTCCACCCCCGCTCACCAGAGCAGTGTAGCCAGCCGAGTCGGGCTGGCTAGGGTCTGTTGCCTTCTGGATGAAATATTTCACTCGGCCTAGGTCTCCATTCAGGGCTGCCGACCAGATTCCTGTGGAAAGACAAACGAAGTGCCGAATAACGCTGAATGACTGGAGACTTTCAGTGCTTCCTTCACCTCTTGACCTCCATTTTCTCATCTATAAAATGGGGGGATTTATTCACTCAACAAATATTAACTGAGGGGTGCCTGGGTGGCTCAGTCAGTTGAGCGCCTGACTCTTGGTTTGGGCTCAGGTCACGATCTCAGGGCCCTGGGCTCGAGCCCCGAGTCGAGCAAGCTCTGTGCTCAGCTTGAGATTCTCTCCCTCCCTCTGCCCCTCCAATCAATCAATCGATCGATCAATCAATCAATCCTTTAAAAAAATTTAACTGAGATCTCCTCTGTGCTAAGGACTGTCCTAGGAGCCGGTGAGCTAGCCGTGAACAAGACGGACAAGAGGCTTTGTCTAATCAGGACAGCAGGGTTGGGCAGACACAAATCCTTCTTCCCACTTCAAACATACAAATATTAAATAATATTTAAGATGTCTGAATATACAGGCAAATTCAAAAGCAAGAAAAGGACATTGCCAGTTGCGAGAAGAAGGTCAAAGCCACAGCCGAAGTGGCGAGCCGGTACTCCCCCTGCGGAGTCCTGAAGTCCTTGTAAATGAACACACTCAGGGGCTTTGGCTTGAACAACTAGGCAGGGTCTGGAGCAGAGGCTGCAGGTCATACGCGTGGCAAGGAACAGACACAACAAAGTTCTGTGCACAAAGCTGGGAGGCAGGAAATACCACCTCATAGATGAATTAGGGCTGGAAAATCTCTACTTTCCTGGTCTGAAAAGCACCACAAAGCAAGCTGCCAGGCCCAGGCACTTCACTCATTCAGCAAATATTTACTGAATACTTACCATGTACCTAGCACTGGCCTGGGCACTAGGGGTCAGCCAAGAATTAAAGGTCCCCAATCCCAAGGGCTGCTCCCCAAATTTTGGTCTTATGGAGGTTCCTTTCTAATTAAAGGAAACAGATGAGGGGAAAAAAGGAAATAAGCCAGGTGGTGCTAAGTGCTATGAAGAAAAATAAAACAGGGAAGGAATACAAGCAGTGGTCAGGGATGGCATCTCTGATACGGTGACATTTGAAGAGAAGCTTAAAGGAAATGAGAAAAGGCACCATTTCAACAGGTGTGAGAAGACAGCACAGGCAGAAAAAACCTAAAAAATCAGACACCATGACACATTCAACTTGGAGATGTGGGATACATATTTGTATTTATCTATTTTTGCATTTTTCCCATCATGTAAATTGTACTAACTGTATATTTTTTCCAGCTTTATGGAGAAATAGTTGACATACATCACTGTATAAGGGGACCTATATTTACTTATACCCTTAGGGAGCAAAACCCCCAAGCTAAGGATCTGTCATAAAAATGGATCCAGGGGCGCCTGGGTGGCACAGCGGTTAAGCGCCTGCCTTCGGCTCAGGGCGTGATCCTGGCGTTATAGGATCGAGCCCCACATCAGGCTCCTCCGCTATGAGCCTGCTTCTTCCTCTCCCACTCCCCCTGCTTGTGTTCCCTCTCTCGCTGGCTGTCTCTATCTCTGTCGAATAAATAAATAAAATCTTAAAAAAAAAAAAAAAAAAAAAAAAGGATCCAGACAAGTGAATGCTAGAAGGGCTGCGCAGAGGCAACTTTTAAAAAACGTCCTATAAGGATACCTCCACAAGCCAACAAAGGTGTGGCTTTGTTGTGGATAATCTCTAACAAGAGAAGACAACCCGCCCCCCCCAATGAGCTCAAAAATTAAAAGTTGCAAAACAAGAAATAATCCACTGCCTCGAGACAGTCAACAAATACAACAAATGGAAAAATGCATACTTCAAAAATGAGCCATAATAGCACAATCTGAAAGATGTAAAACATTTAATGTGTTCACAGAGACAGAGGAATACAATCCACAAACCAGCAGAACATTAGGGAGAAAAAAAAAAAAAAAGCAGGGAGATCTGAAACGAAAAATCAGGGGTGCCCGGCTGGCTCAGCCAGTAGAGCATGTGACCCCCGATCTCAGGGTCATGAGTTTGAGCCCCAGGCTGGGTGTAGAGATTACTTTTAAAAAGTCAGTAAATTAAAAACCAGAATCACTGAAATAAAACACCAACAACAGATGGTCGGACAGTACTGTAGACCCACCCAGGAGGGAACGAGTGACTGGGAAATCACCCCGAATGCAGAATGGTAGAGAGAAAAATATTAGAGAGAGGTAAGGAAACATCAAAGGCAGAATGTACCAGCATACGTCTAACAGGAGTTTCAAACAAAAAAAGAAACTGGACAGACTAGGAGAGAGGAAATGTCTGAAGAGGTAATATCTGAGAATTATTCTGAAGTAAAGACAACCATGAGTTCTCAGATGAAAACCGCCTTCAATCCCAAGGAGAATTAATCAAAACATATCTACCATGGTAAAACGACCAAACATCAAGAATAAAGAGAACGTTTAAGTTACCAAAAAGGAAAGATCATTAGTCACTGAAGAATTATAATCAGATTACTAGGATTTTTTTAAGTTTATTTATTTATTTATTTAGTAATCTCTACACCTCACATGGGGCTCGAACTAATGACTCCAAGATCAAGAGTCACTGGCTCTTCTGACGGAGCCACCCAGGTGCTCCCAGCAGAATTCTTAACAGCAGTAGCAGAAAAAGAAGATAAATAATATTTCCAAAGGTTTGGGGGGAGGGGAATAATTGTCAGTCTAGAATTTTATACCCAGCTAAGCTACCAGTCAAGACAGAGAAAGAGAGAGAGAGAAAGAGAGAGAGAGAAAGAGAGAGATGGAGAATCATACTCACTGAAAAAACTTTTAAAGGATATACTTTAGGGAAAGGGAAAATGAACCCGGAGAAAAGATATGAAGGGGAAAAAGAAACCCCACATGATAAGGATCTTTCCCACGTGTGGGAAATGAATAATGAGAAAGCAAACAAAGTAGTATCAGGTTGTAAAAACTGCTTTGATGAAAGCAAGGTGATATATCAGAGTAACCTGGAGGGGAAGGAGCCCTACTTTGGACAGGGCAAGGTTTCTTTCTCAATAGCCCCTCAAATGGCATTGTAGGCCAGTTAATTGTTATGAGGAACTGTCCTGCGCATTGTAGGATGTAGACCAGCATCCCTGGTCTCTACCTACTAGGTGACCGTAGCACCCTCCAGCTTTAGCACGTGAAACTGTTTCTAGACACTGCCAAAGACCTTTAAGGGTCAGAACTGCCTCCCCCCCCCCCACTTTAAGAACTACTAGGATGGGGTGTTGCCCGCGCCCCCAGTTGAGAACTACCAGAATGCGGTGTTCAGGGTGGGTCTCTGAGGAGGTGATATTTGAGCCAAGACCAGAAGGAAAAGCATTAGCTAGCCTAATGCTGCAGTAAGTCTATTCCAACGGGCTGGGACAGGAAGTACCATGGCTTTAAGTCAGGAAGAGATCTTGCATGTCTGAGAAACCAAAACGAGCCCAGTGTGGCTGAAGCATAGTGAGTGGGGAAAGAAAAGAATGAGAAACAAAGTGGGGGCGGAGAAGCAGAACAGGCAGCCATTAGATCACACAGTTTTGTAGGCCATGAAGAGAATTTGAACTTATTCTAAAAGCAATGACATTATCTGATTTAATATCTTCAAAAGATTACTCTGGCTTCTGTGTGGAGTAGGAAACTTTGTAGGAGGGCAGGAGTGGAAGCAGGAAGGCCCATGAGAGAGTTGCTTCAGTAGCCCAGAGGGTGGCGACGTGGAGGGAGGTAAGCAATTGCAAGAGCCACTTAACAGTAAATTAATCAGAATGCATATAAAGCCGTAGCATCTACCCAACAGCTGATGAGAATGTCATTACTGCATAAGCCGCCTCTGCACTGACAGATGATACACAGCCTCCCAAGAAGAACGGACTTGTTTTTTCAGCTTCACTCTGTTCCTTACGGGCGATATAATCTCCTTACAGCGTGGGGTCAAAGAGCTACCACTCTGGGCCCCAAAGGTAGAGAAAACATCACCTGCGTCGAGGGCCATGTGTACCATATCTAAAGCATACAGGGCCTGACACATCGGGGCTCACATCGGAGGTCAGAACGTCAGTTCCCTTCGCAGCGCAGCCCCCTCTGAAGCTCCATGGCCTCGGGGTGGCTGCAATACCCGGGCTGCAGATTCTGCTTCCCGATCCCCCCCCAACCCCCCACACCCGCGCGCCCAGCCACCCGAGCCGGCCCGAGCCCCCCGGGAGCGCACCAGCTGAGGACCCGGGCCCTGCCCCACCACTGGGGAAAGTTACCGAAACCAGGGCCTCCGTTTCCCAACCTGCACGCGAGACGAAGTTTCTAGTGGCCGAGCTCGTGCCAGGTCCCTGGCGGGATCATGACGCTGTGAGCCCACCGCCCGCCCGCGCTCCCACCAGGCCCACTGCGGCCCTCGGGGCCCCGCTTCTCGGCCATCTCCTTGTCCCGCGACCGGGAGAGAGTCGGGAGTCTCACCCCTGTCGAAGTCCATCTCGTCCAGCGTCTGCTGCACGCCGGACGCCGCACCCGGCCAGGAGCAGCAGGGACCGTCGGCGCACGGCCGCGGCGCCGCCATGTCGGCCCCGGAGCCCGCTCCGCCCCAGCTGTTGTGCGCGCGCGCGGCCGCGGCGGGTGGGCGGGGCGGGGCGCACGCAGCAGCGCCCATGCCAGCGCCGGGATCGAGAGACTCGGTCACCGGGAGGCCGAGCCCGCTGGGCTTTAGCTCGGGAACCAATCGAGGCGGCGGGGCGGGGCTTGTGGCGCTGCACCGCGCTCCGAGGCGGCCGCGCGAGGGCGTCCCAGGTTAAGCAGAGTACCGAGGGCGCCGTGCTGGATCCCCAGACCCGGACTGCTTGCGGACGGCGCCTGGGCCGCCAGCCCTGTAGGGTGTGGGGACGCAGCGGGCGGCTAGGCCACCCGCCAGAGCCCAGCCCTCCAAGGTTCCCTGCGTCCCACCGGTTTCCCTAGGGCAGGGAGTCGCCGGGCGCGCCCCAGGGTCCTCCGCCCCGTTTTTCGACACCACGCCAGGCCTAGTGACCTCGCTTCCCCTTCCCTCCTCCCGTGCCTCCTGCCCATTTCCTGAAAACCCGTGGGAGGCAGGTGGCCACTTTTTCCACTAGGAGCACATAAACCCCACGGGCAAAAACAGGGCCTTGGGTCGTGCCGAACCTCCCAACTCCAGTGGGAGCCTAGTTTACTGTATCAATCTTCATGTATCAAAACATCCCGAGGGCTGAGGTTTACTGACCATCCTGAAAGCTTAGCGTACCCAGAACATGGCAGATCACAGCCCTTTCCTACAGCTAAGGACACCCAGGGCAGCAGCCCCTTTCAGCCACCGCCCGCCCTCCAGACCAGTGAAATGTAGGGAGTCCATTTCACGACAGCCTCCATCTGTGGGCATGAATTACAGAATCCAAGCTGGGTATTCTCTTCCTTACAAATATCTGGGCCCTCCCTGTCCCCAGTCCTTCCATAGGACAGTGGCTTGGCACACACCGGGGGTGGTGGGGCAAGTTCCTTGTTCCCCCTAGCTGAAGCATTCAAGACTAACATTCCTGGAGGGCAGGCAGAAGGCTGAAAGTAACCTTTCCTCCCCTAAGCTAGTTGGGCTCCCCATCCTCACACAAACCAGTCCATATAACCTTAAGCTCTTTCTAGGAAGTTCCCCTCCTTTAGCCCCTCACTCTCACTTCCCCTTCCCAGAGTTCTGGGAAGCCAGGCCCCTCCTCTCCCGCCTTGCTCCCAATGCCCTGACTTCTCCCTCTGGCCAGAAGCCAAAGCTGGCTCCCAAGGGGCCGTGGCCCTGGTCTGGTTCCCAGCCCCACAGCTACCACTGTGGGAAAACACTGGAGCCCGGGCTATCCCCCCTCTGGAGAGGGGCACAAGCAGGCAGGGACATTAGGGGCAGCTGCCCCAGAATCATGGGGAGGTGAGGCTAGTCCAGCCCCAAAGGTTTTAGCTCATATGCCTTATCCTTATCACAGAACACTTACTGTTTTCTTGATTTTATTTGTCAATATAAAAATACTCAAATATTTACAACAAATAAATACGCGGGGACACAATAAGTTACACTGTTAGGAGCCCTCCTCCTAGGGCTGGGAGAGGATATGCAATATCCACAGCATGCCCACCCTCTCTCCTTCTCCCTCCCCCTCCCCCCACACAACCTTTCCCAGCCTGGTAAGGGAGGACAAGTAGAAAATACCACTGAACCCCGGGGCCAAGTGGGAGGCCCCTCACCCCCTTGCCCCAAACACACAGGAGAATCCATCTCCCTCCCCCCAACCCTGAAAACATTCACAGCCCTAGGAGCAGGACCAGGCCCACCCCAGAGCCCTGGACTCCCCAAAAGGGGCACAGCACCCTGCCCAGCCCACCCCCATATGTACATCACTGACCCACACTGGGGACAGGTGGGGGTAGGAGAGGCAAAGTGATACGACCCCTTCCCCTTCATAGCTTCAATGACTCACCAGGAGGACCCCAGGCCAAGGGAAGACTGGACAGAAAAAGGAAGACTCTCTCTCTCTCACACACACACACACACACACACACAAAAGGAAGACTAGGTGACACACACGTGCACACCCCCACATACACATACAGATAGATACAAACACACCCACATCTCCAACTTCTGCCTTGGAAAGTTTTGGCTGCTGGGGTCCTGTGTGTCCGTGATTCACAGCCCCTCACAGAGAGGAGGAAGAGGCCTTCTGCGAGGCTGGTGCCCTGGTGAGCCACACCAAGTGGCAGTGCCCTTGCTGAGCAGAGCAGGTCCCCATGGCCGGGCAGGGGCTGGGAGGGGTCTGTCCCAGGCCGAGCCGGTGCCCGAGCCATGTCCCTGAGGTAGCTGGTGCCTGTGCAAAAGGAGGAGCCGCGCCTCCCACGCTGCCCCTGCGAGGCGGCGGGGGCCCCTCATACGGAGGACTCCTCGGGATTGGAGTCCGGCAGCGGCTGGCGCTGCTGCAGCTTGCGCCTCAGTTCGTCGGCGAGCTCGGGCAGGGGGTGCCCCAGCCCGCCGCGGTCCTCCCCCCCCAGCTGTAAGCGCACGTAGCCATTGGCATTTGAGTTCCGCCCGCCCCCCAGGTGGAGCCGGGTCGGAGAAGGCAGGGGCTGGCCGGGGATGCCAGGAGGTGGAGAGGGGGGCCCGCCCCCGGGCTGGCACCGCGCGTGTCCAGGCACGATCTTGAGCGAGCCGTCCGAGTAGTAGTAGCCGACGGGGTCCCAGAGCTTCTCGTCCGTCTCTGGGCCAGGCCTGAAGGGGGGACTGGTGGGCTCCTTGGGCAGCTCCAGAGGGTACACCAGGGTCCTCTCCGCCGCCTTGGCACCTTTCTCCAGCTCCTCCCGCAGCCGCCGGCGCAGCGACAGAACCAGCAGCAACAGGACCAGGCACACGGCCCCCAGGGCCACCACAGCCAGCCACACCAGCCCCAGGTTTTCCAAGGGCGCCCGAGCCTCCAGGGTCACTGACGGGCCTGCCACCACGGCCACCAGGTAGCCTTCGGCAGCTAGCCGCGCCCCCTGCTCCTCCGAAAAGCAGTGGTAGGCCCCCGCGTGGCGGGGCTGGGCAGCCATCACGACCAGGGCCTGCAGGCGGGTGTCATAGAGGAAGGAGCCGGGCTGTTCCGCGGGCAGGTCCCGGCCCCCAAAGGTCCAGCGGGCATGGGCCAAGTTGGAAGAGAGACGGCAGGGCAGCACCAGGTCCGTGCCCGCCACCACGGTGATGTTTTTGGGTGTGAGCCTGACTGCAGCAGGAGAGAGAGAGAGCAGAGTTAGCACAGGAAACCCAGGGCCACGCGGAGACGCAGATATTCCGGCTCTGGCCCAGGGCCCATCCTACCAGAAAGAGGGAGAAGAGACAGCTCACCTTTTTTATTGCCACGGAGGTTACAAATGCCTGAAGTGTCTGAGACTGTCACGTGCTGGATCAACAAGGACCTGGTTGGGAAAGCGGGGGCCATGGGCATTGGGGCTCCAAGCACCCCACCCCTCACCCTTGGTCCCGGCGCATGCTGAGCCCCACTCACCCCGAAGGGCCACCCACGGCCACGCAGCGGCTGGCGTTGACACTCCAGGCACAGTAGGGGTCCCGAGAGAGGACGCAGTCTGCACAGGAGCGGTATTTCACGCAGTCAGCCAGGGGCAGCTGAGCCAGCTGAGAGCGGGAGCCTGCGAAGAGCAGCTTCTGCAAGAGAAGCGGGGCACAGGCGGCTCAGCCAGGCCGGGACACGGACTGCTGCCCGGGAGCACGAGGGCAAAGGTGCCAAGGGAGGGAGAGGGCAGTGCGAACTCTGAGGCGGGAAATCGAAGGACCGAAGAACGCACGCACAGAGGGCTTCCTACAAGCCAGACACCATCCTAAGCACCTTGTAGGTGTGACCTTCTCAGACAGGACCAGTGGAACTGTGAGGCTGAGGAATAGAGTCACACACACACACACACACACACTGCGCTACGGTATAAATAGTGCAGGAAGTGTGTTTTCCGCTAGGCCCGTCGGCCCTCACAATAGCACGAGCACAGCATAAGGTGTTTTCCTGTTCGAACGGTGACTGCCAATCTGTGTGTTTCTTCAAGCAAAGACTTTCTGCCGTGACTCCACATTCTGGGTACTATCCGAGCCACGGCAGCGGCTCAAGGGCGAGCACATGAGAGTTCAGGGGAGTCACAAACAGGCCAGAAGGAAGTGTAGGGCGCAAGCAGCACTTCAAGCGTGAGCAGTGAAGGGAGTGGAGGGCCGGGCCGGGCAGGGCCAGGACCGGACTGGGGGGCCGGTAGGAGAGCTGGCATCATGAGGGCATTGTGAGCAAGTGCAGCCCGAGAGGCACGGGCAACCGTGGCACCATCAGAGAAAAGGCTATACGCAGCACAGGCACAGCACAACCTCAAGGGGTCTGAAGGAAGCGTGGAGAGCAGCTGCCAAGGCCCAATTCTGGGAACACAGCCCCGTGGGGACCTGGCTATATATAACGCCCGCGGAGCGCAGACGCTGTCAGCGCGCTTGTTTCCTGGAACTCGCCCCCAGCTAAGCGAGGTATGTTCGCGGGCCTCCCCACCCCTGTACTGGGCAAGCAGAAGACTGGGGAAGGTGTAGGGACCGCAGCGGGGGGGCGCTGATGACTACCTTGCTCCGGGACAGGACCAAGCTTTCCACTGGCTCCTGGTCAAACACCTGCAGCTCCTCGATCAGGTGGACCCAGGGGCCCAGGCTCACGGCCTTGAGCAGCCAGCCATCTCCTGTGGGGGTTGGGGGAGGACAGGAGTAAGTGAGAGGGCACAGGGCCCCGGAAGCATCTCTAGATCTCCGTGCCCTGGACACACAGGCCTTTACCCAGCTTCCAGCTGCCGCACCCGCCTACCCGGGTGCCTACCTGTGCCAATGAACAGCACCGTATAGGTGGCTCCATCAAGCCCCGTAACTCGGTCAGCCACCAGGTGGGTGAAGTTGGTGTCCTTCTTCACAAGCAGGGGCCGGCCCCACCGGGGCCCGACCTGCTCCTCCATCAGCGGGTGCTTCTTGATGAAGTTGAGGGTGTTATCAGGCAGCTCCAGAGAACTCGTGTAGCCATGGCGTCGGTGCCAGTTGTTGATGCACTGGGGGGAGGGGGGGTGGTCAGCATGCGGGGGAGGTACTGCAGCTGAGGGCCGGAGCCCACCCCTGCCCCGGAGGACTCACCGAGCCGGGCCGCGGGCTGGGTACGGGGTCTGTATAGCGGCCCCACTTCTGGGCTTGCTCACGGTACTCCTTGTAAGGACCCTCAAATACCCCCTGGATCTCTTCCAGCTGGTATTCGCAGACGGCTGACAAGTCCACATCACCCCTGTCACAGCAAAGGAGGGATCCCAAGGGTCAGGCACGGTGCCCGCTTTACCCCAGCTCATGGCACGGCCCGGGAAGGCAGGGCCCCCCACAAAGCAGTTGTGGGCGTGTGCAATGTCACATCAGCTCTAACACACCACCGGGGGGAGGGCCCTGTACACCACCCCCCGGGGGGTTCCTCTGAAAAGGGGCACATGCCCAACATCCTCCTTGGCTTCTGGTCAACTGACCACTTAGACTATACCCAGAGGCCTGCACCCACCAACCATCCTTAACTGCACACCTCCCCTCCCCACCCACAAGGACTCCTGGCCAACTCACCATCGTGCCCGGAAAACCCCAAAGAAGGTGGTGTTGTGCCAAGAGGCGTCCCGCAGGGTGTGGACGGCCTGCAGCTGGTTGAAGTACAGCTGCCAATCGGGGGCCGAGCACACCAGCCTCGCCTTCAGGAACGTGGTCCACTTCCTCTGCAGCGTCCGCGCCCCCCCCATGTCTCCCTGGCAGATGGCAAGGGGACGCCGCTGGTCAGTCCTGCCGAGCCAGCAGGGCTCCCAGGGCTCCCCACTCGCTGCGGGACTCCGTACCTTGCAGACACGGGCTACACGAGCCACCACCTGCTCCGCATAGCAGTCATACTCCACGGCCCGCTCGCTGAAGAAGAAGTAGACCTTGTCATCGTCCCCCGTGAAGCTGCCCACACTCTCTGGGATGTACGCAGAGCCTACGAAATGAGGTTCTACAAGAAGGGGAGGAGGGTTAGCGGGGGGTACTGCAGGGCCCCTCACCCACGGCTCCCCCAGGCCCTACACCAGCTCCTCGGGGCTCACCGTTGAGCCAGAAGGCCAGGTACTCTGTCTTCATGGAGTGGTGAGGCCCCATGTTACGCAGGATGACAGGCTCTGTGCCTAGGAAGTTGTTGAGCGTGGCCGAGTACAGCTCGCCATCTACGGGAGAAGAGTGTCAGGCAGGCCAGAAGTGACATGAAGACACATTCGGGCCACGCAGACCCACGGTGAGAACGAGTTTGGGGGGGGCTCCCCCAGCCTGCCACGGGGACAGCCACTCACCCACAAGGAGGCCAGTGTGGCCCTTCGCTGGGTCATAGGGACATTTCCCCTTCCCATCCTCAAATTCCCCGCGCTCCAAAGTGAAGGTGAGCATGTCCTAGGGGCAGGGAAGAGACAATGAGGAGAGCTGCAGAGGAGCCCCGTCCAGAGTCGGGCGAGGAGGGGAACTGAGGGGAGAAGCAGCACTCACGATGTAGGTGCACTTGGGCTGGAAGGCGTAGGTGCCACAGACGTACAGGTGGGACGTGTTATAGGGCTGCAGGAAGCGGATGAAGTTGAAACACTCCGTCTGGGGAGAGAAAGGCATTCCCTTAGAGTACGAGGACATGGGACACGGGACACAGGGACCAAGAAGGGGTCTGGGACAAAGGGAGAAGGTGGGGGTGGGGGGGAGACAGCATGCGCCAGGAGGCCTGGCCAGTGGAAGTACGGGGGGTTTTGGCTGTCCTGGCCGTATCCTGAGCACCCACCTGGTTACTCTTCCCTTTCTGGATACACTCGGCCTTCTTCTCAGCTGGTGCCTCCCATGAGATCTGGGAAGGGGTGGGGGGACACATCAACATCACAAGTCGGCACTGAGCATATGGCCTGTGGCAGCCACAGGGGGCCACTGCAAGGGAGCATACACAGTCCCCACTCTCTGAGAGTTAACGGGGGACGGAAGCCCCGAACTGCCCCAAAGCTGCCGAAGCGGGAAAACAGCATGCCCGCTCTGCCCTCCTCCTAAGGGCGGGCCTGGAGACAGCAAGATTTCCACAGGGAAGAACAGGGTGGGGACAGCAGGGTTGCGGGGACAGTTTGCTCAAGCAAAGCCCCTCTGGATCCTGCCACTCTCCCCACGCCTGGGTGCCTCCCGCTCCCCCACCTCTCACCGCTCCTTGCAGCTCCAGAGCCTCCACGCCGAAGGCAAACAGGGCCTCCCGGGCCCCCACATACAGAAGCCCTGTCTGCTCAGTCAGGGTCAACGTCAGGAAGTCCTGGATGCCCGTCTGGGAGAAGCGCCGCACCACCGTGGCCAACTCTGCAGGGACAAGGTGGGAGTGAGCAGGGCGGTGAATGCGCAGGGTTCCTGGGGCTCCAGGCATCCTCCTCCCCCCAGAACCAGCCTTCCTCTATACAGTGGTCTCCTGGGGCTACTCACCCCTGTGGCCCACATTACAGCCGGCCCCCCACAAGCAAATGCCCGCTCAGCACCCTGACCGGCAATAAAGGGCCTCTCTAATAACCTTTCAGCTCCACCCAAGCCTCTCTGGCCTTTCCCAGCCTGGGAGGCAGCAAATCTGGGCTGGTGAGGAGGAAGGAAGGATATCTCAGCCACAGCTTCCGGCCAGAGGAAGCCATCAGACTGATGGCCCTCACTCTCAGGGTCAACAGCACCTCTGGCTGCAGAGCTGGGCTCTTCCCCCTCCCAGCTTCCTCCGCTACCGCTTCCTTCTTTGCTGCCTGCTGCCCACATCAGGTTCTGGCCCGGCTCTGGCCCGGCTCTGGCCCGGCCCCAGCCTGTGATCCAGCAAAGCAGTATGTATGAAGTTGAAGTTGTAAGCACTGCTTGCCCCAGGAAACTCTTCACTCCAACAGGACCCAAATCCAGGCTGCCAGAGATCCAAGCACAGCGGGCCCCTGGGACAGGCCGCGATGCCTGAGACTGAGTTGGGGCTGGGAGGCCAGGCCAGGGTAGTCAGGGGGAACCAGAGGCTAGGGACCAGAGAAGGCACTGAAGCCTCGGGGCTGGGAAGCCTTGTTGCTGTTCACCACGCAAGGTACGACACTGATATAGTCACAGGATTCCTACGTCAGCCCCCAAAGTAGCTGCCGACCTGTCCTCAGGGTCCCCCTAAACCAGCCTTTGTCTTTGGAGCCAGACTCAGGCTGGCAAGGGAGGGCTTCATCAGCACCGGAGTGGAGCCTGTGGGAGGTGAGCTCATCCCGGTCCCCAGAGTACACTGATGATACAAACACCTGACATCACCTCTTAATACAGGTAGGTGTGTGTGCACGCCCAAAGGGCCGTCAGGTCGGCTGTCCCCCTACATGAGCAAATGCGTAAACACATCCAGGGCCACCAGAGGGCACAAGTGTCAGGGTAACAGAGGGGGTCTATTATGGTAAGGGGGCTCTTGGAGGCAAAGGGCTAGAAAGACTTTGGGGAGGGGGGTGATGACACTCTTTGCCTTATGCCTATCCGGGCTGTTTTCTCTCTGTGGGCTCTCAGTGCAAGTGCTAGTTCTAGAAGTAAGGCATGGGGAGAATGATGATACAGAAGAGTCTCTTTGCGTAACAAGGGCAGCCAGGTTCTAACCATCTGAAGAAGGGTATCGCAGGACTACCCATTCTGGGTCCCTGGGACCACTCACTCTCATTTCTTAGAGAGCTGTGTCATATATGTCGGTGCGCTTTGAGCCCGGCAGCAGAATAAAGCTGGAGCAATCTAGGGGCAATCGCTTCTCTTCCCCCAGTAGTCCCTTCTGGCCTCCCCTCCCCACACTGGTCTTCCTCCTCGGGACTTTGGGCACTCACCCCCAGAAGATACGGTCTTCCGGGGCACCAGGTTCCACCACATCTCAGCCCCAATGCTCAGGCCCCACAGCCCCACTGCCAGCAGCCAGACAGCCCAGTGTGGGGCCATGGCAAACGCCCCGGCTCTAAGCTCCAGGCCAGCTGACCTGCTGGGGGAAAAGAAAGGGTCAGAATCACAGCCAGAGAAAACAGACCCGAAGGGGGCCAACACAAGCCCATGCCGGGAGGCACTGGCAAAACATTAGACCTGATCAGGCCTCCCCAGGAGCCTACTGGATTCCCCCCTTACCCAGTCCCTGGAGAAGAACTTGGTCCCCTCCCCACACCTGGCCTCAGCGCCCCCAGATTCCAAAGGAGGTGGGACCCCAGAGGAGAGGGGAGGAGCTGAGTCAGCTGGAGGGGTGGACACTCCAAGAAACCTTGTCTGGCCTCCAGGCCCTCACCCACTCCCTCTCAACAGGAAGTTGTTTAAGAAATTAAAAGGGGACCCCTTCCCCCACACTCAGGCCTGACAGATTTGAGGATTTCTTAAAATAACCTCTGGAAGCAGGACCTGCCCCCATTGGGGCTCCAGCCAGCCTCAAGATCTACTTCTGGCACGCAAACCCCTTGGCAGGGTGAAGGGGCATACGGTAGGTGGGCGGTTGCAGAAGCCCCCCTCCCCCAAGGAGGGGACTTGATGAAGCCAGCCGTGCGGGGGTCCCGGCCCCAGCCTCTCCCCTCCCCCAGCGCAGACAATAGCCAGGCAGAGCCCCAAACCCCGGTTCCACATCAGCAGGGCTGAAGTGGGGCCGGGAGCCGAAGGGGCCCAGCTTCCCGAGGCCCCTTTGTTGCCCAAGACGGGAGGCAGGAAGTGGGTGGGATGGGCGTGGAAATGACCAGGGCCTCATCCTGTTCCTCGCACAGCCTCCTAGGAGACACTAGCCCTCGGGCTTTGGGGCGGCGGGAGAACAGAGCAGGCTCCGGTCTAATCAGGGATCTCCCGGCGAAGCTCTCAGGCGGGGGAAGTTGAGGGGCGGGTGGGGAGCGCGAGAGGGGTTCCTCTCGGACCGCGGGGGACGCCCTGTGCAGGGCCGGCGCATGCTGCGCTCCCCCCGGGTCTGACGAATCTTCCCAACTCAGGGATTGCGCCCCGGGACCCCGGCCTGGGCAAGCCATCTGGATTGTCACTGCCCCAGCCCTCCAGTGCCGGGTACAGAAACACACAAGCTGGGGACCTCACCCCAAAACAAAGGGTCCCCGCCAAGACCTCGTCCTTGGTCACCCCCCCATTCTCCCCTCCCCCAGCTCCCGGGATTTGAATGCAAACAAAGCGGCGGCGCTGGGAGCGTGGCGAGCCCGGCCGGCGGACGCCCCCTGTCGGCCCAGTACCTCAGCACTGGAAAGGCGGGGGGGGGGGGTGCTGGGGATACGTTCACCCCTCCCTCCTCCGTCCCCCCAACACACCCCCAGCCCTCCCTCTGCCCCTTACCCTAGGCCCGGGCCGGACCCCGCGGCGCGCTCGGGGAATCAGCCAGCACTGCGATGCCCCCACCCCCAACTCTTCCCAGGGCGGGGAAGCAGGGGCAGCCGGTGCGGTGGGGGCAGGAGGAGCGCGGGGCCCAGGAGGTGCGCACCCCACCCTCGCCCACCGCGAGCGGCGGGGCGCGAACGGCGCTTCCGCGGCTGCAGGGCGGGCGCTCCCGCCAGGGGCTGGGCGGCCAGGCTCGGGTCGGGAGCTTGGCTTTCCAGGACAACCCGCCTCCCCAGAGGAGCGGGCGGGGGGCCGCGGCAGGGAAATCCGATCCCACAACATCGGCCTCAGTCCAAGCCCGCCCCAAACTTTCCGTCGGGGGTGGGGGAGCCGGGGGCAGTTCGGGGACCCGGAGACGATCCCGGCCACCGGCCCGACAGCGCGGGGGAACCCCGCTACCCTTAGCCCCGCTCTCCCAGACCAGTCCGCGCCTCCGGACGCTATGGCTGCGGGCACCGCTTGCCCGGCTCCCGCGCCCCCGCCAGGCAGCCCGCGGGGGGCGCAGGAAGGATCTCGGACGGACTGCTGTCCCCGCCGCTAGCCCTCCCTGCGCCCCCAGACCCTGTCCCTCGCGCGTGCGGCGGCCCCTGCCCGAGTCGGGGGACAAAGCAGCGGCCCCGGAGCCCTGGTGCTCCCGCCCCGCGCAACCCTGGCCTCACTCACCTCTTCGCGGCTTGAATCCCTGGGCGCCGCCCTCGCGTTCGGCTCGGATCACGGTCCGCCCCTACCCGCGCGCCGCCGCTCGCCTGCGCGCGCCCGCCCTCCTCCGCTGTCCCCTCTGCCACCGCCCCTCGGTCCCGGCTCGGCTCCGCGCCCCTGGGCTCGGGCTCCCCGCGCCACCGCGCCGGGCGCCGGCTCTTTCTCCAGCGCTGCCGCCGCTCTCCGCCCCCTCCCCCCTGACGTCAGGCGGGGGGGGGGTCGAGCGGAGGCCGGGGGCGGGACGCGAAGGCCGGCCCAGGAGGGGGCTGCGACCCGCCGCGACCCGCCGGCCCCCCAGCTCCCCGCCGGCGGGCTCGGACCCCCGCCCCTCCCCGCGCCCTGCTGCCCGGCGCCTCGGAGCCGCGGTCTGCGCCACAGCGCCAGGAGGTGGGGCGGGGGAGGGACTCCGGGCATTGCCTTGGGGGGATCGGACTCACCCGTTCTTTCCGAAGTGTCCCCCAAGGCCAGCCGCGGGCTGGGCAGCTGGGCTCGGGAATGGGGCTGAGGAGCTCCCCACGCTGCAGTTCCTGGAACCAACGCGGGCAAACCACCTCGGGGCGAGCATCCGAGGGAGGGGTGCCGGGGGAAACCGAGGCTCCTTTTTCGGAGCGGACCAGAGTGGGTCTGTCTTTTGGTTCGAAATTCTTCGTTTCTTGGCCCCAACGCCCACTGGCCCCCGCAGTCAGACTGGAACGGGTCTTACCAGCCAGGAAGACCCACTAATCTCCGGAGAGTCTGCTCCTTGTTTATCATGCTCCACACAGAGGGACAGCAGCGCCCTTGCCCAGCTCCCGGTGAAGACAACCCTCCGGGAGACTCCTGTTGCACAGAGCCTGCCCCCAAGAAATGACTCCTTGTGATGCCACTGGAAGGCTGAATAACAAGTGACAGGAGCCGTAATGTTCAGATGAAAGCAGCTGAGGGGAAGCCGCGCTGGAGAACTACCACCTCTAGAATCGCCTGCCTCTGCCCACAGCAGCTCCTAGAAGTCACTTGGAGCTCTGGCCTACTTGCTGGGGCGGCGCTGGGGTGGACCTTGCCAGCTGGGCCTAGGAGCTGGGCAGGTGGACAAACCCCAGGGAGGCCGCCCCATCGGCACCCAGACTCAGACGCCTTCTCTTGGCTAGGGGCAAATGACAGGTAAAGAGACTGGAGAGCCGAGGCTTTGCTGGTTAACTTCAAGCGGGTGCAGTCCTGGAGGGGGGGGACACCGCAGGGCCCCGTCAGCAGATCTGGATCATAAATCAGTCCCGACAGGAGCTTTTGTTCTAAGTTAAAACTTGGCATCTGAAAATGGAGACCAGAAGAGTAGTGGAGATAATTGGGAAAAGCAGCCCAGTTTGGTTTCAGTAACAATTGGGCCTTTGCTGGTACACATAAAGGCCCCTTCTCCTGCACTGGCCAAAGCCACATTTCCCAGCTCCCTTGCACCAGCGGGGGGGAAAAAACCGAACTGTGGTCTTGGAGATGCTGGAGATAGACAGCAAACCCGTTAACAGCAGGGAGTGGGCAGGGAAGGCGCAGTGCATCAGCCCACAGGGAGGGAGATGTGCGTGACCCCTCCTCGGGTTGGGCCCTGTGTCTTAAGTGGAGGTAAACTGATATGCAAATACCCCTCACATTTGTTCTGTGCTTCAGACTTTGCAACTTCCTTCACATACATTTCCTCACATCATCCTCATGACCACTGTTCAAAAGGCAGGTATCGTGTCTCTGATTTTAGAGATAAAATGAGTCTCCGAAGGATGAAGCAACCTGCTCAAAGTCACGTAGATAATTAGCAAGGTCAGAAATGTTAAATCAGGTCTTGGGACTCCTAATTCTATCTTTCCACCAAGTCAGAGTGCATCTGGACAGCTTGTAAGGCCTAAACAGCGTGTTTCCTGCTGTGTTTCCTCACCTCAGCTCCCACCCCCACCAGGCAGAGACTTGAGCTCCTGGCTCCACCTGCAAGATGGCCCCAGTGGAAAGTTTCTAAAGGTGGTTTGGTTTCACTGGCAGGGACAGTCTTCTGTACGTTATGGCAGGGCTTCTCTGTTCCTGCTAACAGACCCCGGGAGCCCTTCCCTCCCAAATGCTCCTCAAAGATAAGGCTGCAGCTCCCCCACCCCTTTTCTACCTTCACTCATTTCCTGCTGTGTTCTGTTCATTTCCAGCACTGGCCTTTTCCATGGGTGGGTGGGCAGAGGATAAAGTTTCCTGCATGACTACTTGCTCATGATTCATACTTTTTAATAAAAGCACAACCGGTCAAAAATGAGGATTCCTGGGTTTTAAATTAAGGAAAAAAAAAAAAAAGAAGAAGAAGAAGAAGAAAAGTCTCCTGTACCTGTCATGTCTCCCTAGGGCCTGTCTGGCATATTCTATTTAAGATAGCCATGCTTCAGGCCATAGGCCCTGACAGGCCCTCCTGCTCACCTGCTTGTGGCCAAGTCAAGGAAAGACCCAGATATGCTAAATGCCTTCTGAGGTTCTCTAAGGATGGGCCCAGGAGTCTTACTGGAAAGGCAAGCACCCTCTCCCTCCCCCATACATTTGTCATGCGCATGGTGTCCCTCATTTGAGCTCCTCACCCCTAGCTTTTGCGAGGCAGCTTTTGGACCAGAGTGGAGCCCAGAGTTCACACTCGGGGTCTCCAGTCAGCACTGCCTGGCCAACTTCCAAAGGATCCGGGAGCTGTTGTCAGCCCACAGAGGGGGAAATGAGAAAGCTTGGGTCAGCCACCCTTCAGGGATCTCTTGGAGGGCCTGGGGACTGAGGTGAGTGGGGACATAGGAAAAGGACTTCCTCTACTTCCTCCTAAAGGAGAGTTATCAAAGCTGTCCACCTGGGAAGCCTTTCCCTTCCCAGCCCCTCCCTGCCACCCTCACCAAAAGGAAGCCGGAAAACATCCGTCATCACAGCCCCGGATGCTACGTTTCCAGTAGCTTCAATCAGGATATCCCTCAGCCTTTTCCCAGGGGCTTAGGGATCTGGAAAGGCGAAGTGGTGAAGTTGCCAGCACCATTGTGGAATTCTTGGCCTAGAAGAGACTGAGTCTCTAGCTGGTCCCCGACCAGTTTGAGAAGATCTGGTCAGCTCCCAGCCAGTTCCAGAGAAGGCCCATTACATGTCCCAGGGGCTATGGGATGCCCTTGGGTGACCTCGAAGCACACCTCTCAGCTCAGGTTACAGCTAGGTCTCTCGAGGGACTGAGTAGCCACCAACACCTCCTTTCTCCTTGGTATCTAGTTCCCTCTTGGGGATGAGTGTGTTTGGGGAACAGGGGAGGAGGGGTCAGTGCACAAGGACCAGGATGGGGGAGAAGGGCCCTGGACATCTGGGCTGATAGACAGCGTGATCTTTCTCTCAGAGCCACATAGGGGCAGCTTTGAGAACTGGAAACTCCCCAGTTCAGGCTCTTAGGTCTCACTACTCCCTCTCTGCCCTTGGCAGTGAGAACAAAGAGGGGAAATTTGAAAGGTGATTTCCAGGTTTCCAGAGCAAACTGAAGAGCTGAGGATTAAGTGTCAGGATGTGCAGTGTCAGAAGCAGGGACAGCCCGGAGGGAGGTGAAGGAGGCTGGCTCACCGGAGCCTTCGCTCTTTTATCAAAGGATCTCAGGCCTACCTGATGCCGCTGGAGCCTCAGTGGTGCCCCGGCCAGGGGGCCCTGTGATGCGGCCAGGAACAGAAACCAGAACTCTCGGTCAAGTCACCTGGGCATCCAAGTCACCCTGGCCAAGGACTTCTTCCACCTCTCACTTGGCAAAGGGAGCATGGCAGGGCGATGAACCTTATGGCACCCAGCACTCTGCTGTGTGCGCATGCCCTCTGAATTACAGATGCCCCCAGCTCCCAGCATTCTTGGCGAAGGAGGCAGCTGTGTCTAATACAGCCCCAGGGGGCACCTGGGTGGCTCAGTCCATTAAGTGTCCAACTCTTGATCTCAGCTCAGGTCTTGATCTCAGGGTTATGAGTTCAAGGCCTGAGTTGGGCTCCATGCTGGGTGTGGAGCCCACTTAAATAAAACAAAACAAAACAAAACAAACAAACAAACAAGACAGGCTCAGGAAGTGATGGGCTACCTTCAGGTCTGCAAATTGAGCCACTTGTCCTGAAGGTCTGTTATTTGGGGGGCGTCTCTCTCCTAGTTAGCTTGCCTTACCCTACCCCTGTGGCATGAGAGAACAAAGGAAAGGGGCACATAAGCAGAGAAAGTTGTAAGCCACAGCCATGGTGAAGCTCCATCAGCAGACACTTGGCTTGAGCTGAGGAGTGGGGCCAACAGTGTAGGGGTCACCCTCTGCTACTTCCTCCTCTTATGGCCCCTGCAAAAAAACCCTCTTCCAACCCAGAGTTAGAATGGATTCTTGGGGTTGGAGAAGTAGACAGAGAATGGGGATACCCAGGGATCTCCCCAGGGATACCCAGGGCCCACTTGCTTTCCCCGGGGGGGGGGGGGTCAGGTCAAAGACAGCTCGTACTTCATTAAGAATCAGGACCCACAAAACCGATCTGGGTAAGGCTGAGGGAAAGCAACAGCAGTATCTAGAACTGTCTTTTGGCACCCCCCCTCACTTCTAAGTCTGGGGAGTTGATTTCAGAACTCAGTGATAAACTGAATTAAGTGTAATTACAGCTTACTCTGTGGATTGCCCCCAGTGGGGGCAGTGAGTGGGGGAGGGAGGGTTAGTCCCAGACCGGGGCCAAACAAATGTTCCCCATCCCTGCTCCCTGGGTTTCTGACAGCTCTCAGGCCACAGGAATAACTGCTCCTCCCTCAGGATTTACAAACAGCCTTCTGGGGCAGAGGGTGGAGCCTAAGAGGACCAGGTCACATGACTGTCCGAGGTGGGAACTCGGCCCCACACCAGCGGAGACATCAGGAAACTGGACGCTGGCGTGAGCGCCCAGGATAGGGATTGAAGGAAATCTGCTAAACCACCGATGCTGAAATAAGACTTTAGTGTGGTGACAGAGAGAGGAAGGAGGGTGGCGAGGGCGGAGGAGGCCCTGGGAAACCAGAGAGTGGAGACAAAGGCCTTGGGGCAGAGGAGAAGGCTGGGAGGGAAGGAGGGCTGAGGGTGGGCCGGGCAGGGAGACAGCATATCCGTTGCCTGGTGGGGGTCAGGGGCAGTGTGGAGGCAGGCTCTTGCTTCATCACACTGGTCCTCCGCTGGCCTCTGTTCTTCGCTTCCTCCTTTCCTGAGCCCCGTTTGCTTCCTGCCAGAGCCAAGAGCCAGGGACCAGCCGTGCCCTGCTCCTTTAGTCTTTCCAGGGGCTGAAGTACTGGGCCTGCGGCACGAAGAAAACAGTGTGATGGCCCCGGGCCGGGTGGTGCCCACCGTCCTGATGCTGCCTGTCCAGCGTCACCATCCATGACAGGCCTCGTCATGCCGGGTGCCGAGTTACAAGAGCCCCGTGGCTCCCAGTCCAGGAGAGGACACGGCAGGTCAACAGGCCTCTTGAGCGCAGCACGTGAGTGCTCCGTCTGGGTTCCCTCGCCTCACGGCTCCAAGGCCCAGGGCAGTGTGACGGGAAGGTGGGGCCTGCCCCCCGACTTGGCCAGGCCACGAATCACTTTTCCTTCTTTTCATGGCAAACACGCTGTTTCCCACCAGAGACCAGTGCGATCTAGTTCCTTGGGGATTGAGGGTGAGGTCCCCTCGCCAGCTTTCTCAGAGACTTGCGAAATCTGAGACCCAAGCCACAGCCTGTGGCCAATGTGTCAGCCCCAAGTCAGAGGTTACAGGAGGAAGGACGAGCGGAGAGAAGTCAGAGGATAGACACGTTGGGAACCAAGGAGCCTTGGGAGGATGGGAGGAGAACCGCTTACCAGACCCAGGCTGTGTCCATCACGGGCCGGGGTGGGGGGGGAGGCGAGGAGAGGGAAGAGCCCGCAAGGCAGCCGGTGCGGCTTGTCAGAGGGACAGAGACAGAAAGAGAGGCGGCCAGAGCAGGGGTTGGACTGTGCCTAAGTCTGCAGGCTTGGGCGTCAGGCTGGGTCTGTGCCCTGGTTCTGACATTCCCACGCTGCCTCCGTGATGGGGCAAGCTATTTAGCCTCTCAGTGACTCTGGTCAGCTTGTTCATCTGTGAAATGGGATGATAACAGTACCTGTCTCATGGGGGTTATCTGAGTTCTGGAGAAAGTGGGTCTTTGTTCAATATGTATTAGCTATGTGTATTATTCCCTAAGACAGCCTGAAAAAAATCAGGGGCGTGGAGATTGTTGCTCTAGAAATTGGAGGGACCAGGGCAAGCCGAGAGTGTTCCCCCCCGCAGAGTAGGACTGCCAGCCTCAGGCCTACAAGATGAGTGGGGGGGGGGCGGGGAGACAGCTGTGCCTCCCGCGCCCCTTCCTGGCACTGCTCACGGCTCCTCCTCTCTAGGGCAAAGTTCTTCTTTGCATTTGGCCAGGAGTTGGCTTCTCTGTCTCCCCCTCACTACACCCCTGCACCGGGCACTGGGTCCTCCGAGGCATCGCCACACCCCCCCCTGCACTGCCTTCCCCACCCATGTGCCAGTCAGGAGCTCAGTAGCTACAGTGGGAATGGACATGCTGCGGGCTCTGGTCAGCCTGCCTGATCACTTCCCTCCCCTCCCAAGTCTAGGGGCCAGAGGGGGTGCCACCTGGGGCTGGCAATGTGCCAGCAGGTCCTGCCAGCGGATGTAGGTCTGGGCCGCCAGGTCCTTGAGTCTGGTCCGGTGCATGGCCTGGGGGCTCTCCCGGATGTGGGTGCTGATGTGACGGTCCAACTGCATGCAGAGCAGCTGCAGCTCTCCCTGCAGGGGTGGGGGGTACGTGGGAGAGGGTGTGACATGGGCCAGGCCCCTCTGCAGGAGGGGAGGAGGGAGAAGGAAATCAGAGAAAGCGAGGCATGGATTTGAATGACTGCTCAGAAGTAGGGCAGGAAAGGGAGGACAGGAACAGGGCAGCCGCTGGGAGGTCGGGTCAGGATCCCTTGGGAATGCCTCGTGGGACACTGGGAGGAGGGAGCCTGGCTCCCTTAGGCCCACTTCTTTCAGAGCCTCCCACTCTTTGCAGCTCCTGACAGCGGCCTGGCCTCCGTCTTAGCCTCTTGGGAGACTCACCCATTGGTCTGGAGTAATGTCCTGGCAGCTGACCACCACGCCGGCCAGCGTCAGCAGGCTGTGACACAGGTAGCAGGCCTGGCGAGAACACAGAGAGACAGGCTCCCCTAAGTCCATCCCCTCCAGACTCCGTGTTCACAGGCCCAGCGGCCTGGGGACAGGGACTCGGGCCACCGCTGGGCTTCCAGCCACAGTTTCTAGGGAGGTGTCCTTATGGAGGGCTATGGACCCCCCCCACTCAGAGCCCTCCCTCTGATGGATATCTGTCCTCCCTTCGTTCAGAACAAGAAGAAACCTCTGCCACCCAGAAACCCATCCTGTCACTCAGGCCTGTTCCAGGGGCCCAGCTGAGAAAGCCTGCTGCCCAGAGGGGCTCGTCCACTCTCACCTCTGCGCAGTGTCTGTGGTCCCGCTGTGTTCCCTGAGGCACCCATGCCAGGTGCCACTATTCTCTAAGGGGGGACATGGCCCCCGGGTGCCCAGCTGGTTCCTCGGCAGGACACCCCCTTGCACAGACACATGTGCAGCCCTGTGTGGACAGTCAAACCGTGTTGACCCAAAGAGGCCAGAGAAGAGAGGGGAGGCAGACGGGAGAGGGCTTCAGTTAAGCCTCTGCACACCTACCCTCCAACTCATACCCTTGCTCTTGCCCCCTAGATATTCTGAGGGGTATAGACAGGACAGAGGGCAATTCCATCTGCTCAGGGAATGGTTGGATCCCAGGGGGCCCTTGGATTCTGTCGGTGCCCTTTCTTTTATGGGACACTTACCTGCTACCCAGACAAAGCGAGGCACGGGGAGGGGAGCACCCTCAAAGACAGGCAAGGCTTCAGCCGTGAAAGAGAGCCTGCTCCTGGCACTCTGCACTCCTGTCTGTGGGTACGCCCCTCCTCCACTCAGAGGTGCCTGCTGCCTTGTCCCCTTCAGACTCCTACGTCTAAGATAGGGAGGGTGGCCGGAAACACCCCCACTGTTGGGCCCGTAGCAGATAACTAGCTCTGAGGCTGAGCTGGGATGGGAGAGGCGAGCTCTAGAGAAGGCCAGCAGAGCTTAAGCCTGGTAATCACAGGGCTGGAGCTCAGAACCAGCCCAAGACTCTCCTGTGCCCCTACTTCCCCTGCGCGTATCATCCAGAAACAGCCGCAGCCGCTTTGCACAGACACAGGAGCCTCCTTAGGGCAGAAGCCAAACCCATTTTTGAGGGCATCAGACATGGTACGATGGAGTACTGTCTTCCTGAGCCCAAAATACCTGAGAAGGGAAGCCACCCCCCACCCCCGCAGGACCCAGCCTCCTCTTCAGCACCACAGCGGAGACCCACAGGTGGCCTGACCCCACTGTCTGGCCAGGTTGGGCCCCACTGCATCCCGCAGGCTGGGAGAAGACGCAGTGTGGAAAGCCCAGGGGACCACCGGTGTGCCTCCAAGCAGTGCTGCCCCAGGTGGGGCAAGATCCGGTTCCTGAGCCGGGTGCACCTGCCGGGCCCGGCAGCGGCCTCGGCCTGAGTCCCGCAGCTGGGCTGGTCTGTCTGTGAGCTGGCTTGCTGGCAAGCTGCGGCTTCCCCCAGGCTCCCCTTCCCCAGCCTGGCCTTGCCTTAAGGAGGGCCACAGCGTTCAGAACTCCTCCTCATTCTGCAGTCCTGGCAAAGGCTCATGCCGCCCCCACCGCCCCCATAAAGCAGGCACGGGCCTGTGTGCCAGACACTGTTCCTTGACTAAGACACAGCCACAAACACGTAGATCTTAGAAGAAGATACTTCAGGAAGGCAGTCATTTGGTCAACGAATATTGAATCTCATCTTCCCCATGGACCAAAAAGAGAAAGGGTCCTTCCAGGGTTTTTTGTTTGTTTGTTTGTTTTGTTTTGTTTTGTTTTGTTTTGTTTTTGGTGAGGGAGGGGGTGGTATCCAGCTCAGAAGGCTTCGGGGAGGAAGTGACTAAGCCTAGCCAGGCCTCAAAGGAACAGTAGGATCTGAGGTGAAAATGGCCCTGTGGGGGTGGGGGCAGGGCCAAGATTACAACACCAGACAGATCCTAGGGCTGATGCAGGAAACAGAGGCAGGGCACGCTGGGGGACTGACCACCTGGTAGCTGGCTGGGCTGTAACGGGGGGGGGGGGGCACCCTGAGAACCCGGCTGGCCCCAGAGGGCCTGGACAATGGGCAGTGGAGGTCGTTCAAGGCTCTTGAGCAGGGAGGCTGGGGTGTGGGGGACAGATTGTTGTCCCCCATCCCCCCGGAAGGAGGCACTGGCATCAGTTAGGATAATACCACCAGAATGGAAATGTGGCTGTCTCTGACCGAAAGGACTGTAGGACATCATCTTTTCTAAGCTTATTTTTCTACAGTGTGTGCTTTACTCGTATAATCTGAATACAGTTAAAGTTTTTTAAAGTTAATTTAATTTAATTTTAATTTTTTAAAAAAGATTTTATTTATTTATTTGACAGAGAGAGAGACAGCCAGCGAGAGAGGAAACACAGGCAGGGGGAGTGGGAGAGGAAGAAGCAGGCTTCCAGCAGAGGAGCCTGATGTGGGGCTTGATCCCAGCACACTGGGATCACACCCTGAGCCGAAGGCAGATGCTTAATGACTGAGCCACCCAGGTGCCCCGTAAAGTTAATTTTAAATGAGACAATACCAGTTATAATTGACTGAGCCTCTCGGGTTTGGGGTGGGTGTGGGGGCAAGAGAGAGAGAGACAAGACCCTGAAAAGGAACGAACGGCACTCTTGGGACCCAGGCCCCTCTGAGAGGGCACTGAGCAAGTGGCCAGAGAGAGGTGGAGAGGTGGAGAGGTGGAGAGGTGGAGAGGTGGTGCGGTGGGAGCCGCCAAAGACAAGGGAGGGGGGACACAGAGCCATTGGTGGGTCAGAGGAAGGCCGGGAGAGGTGCCTGAGAGATCTTTGCATTTCAGAGGCCCCTGTGCTGTGTACAAAGCCCGGGGCTAAAAGGGACCTCGGAGCCACCCTGGGATTTGTACAGAGGCCAGTCTCTGTCCCTGGGGGTCTCAGGCACCCCTGCCCCCTCCCCCCCCCCCACCCCAGGGCAGAATCTATCTTCCTAAGTGGGAGGCGTGGTGAAGATGGGCCCAAGATCTGCGGAATGCCCTGGAGGAAAATATGTGCAGTGGGGATTTACGGAAAAAAAAGCGCAGGACTAGGGACTAGGGAGTGTGCGAGTGCGGGTTTCACAACTTCATTCTTAACGCTGATTCCCATCATTGAATCCAGGGGGAAAATCCCAGGGCAACTATTCTGAATGTGTTTTTGGGGGGAAGGGGCAGGAATAGCAAGAAGGAAATGGGAGTTCTGAGGATAATCCCTGTGAGCCGTATGTTATCAGCTCTATTTCCCCAAGGGGGAAGAAAACCTTGCCCACTACCTCCAAGGAAGGCTGAGGGCATTTTTTTCCCCTTGCCCTCAAGGGTGATCCCTGGAGTCTGGCCTAAGTGAGGGGAGGCCCTTTAAGGAAGACTTTGATCCAATTTACGGGGTATAGTTCCACCTGTGCACGGAAATCCCCACGAAGACAGCAGTCTTTACAGTAGTACTTTTGGGGGAAAAAAAGGTTTCATACTGCGTGGGAAGCGCCCAGCCCACGTGGTCCTCTCCCTTCCCCTAGACCCACGGCCCAGCGTTGAGGAGAGGTAAGAGAACATTTAATCTCATCCAGACAACCCGACAGACGGAGGCACTGGGTGCACGCAAGGCTTCTTCTGAACCCCACCCTCGCCCAGACTCTTCTCCCTTGTCCTGTTTTGTGAAGGTCTGAGACGCAGACATTAGCTGAACCTGGGGCTCTGGCTAGGAGGGGGCTGTACCCCAGCCTCCTTCCTCTGAGAGGCAGGCCCAGAGCACCAGCAGCAGTGGGGAGAGTCGGCCATTCCTGGGGGACACAAAGTAAACAGCCAGGTCGTGGGAGCTGCGTTTCCTGCTCCGGTCGCGCTGTGGCCGGCTCCTGAACTCAGCAAGCCCGTTCCTGTCCTGGCTGGCACCACAGAGGCACGGGGCCCTGTCTTCCCTTTCAAGACGAGGAAGGGAAGCTGGGCAGGGGCCATGTAGCAGTGGGGCTGGTAGAAGGAGAGGCCCAAGCCCCCTGCCTGCTCCTATTTCCTCCACAGCTGGAAGAGCAAGGTGGCCCTTTCCTCAGCCTGAGGCAGCTTCCAAGTCCCTAGGGTCATGTGTGTTAGAAGGGGGTAGAAGTCAGGGTAGCTTCAGGGTTAAAGGGCAGTGCAGAGACACTCCTTAGGGTTGGGGGGGGGTGCTAAGCTTCTCAGGCCTTCAGGATCTTATCTGAGAAATGGGCCCCTACCAGCCCAGGCTGCCCAACTCTCCCCCTACTGGGTGTCAGCGGAGGCCTGGGAAGACCCTGCGGAAAACGCAGCCCAGGACACCTCAGTCAACAACTTGGGGAAAGGCAGAGTCTGAGGCCGAGGGCGAGGAGTGGGACGTGCCTGGACCCAATGCTGACAAGACGAGACCGTCCCCCACCAGCAAGGCCTGAAGCTCTCATTTTCTGGGTCTCTCCCCAGAGTGTGGCAGGCCAACTGTTCTGGGAAGTTCTGTGCTGGATGCCTCCTTCCTGGCTCTAGAGCCTTAAAGCCCTGCCCTCCCCCTGGGGAAGGACGACAAGGATGAGAGATAGGGCTTGTCACCCTCTGAGGCGGGGAGGAGGAGGGGAAGGTCCGTGTCTCCTTTTCCTGGCCTAGTCAGTTCTGACCCCAGGAACCACCAGCCAAGGCTCTGTTTGCAGCACTTTCGTCATAAGACAGAAGGGAAAAAGGGTGAACATTTCCCAGACACTTCACCCTTTAGAAAATTCCCCTCTAGCTAATGCCAAGGGAGCAGGCTGTGGCCTGGGTTATTTCCACGAGAAAAGGAGGAGGCAGAGGATCTCCCAGGAAGTCACTTGCCTCCACCTCAGGTCAGGACCAAGAATCCAGGCTTGCCCCAGGCCAGTTTCCAAACCAAGCCCTCTCCCTGGAAGCTGCCAGGCTGGGTGGGCATCTGGGAGCAAGTTCGGCCAGGCTCTGGGGCAGCTGCTGGGGGAGGGTCTGGGGGGGGGGGCGCAAAGGCTGACTCAGGAACACCTGCTGGGGAAAACCGAGACTCACCCAAAGGACACGGCCTTCCCAGCCTGGCTGCTGGGGCCAAGGGGCTTCTGCTCACGATGCTGGCCCTGAAAGCCTACAGGTGCCAGCTCCCTGCCTGGGATGCCAGGACCCCAGGGCAGCCTCCTTTGCTTTCACCTCTCCATGCCCACAGGCCCTGGGGCGGGGTGGGGGGACTGCCGGGGTGGGGGGGACCTGCATTCAATCACAGTCTGGCTGGGCTGCTCTCAGCCCTGTCCAGAGTGCCTGATGATGGACCCCGGGGGAAGAATTCTGCACGCGTCCCATCACTGCCTCACGTGGGTTTTTGTTTCTGTGGGACACAGATAAACACACACACATGCTGAGGGTCAACTCTAGAACCAATCTAGTCTGGGAGAGACGGGAGCAGCACTGGTCTGTCTACCCTGGCACATTTCAGACCCAAGGCTAAGCTAGGTCTCTACAAATTCTTTCTCTTTTCTTTTCTTCTTTTTAAATTAAATTTAGCCCTACAGCATCACTTCCCAGTGCCCCGACCCAGCAGGGCTCCCAGAGAGGCCTCATGATTCTCATTTTGAGCAGATGTGGAAGCTGAGCTTGGAGAGGTCCACTGATGGCACGACCATCTCCAATAAGGGTTAGGTCTGAGGCAGATGTCTGTACGCTCTCCCTAAGGCTGAACAAGTTCTGTGTGTGCGTGCGTGCGTGCGTGTGTGTGTGTGTGTGTGTATTTTCTATAAAGGGGATTCAACTGGAGACACCCTCTTTCAGGAGGAACAATCTCCCTTTGCACTGTACAGCAGGGGCCCAAGGGCCTATTCGCGGCAGGACAGAGAGAGGGTAAGGCTGTGCCCCCAGGGTGGGGAGTGGGGCCCCAAGCCTGAGCCCCAAGGGCATGGTCTCAGTACTCTACCACAGGATGGGCAAATAACAACAATAATTAGTAATGAGCAATCCTGAGGCAGGGCTACTTGGAGGCCCCAGGCCAAGAGCCTCAGTCTGGTGGAGAGAGCCAGACCTTGTCCAGCTGGTATGTCCACAGAACACAAGATGAGAGGGGATGCATTTTTCTGGGTGAACCCAGCCTGGACCTGTCCTGGAGTGTGGCACCTGCCATCATCTCTAGGATGCTATTTCTTCCCTGTGCCCACAAGCAAATTGCCTGACCTATTCCCCTTGCTCCTGCTGCTACTGCTCCAAGGTCACTCCCTAACCTTGGCTTGGGCCAGCTCTAAAGCCGCAAGCAGAGGGCTGTGCCCAAAGGAAAGCTGAGTTCGGAAGAGACTGACCAGGATGGTCATCGGTCGTAAGTCCTTGCAAGAAGGAGATGACAAGGTTGCATGACCGATAATTAGGAAATGAGATGGTGACACAACGCCTCTCCCTAGCCCAGGGTCCCTGAAGGCACAGAGCACGGAGGCCGGAGAGCAGATTCACAGGCAGGGCCTGCCACACTTACCCTCCGGCTTACAAGGCCAGACACTTAATTCTGTAAATGAAAGTGCCTGTTTGAGCACAGGGGTGGGTGGAGCTGTGAACATGGAGCAGGGACAAGGCCAGTCAAGGGTTATGGGAGACAGGCTGGCAGAGTCTGCATAGGAACAGGACTTCTGGCTCAGCCGCTGCCTGGAAAGTTGGCTCTCGGGTCCCAGCTGGGCAGCCAGGGAGGTAGTGTCTACTGAGCCTGCTGAGGGACCTCAGAGGCCTAGCACGGGCCCGCCTGCTCCCATCCCGCAGAAGGTGAGCCCCGCACCCACGCTTCCTGATGCCGAGACACAGTGAGTCCAGAGACTCCAGACCCTGCACTCCAGACAGACAAAGGATTCTCTTTTAGGCTTTATCCCAAACTTGGGACTGGCCGCTGCGCAGCCGTGGCCCCTGCTCTTGCAACTGAGGATGAAGAGGGAACGAGGAGCCCCTGGCACAGTGGGGTGGGGGTAGGAAAGAGAAGGAGCTGGGACAAAGGCAGGAAGGCTGAGGGGTTTTCGTTCTGTGGATCTGCTGCAGGGAGGTTATCTCAGAGCATCTGACCCATTCCTGTGTCTGCTGGTGGGAGGAATGAAGGGCTGTAGGCAAACCTTTGCTAGAGTGCTCCCACCCAGCCCACCCTTCCTTTCTGGCTTCCTGCTGCCCGTGGGGGGTAGGGGAGATGACAAGCAGGGACTGGCTGGCTCTTCCTGCTCCTCCAGCTGGGACTAGAGACCCTGACCCCAGGGGGGATCTAGACCGGAAACCCAGCTTTGCCGACTACCCAGAGAGGGACCAGATTCTCAGGGCAAATGTTTGTGAATTTAGGAGGGGCTATGCGAGAGCACGTCAGTGTGTGGGTGCCGGTGCTGGACAGAGTCACTGAAACCAGCCAGGCATCCTCCAGGGGCTGGAGAGCCGGTGGAGAGTAGTGGCTTCCTCAAAAGCCATTTCCTCAAAAGCAATGGCTTCTTCTCTTCTCTTTCTTAACTTTCTCACTCCCTGAACTGTCTCCTGGTGTGCTGGCATGGGAGGACCCTGAAAAGCAGTGAGTCCTTATACTTCCCACAGATATTGCAGAGTAGGGCCATTGCCTACTGCAGACCAGGCTATGGGCATCTGAGGTTTTTGGGTACCTGGGATCCTGCCTCTCCTTTGTCAGAGTGTCCCAGCCTCCGATTCCCTATACTCCACAGTGGTGACGTCAGCCCTGACTCTGGGGGAAGACTTGTGACCCTGGGCCGGCCACTGTATGCCTGGGCTTACAGATGAGCATACCACCCAAGCCAAGCCAATGAGACTCAACTCTGGGATTCTGGTTAGGACTCTAGAATAGAAGCTCTTTCTTTCCCCCTGGCTAGGGCTGCTAAGGGAAGGACATAAGCCTACAGTTTCTCAGGACCAGCCGGGAAAGCCTACCTGATGCACCAAAGGGCAGAGCTGAGAGATGCAGAGAGCAAAACACTGAGGTTTCATGCCACTGCTCAGCTCCTGGTCCAGCTGAGCCTGATGGGCTATTCTAGAACCTTCCAGGATGTGTGTCTGTGTTTCTGTTACTACAAAGTCCTGGCAAAGACGGAGGAGAAGGGACAGAAAAGGCAGTGAAGAGAAGAGCAGTTGAGAAGGCCATGGCTTGCCTGGCAACTGCTCCTCCAACCAGGGAAGCGAGTGAGGGACCTCACACACCGTTCCTGGTCCTCCGTAGGTGCGTGGTGGGAGCTGAGCCCAGGCTGCTTAGAAGCAGCACTTAGAAGGCACTGTCCCTGAGAAGGTACAGCCTGGGAGAAGAGACAAGGTAGGAGGGGCTGGGTGCAGGGGAGGTAGGCAAGGGTCCCTCCCAAAGGCTGTACCTGCCAGCGCACCCCTGGGAACAGTGGGATGCTGCTGAGACAGACTCTGGACCTGACCCTCAAAGATGACTCTGTTTAGGTGTGTGAAGCAACGTGTGGACAGGCCGTAGGTCAAGTGAACAGACTGTAATGACCATGGGAATCCAAGGAAAGGGGAGACAGGCCAGGCATTGCCAGGAAGAAGGAACAGCAGGAGCAAAGAGAATGGAGGCTTGACATCTCACATTTCCCATGATGTCTGGGAAAGATGTCCACTGTGGTGTGGTTTGACTTGTGGGAGAAAAGCTGCGGGGATGAGGTAGGGCCCACAGACGGATCGGACGTGATGTGACAGACACTTAGGATTGCCTTTCCCTAAGTAAGAATGGGAGGAAGACAATCACAGGGTTGTCCAGGAGGACTCCAAAGAGGAAGGCATGGAGCAGAGTGTCAGGCCAGCCAGTGTTCATGTCAGGTGAGTCACCCTGCATGGAGCAAGGGCTGTGCCTGGGGGAGGTATCCCCAAGAGTCCCAGGAGGACTGGGCCTGGGACAGAGAGCAGGCTCAGAAGCTGCCTAAAGAATCCATGCCTGCCCTCCCCGGCTTCACTCTGTCACTTCAAGCCCTACAAAGAAGCCAGAGTTCCTGGGATCCAGACAAAGCTGGTCGGGCCTGGGCCCCACGTGGCCTTCAGCTGCTCACAAGTACCCATTCTGAAGAGGCTTGGCAGCCTCTTCGGTGGGTGTGACCCAGGGCTGGTGCATGGATCTCCCCTGGGGTCAGCTTCCCAGAGGCCATCTCTTTGAGGTTTATTTCAAAAGATGTTTGATGTTCCCCATTTGGAGGAAGGAAGGAGGAACCCAACACAAACCAGGCGAGGAGGAACCCGGGGTTCCTGAATATCTGTTTTCTGTTTCTCCAAGCCAGTTCGTGTCTTCCCAACCCATCTAATCTTGCCCTGACCCAGGTGTCCAGCCCTGTGGGCAGGACTCTCCCTAAGCTGCAGGGAGAGGGGGTAGGAAATAAGGACAGGCCCTTGCAGGTGAGACGGCAGAGGGTACAGGGAGAGGGACAGGCCCCCACTCCTCCTGGGCTTCTGGAGGACACAGGGCCAGGGGCCTGCGCTCCAGCCAAGCCTGAGGGAGGACGTTCCCTTTGCTGGTGTCGAGTGCCAGTGGGAGAGTGCAGAGGCAGGCACAGAGCTGCCAGGGCCTAGGGGCACCCTCCCTGCCCACTCCCCACAACCTCCCAAACCACACCCCGCTCCAGTGGCTCTTGGCAGGGTCACCAGACGCAGGGGCAGGCCAGCTGCAGCCAGGGCAGGAGCAAAAGCTGTCAGACTTGTTTGTCAACTCTATTAACATGAGGGCACACCACGAAGATATACAGAGATGCACACAACACTCATGCACACAGACACACACGCATGCTTCCAGACACACGTGCACACACATACACAGACACATGTGCGCGTGCGGCAGGCCCACACCCTCTGCAGAAGATGTGCGGAGCCCCAGGAGTGAGGCGCAAGGGAGTCTGTGCAGCAGGGCAGAGCTGGAGTCGCCCCCGCATCGACTCCTCACACACACACACACACACACACACACACACACACACACACGTGCACATGCTTCTCTGACACACAAGCCACCCCCAAGCTTGGAAGCATGGAGCCGGACAGTATGCCATATGCCCGGTGACGGGAGCCACCCGCCGTCCCCAGGCTCGGTCTGGGTACTGGGGGTCTCCTGCAGCTGGCCCCTGGGGGGCGCAGACCATCCCAGATGCAGAGCCCTCAGGGGGCCCCACGCCGCCCGTGCCGTGAGGACGCTTACCAGGTTGTGCGGAGGACATGCCCCGGAAGACAAGGGGACAGGAACCCAGCTCCTGGGGCCTCAGTGCAGCCCCAACTCTGGGACTCCCCCCCTTGTGGACCTCCATTTTCTTCCCACACGACACTTAACTTCCTCCAACTTCCCAGATTTAACCAAACTGGGAAAAACTTCCATCCCACCATAATGATCCTGGTTCGGTAGGCCTTCCAGATCCCCAGGGGGAAAAACATGAAACAAAGAAGTTCCTTCACTATAGCAAAAGGCCCGAGGAAAAGCAAGTAACAACAGGAGAGTGTGGTCAATAGAAACAGAACGTGCAATGGCGGGTCTAACGAGACCAAAACATCAAGAATCTCAATAAAGGACTGAGATTGGGCAGAATGCAGCCAGACAAAATCTGGCCCAAGACGGTTCACACGAGGCGGCGAAAAGGAAACTCCTGGCTGGGTTGGAAGGCTGAGAAGGGCGCTTTGAGGAGACAGTAGCAACCTGCGTCCAGTTACATGTTTGTCGGCAAAGCGGTCCAAAGACAGGCTCACGCAGGGGCCTGGGGCCGCGCTGGTCTCTTACAGAATCGGATCCAACGACCCCAGGGAAGCACTGGGAAGCCGACTCTGCATGAAAACATCCTGTCCACCTCCCTCCGCTGAACGCGCACCTGCCTCCTTCTCGAGGCGCTGTCTCGGACCCCTGCGCCTCACTCTGACTTAGATGCTTACCTCCTCCGGGAGAGCCCCGCTCAAACCAGGCAAGCATAGGGCCCCCGATAAACCACCGAGGGGCTGAGCAACCATTTCTTTATCAAAAGCACTTGAAAACGCTGCAAATGTTCTCGTCTCTCTAGGAAGCGGAGTGTTGGACTCCACAACAAACTGCCATGATGCGCTAGGGCGCTTCATACTCTGTCCAGTGCGGACACACGGCCAGTCCAGGAGCCCCCCGCGGCCTCCCCTCCAGCCCCCCTGCAAGGCTGCCAAGACTTTTGTTGGTCTTGATGGTTAGCTTTCCCAGGCAGGAATCCCACCAGTTTATCATTACAAACAATGTGCTGTGATTGGTTCTCTGATGAGCAGGTAAGGCTTCTGAAGTCAAGGACCTCCACCACAAGAAGTGCCGGCTGTGAACCCTCGTGGCCTCCGTGAAACAAGGACTTTCAGAGACAAGGGGGCTGACACGTAGGGGCTGGTCAGAGGGCATGCAGAGGGAGAGGGTTCTGGAAACGGGGTAGGAGAGTGGACGGCCCGAAAGGGGTGGAAGAGACTTCGGAGAGGGAGAGAGGGACTCAAATCACGTTCATTTGTTTGTTCGTTCATTCACTCATCTAGGGCCTGATACACCAGGGTTGTGGTGAGGCCTCCCCCTATGCCCATGGTCTAGCTGGGGAGACCCAGTAGTAAAGGGTCAACGGCAAAGCCCAGGATCAGTGGGGAGAGAGAGTCAAGCCCTAGGCACCAGACAGCAGCTCATGCAGCCCCAAGGGAGGGCAGGCCAGGGAGGGAAAGAAGGCTGGGAGCTTCCTAGGAGAGGGAGGAGACTGGGCCAAGCCCCCCCTCCTCTCCCTGGGGCAAAGGAGGAGGTGGGGAGAGCAGGGGGAGGGGAGCCTGGCAGAAGTGTTTATCTGCAGGGCTGGAGGAGGGCTGTCACCCAGCGTCTCACAGGAAATCTCCCAGACAGGGGTGAGCACAGCCTGGCGAATGGGGCTCAGCACGGCCACCCCAAGGCCTGGGAAAGCCCTATTTCCTTCAGGCCAGGTTGCCTCGGGCCAAGCTCACTCTGGCCTTAGTTTCCCCACAGCCCCTGGAGAGAAGGAAAGCAAAGACTCTGAGCCCTAGGGATGAAAGGCTCAGGCCAGGCCCAGACCACCACTCCCTGTAAAACAGGGCGGCTGACGCCGCTGCTCTTTTTGGCTGGTGAGTAGCCTGAGATCAACCTTTGAAGATGAAACACGCTCGGGCCTAATGAGGAGTCAGTTGGCCAAGGTGGGAGCAGGGCTAGGCTGTGGGAGCCCGGCACCTGCCCCACCTGGCCCTTCCTGGTCAGCACCCATACAGGGGGACAGAAAGCTTCCCATTGCTGTGCAGACCCCCATGTCTGCACCAGCCCCACCTCCTCCCCTTCCCTGGACCAGTGCCCTTTCCTTCCTCTGCTCCCGGCTACCTCCCGGTCAGGCAGGGACCAATCCTAGGTGGGCGGGAGGGGCAGCAAAGGCCTTGGAGAACTGCCGTGGCCTCACGTGCCCCTTCACTGCCCTGGGCGGGGTCCACACCCTCCGCTTTCGGGACACCCTGCCAAGACACACTGAACCCTCCGTGTTTCCAGGCCACATGGGTCATTTCCAATATGGTAGCTGACCAGGGGGACACAGCTTCCTTTACAGGCAGGAGAACAGTGCTCAAAATAAAGGACACCCTCGGGCCACTTACTCCTCTTCTTCCCTGGTTGTGGAACAGACATTTGCTCTCAGATGGGTTTCTAAAAGCAAGGAGCCGAGTGGAGGCCTCCGGCCTGGCGGTCGCAGCTCTGCTGGGTGAGGTCACAGGAGTAGCCTCCCAAGTGTTTGAAGTGCACACTCTTGACTAGGCACATCGGATACAAGCCTCTCTTCTGCCACCACTCCCCTTCTTTCTGTCTCCTTTGTCCTTCCCTCAGCCCAGCCGGGGGCCTGCCCACCTGTGTCCTGCTCAGACAGACCCTTTCCGCCCACGGGCCAACCCCACCTCCTTTCTAAAGGCCCTGGAACATCCACACAGCCTCTGCAACCAGCTCCTTTCCCAGGAAATCAGTGGGAGACGAGAACGGGGCATGCACACCGCTCAGGCTCTTCGGGGAGGCAGGCGGCAGTCTCGTAAATGCACGAATATTAGGCACAACTCCAAGATAACCTTACCTACGCGTTCCAGAAGAGGCGCATCCACCTGGGATTATCATATCTTCTTAATGGTTCATTTGTGTTCATTAAGTAAATTAATTCATTCATCTGATTTGCAGAGCAATGCCCAAAGGGTGGACTTCTGGATCGTCAACATCCAACCTCCAAGTGAGCTTTTGGAATTACTACTTTCCTAAATTAGAAAGATCTCTATCTCCATTCCTCATCCTGGAGGCCCCAGGGAGTGGGGAGCTCCCTGAGACCTACACCCCTCCCCCCACTCTCCCCTCCTCCCAGAGCTAAACTCAGGGCTCCCACTTTGAAGCCCCTACATCCTACACCACTGCCCCTGCTTGACCTTCACCCCCAGGGTCCACAGGCCTCCCCATTCCAAACCGCACCACCTGCAGGCTCGGGGGTACCTCTTTGCCCCTGACTCCCACCAAAACTGGGCTTTTGGGAGAGCTGGGCAATGTCGGGAAAGTCAATTAGGAGGAACTGGGGAGGGGTGCCTGGGTGGCTCAGTCAGTTAAGCATCTGCTTTCAGCTCAGGTCATGATCTCAGGGTCTAGGGATCAAGCCCCCATCAGGCTGCCTGCTCAGTGGGGAGTCTGCTTCTTCTTCTCCCTCTGCTCCTCTGCCTGCTTGTGCTCTCCCTCTCTCTCAAGTAAATAAATAAAATCTTGGGAAAAGAAAAAAGGAAGAATTGGGGGAAAGGCCAAGGACTCAGCCTCAGTGGCAGCCACGTCAAGGAACAGGGAGGAGGTGCCCAGCTCCACTTCCCTCACGAGCATTTCAGCTCCCGCATCCTCTCTAGACTGTGCTGTACGACTCACGGAGCACCCCACGCTCACACATCTGTATGGACCATAAAGGATGCAGCAGAACCCCAGAGCAGGGCCAGGGGGACGCACATGCCCATGCACACAGCGCCCCACTGCGCCTCCGTGAGGGGCACGGGCAAGCGCGTTAATTACAGGCTCTGCAGGGACGGCGAGCACCTCCTCTCACCAGAGGGAGGCGGCCTGCTGGAATTTTAAGGCCCTGGGGTTTTAGGAGGACCGGCAGCAATAAGGCCCTCCAGGCCGTGCAGCGTGGCCGGCCCTGCCTTCCCCGCTACCTGGGGCTGCCGCACCCTGGCTGAGGCGGGCAGTCGCTGGGTGCTCACCTTGTGGTCTAGCTCAGCACTGGCCTTTGGCTGGTGCTCCTGGCAGGGTGGCAAGGTCTCAGAGCCCAGGTACTGCCTCAGGGATGATGGCCTCATGAGGCTCAGGAGCTGGCTGAGCGAAGACAGCTGGGAAGGAGAAGAGAGGCCGTCACACAGAGGGTGCTTGGGACGCCTGGGGACCCGGCCGGCACCAGATCAGAGCATGGGCTCTGGAGGCCGACCACCAGCTTCCACGACCAGGATCCCCCTCTCACCGGCATGCTGCGTGGCCTCTTGGAGCCTGAGTGTCCTATCTACAAAATGGAGACAACCACACATCTCCTTCCCAGGACAGGAGAGTCACGCATGCACATGGCGTCTGGCACAGGCTGAGGCTTCCTTTAAAGGAGTGAACTCAGAAGGTCTCTCTAGGTTGGGGGTTTGACCCACTTCCTGGAGGGAGCACTCAGGCCTGGAAGAACGAAGGCCAGCAGAGAGGGCCAGACCCTTCCCACCCCCGGCTGCTGCTCAGGTCCCTCTCCCCACTGAACTTGCTGTGGGCTTGGAGAGGCTTCTGGAGGAGCAGAGCCTCCGTACCACCCGCCCCCTCTCATGACGGCTGCGCTCGCTCCCCATCACTCTGCCTGCCCCCATTTCTCCGCCCCCGCCCTTTTCCTTCCAGGGGATTTTAAAGCAAATCCAAACACTGTATCATTTTACCCATAAAGAGCTTCTCACCAAAAAGGATAAGGATTTCTTTCCCCAGCATGGTCACAGTATCATTCTCAGGCCCAGCAAAATCACCAAGAATTCCTTATATGATCTAACACCATGTTCGGGTTTCCCTGATTGTCTCAAAAATGTCCTTACCAGTTGTGTTGTTGGAATGGGGATTCCCCACAAGGTCCGCACACTGCATATGGTTGATACGTCCCTTCATCTGCTGGCCGCCCTTCCCTCCCCAAGTAAACTGCTTACCCTCTCTGAACAAAAATGGGAGTGCCCCCACCCCTCCCAGGAACAGGGCCTACAGAGTCCAGGTCTCTGCAGTGAGTCACTCCTCCTGGCCCAGCCCCTGCCCCTGGTTTGGGCAGCCTGGGTTCAGCCCCAGCAAGGACCGTTCAGCTGCCCTGGAGCTAAGTTGTGGTCAGGACAAAAGCGAGCAGTATGTGGGCCCCTGCATCTCTGGGTCCTCCTGCAACTCTGGGAAAGGGCGGATGCAGACTGAAGGAACAGAGCCAGTGGGGTTCACATCTTTTTAGATGTAGCAGGCATAGGCTTTTAGGTGTAGGCTGGCCCAAAGGGCTTAAGCTGGAGCCCCCAGCCCAGCTCCCTGCTGTAGCCCAGCCTTGCCCGGCACACCTGGCTTCCTCTCCCTGACTCACCCGCAGACACCTGCTCAGCATCTCAGCTGGCCACAGGCTTAGACAGCCCACAAGAGCAGCTGGGCTGAGGGCTAGGAGACAGGCCTAGGGCCTCGGCTCCTGGAAGGGGGCCAGGGCTTCCCGGCCCCGTGTCTGATCCCTTTAGGAAGGGAGACAGAAGGCAGGGAGAGAGAGAGAAGGTTCTAGGCGAAGAGAGGCACCATCTGGAGCTTCACCAAAACCAGAGCTGTGCCGTCTTGCTCAGGCCTTGCGAGGCTGGGGATGGCTTCCAAAACGGCCCTGCCTGCTTGGGGATCACAGCTGTGCAAGCACAGGGGCCAGGCTCTGCAGCCCACGCCCCCAGAAGCCGTCCTCAGGCAGGCAGCCTCGCCCCAGCCAGACCCTCCCTGCTACGGGAGCCCTGGGCGGGGCTGGGCAGGGGAGTACACAACAGCAGCTTGGCGGCTGCTAGCTCCCCTGTTTTTCCTCTGAGCGAAAACTGCTTCACCCTGCTCAGCGCAGCAAGCTGCCGCCTTCTGATTGCTTACTCTCCTTTGTTTCCAGTTCTGGCAGCCACACCCCTCTCCGGGATAAGGGCTTATTTGGACCGTGCATCCCAGCAGGGAGGGCCAGGGCCTGACATCGCACCTCCCCACCTCACCCCCACTGCTGGGAGCTGTCTCTGCAAACACTCAGCCCATTAGGACAGACACCTCCAGGCAAGAGGCAAATGATCACTGGAGAAGGCAGGCCTCTACTGGTCTCGTCTGCCCAGGGGGCAGGAGAAGGCAGGTGGGTTCCAGTGGGGCAACTGGCCACACGACTGGTCACTCCTGTGCTCACACCCCAGTGGTGCTTCTATCTGTCCGGTGGAGAAGGCCAGGACCTTAAGTGTCTGTGAGGCTCAGGCAGCCCTGCTGTCCCCTGGAGCCTGCACTGTGACTGGGCCTTCTGACCAGGCACACGCAGCTGCCCCCGTCCGCCTTCCAGCCCCAGAGCCCCCCCACCGGCCCTTATCTCTTATCAGGATTATTGCAGTCGCCTAAGCTCAACATGGCAGCCAGAGTAATTAAAAAATATTTTATAAATTAGATTCTGTTTCTCTTATCAAAACCTTCCAACGGCTCCCCACTTTGGCATGAAAATCAAAGCCCCTACCATGGTCCGGAGACGCTGGCGGATTGAATTCCCACTTACCTGTCTGACCTCAAATTCTACTACTCCATCCTTGGTCCTCTGCTCCAGCCACAGTGGCTTCTGTTTTTCCTCTAAACTAAGAGCACTCTGCCTGCCCCAGGGCCTTTGCACTTGCTGTTTCCCATGTGGAATGCTCTTCCCCAAGAAACCTGCCTGACTTTTTTAGTTCTGTACACAAATGTCCCCATCTCCCAACATTCCCTCTCCTCTTTATCTGGCTTTATTTTCCTCCAGAGCCCTTATCGCCATCTGGTATGGCAAATATTTACCTTTTTCTTGGTGCCCGTGTCCATCTCCCCCTAGACCGTGAGTTTCACAACAGAGGGACTGGGTTCTGTTAGGGCTGTATATTCAGTGCCCTGAGCAGTGTCTGGAGCACACTGCTGCAGGAAGCCAAAACCCTGCTGTTTCTGGGGTATTCCCAAGATTCCCAAGGACAATAGGAAGCAGCCTGACCCCAAGGCTCTCCTGGAAAATGCAGGTCTTGGGGGCTGCATCCTGAGCACATACAGAAGTCCTATTCCTCAAATTCTAGTTCTTTTCAGCTCCTGCTCCTAGGGCCTCAGACTGCAGCCTGAGACAGAGAGCCAAGCCATCCAGGGGTCAGGGACTCCTCCTACCCAGCAGTGCCCTGAGAGGCCCCAGAACCTCTCCTAGAGGAGTCAATTCTCAATCCTTAGACTCCTCTCCATAGCCGATCAATTGCTAAGGTTTATCAAGCATTTGCCCATCAGTGAAGGAAATAGAAGCCACAGCCCTTGTCCTCCTATCTGCCACTTAGGAATAAACCTCAAGGGACCAGCAGGGCACCTTCAGCATGAAGTGGCAGGTGTCCTCTGGCCTGTCACCACAATGAGAGCCGAGGAATGGGCTGGAGAAGCGGACATGGCATGTTGCAGTGGTCAAGGGCAAGGACCCTGCGGTTGAAACCTAGCTCCATGGCTTTCCTGCTGTATGACCCTGAGAGGTTTCCTAACTGTACCTGCCTCAGTCTCCCCATCTGTGAAAAATGTCTGATGGTAACCGTCCTTACTGCCGGGGCTGCTATGAGAGGTACGCTCTGAGCACAGCGCCTGGGACGTGGCCCGGCTATGCAGAGTGTTAGCTACCAACATTTCCATTGGGATGTGATGACGGAAAGGAAGGAGGTCAGGGCACAGAGCTGTGTGCAGAGAGAGCGGGGCTGGCCTAGGAGGAAGGCTGGGAAGTACAGGTGTTGTGGGCAGGCGGCATGGAGGAGCTGGGAAAGGGGGCGTTGCGGGGTTTGACGTGGGCGACTGTGGGGCCAAAGTGGTGGCCCTTTGAAGGCGACGATCCGTCTGACAGGCCAGACTGGAAAGGGGAGTGCCCACAGCCCGGAGACCTGGGAGGCGCCGTGCAGCAGCCCCAGGCCTGCAGGGGAGATGGGGGAAACATACAGGCAGGGCCGCAGGCAGGCCCCAGCTGGTCCCTCTCCCCTAGCGGCCAGGAGGCCGGCGCAGCTGTGCACAGCCCGCACTGGCCGCCTGCAGGCTCTCCTCTCTGCAACGCAAGCGCTGACTCAGCCTCCTCGACCTGGCTCAGGACACCTTCTCTGGAAGCCACTTCACTGCCTTCGGGCAGAGTTAGTCACTGAGCCCTCAGCCCACCTGGCTCACACCCTGTCTTCAGAGGTTGGTTCCGGCGCGGAGCCCGGTGAGGGGCCCAGCACACAGGCGGTGCTGAGCTAGGGTCTCCTGGATAGGTGGGCGTGCGGGGGGCCGGCGGGTGACTGGTACGGTTGGAGAGCCCTGGAGCTGGGCGGGGCTGGGTGCTCCCAGGCCCCGATGCTTGAGCCACTCTTTGGTCACTGGCAAACGTGGCAGGTGGGCGGCCACCCCCACCCTCCACCCACAGTGGTCGGTCCTGCCTTTCCTGATCTGGATGCTCCGGCCTTTCCCCTCTGCTCCGATGCTGTGCTCTGTTCTCCTTGGGGCTCACAGACCGCCCCCCCCATCTGCCCTCCAGAGCCCTCTGGCTCCGGGCGGTCTTGTCTGCCTGCCGCATCTCTGCCGGCCCCCGCTCCTAACAGCTTGGCACCCCCGGGGCACTGTGTGGTCTCTCCTCCCTCACAGAGACACTCTGTCATCAGGCTTTTACCTGTGTGAAGCGACCCCAGTGTGGGCCACTCCCTCCCTCACCCCTCCCCAGGTCTCCGGGGAAAGGGAACCTTGCAACACTCCAGGGGCTCAACCTCAGGCTCGTTCACTCCACAAGTACACGCGGAGTCCCCGTGTGTGCCAGGCACTGTGCTAGGTGCCAACGGGCAGAAAGGATTTGGTCCTGCCCTCAAGGAGCTGCTGGTGTGTGTGTGTGTGTGTGTGTGTGTGTGTGTGTGTGTGAACACAGACCCTGACCAAATAAATAAGAAAATATTAAGAGGGAAACACAAGTCCTTTAAAACAGGGTGAGGTGCCAGGGGACTTTGGATTGGGTGGTCAGGAAAGGCCTCAGAGGGGAGGTGACATTTCAGCAGGAACTAGCACGACAGGAAACCCCGGCCAGGGCAAGTCCTGTGGAGAAAGTATTTACAGCAAAGAGGGCAGCCAGGGCAAAAGCCAGGCCGAGCCCACTCGGAAAAGCCGACACAAGCAGTCAGCTTTCTGAGCCCCCGCCCTGCAATCCCGGCATTGCAGACTCAGCGATACTGCCCAGCCTGCCCCGGGATGTGCCGGAACGTTCTCTCAGCACTTTGGGCAAGGGGTTACACAGGTTTCCCGAGTACATCCCTTCGAACAGAGGCACTCAGCCCTTCACAGGGACTGCCTCGTGCCCCTCGTGTTGCCGAGCTGGAGGGCTCGGCTGTACCCAGCAACTATTCTGGGATCCCAGGGGGCTTCTAGGGGGGTAAGGGTGAGGCCATGCTCCACCCCTCTGCCACCCGTCTTTGGGCTGGCTGGGACCCACGCTGCCCCCAGGGCCCTGAGCTGCAGAGGCTGTGCTCAGAGCTTTCTGGAGAGAAGGGGAATGGGGAAAGAAGACAGAGCTCTGCTTTTCTTGCTGCCCCAAGAATGCCTAACACTGGAAAAGGAGAGGAGGCACTGGGAGTGAGTAGTTTTAAGTGCACAGTGTTTGTTTTCACTTTCACTGTGTTTTTCCCACCTATAAAAAGTAATATAAGCGGGGGCCGGGGAAGGAGAGAGAATGGGAATTAGCGTTTAACCGGTATGGAGTTTTTATTTGGGAGGATGAGAAAAAGTTCTGGAGGCGGGTGGTGGTGTGAATGCGCTCAGAGCCACTGAATGGTACGCTTCGAAATGGCTGAACTCTACACTTAACATTGTCATGATGGTGCAAAAAACCAAAACCCAAAATGTTAAAACGGTAAATGTTCTGTCATGCATATTTTACCACAACTGAAAAGAAAAACCAAGTACCACATGCTCCCAGCTCACTGCTCTAGCCTCAGTGCCTGGCACACAGTACGCATACAGAACAGTAATTGCGGAATGCAAGGATATGAATGAAAAATTCACACTCGACTTGGCTCTCCTGGCCTGAGGCTCCCAACCTTCTGGAAAAGCAGCACGAGCAGGCAGGCCTCAGGGGGAGCCCTCTGCGCACCCACGGGCTTCCTGGGCCCAGGGGATGCTGCACGGCTGAGGCCGAGACTCACCTGGGCCTTCTCTTGCCAGAGAGGGAGTGTCTCTTGCTGGTCCAGCATCTGGGCAATGACCACGAGGCTGAGCTGGCTTCGAAGTTGCCTGTGAAGGAAGGAGCGAGAGGGATGAGGGCTGGGACGCTCGAGAGCCAGTGGGCTGGAAGTGCACGTGGCAGCAGGGTGCGCTCCCAGCCGCCAGCATGGGAGAGGCGTGCTGTCTGGAGTACTTTGCCCCGCTCCTCTGGTTTATAGTATTTATCATTGATTTTAGAAGCAATAAAACATGATGGCAGAGTTAAAAAATAAGCAAAAGGAGGGGCGCCTGGGTGGCTCAGTTGTTAAGCATCTGTCTTTGGCTCAGGGCGTGATCCCGGCGTTCTGGGATCGAGCCCCGCATCGGGCTCCTCCGCTGGGAGCCTGCTTCTTCCTCTCCCACTCCCCTGCTGTGTTCCCTCTCTCGCTGGCTGTCTCTCTCTGTCAAATAAATAAATAAAATCTTAAAAAAAAAAATAAGCAAAAGGAAAGAAATTAAAGTCACTGGTAATTTCAGAGGCTGGCTCAGCAGTGTTTTTCTTCTTAGCTGGTCTCTCTGAGTATCTGTACTTACCTGTGGACACAGAGATAAGGAGCGCTCAACTGCTTTTGCACAGACCTTGGCCTTTTCTGTCCTTTGCAGCATTAGAGGAGCCATCCCAGCCACTGTCAGCCCACGTAGGGTAGTGGAAAGTGGGGCTTGGTTTTTTTTTCACCTGACATCAACTTTCCTTTAGAGCAGCTGCTCACCCAGGCCTGGCCCATGAGAGTCTGAGTGATGGAGCCGCTTAGAGGCGCCCTGGTTGGAATTATCAGCAGAGCGAGTGCCTTTCCAGCAGGGCCACTGATCTGGCAGGAGCTGATCCTACACGTGCTGGTGACCACCCTGCCTCCTCGCGGGACAGCTTGGAGGATGAAGCAAGCAGAGACAGAGAACAGGGCCAGAGCTCTGACAACACCCAGAGCCTGCTGTGCCTGAAGCCCCCAGCCCCTGGACCTTCAGTAGGTCAGTTGGTCATGTGGGCCAATAAAGTGCCTTTGGCTTCGGTCAGTTTGGGCTGGGCTTCTGAGTTTAGCATTAACTAGTCTTAACTGATTCACTCGTGGGGCTAGTAGCTCTTCCTTTTGGGACTGAAGACCTCTGATGGGGATTTCAGACGCTAGAGTGAGGACGAGAGTGAGCTTTGAAAGAGAAGAGAGGAGGGGAGTGGAGACCAGAGGATGATGCTGGGGTGGCAGTGGCTGAGGAGGCTGGAGGGGGTGACGGGAAGAAGGGTTGAGGGCCCCTCCTCTGCCCATGCTCCCTGCCACAGCTCTTGTCCAACAAGAGGGTCACATCTCTCTTGCACCTCCATACACTGTGGCTCCCCCCTTGGGCAGCAGACATCAGCTCCTGGCACAGACCGTGATGTGGCTATAGTCACTAGTTTCTGTCTGCATCAGAAATCAGAGCCACCGTCAGAGGAAGCAAAAGAGAGGTCCGGAAGCTAGAGGAAACATAAGGAACGTGAAGGAAGACGCTTGGGCTAGAAAGAGCTCCTTAGAGGAGAAATGCCCTCAGGTCACAGCACTGCTGGAGGGACCCCCACAGCCACCCTCACCCATACCACTGGAATGACACCACAAGAACTGAAGGACGGGACATCGGGAACGGTCTGCCACAGGCCACCCCAGGAAATGCTAAGCAAGGACTTTGGGGAGGCAGGATCCAGCCTGACCACTTCCGGGCTTGGTGGTCCAGTCTCCACTGCAACTTCCCCAGGGCGAGGCCTGCTGCCGTCCAGGTCTCACATGATGGAGGGAAGTGGGGTAGGAATGGGGAACTGGGGTAGCCACTGGGGTAGGAATGTCTCCTCGAAGTTCCTGTGAGGCTGGGCGGGCTGGTACCACAACCAGGGGCCTTGCTGATTTTCTTAGCACTTCGTCAAGACAGTCAGAAGGATCAACAAAGCAACAGGCTATTGATTAAAAAGAGAAAAAAAGCAGCAGCAGATGGTACCACCATCCATCAGAAAGGAGAATGTGGAAAAGGGGGAAATGCACAGCGGTGGTGAGGGTGTGGGCCCACAGAGGCTCACGCACAGCAGGTGGGGGTTTGAATTGTACACCCACTTTGAGAAACTGCTTCGCAAGATCAACTACAGATGAACGTGTGCTCACTCCATGACCTAGCAGTCCTACGCCTAGGTACTGATGCGCGCACACGCACGCATACACACACACACGGGGGAAGTGCACGTTGAACACACCATGAGAACGCATATCCAGATTGGGCTCCATCTATACGACTCAGTCCTACTCATAATGACAGTGAGCTGAAACGATATCCAAAGGCCCCGAGGATCTTCACAGTGTCATGCGAAAGAAGCCACGTACAAAAGAATACATGTGCATGATTCAATTTCTGTAAAGTACAAAAGTGGCCAAATAGCAGCTTTTGGAAGTCTGCTGGGGGGACCGGCGGGGGGACCGGCAGGTTCTGCTCACGTTGCATTTCTTGCTCTGAGTGTTGGTCTCACACGTGTTCCATGTGACGCAATCCACTGAGCTCTGCGCCGATGGTCTGTGTTCTCTTCTGTTTGTATGTTGCAGTTCGGTAAAACTATTACTTCAAGAAGAAATTCAAGTGGAGGGGGAGACAGGATCGCCAGACTTAGCCAGTAAAAATATAGGATGCCCAGTTAAATTAGAATTTCTTATTGAAAAACAGAGAGTCGTTTTCTTAGCATATGTTCCCCCCTGCAATGTTTCTATTTTATCTGGCAACCCAGGGAGGGGCCAGCCATCCCTGGTCTATTCTTGATCAGGAACACCTGACATGAACCAGCACGGGGCCCTCCCGGGCCCTGTCTCCCTTTAGCCTTGACCCCTGTCCGGGGAGCACCTCAGTGTCCCCACCTGACCTTCTGAGACCTGCGGAGAGGCAGCCTCTTTTAGCCCCATGGGATAGAAAACAGGAGTCCCGCAGCACTCCCCACACCAGACTCTGTGAGCGCAGCCAGACCCTTGCCCCTCACCCAGAGCCCCACCCTCCGTTTTCTCCCGGAGCCCTGGCCATACTACACACCCCCACACACCCCGCATGGCTTCCATCTCATTGGCAGGCAGGACCTGCTCTCCAGCTGTTCCCCAGGAGCCCCAGCAGCAGCTGGCCCGGGAACACAGTGGGAGGTAAATGGCCCCTCTGTGCTGCGGCTCTAAAGCTAACTTGTAGCCAGAGTCAGAAGTCCTGCATCTGGGCTTCATTAATCCAAAACCCAGGCCTGTGTGGGAGCTCCTTTACCCTGCAGAGGGTGGGGAGGGGCCAACCTGGGGGTGGGGGTGCTGGCAGGCCAGCAGAGCAGAGCCTGGGTGGTTCCAGAAGGGAAGGAGCAGACTGGGTGGGTCAGGACAGGCTGCTGTCCAGAAAAGAAGAAAAGCACCAGAAGAAGGACCGGGTGAATGGATGAAAAGGAACCCACATCTGAGGGTGGCATGCTCCCCCTGGCTGTCCCCGCCTGCCCACTGCCTTTCATTCTGACAGCCACCCCCCCCCCTGCCTTTTAAACACAGTCTCCTGTGCTCTCTGCGACATGGGGACAGGGGACAGGACAGCTTTTTAATTTTAGACTGAGACCCTACACTACGGAGGAGAAAACGCACAGACTCACCCCAAATAACACCCAAACTGTGCAGGGGGCAAGCAAAGGGGCCCGTGGGCCCAGCCGAGGTCGGCCAGGGGCTCTTCCTCTCCTAGAAGCTGCCTGACCCCACCCAGCAAGGCCTCCCCGGAACTCAAACCAGACGGACAAAGGAGGACGCAGAAGGCACTGGAGCCATCCCAGCCACTGTCATATAAGGAAACAAGCTCCAGCTCTCCGTGCTCACCCCAGTCCAGGCCTCTGCCTCAGCGCCCCCCCCCCCCACGGGCCTCTGTAAGATCAGGACACTGGATTAGCGCTTAGAGGAGCCTAAAGCACTGCGAAATCTGGAAATGACTTTTCCAAATCCACAGCAGAGCTGGGAAGGGGAATGCAGGCACTCTGCTTCCCAGCCTCCAGCCTTCCCTCCAGCTCCTGCAAGGGGCAGCCCAGCCAGGCGCCAGGCCCCCTGCACGAACTCGGGGGAAGGCAGAGGCACTAACCAGCGCGGGCCGCTAGGATGTCGGGGCAACGACCCTGGTCGGCGCAGCCCCCTCTGGTGCCCCTCGCCTTCACTTGTTCGGAGGGGAACCAGGCCCTGCCAAGGCTGAACTACCCTAAAAGGCCACCAGGCATCTGGCCAAAGGCGTGAGCTGCCTTTTCCATGTCTCTAGGGCAGTCCAGGAAGCAACAACCGGGGCCTGTTCCGCTGTGGAAATGCTGCCCAACACCCTGCCTCAGGGCATCTGAAGGACCGTCCACGCTGCCTCTCGGGCATCACGGCCACCCCTCCCGCCACTGCCTCCCCCCACCCCGCCCCCAGTCCTTCACTTGGAGCCTACCCTGAACGACAGCATATCCGACCCAGGCAGGAAGAACCAGGGCCTGGCTCCGAGCTCAGGGCAACCTCCTCGGGAGTCGGCCCTGTCATCCGTACACATACCGGGACCCTTGTGAGGGCGGGGCTTGCACCGTGCAGCCACAGATCCTTACGGGGGACCACCGCACGGCAACATGAAGGATCCATGCGCAAGAGCTCACGTCTACGTGGATGACTCCCACAAACAAAGTGTTGACGCTGTGCCGAGGGAGCCGGACCCAAGAGAGAACACTGACCAGGATCCCGTTTATGCACAGGTTCAAAACCAGGCAAAACGAAGCGATGGGATAGAAGTCAGGGAAGTGGTTTTCTTTGTAGAGGGAATGCCTGGGAGGGGCCCGAGGGGGCTTCTGGGGAGCGGGTGATGGTCTGCCCTATGATGTAGCGGTCGTTACACAGACGGTCCCTTTTGCAAAGTGCGCCGATGTGTCCTTTCCTGCATGGACATTATATAAGTAGAAAGGTTACTAGTACTTGGTAAATAAAGTTCATGTGAACAATTACAACCCGACTCCCATCCTCTTTATCCTCCTACTTCCTTTCTTTTTTCCGGCATCGTGATGAAATCCGAAGAACCTCAGGCTTAGAACACATCTTAAAAGTCACCTGATCTAGGCGGCGCCTGACTGGCTCAGTTGGTAGAGCATGTGACTCTTGATTTCAGGGTTGTAAGTCATGAGTTCAAGTCCCATGTTGGGCGTAGAGCTTACTTAAAAAAAAAGTCACGCCATCTAATACCCGCATATTTGTCCATTTACTTAGGCCCTCCCCGGACCTGAGGGAGGTGGCCTTTATTTCCCACAACTATCTCTTCTCTATGTATGCCACGTCCATACTCTTCTCTGAGAACTTTTTGCTGCTGTGGGTTGGGTCCTCTGAAGGCCCTGGGGGTTGTCAGCATGATCGTCAGGGAGGTGCTGGGAGCTGGCCCTGACGCACCTCTTCCGGGCTGCCCCGCCATGCGAGGCAGATCGCAGACTGAGCCCAAAGTCTTTCTCACACGTCCTGCTGTCAAATCCCATTTCCCAGATCCTGTGGTGAACTGTGCAGCTGGGTCTCCCTTTTCCTCTCAGACTGTCAGTGTGGTTTGCGGAGATCTACGGGGATCTTCCGTTCCCTGTCAGTTGTATTCAGGTCATGTGTGAGTCTGACTATTGTTCCATTAATGGCCTCATCTGAGACACTGGGTCTGCCCTGACCAACCTGTCAGTGAAGAGAAGACTCTGGGGGCCCCGGGGGCCTGCCCTCCAGGCGGACTCTGCCGGCCAGCAGCACCTTGTGACGAGGAGCCCGGCTGCTTTGCATCAATCGCTCAGCCCACATTTCTCACGTTGTCCTCAGGATAGACGGTAGTCTCTACCGAGCGCCTTACAGAAACCCAGACAGTCCTCTCCAGAGTACTATTCTGGTTGGCCTGTCAAAACATAAATGAGGCTAGTCGGGTATGATTTATTCTCAGGAATCCTAGAAAGCAGAGCTTCCTTTTCTATGTGCTCACAAACCGTCCCTGGGGAATGATGTGGGGGGCGCCTCAAGCCCGCCATGCTCCTTCTGCACCCTCCCTCCCCACCTCTGGAGGTCTCCGTGGACTCAGGGGACCCCCTCTGCTCCTCTCCCAGGACCGACGGGGGACGGGGGTGGGGGGGGGACGTCCTTGTACCACAGGGGACTTAAACCCATTCCGCACAGCCGGATGCTGCCACAGTGTCTCTCCCCGTGCTGTCTAAGGCTTCAAGTCCCTTTGAGGATTTGTGGCGTCCAGATGAAAAATTATGCTCCTCGACAAAGAGAAGCAAAATAGGAATCACGTAGTGTTGCTCTCTCTTCATCAGTGTCAATATTTCACTGCCAGCCCAAAACATCATTCCTTCCTTCAAAAACAACTCTGCAGAAGCCCCTCCTACGGGCCTCAGTTTTCCCCACGGGTGCTAACACCGGTCCTCGCTATTTGTCCATCTGCCTTGTTTTCGCGTCCTACTTTCCATCTTCCATAACTTTTAAAATCCGAGATAGTGCTTGAGCTCTGGGTGCAGCCCCTGGCAGCCTTCAGATACTTCCTTCTTTCTCCTTACGGGTTCATTCGCAATCCACATTCAAAGTGTTACTGCACCCCGTCTCCGAGCCCGCCCGAGCCGTCTCTCTGTTTGGAGTTGGCTCCTATAAAACCAGTTCTAGGCTCTTTGAGATCTGCCTTCCAGAAGCAACTGCTCCGTGAGCAGGCACACGAGTCCCTCCTCCATGCCAGGCTCCAAGGGCCCAGAGAGCTCCTCCCTCAAGAGGCCCACAGTCCAGGGGGTTAGCCAAAGGCGCTGACAACCAGGGCCCTGTGTCAGGAGGTCTCTCGGGAGAGTTGCCTTGGTCCGAGCCCAGTCTTGAGGGCGAGGAAGTGTTGACCAAGCAAAGAGGAGGAGAGGGAAAAGGGAAGATGGTGAAAGGTTCCAAGACAAATCCTGAGCTGGGGTGGCTGCCTGCCGGGGACACTAGGAAGGGGGATAAGGTAGGATCGGGAAAGAAGGCACAGAGGCCTAGTATGCCACTGTTTGAAATTCATCCCGAGAACAGAAGCCTGAGGGACTTTAAAGAAGCGAAGGAGGGACTTTAAAGAAGCGAAGGAGTGACTTGGCCGGCTGCGCATCTGAAGGGAGGTGACGCTGGTGGACAGTGCAGGCGTGCGTCAGACGGGGAACAGCCTGGAAGGAGGCAGCAATCCAGGGGCTCTGCGGTAAGAGCTGGAACTGTGCGAGGGTGATGGGAGAGGTGGCTATTGTTGGGGAGGAGGAGCTTGAGGGGACACGAGGTGACCCCCGACTCTCAGGCTTTAGGCGGTGGGCAGGTGCTGATATCATCATGGGGCCATAGAAGACAGAAGGTGGTCCTCCCCAGAAGGTGGTGACTTCTGATCCGCACACGCTAAACCTGAAATACTTGTCCACGCAGATCTGGTGCTTAGCAAAGAAGTCCGGCCACAGGTGTTGACGCGGGAGCCCCTGGCACGTAGCCGTGGATGTGGATGTGGATGAGACGGGGTCTCAGGTCGAGTTCCCCAGGAGGTGGACTTTGAAGCGGAGGTGAGTATGCAGGGAGAAGGGGAGACGGGTGCTCTTGGGATGACCTCCTGTAGGGACGAAGGAAGCAGGTCTGGGCCAAAGGGGAAAGCCAGGCTGGAACGCAGTCGCAGCAAAGCCCTCGGCTGACCCCGCAAGGACCTCTGGGGCTGGCAAGGTCCTTCAGAGACATCTCGGATCGAGGCAGAGGGGTAGGCCTTCGTGCCCCCAGCACTGGGCTTCTCCCATAGAAGGCACCTAATCTCAGGTAAGGCAACCGTGTTCAGCAAAGGCAGTTCCTGGGGTGGGCTGGCAGGGTGATGCTCAGCAGCTGGGGCGGGGGCACCAGAGTCCTGAAGCGGGGTCACATGGACAGAGCACCGCAGTGCCCAGCCTGGAAAGCTCCCCCAGACCGTGCAGAGTGACCACAGGAGAGAGACTGGGGCAGAACCCCCGGGCACACTGAGGCTTGAGGAGCAGCTGCGAGCTTAATTCCTTGGAGGAAGGAACTGGATGATGGCGACTGAGAAGGAATGGCCAAAGAAGGAGAGGGGAGTTGGGAGAATGATCTTGTGAAGCCAAGGAAGAGAACGATAAGCTTATTCCTGAGGAAGGGCCATGTAGGTCAGTGGTGGTAAGGCGGTTTGTTTAGAGTGTCACATGAGGTACGTCCCCTCTACTCCTGGCTCTTTAGGTCACTCCTGTCACCCTTACCTGTGCACCCACTCATAAAGGCGAGCCAGATCCTCTTCGGCCACAACCCCTCACACTCCTGGCTTCATCAGACCCACTTTTTCTCTATTGCCCTCTCGGCTCCAGCATGGCCCCTCAACCCCTAGACGTGATCTTCATCTTGCCTCTTGTTCCTCCATATTTTGAGACCTTCTAAAATTTTGAGGTTTTTGGACTGTGGCTGCCTCCTTCTAGAATATTCCGACCTTGCCCACCCCCAGAGCCCGAAACGTGTTTTCTCAGGTGAGAACTCCCTCTGACACTCTGAACTCTGAAGAATCCACCATGTGTCCAGGGTGGGCAGGGTTCAGAATGCCTGTTTCAGGTGAATGGAGCAAGGGAGAGCAGGGGAAGGGAAACTGAGAGGTGTAGTAGGAGCTGGAGGGGGGGGGGGTGGCCAAACTGCTGTTCTAAGGTAGGAGACACACGAGCGCACGTATTTGCTGAGGAAGAGCCAGTAGTGAACAAAAAGTGAAAAGTACAGGAATAAGGGACGACTGCAGAAGGCCTGGAAGGGGCAGGACTGCTGGGGTCCTGAGTATGGGAGGTGAGGTCAGGAGAAAAGCAAGGAGGTAAGCTGTGGGTCCCCTAGGTGTGTGGGTGGCTGGCAGTCAGACAGTAGAAAAAGAAGGGGCAGTGCTGTTTGCTGGAGTAGAAATTCAGCACCAGGAAGCATGATGACGTCTGGAATCTGCTGAGGGCCCAAGGAGGCCGGCCAGCCGTTCAGAGTGAGCGGGTCCTGGCCAGCCAGAAGGGACCAGGGGCCCATGGAGGGACAGGCCACGTGTGGTGGCACACAGGAAGGGAGTTGTGGTGGAGCAAGGAGCCAGGACAGGAAGGCAGCAGGGGCAGATGGGCTGGGAGAGAAGAACTGGTCTAGGGCCTGCACCGAGCTGGGGGTGGGTGGGTGGGCATGACACCCCACTATGGTGCAGCCCTTGGCCCTGCCCGGTGGGGAGCGAGCAGCCCAGCCCCCAGCAGCATGGACCACGAAGGAAAACAAGGACTTGGGGAACGCTATGGGGCGCCTGCACGTGCCATGGCTCTTATCCCCAGTGTGCAAAGACCTGAAGCCTCTGAAGGCCAGCTCCTCCCAGGGCTCCTGCGCTTGGACTTGGGCAGCCCGCTGCTCCTTGCTGGTCAGAATCAGGCGGATCCGGCAGCCTGCTCAAGCCGGTTCCATCTTCCCCTCTACGTTGGAGGCCGCAGTGAAACAGCATGCACCATATTTAATAAACATTCGCGGGTGGTGAAGGAGGCGAGTCCTGGAGTCTGCGCACATCAGCTTTCAGGGGAGTGAAAGCCACCCTCGGCCTCTGTAGAAGCTGGAGGGCCGAGTCCCCCCTGTTCCCCGCCCCCAGCTCCCTGAAGCTCCCCGAGAGGGGCCAGGGTCCCAAGACAGACTCTCCTCCAAGGGAAATCTTCCCATTGGCCCCATTTCAAATGGTTTGCTCTAAGTATCTACTTTCATTTCTCATGGTTGAGCTCAACTGTGCCTTAAATTTACAGTGCACCCCCGAAGTCTTGGTCAACAAGGTCGGGGGCGGGGGGAGGTGTGTGTGTGCCTCACACAAATGTTGGTGGAAGTTCTCGCTTTGTGCTTAACCAGTCAGTAGACTAAGAATGTGACAGAATGCACAACAGTACGCCCTCCTTCCTGGGGTCAATCTGGGCACTGAGCCCAGTGGGGCAGCCCCCAGCAAGCTCCTCCAACACGGCCACCACGGGGAGCGGGGGGCGGGGGGTGGCTGGCTAAAGACCACAGTGAATTCAGTGAGGCTGTAAAGACGAATTAGAAGCTCTTTCGGATCCAATTCGGAATGACTGCCAAAACATACCTTGAAGTGAAAAAAAGGACAGGGAGAACATGCACGGAAGCCCAGATGAGAAATGGAGGCAGGCTAGGTGGCTGGCAGGGGTAAGGGCACACTTTCAAATAGGTGTTCCCTGGGGCCTTTTGAATTTTGTTCTATTTGAATGCTTTATCTATTTAGAAAAGTAACCTAAAATTTCTAAGTAAACAAATAGATAATTCCCATCCCTCTTTCTTCGCAAAGCTGGTGGCAGGAATTACCACTCTAGCTGATGTGTCTGTTTGAAAGTGAGGTGAGGGGGCGCCTGGGCGGCACAGCGGTTAAGCGTCTGCCTTCGGCTCGGGGCGTGATCCCGGCGATCTGGGATCGAGCCCCACATCAGGCTCTTCTGCTATGAGCCTGCTTCTTCCTCTCCCACTCCCCCTGCTTGTGTTCCCTCTCTCGCTGGCTGTCTCTCTCTCTGTCGAATAAATAATTTAATAAAATCTTTAAAAAAAAAAAAAAAGAAAGTGAGGTGAGGGAGCCCCTGGGTGGCTCAGTCGGTGGCCTGCCTTCAGCTTGGGTCATGATCTCGGGATCCTGGGATCGGGCCCTGCTTCAGGCTCCTTGCTCAGCAGTGGGTCTGCTTCTCCCTCTCCCTCTCCTGTGATCTCTCTCGCTCTTGCTCTCTCTCAGATAAATAAATAAAATCTAAAAAAAAAAAATGAGGCAAGGCTGTTCTATTATATTCACTCCTGGCATTTAAGGAACACTTGGCAAGAGCTCTGGAGTTACAAAGACACCCTGTAAAAGACATGGATCCCTGAAATCAGTTTGACTCAATTAACAGAAGAACGACATCATCCATCTAGGATAGGATGAAGATAGTCTCAAATCTGCTGGGAAAGGTGGGCTATGAAGAGAAAAAAAAAGTTGGTGTTGGCCCCACTGGCTCTTCAGAGGTGGGAAAATCTTAGATCCCTGTCTCTTATCTTTGAAGAATAGATTCCAGATGGGATTAAGAACCAAGAGTGAACAAAGTTACTGTAAGTACTGAGAGAAATAGAACATAATATTTTTGTGATCTTGGGGTGGGGAAGGCTTTTCTTTTTAAGACAGATTCAATTAGAATCAACTCTCTATACCATCCACATAACTTTTCTGTAAAGCTAAATCTATTCTAAAATAAAATTTCAGGGGCGCCTGGGTGGCACAGCAGTTAAGCGCCTGCCTTCGGCTCAGGGCGTGATCCCGGAGTTCTGGGATCGAGCCCCACATCAGGCTCCTCCGCTATGAGCCTGCTTCTTCCTGTCCCACTCCCCCTGCTTGTGTTCCCTCTCTCGCTGGCTGTCTCTATCTCTGTCAAATAAATAAATAAAAATCTTTAAAAAAATAAAATAAAATAAAATAAAATTTCAAAAGACCCAAAACCTTAGTTCGCCGAAAGATATCATGCACAAAGGTTTAAAAAGGATGATGTGCAAAAAAAAAAAAAAAAAAAAAGGACGATGTATAGACTTAGAAGAAAATACAGCACTGAAACAGACTTAATAAGCAATTATCAATACGTTAATAAGATTAATTGCCCCATAGAAAATGGGCAAGAAGCATCAAGATATAATTTACAATAAGAGAAACACAAAAGGCCAATAAGCATATGAAAAGATTCTCAATTTCACTGGCAGTCAGAGAAATAAAAATCAGAACCATGGGATCACACTTTTCACTTACCAGATGGACTAAAACTTAAAAACAAAACTGAGAATACACAGTGGAGAAACAGACATTTTCACGCCCATTGGTGGTACTATTAATTGATACAGCTTTTTTTGGAGGCCAAATTTTAAATGTACATACCTTAGGACTTCAATTTCACTTCAGAGTTTATCCTATAGAAATATTCGCATCGATGTGCAAAGCTTGTACCCCGGATGAATACCCAGGATAGGGAACTGGTTGCGTGTGCACGAGGGAACACGACACACCATGAAAATGAATGCGGTTCATCATACACATACATACACGTATGTACACGTACACATACATGTGTATATATGCATGAAAGTGAGACAGACAGGGGTGCCTGGCTGGGTCCGTCCGTAGAGCATGCAACTCTTAATCTTAGGGTCGTGAGTTCAAGCCCCACGTTATGCATGGAGCCTACTTTAAAACAAAAAAGAAAGAAAGAAAAGAAAGTAAGAAAAAGAAGTACCAGTAATGTGGCCTGTTGGGAGCAAACGGGAAATTGGGGCTGGACAACATGGGCCCCGGAGGCATCTGGACCTGGTGTGGAAGGTAAGGCAGACACGATAATCCCATGTATCCACAGAGCGGACAGACTTTGAGGGAGGAGGAGACAGAATGCCACGGCCACCATCCATCCAGGTGAGAGACAGGACATGAAAGCAGGAACAGGTGGGACAGAGGTGGCTGAGACCCAGACAGGTACCTGTTTTCACGGAGCTAAGATGGACAGGCAACCACAAGCAAGGATTTGGGATTTGAAAGTCAGAATGGACAGGATTTAGGATGAACAGGCATAATGGGCTGGGGTTGGGAGAGACCTCTAAGACTACAATTTCTGGCTCTGTGACACAGTGGACTAGCTGTTTGGGGCTGAGCAGGGAGCCTGGAGGCAGAGGTCAGCCTTCAGCCTCTTCAGTCATATGGGAAAAAGTCCCATGAGACATCTGGGCTTAGTGCAGATGGCACCCACTGAGGCACTGCTTTAGTGTTCACACTTAAAGGCCTTGGACAGAGCTTCTAGAAGCCCAGTTCTTTCAAATACAGAGCAACAACTTCCCTTTCAGGACTGTGGAGAAGCCTCCTCTCTTTATTGACAGACAAGAGACTGAACTCTCCATGTCAGGACTGAAGCTGAGCTCAGGATGACTGCGCCCACGTGGGCCCTGGGATATGGGTCTGAATGGGATGCCAAGCCTGCTTCCAGAAGCCGCCTCTGGGGAGGGAGATGCCGGGGAATGGCCCCAGTGGAGGGTTACTGCGGACGTGCCTGTGAAGGCTGGGGGGGTCTTCCTGAAGGGCCCCAGGACAGGTCTGGTTGGAAGGGTGGGGAGGGCCATCGTTCCAGGTGTTAGGAGAGGAGAGATGAGGAATGCTCTGCTGCAGGAAGGGCAAGGAATCCCTATGGCTCTGGCCTAAAGTGGGGAAAGGAAGGAGGAGAGGAGAGACTGGGTGGGGCCTGTCCAGTGAATGGGCCTCATCTCCCCGTGGGCGGAGTTTGTTCACCTCCTTCATTCATTTGAAAAGAATTGACAGAGTGCCAACAGCGTGTCAGGCACTGTTCTGGATCCTGGGGGATATGGGAGAGACTCCACTAAGGGACCTGCTCTCCTGGAGGGAACATGGAGGAGAGGCACCATAAATAAAGAACAAACAGTAAGATACATTTCTGGCAGAAAGCCATGCTGTGCAGAAAATAAAGCAGGGTGATGAGAGTTTGGGAGAGCGGTAGGGGAGGAGTAGGGGACATAATGCAGCTGAGGTCTGAGTGACATGAAGGAACCCCCTACCAAGGACTGGGAAGCAGCAGGCAGGGGGGAGGAGGAGGGGGCGGTGCTGCAGTCAGAAGCTAATTGTATAAGGCAATTGTTTTGCTAATAAGACCATGTTAAGAAAATTAGGCTTTTTGTCTTTTCGTAATGAACTCATTAGTGAGTTGTATTTTTAGTTCTTTCTCCTGGGTTTTAGAGATTGGGCAGGAGGGGGAGGTTTGTTGGGGCTGATGGGGAGGATTCTGGATCCCCACACCCCACCGTGTCTCAGGGGAAGGGATGAGTATCAGAGGGAGGAGGCAGGGGTGGAGGGGCACCCACCTGCTCCGCGAGGTCACGTCCAAGAAGAACTGCACGAGTGCTAGCAGGTTGTGGTGGTGATCTGACACCTTGCTCAGGGTGCGGCACAGCTGCTGGAGCTGTGGGGACGGCAGGCGGCAAGGTGGGCTGCGGTAGGGCCCGCCTTCCATCCTGACCTCCCCACCAGCCTGCTTACTGGTGCGGGGGCGGGGGGGGGGGGGAAGCCAGTGAGGTGGGGGGGCAGTCACGGAGTCCAGGGACTGGTGGGAACATTCCCTGGCATCCCGGTGACCTCCAAGCCTGCTCTTCCCACTGAGTGCACTCCAGGTGCAACTTCAGTCCCTAGTGACGAGGCCGTGCGAGGAGGCTCAGGACCTTGAAGCGGAGGCTAGGGCTTGGGCTTGGGGGCTCATGGTACCTTCCCTGGCCACTCGCGGATGTTCTCAAGGAGCAGGAGTAGAAGCTGCTGAAGATCGGTCTTGGGCAGCAGGCGGAGCCCCGCGTCTAGGCCAGCTCGGCACAGCAGCTCGATCAGGTTCAAGAGCTCCCGGTCGGTGTAGACAGCTGGCTGGGCTACGGCACACAGTGCCAGGAACTGGAGGGAGGACAGAGTGCTAGGGGCTGGAGGGCCTCCCCGGGGGTGGGGCAGGCAGGAGGGGATGGCACCATGAGCCCCCAGTGGCCGTGGCTGTGGCCATGGCCGTGGCTGGGCTGGGCAGCGGCTGAGAAAAACAAGCGGCAAGGCCCAGAGTCAAGCCCCCCATGGGGTGCTCGGGTGGCAGGCCTGGTCGTGGGGACCGTGAGCTTTCCGCAGCATCAGTCCTGGCAGCCGGCGTGGTGCCTGCAGCAGCGCCGACCACACTGTGGGTGCTCCGTGATACCTACTGCATGCACCTGCCGAGCAGGTCAGCATGGTGAGCAGAAGTGGGTGTCGGACTCACCTTACAGATATAGTTCAGGCTACTGTCCAAGGCCGTCTCTGGGGGGCTGTCCTGCTGCTGACTCCAGCTCTGGCTGAGGTCGTTTTCAAGCACTCTAAGGTAAGACATAAAGGGAAGGGCACGATAGGAGGTGGGCGCAAGGGGAGAACTGAGGCAGAGAGAGGCCCTGCCATCACTCAAGAGCAGAGAGCCCGGGGATGGGCCATTCAGCCTGGGACACTCATGTTGGCCATCTACGGCTGCATGACAAGTCACCCCAACATACAGAGGCTTAAAAACAACAAATATTTATTATGTCATGCAGTTTCTGAGAGTCAGGAATCCAGGAGCAGCTTAGCGGGGTCGCTCTGGCTCAGGGCTTCTTGGGAGGTTGCCTCCAAAATTTTGGGGGCAGGGCTGCTGTCATGTCAGCCCGGAATGGGCTGGAGGAACTGCTTCCAAGCTCACTCGTGTGCCCACCAGCAGACCTCCAGGTCCCTACCATGGGGGGCTCACCACAGGCTTCCTCCACCCCGCGGCCAGCTTCCCCCAAAGCGAGCGATCGGAGAAAGGGGGAAAATGCCAGAGACTGAAGCCATAGCCTTCATAACCTGGTCTTGGGAACAACATCCCATCACTCCTCCTGATCTCTACGGTCCACACAGGCCATCCAGACTTCGTGTGGGAGTGAGAGCCACACAAGGGGAAGAACGCCAGGAGGTAAGGATCCCTGGGGGCCGGCTCCCAACTGCTACCATTCCAGCCAGGCCTCAGGCTTTACTTTCTGGGACTCGAAGTCCAGAAAATCATATTCCATTGCCCCAAAAGGGTCTTCCTCAAGAAAGTTCTTTGTCCATACAGGGATGGTGACTCTTTGCATGCACTGAAAAGTGCACCATGTGGTATTAGCTTACGTGGGGGCTAGTTTCCAAAGTCAGCAGGTAATATGGGGAAGTTCAGAGTAAAAATGATCTTTGAGAACCCCTGCAAAGGTCTCACACTAACATGCTGTCTAGCGATTAGCCTAGTATGGCCAGTTTTCCCCAGCGCAAAACGAATCTGGTTGAGCCCAGATGAAGTTAGAGCTTAGAGTCATATTAAAACAACAATAACCTCCTTAAAGACTAGAGTCGTACTCAGGGTGGCAAGATCCTTCCTGTGAGAGGGGCACCAGCGGACAGCAGAGCTGCCCCACCCTTGCACAAACTTTCCAGACGCATGCTCACTGGATAGAAAACAGAGCAGGATGGGTCTCACTAAACGATTCTCTCTCTGGTCAAATGCACACTGTTGATTGTTGGATACTGTTGGCGTGAGCTTATGACAGGGCTCCCTGTGCTGTCTCGTCCTCTTCTCTACTCTTACCAGCTGGTTTGGAGTTCCCGAGAACAGGGCGCTCTCCACAAATGGAGGCGTGGAGGACAGCAACACCACTGACCATAGCAGCCTCCAGGGTGGCCGCCTGACCACTGACAAAGGGGGAGCACTCCGTTCCTGCGTGCTCCAGGGAAGAGTCTCTGCTCTTCTTTACTTGGCACTGGTGCTGCTTCTCGGAGGGGAAGAAGGGCACCCGGGGAATCGGTGCCCACACACCGATGGCAGGGGAGGGAGCCGGGGGTTAGGACTGGGATCTGGCCATTCTTCCAGAGTTCAGCATTTATTAGGGCCAGGGGATGGGTGAGGCTGTGTGCACACTTGGGCACCTACTGGGCCCGGGTCCATGCAGGTGGGGCGTTCTGGTCTGCTCCAGCCTGTGAGCAGGTGTGGGGGCCAGAAGCACGAGTGGGAATGCTTTCAGACTTCCCCAAGGGTGGGGGCAGGCCCAGAACGGACTGTGCCTCCGCTGAAGAGGAATGGGCTTGTAGACGGTTTGGCGCTGCCAGAGGCAGCAGGAGTGTGGAAAACGTGAGCTGGGGAGGCGAGTGTGTCTGTGACAAGTGGAGAGGGCTGACAGCCTCCCGGCGTGTGATCCAGCGTTTCCCTGCACCGCCTCTCCCTGAGAACAGCAAGCAATAGAGCCAGGTCCTCTATCCCCGCCTTTCTGAGGCTCTGAGGAACCACTTGATTGAACCGTCTGCATCCGTGCCCGCTATTCTGGGATGTGGCATCCACTGATGCCCAGGCCTCCATCCCCATGCTCCGAGAAGGAGGCCATGGAGCACAGGCATTCACAGCCTAGCAACCCCGCTCCCCTCCTGGACTCAGCAGGTTAAGAGCGAGGTGACGGTCCCACCACTGGACTCCATGAACAAAGCGCTTCACCTGTCCCACCCCTGCCGCTCAGCCCCGACCCTCTGCTGGCTGGGTTAGGGCTCAGCCTGTGGCCAGCACCCTGGAGCTGGAGTTTGGGTTACGACGACACTGTTCTACACTCACAAGTAATCTTAAGAGGGACGTGTCACTGACTTCTAGTCTAGTTTCTAGATTTGTTTTCCCTAAGGGTTGAAAGCCATACTAAAGTATGCTGACATTCTCAGCAGGAGGATGATAAGAAATGTGTATGTGCGTGGCCACCTCGGGAACCGGGAGCCATCCTCAAGGCGCCCAGGGGTCCGGGCCCCACCATGCAGGCTACGAGGGGGGTGCTGTCCCCTAGGCTTGTACTGCTGAACCAGACTGGACCTGTCCAGGCTCCATGAGCTGAGGTCAATGAAGTGAAGGGGAATCGATGCTGAGCTAATGGGCGGGGAGAAGTACATTTTACCTGCGTCGAATTACACTGTCCTGAGATGGCCGGGGACCAGCCTCCCCCACACTGGACAGGATACCCTTTCAACGGATTAACTGTCATTTAGTTACCCCTTGGCCTCTGCACCAGGCTGCCCTTTCAGAGAACCGAGTGGATGAAGGTTTCCCGCACCAGGCTATGGCAGTTTGGCAGCCAGTCCTGTGTATCTGACTGGGACTTTCAGCTGGGCTTTGTAACCTGGGAGCAGCCTTGGAAGACCAGCCGTTGGTGACCAAGGACCTTCCTGCCTTCTGACGTGAGATTGGGGCCCGTGATGGAGAGTGCATCACCGTGTGGCATAAGCCCCCTCAAGCTCTCGCTTCTGCTTCCTGGTTGGTGTTCATGCTCTGGTCCCTCTCCCGCCCTTTTGCCCCCGCAGATCCTCCTGATTCCTCCCTCCCCAGCCTCGTCACTGGGCAGAGGGCTGCTGTGTTTGCAACAAGGTGGACGTTACACGGTCCAGCGGCAGAAGGGCTGCAGCTTTCTGAAAGGAGATCTTGAGGCATTCGATGAGATGGTGATGGGTTCCAAAGAAATCTGAGATTAGGAACAAATGGTGAAAGAAGGACCAGTCTCTCTCATAGAAACTAAAAAGACAGTCCAGTTGTGGGGCCATGTGCAGAGACATCTCAACCCCTCATTTCCAACCTTGGCCAATATGAGGGCTCTGTGGGTGCCCTGGAGGAGCCCCAGGGCATCTTTTCTGTTGGGGAGCCCTAGACTGGGACATCCCTGGAAGTCAGCAGAGCAGTGGGTGACATGGAGCCAACTGGCATGGGATGAACTTGAGCTTGGTCAGGAACAGGACAAGGAAGACAGTTATGAGAAGGCCCCCCGCCCTGATGTTCCTCCTGTGGTCCCTGTGTCTATGGAGGATGCCATACCCCTGGTGGAGAGATGCCAGCATCCTCACAGTGCTTCCAGAATAGTCTAGAAGAGCTCTCTTCCAACCCTATAACTCCTGGAGCCTCCCCGCCTGCAGCAGCCCGCCAGCAGCCCAGGGAGCCCACCCAAACATCTCTGCTACCCCACGTTTCAGGGAGGTCATTGGAGGGGTCTCCAGGCTGTATCTGTTTGCTTTTCAAGAAGAGGCTGTGTTCAGGCAGAAAAGCCTCCGCAGGCTAAGTGACTGGGCAGGTGGCCCCGGCCTGTTCTTAGAGGGCCACAAGAAGAAAATCAGCCCTGAAGCCATTGGCCAGCTCCTGTCGGCCAGTTCTGAGTCCTCCGTGGGCAAACAGTGCTAGCAGTGGGAGGCACAAGGGAAGAGGCAGGGTGTCCAAACAGCACGTCTGGTGATGTGACCATGCAGCCCTGGCAACACTCTGGGACCACGTGGATTTGCCTTCCTCTTACACAGGGCGAGCTGCCCAGTCAAGCTGGAAGTCTGCGTGCTGGGGTTTGTGTTCCCAAGTATTTGAGGCGGCAAATCTACACAGCCATAGTTCCAATGACATTCCCGCCCTCCCCGGCCCCCAGCGAGGATGGGTTTGTCCTGACGCATAAGGAGCAGGAAGCCATCAAATCCTGGGGGAAGGGAGAAGGGCGGGGGAGAAAGTGGCTCTTAGCAGAGCGCTGAGTAAATTGGGTGGTTATATGCCTCTGCCTGCAGTGGCAACTCTCACTTTCCAGGTGGACACCAAGTGCTCATCAGAACAGTAAGAAATAGCTCTTCTGAACCCCACAGGCCCCCCAGGCCCCCAGCTGCATTTGTTTCTCTAAGTGTAATTCTTCCCCCGTCTCATTCTAGAAGGCGGTGTGATTGCAGCTCTGTGTTGGGGAAGAGGCAAGTGGCTTGTTACCCCAGATGTGGAACTCGGCGGGAAGGGAGAGGGGCAGGAGCGAGGCAGGCTGGCACATGCGTTGGGTATTTATAGCAGAGCGAGTGTGGTTTGGTCTGGTTTGGTTTGGCAGACAATTACTAAACACAGTCGTGGAACAGGTTCTTAAGAAAGCTTCAGTCTTCCCTGTGTAGGAACACCCGCCTGCCCGCCGCAGCGAGGGGAAGGGTCCCTGCTCCTCCTGGGGCCGAAAGATTGTCACCAGGCTGGAGGGGGGGCCGGCTCCCACATAACAGCCTGTCCAGGGCTCTAAACACCCTGTTATGTCTTCTCAAAGAATTGTCAAGAAGGAGTTTGAATGTATTATAATTCGTAGAACAAGTTTATAATATGTGACACTTTTACAAGGCAGACCTAATCACTGTCCACCCCACAATAGTCACTTATGTATTGTATGGCTCTGTTCCTAGAGGGCAGGGACAATGCGTATGCAAATTAGTACCCCCCCACAACCCAACAACCCAGCCCAGTGCACAAAGGGGGCACCCACAAAACAAAACTGGCCATTGTGGAAATTACATGCAACACTGTGCCTTGCTGGCCATGAGTTGATATTAGGTAATGGGCCAAAATTGAGGCTTGGAGGTAAACCAGAGAGACTGGGACATGTCCTGGAAGAGGAGGAGCAGTGAGGGCTCTGAGTCACCGAGGGGCAGGAACAGATGTCGGCCAAAGCAGCCAAACTCACCCGTGCCTGGTTCTTCCGTCCCCCTGAAGCTGGGAGCACGGTCATTTATCGGAACATTCGCCATTTGTGCTGTGATGCCCATATCCACAGTACTTGTGCTGTGGTTGTTCCACAGTCCCTCCTCTGCTTCCCCATGGGGGCTAGAGCCCGAGTTTGGGAAATTTTTTTTACTCCCCCCCCCGCAAATGCACATAATCTCATATAATAATCAGAGAAAACCTTCCCTTTTTCTAACTTATAAATGCTTACGGAGCTGAGGATGTGGACCACAAACAATATTGGAATGGATCGTTTTGTACGATGGATGGCTGTCATGTTATATTACCTTCACAGAATAGGAAATACTTGATGATTTTTTCTTCCCTCCCACCCCCACCCATAATAGGAAATACTTTAATCTTCCTTAGCATGAATACATGTTGAGAAGAATGCCTCTCTCTTTTTTGGGTAATATTTCGTTTTGTTTTTTTAACATTTTGACGTAGGTGTAACTGATATGGAAAAACCTGCCCATATCTACTGTATACAAGCCCATGGGCGGGAGGTGAGATCCACAGTGTCGAACAAATGTGGAAGGGGAAGTACTCACCTCTCACTGGACTGACAGGGCCCCTCAGGGCCCAGAGCAGGGCTGCGGGCTCCCAGGCTGTGAAATGCTTCCATGACTTCCTGCAGCGAGGGGCACCACCAGCGCTTGTCTCCATCTGTCAGGTCAAGGGAGGGCAGAGGGTCAGGGAGGGCAGAGGGGGACAGGTGCACTATTCCCATGGGAGGGCTGGGCACGACAGCCCCTGGCCCAAGGGGACCCGTTTCTGCCTTCTCTGGCACCGCAGGTGTTTTCTGGGGAATCAAGCAACCAGCTTTGGGAACCTGGTCGTTCATTCTCCTGTCTTCAAGCTCTGGCCACCTTGAAGTGCAAGGGCCCTGGGGTGATGGCACCCTGACCAGTTCCATCAGGCAGCCATTGGGGTGCTGAGCTGCCCAGAGCTGAGCCAGATGAAGAGACCTAAACCAGAGGCCTCAGAACTGCAAGACGTGGAAGACACCAGTCTCAGCGGCCCCGGGGCCCTGGGCCCTTCGCCACTAAGGGCTGAGGCCAGCTCCGAGCCTCCTGCTGACTCGACACTGCCCTTGCAGCAACAGCTGGGTGTTCCCAGGTCCACCATTCCAGCCCAGGGCACTCCCCGCAGCCTGGGACAGCCTGGGACGTGTCTCCACAGCCAGAGTGAGCTCCAAGTCCCATTGTCTCTTGACTAGTTTGATGAAACAGAACGGTAATCTGACCTCACCAACAATGGAGGAAAACCTTATGTACTCTGGGCTTTTCTTCTGTCAGACTACTTAAGGGCATTTTTCAGAACCAGGAAACTAGAAAAACAAAAACCAGCGTGGAGGATCCTATTATTTCCCAAAGATGGCTGCAATCCTGTCTGCCTCCCACACGCTCTTTGCATTGTGACCTCTCCACACCCCACCAAGAGGCGTCGTCCAGGTCTCTACGCTGTCCTTCCTCTACCGCTTCTTACTGATTGATTTACTTGCTTCTTGTCCTTGTCTCCCCATTAGAATGTAAATTCCATGAGGGCAGGGCCCCCTCTGCACACCCAGCGCCTGGAGGAGTAGCTGGTGTGGGGGTGGGGAAGCTGAATGAATGAATGACTGGAGAGAGTCCTAAACAAACCTGACGGAGTAGTACCGCAGTAAGAGGGAAACTGCAGACCGGACGTAAGATGAGCTGGCCACGTCAGGAATGCTGACAGATGTCAACGATGACAGATGCGTCAGAACCGAGAACTCGGACATGGGGCTAGCAGCGCCTTAGCAGCGCGTGCTTGACCCTTCGCCATTCGGGGGGTGAGAGTTCCCTCAGTGGATCCCCCATGTGCTGGAACCATGCCAGGCGCCCCGGGGGGAGACCTTGACCTCAGGGAGCTCACAGTCTAGGAGGGAGGGGAGCCAGGCAGGTAAATAAATACAGGGCAGCGTATTCAAAAGCAAAGCCGATGAAAGGTGCAGAGGCTGCTCAGAGGAGGCGAAGTTCACTGGAGGCTGGGGGTGATGGTGGGGTGAGGGTTGGGGGTCAGGGGGTGGGGGAACATGGCACAGGTACCGGAAAAGGAAGCACGCCCCAGCAAAGGGACAGAAATGACAAAGGCAGAGAAGCATGAAAGAGCATGGCATGCCCAGTGACTCAAGGCAAGAAATAGAGCATCCTCAACTTGTTGAGGAGTTCTGGCAACAGTGTGGTACGGCTGCAGAGCCAGCCGCCGGTGGGACGGTCAGCAGAGGGTCTCCGAACCCCGTCCAAGGACATCTCTTCTGCTGGCATCAGGTGTCTCTCTCGTTAGAAATGTATATGGGTCGGGGCTCACCCAACAAGTAATTAGACTCTTGGAGGAGGAAAAACTTTCTTGTTTGTTTTTTTTTCCTCTTGGGCAACTTAACAAGTAAGAGTAATGATACCCTTTGCCTGCTTCACAAACGAGCTGAGAAGAATGAAGTCTGCAAAACACAATGAGATTCCACTAGAGAGAGAGAGAGCGCGCGAGCTGTTTACCAGGGCCCTTGGGGGACTGTGCACGTAGGCACACGCACGTGTGGGCAGGCCCACGGGCTTTCCAGGGAGGGATGATGCATGTGCAAAGAGAATCGGCCTAGGGTGAGGCCCTGGAGGCCCAGCTGGGGGTGGGGGGGAAGCCTGCCAGCAGTGTAGGACCCCGGAGGGTGCAGGACACGGCCACCCTCGCACCCCCTCCTCAGCCCGTGCAGGGGCATCAGCTGCTTTAAAACCCCTTGGGAGCCTCAGCACAGGTGTCCCCAGCTTCAAACCTGGAGCCCGGCACCATCCCCCGTCCCCGCCCTGACCCGGTAATGACTCCACACCACAGCTTCACCCAGGCTGAAGGGTCAGGAGAGGTTTCAGAGCAAGGGGCCTGGGCTGCCTCGGGATCCATCAGGCCCAGTCAACAGCACTGGAAATTGGTTAAGCGACGACAGGCGCCCGAGAGCCCATAATGAATACTGCCCATAACTAGGCCACGCGCTCAGCTTTTCCTGAGTGCTGTGTGTCCCCAGTGGGGGTTTTCCGGACAGCTGACACAGAGCAAAACTCAGACGCAAGGCTGCTAGCTCCGACTCCCTAACTCAGTTTCTCCACACCCACAGCACAGTCGTTGGAGGCGATTCCCCAGGGGAGCATCGGGGCCCTGCGCCTTTTTAAATGCCAGTGTTAACAGCCCCGAGCTTCTGGGCTCTGTTTAGAGGCTGAGAGTCTGGAAGCGTCTCTCTGGGTGGTTCTCTGGGGTTGGAGCTAATGCTTTGGGGGAAGGCAGGGGAGGAAAAGCACCAGGCCTAAAATAAAAGTGACTTTTCCATCTGTGCCTCAGAAGAAGCGTTACTTCACGTAACACCACCGCCTCCGTTCTCCTGGCACCGCTGTCAGGGAATGGGAAAACCACACACGTCCCAGGAACCTCCTCGGCTCGACATGCCCACCCCAGCGTCTCCCCTACGCAGGCCTCTGTCATCCCTTCCCACCCACCACATCCCATTCTGGGCCTTAGCGGTCAGACGACAGGGCACAGGGTCTGCAGGACTCTGGTCTCTTCCTCCCCCTCCCAGACCCCCAAATAGAATTGTTAATGAATATTCTGGGATGGCTGCCTTGGGAGGGCCAATCATCTGCCTGGGTCCTGATTCTTGACACCATCTCAGAGTCCCCCCAATTCTCCAGGAGGAGATTCCCCATCAGCCTCAATGGGGAGGCACTGGTTCCGGAAGAAAAGAAAGCAACCACCCCGTCAGACTGAGCCCAGATCCCAGTGGGAGCCTGGGACTCACGACATTTAGGGGAGGCTTACAGTCTGGTGAACATAATCTAACCGAGTAAATTCCAGGATCTAACTGGCTTTACGAAGCCGTCCATACATCCGAGAACCCCACCTAGCAGGCAGAGGGGCGAGCCAAGGACTCGCACCAAATGGACGGTTTTTATAGGAAGGAGGGTGGGGCAAGAAAGTTGTTAGCGAAAGAAAAGAAAGGATTGTTCCATGCAAGGCCACCTATCCTTAGGGGAAGGGCAGGGGGTCTTATTATACAGATAGATTACCTCATTGATGCCTATCAGAAAATTCCTGACAGATTTACAGTTCGGGTGGGGGGGAGGCTGAAACTGCAGGTAGCTTAGGTATTAAGCCCAGCTTTGGTGACTTGGCAGAAGTGATGCCACTTGGGGCCTGTGGTTTTCTTTTCAACAAATCTTACATTTTTAAAAAAAGATTTATTTATTTATTTATTTGAGAGAGAGAACGAGAGTGAGTGCACATACTGGGGAGGGGGTGGTCAGCGGGAAAGAATATCCAAGCAGACTCCCCCTTGAGCGCGGAGCCAGACCGGTCTCCATCCCATGAGCCATGAGATCAGGACCTGGGCCGAAACAAGAGTCAGACGCTTAGCCGACTGAGCCACCCAGGCGCCCCTCTTACCATTTCGTATCCTCCCAATTGTGATTACTTAACTTCTCTCTGCCCTTTTGCCTATAAATTTGCACTTGTCTCAATATCACGAGCTTTAGTCAATCAGCATAAGCCTGTCATTTAAGCGTTTCATCCTGCTCGGTAAACAGTAACTGAACACCATGCATTGTTCTGAACGCTGGGGGCCCAGCAGTGAACAAAAGAGACAAAGTCCTGGTCTCATGGAGCTGATGGTTTAGCAGGGAAACAGACAAAACACATGAACAATAAACACACCAAACGAAGCCAGGTGGTATAAATGGCGGGGAAAGAAGGCGGTCTGCGGGGGGGGGGGGGGGGGGGGGGCGGCAGCCAGAGACAGAAGGAGGAGCTCTGGGTGCACCCTGAGGCCGGGCTGCCATTTCTTGTTTTTTGGGCCCAGCCAGGAGCCCTGGGTGTTGGAGGGGTGTGAGGCCCAGGGCAGGGAGGATAAGGGCAGAAAGAGGGAAGGGGACCCACTTGAGATGGGGAAAGAACTGCTTTTTGCTCCTGTCCCTGCTTCTGTTCTTGCTAGGACCTGTACCCCACCTTGCACACGCCTTAGAGTACAAATAACGTACGTCCTAACTGTAAAGGTCAAGGAGCGCATGACTTCTTTGGAGGTTTCCGGCACGGTCGATAACACCCAAGGAGGGACTAGGTGGGTCCTCGGGTTCGTATTCCAGACCCCTGCCCTTAGACATCTTGAGGCCAAAACCCCCTGGCTCCTGGGCATAAGTGACTTGTGGAGGACACCTGGACCCTTGTCCTTGTTCTGACCAGTTCCTGGGTGCCTGAGAGGACACGTGCACCGTCCTCAACGAAAAGCCCAGACCCCAAGCAAAGGGGAGACTCACTCTCCTCTCCCGCACACCCCGTCCGCTGTGCTCTATCGCTGATGCTATTGGATAAACTCTGCTCTCACTTCCTCCTGGCTCGCTGTGATTTCTATCCTGCACGAAGCCAACAACCCTCTTGGCTGGTCCTGTGGGACCCCCTCGGGTCCTTGGACCCCCCCTGCCCACTCCACACCCACCCTGCAGACTGGGGCAAGGAAGCAACTGGTCTCAGGAGGATGGAGTGATGTGATCCATGTATATGGTAAAAACACAAAATTCCGTCAAGTCCGTATTTTAAAAACATGCACATCTTATCACCCAACTACAGCGCGAGCATGGGAAGGAGCCTGGCATTCTCCCCTGTCTGATGCTGCCTCACCACAGGCAACTACACGCCCAGGACCTGGATAAGCCCTGACCCACTCGCTCTTCTTGCCTCTCATCGCCAAGGGTTCTTTCTCCAGAACGCTCTACCCACATTGTTTCCAGGCTTCCTTTTGTTCCTTCTCTGCCATGCAACCCATCCCACTGACCCCTTCATTTTCCCTTTCCCACCTGCTCACTCTGAGCTAAGGCCCTCCCTTCGGCGCCTCCACAGCCTCCTGCCTGCCAGGCTATAATCCCGCCTGTACCCCCCCCCGCACACACATGCACCCCCATATCCACCCACCACACACACACACCCTCACACACACATGCACCCCCATATCCACCCACCACACACACACCCCCTCACACACACATGCACCCCCATATCCACCGACCACACACACCCTCACACACACACATGCACCCCCATATCCACCCACCACACGCACCCTCATACACGCATATGCACCCCCATATCCACCCACCACACACACCCTCACACACACATATGCACCCCCATATCCACCCACCACACACACACCCTCACACACACATGCACCCCCATATCCACCCACCACACACACCCTCACACACACACATGCACCCCCATATCCACCCACCACACACACCCTCACACACACATATGCACCCCCATATCCACCCACCACACACACACCCTCACACACACATGCACCCCCATATCCACCCACCACACACACCCTCACACACACACATGCACCCCCATATCCACCCACCACACGCACCCTCATACACGCATATGCACCCCCATATCCACCCACCACACACACCCTCACACACACATATGCACCCCCATATCCACCCACCACACACACACCCTCACACACACATGCACCCCCATATCCACCCACCACACACACCCTCACACACACATGCACCCCCATATCCACCCACCACACGCACCCTCACACATGCATATGCACCCCCATACCCACCCACCACACACACCCTCACACACACATGCACCCCCATATCCACCCACCACACACACCCTCACACACACATGCACCCCCATATCCACCCACCACACACACACAGGCACACCTATACATGCCCACCATGTACTACAGACACACACACCACCCGTCCACACACGCACTTCTGCACACCTATACTACACCCACACTGTGCACACACCACCCATCTGTACGCACACCACACATACCACAGACGCAGAAACCACTCATCCAACACAAACATACCCACACACCACACACCCACACACTGCACATATCATGACACGCACAACACTCATCAATACACACTCACATATCACACACACGCATCCCACCCATACTTACCACACACAGCACCCATCCATCCATACACACACACACACACACAGAGCACCCATCCACACCCCCCACAGAGTTCCCCTCCCCCCACAGAGTCCCTGCCGGCCCCCGGTCCTTTTATTCATGGGAGTCAGGGTGGTGTAGGGTAGGTGATGCCGTCCCCAGGCCACCTCTCCTCTCTCCTGCCCTCTGTAACTGACACCACTGCTTGGTCACCCAACACCGTTGAGCACACCTGGCCCCCAGTGTGTAGGACAGACTCACATTGTGCCAAACCACCACACCACCATAGCTGTAAGAACTAGGTTCTGCTGCAAATAACAAAAAGACCAGAAACAAAACAAAAAATCTACCTGGGCTTAAATAAGCTAAAATTCTATTCTCTTTGATGAAAAAGTCTGGAAGCAGGTGGGCCACACTGGTGCAGGGACCTGATGGACCTGTGGGATCTTGGGTGCCTGTCTTCTGCTCTGCCCTTCTCGGCATGTGCCTCACCTTCTCAAGATCACCTCATGGTCCAGGATGGCTGCCAGAGGCCCAGCTGTCATGTCTTGACTCCAGGCAACCACTTCCTCACTTTCCTACCTCAGGATGCATTACTGGGTTATTTTTAATGATGCAAGGCCCCCTCAGTATGACTCAGGAAGGTAGGAGCAAACCACCCTCTCACACTTAAAAAGCAAAACTCAGAGTCCGATTTAGACTCTACCAAGAGCTTCCCAGTAACGTCCCTGAATACACGGCCCACCAGGATTTCTCTCACTTTGGATTTCTGAACCTGAGGTTTCTGGAATATTCCTGATCTCTACCTAAAATGAAACAAAAAATACCAAATGCTGACAAGGACGCGGAGCAACGGGAACTCTCACTCACTTTTGGTGGGAATGCGCAAGAGCCCTTTTGGAGGACTGTCTGGCGGTTTGTTACAAAACTAAACATACTCTTACCACACAATCCAGCAATTGTGCTCCTTGGTATTTACCCAAATGAACTGAAAATGTGCACCCACACAAAAAGCCGCACATGAATGTTTACGGCAGCTTTCCTCATCATTGTCAAAAACTGGAAGCTACAAAATGTGCTTCGGGAGGTGAACGGCTAAACAAACTGTGGTCCCTCTAGACAATGGCTTACTACTGTGTGGCAAAAAGAAAGAAGCTATGAAGCCACGAAAGGGCACAGAGAACTACCTCCAATATGTATTGCCAAGTGAAAGGAGCCAGTCTGAAAAGGCTACGTGCCGTATGATTCCAGCTAGATGACGTTCTGGAAAAGGCAAACTCTAGAGACCAGAGAGAGATCAGGGGTTCCCAGGGGTTTGGATGGAGAGGGGGAGGAATGAACACGGGAGCACAGAGGATGTTCAGAGCAGCGAGACTACTCTGTATGATACAGCAGTGATAGCCACACGTCACCCATTTACCGAAACCCACAGAACGTACAACACAAAGAGTGAACACTGATTTTTTTTTTAGATTTATTTACTTATTTGAGGGTGAGAGAGCGGGGTGGGAGCAGAGGCAGAAGCAGACTCCACTGAGCACAGAGCCCAGCGCCCACGGGGCTCGATCCCAGGACCCTGAGATCATGACTGAGCTGAAATCAAGAGTTGGACGCTTGACTGACTGAGCCACCCAGGTGCTCCAGAGTGAACCCTAATTTAAACAATAGCTTTCAGGGGCGCCTGAGTGGCTCAGTCGTTAAGCATCTGCCTTCGGCTCAGGGCGTGATCCCGGCGTTATGGGATCGAGCCCCACGTCGGGCTCCTCCGCTGGGAGCCTGCTTCTTCCTCTCCCACTCCCCCTGCTTGTGTTCCCTCTCTCGCTGGCTGTCTCTCTCTCTGTCGAATAAATAAATAAAATCTTTAAAAAAAAAATAAAGTAACAATAGCTTTCAATTAATGGTAATGTATCAATAGTGCCTCGTCAATCCTAACAAAACACCATACACATGCAGGACGTCAGTAGAAGAAACCAGTGTGTGGTGGGGGTGCTGGCAGGCAGGGGGGTAATATGGAAACTGCTTTCTGATCAAATATTCTGTAAGCCTAAAACTGTTCTAAAACAACAACAACGACCGGGGCACCTGGGCGGCAAGTAGGGTGAGCATCCGACTCATGGCTTCGGCTCAGGTCTGATCTCTGGGTTGTGCGATCGAACCCCGTGTTGGGCTCTGTGCTCAGCATGGAGTCGGCTTGGGATTCTCCCTCTCCCTCTGCCCCTCCCGTTCGTGCTCTCTCTCTTTCTCTTAAATTAATAAATCTTTAAACAACAAAGAACTCTTAAGAAAAGGAAGCAGAGGAAAAGGTCTCCCTCCCCACACAGCAGCATGCGCCGCACATCCCCACAGTCTAAGGGATTTGGTGTTCGCTGCATTCTGGATCAAGGACCCAGCTGAGAACCGAATGCGGTAGTTCTCAGACTTGTCTGCACATTCTGGAATCTCTTAGGGAGCAGCTTCACAAGTTACTGCCACCTGTCCCCCCTGCCCCCCACTACTGTGGCTTAATTAGCCTGGCTTGGGCTCTAGAATTAAAAAGGAAATCTCTAGGGATTCTAAAATGCAGCCACATTGGGAAACCACTGAGCTAATGACAGCCATGCCCCTTGCTCCAGAACAGCACACAGGGACCCAGCCTGTGCTCTGGCGGATGATTGGGGTGGGATGGGTGTGCGGAGGAACCCACGGAAGGCAGCCCCAGCTCCCCACACACCCACGGCTCTCAGCCTTGCTCCCGAGGTGCAGGAGCCCAGAGGTCCTCAGCCCCACTGTTTACTGGAATCATCTGGGGCGGTTTTAAAACGCCCCTGCCCAGGCTGTACTCCAAGCCAATCTCAGAGGGCAGGACCCCAGCTTCGGTCCTTTTTAAAGCTCAGACCCAACGGAAAACTGGAAGCTAGAGGCTGAGCCCTAGGGGAGCCACAGAGATTTTTGATCAGGGTCTGAAAGACAAACATGAAGAAGTGCTCACCGTATTAGTGAGGGAGGTTTAGGCACTTGGCCAAAGTCCTCATCATCTGGCACTTTCTCAGCCTGGCTGGACATTAGAATCACCTGGGAGCTTTAAAAGTCCGTGGCAGGCGCTGTCATCAGTGTGTTGGAGGAGCTGATCCACCTGGGCCTCGGCAGCGGCCACGGAGCAGCCCCGCACGACCCCGGCTGTACCGGTGGTCGGACAGAGAGGCGGGTCCGGAGGCACACGCTCCAGAAGGAAGGGACACGAGGGAGAGGCCGGCTGGGCTGGGGTATCGCACACAGGTGTCCCTGCAGGGCCTGCGGATCCCGCATTCTGACCTCGGATGGCCAGACACCACGTCTGGCAGCGCCACCACCCACTGCATGGGATCCGGTGGAGAAAAATGCCGATGTCTTGCTGTCGGCAAAGCACACGTTCCCCGACGCTCCGCCGCACGTGCAACAAATACCACCCGCGTCTACTGTGGACCGGTTCCTGTAGCCGCCAGGAACTCAAGAGAAGGTAAAACGAAGACCAGCAAACAGTCCCTGTGCTCTGCAGCACAGCAAGACAGAGAAGATACAGTGAGCTGGAACCGGGGGTCCGGCCCCCCACCTACGAGACTGTGGGTCACACAAATCGTGTGAAGCTTGGGCTTTCCAGCCCCCCGATTATCTGCGAAAAGGGGAAAATAACAGTATCTACGTGGTGGATTTTGCTGGGGCGATTAAATGAGATAGGCCAGGCCCTGCGCTCGGGGCCTGGCACGAGCTCTCTAGAAACGTGAGCTATTATTTTCAAGGAAACGACTTTTATTATTATAACAGACAATAATATGTTTTTAAAATGACGATCAATTCTGAAGTTGAATTACTGTTATTGTTGCGTTCAAACTGGAGACTTGGAAGGGGCCGGGCCCAGCAAATGACAGCTCTGAGGGGGCTGGGGGATGGGCTCTCCAGGGTGGTCCTCACGGGGTTTGCCCGCTCATTTGGGTCTGTACCGTGTGCTCGCAGTACCAGTGTGGGGATTAAGAGTGCAGCTGGATCCCAGCTTGCCTCCTCGGCCGGGGATAGAAGCACCTGCCCTGTGAAGTCAGGAGGGAAGGTCACCCCCACGTGAACAGAGGGTTGGGCCCTGGGCCCCGCACAGAGGTGCTCCTTGTATGTGGGTGGCTGCCGCTGCTACCACGGGACACTGGAGCCCAGGCTGTGTGGAGCCCCCGGGGGCAGCTGTTCGCAGGCAGAGCCTCTACTCTGGGAGGCTGAGGAGGCTCTGTTGCTCCGAACACCCCAGCAGGAGACTCTCCTGAGGCAGGTCAGGGGAGGAGGTGAGGACAACTCCTAGTAAGACAGTGAAGGACAGAAAGTGTCAACTGAATAGATAGCCTAAGGGGTTTTCGACTGCTTAAAAACCATCTGAGAAAAGAAAAAGAAAAACAAAAACCCATCATCTGAGAATAGAGTGAGACAAGAATGGCCAAAACAGAGCTAGCGGAATTAAGAAGAGGGAGCTGCGTATTTGCGCTGCTTAGCTCCTTTGGTTTATCTAATGATCTCTGAGTCATAAAGAAATACGTTTTTTGCTTTGATAATAGCTATCAAATTTTGAGTGTCCGCTCTACAGCCAGTGCTTCACCTGTTATTACTGCCAACTCTGAAAACAATCCCGAGTGCTCAGTGCTGGCCACCCGGTGGAGGACTCTGGCAGTCGGACTGCCGAGCTCCATCTGTGCCCTGACGCTGCTCTAGGCTGCTGTAGGGTTCTTCCCAAGGGAGCGACTGTCAGACATCCTGCCTCCACTCCGTCCACCCCATCCTATGCTCTGTCACCCATCATGCATCCCCATGTTCCCACAATATGTCAAAACTCCCAGTAAGGCATCAGCCTGCAGCTCCAATCAAAGAATGCTTCTGCTGCTCTCCAGAACTTTTTTGATGGTGCATAGCCATCCTTAAAAGTTTTAAAATTTATACCTCTAACAAATATACGTTTATAAGCTCAACAAATGTACCTCGATGCTAAAATGCCATGTATGTGATATAACATGTTAAAAAGTAAATTTAAAAAAGATGAGCGGTGGGGCCCCTGGCTGGCTCCATATCAGTGGAGCATGCAACTCTTGATCTCATGGTTGTGAGTTTGAGCCCCACGCTGGGTGTGGAGATTACGTAAAAATAAAGTCTAAAAAAAAAAAAAAAGAAGAAGAAAGAAGATGGGCTACTTTTGACACACGCAAAAGAAGATGAGCTACTACGATTTAAGTTTCCACCTTAAAATACTGGGGGAAATAGATCAGATCAAACCCCAAACAAGCAGAATTTGAAAGGAAATGAAGGTAAGAACAGAAATCACTAAAACAGAACACAGACAAAGTCTAAGAAAAATCAGTGAAACCAAAAGCTGGTTTTTTGGGATCATTAACGTTGATAAACCTGAAACCCAAATGATCTGACTGAAGAAGAAAGAAACACAAATGACCAGTATCAGAATGAGAAGGAAGTCATCATCACTGATCCAACAGACATTAAAAAGATAATAAGGGAATATTATGAACAAACCTATACTGATACATTTGACAACTTAGGTGAAATGGACACAAACTAACAGAGCTCACTCGAGAAGAAAGAGATAATAAAAATACCCATATATCTATTTTTAATAACTGGATTTGTAATTAAAAATCTTCCCATAAAGAAAACTCAAGGCCCAGGGGCACCTGGGTGGCTCACTGGTTAAGCATCTGCCTTCAGCTCAGGTCATGATCCTGGGGTCCTGGGATCGAGTCCCACATCAGGCTACCTGCTCAGTGGGGAGCCTGCTTCTCCCTCTCCTGCTCCCCCTGCTTGTGCTCTGTCAAATAAATAAATAAAATCTGAAAGAAAGAAAGAAAGAAAGAAAGAAAGAAAGAAAGAAAGAAAGAAAGAAAGAGAAAGAGAGAGAGAAAGAAAGAAAGAAAGAAAAGAAAAGAAAAAAGAAAAGAAAAGAAAAAAGAAAAAAAGAAAAGAAAACTCAAGGCCCAGATGGCTCAACTGGCTGATTTTACCAAAAATTTAAGGAAGAAATAGTATCAGTTCTACACAAACTCTTCCAGAATTTTGAAGAAGAGGGAATACTTCCTAACACATTCCATGAAGCCAGTATTACTCTGACACCAAAACCAGAAAAAGAAAACTACAGACTAATATTCTTTGTGAACATAAATGTTGAGAGTCCTCAACAAAAAGCTACCAGATTGAATCCAACCACACATACAAAGTTAGTACATCAAGACCAAGTAGGATTTATTCCAGAATGCAAGGACGAATAAACATTCAAAACTCAGTCAATGTAATCACCATATTAAGGGACTGAAGGAAAAAAAACCACATAATCATCTCAAAATCTAACATCCATTCCTGATAAAAATCTCGATAAAGTAGGGGTTTATCAAGGTTAGAGAATACAAGATCAATATGCAAAAATCAATGATATATCAGTACACGATCAATGAACAATTTGAAAATGAAATTAAGAAAACAATTCATTTTTTAAAAAAGATTTTACTTATTTATTTGACAGAGATAGAGACAGCCAGTGAGAGAGGGAACACAAGCAGGGGGAGTGGGACAGGAAGAAGCAGGCTCCTAGCGGAGGAGCCTGATGTGGGGCTCGATCCCATAACGCCGGGATCACGCCCTGAGCCGAAGGCAGACACGTAACCGTTTTGCCACCCAGGTGCCCCGAAAACAATTCATTTTTAAAAAGATTTTATTTAATTATTTGTCAGAGGGAGAGCACAAGCAGGGGGGCAGCAGCCAGAGGGAGAAGCAGGCTCCCCGCTGAGCAAGGAGCCTGACGCGGGACTTGATCCTGGAATCACGACCTGAGCCGAAGGGAGACGCTTAACCAACTGAGCCACCCAGGCATCCCAAGAAAACAATTCATTTTACAATAGTATCAAAAAGAATAAAATACTTAGGAATAAATTTAGCAAAAGAATTGTAAGACTTGTACACCAAAATGTTGAAGGAAACTAAAGATCTAAATAAAAGGAAAGATGTCCAATGCACATGGATTGGAGGGCTTAATATTGTGAAGCACGTCAATTGGCCCCAAATTGATCCATAGATTCAGTGAAATCCCAATAAAAATTCAGGCAGATTTTTTTTTTTTTGGTAGAAAATGACAAGGAATTGAAAATTTGAAATTTATATGAAAATTTTATATTGAAAATTTATATGAGAATGCAAAGGACCTAGAATAGTCAATACAAGTTTGAGAAAGAAGAACAAAGTTGAAGGATTTTTTTAAAAAGATGTATTCACTTATTTCAGAGAGAGAGAGAGAGCGCGCATGTGCGTGCGCATGCAAGAAAGGGGAAGAGGGGCAGAGGGAGAGGGAGAGAAAGAATCCCAAGCAGACTTCGTACTGAGCAGGGAGCCCCACACAGGGCTTGATCCCACAGCCCTGAGATTATGACCTTAGCCAAAATCAAGAGCTGGATGTCCAACTGACTGAGCCACCCAGGCACCCCACAAAGGTGAAGGATTTAAACTAATGATTTTCACACTTACAGAGTTAAAGTAATTAGGATGGGGGGGTAAAATTAGACATATAAACCAATGAAACAGACTAGAGTCCAGAAATAGATCCACACATATATGATCGATTGATTTCTGGTAAAGGTACTAATGTAATTCAATTCCGTAAGGATAATCTTTTCAACAAATGTGTTGGAACAGCTGGATAGCCATATGTAAAGAAGTTAACCTTAACCTTATACCGTCAATAAAAATTAATGGACCACTGACCTAAAAATGTAAGGCTAATTATAAATTATAAAACTTAATTTAATTATAAAAATTGTAAGTTATGAAATTCAATTATGAAATTTCTAGAAGAAAACAAGATCTCAGGGACCCAAGTTTCACAAATATATTTTTTAAAGATTTTATTTATTTGTCAGAGAGAGACAGAGAACGTAAGCAGGGGGAGCGACAGGCAGAGGGAGAAGCAGGCTCCCCACTGAGCAAGGAGCCTCATGCAGGACTTGATCCCAGGACCCTGGGATCATGACCTGAGCCGAAGGCAGATGGTTAACGAACTGAGCCACCCAGGCGTCCCTTCACAAATATCTCTTAAATATGACACTAAAAGCACCAACTAGAAAATAGCAATAGGTGCACCTGGCTGGCTCAGTTGGAAGAGCATGTGACTTTTGATCTTCAAAAGTCACAAGTTCAAGCCCCACATTGGGTGCAGAGATTACTAAAGAAAAAATAAATAAGCTTAAAAAAAAAAACAACCTTAAGCATTTACCATACGACCCAGCCTACCCACTCATAGATATTTACCCCAAGGGGAAAGAAAGCAGATGTATACACGAAGACCTGCTTAAGAATGTTTAGAGCAGATTTTAATAGCCCCCAAACTGAAAAACAATACAAAACCCAAAATGTCGTTAGTAGGGATAGGATATCCATACAATGAAATAGTACGCAGCTATGAAAAGGAATAAAGTACTGATACACACAACAACATCGATGGATTTCAAAATAATTATCCTGAGTTAAAGAAGCCAGACCCCCCCAAAGGGGTACCTGCTGTGTGATTCCATTTGTATAAAATTCTAGAGAATGCAAAACTGATCTGTAGTGACAGAAAGTAGATTAGCGGTTTCCTACAGACAAAAGGGGAAGGAGAGATAAATTAATTACGAAGAGGCACAAGAAAACTATGAAGGCAACGGACATCTGTTATCTTGATGATGACAGTTTTATAGATATACACATATGTCAAGTGTATAAACTGCCTGCTTTAAATGTGTACAGGTTAATGTATGTCAATTACACACCCTCAATAAAACTTAAAAAAAAAAAAAGATGGGCTAAAATGTAAATATAGGTGTTAAATGTTTTCTTTTTGCACCTGATGGCTCGTCCCACCTCAAGGGTCCTCCACCCTGGCGACCCCCATCTAGAAAATCCTGTCTGACCTGTGCTATGTAGGCTGTGGCCTCTCCTGGCATCCAGGGGAGAGAGCTGGGAAAGTCCTAGATTAACTCTCCACTGGTGGTAACTTCAGATGAATACCAAAGTGTTGGAAGAAATATGGTGTAAATAAATCCATAAATACAAAAACATGGATTATATGGATTGTGGATCGTATATGTATTATGTAGCTTTTGCTCCTGGAAATCATCACAAGAAATAATGACTCTTAATAATGACTATTTGGGGAGAGGAAGTGGCCATGGGGAGTGGGTGGGCAGGGAGGCTTTCATTTTTCATTTTGCACCTGTCTCTAGTATTTGAATTTTCCGCACCTGATACATAGAATACTTTAAGATAACATAGGGGTTACCTAGCTAGTGAGGTTATTGGTCTTTGTTTTGTTTTATTCTTTTTACAAGCAGCAATCTTATAAATATTATCCAAGGGTGAATAAGGAAGGAGGGTAGAGAAGGAGGGAGACAGAATACAAGCAAGAAAAGAAAGTGACCCACAAAACAGAGGCCTGTCCCAGAGACCCCAAAGCCCCAATGACTATAATAATGGAAGCCCCAGGGACAAAGGGAAAAAGCATGGTGACCACGTGAGGAAGAACAAAGTGTCCAAAGATACTGCTCATGAAAATGAAACGAATTTGTTCTGAGAACTAAATTTCTCACCCACTTAAAAAATATCCAAAGAATGTACTGGCCAGGGTCATTTCATTTTGTTATATTCTTCCCCTCCTACACAAATATTATAGAAGCTGGTAGGGAACGGAATGGGTAGGTAAGAATGAACAGCACTGTCTTGGAAGCTAACAGGACAGAACCTACGCATGTTCTGCTCCTTCTCTAAAGTGTTTTGATCTCATTGATGGAGCTCCTTTTCTCCAGGCACTGCTGCCTACTCAGTGTGCTTGGCAGACTTACTGGCCAGTCCTACATTGGCACAGCCAAAGCATGTTTGTTAAAGAAACATGAGGTCACTTCTTTCAAGCAATTAGTTGCACAAGACCATGTTTGCTTTCAAAACCAAATTCTGCCATTAAAAAAATGATTAGGGCTAATAAACGAGTTCAGCAAGGTTGCAGAATACAAGGTCGGTATACAAAAATCTGTTCTCTTTCTACCAGGAATGCTCTGAAAAGAAAATGAAGAAAATAATTCCATTTATAATAACATCAAAAATAATAAAATACTTAGGAATAAATTTAACAAAATAAATATAAGACTCGCACACCAAAAACCACAAAGCAGTGTTGGAAGAAATGAAAGAAGATCTAAGTAAATGGAAAGATATCCCATATTCATGGATTGGAAGACACAATATTATTAGGTGGGAGTAATACTCAAAGTTATCTACAGATTCAACACAATCACTATCTAAAGCCCAGCTGTCATTTTTGCGAGGTTGATAAACCATCCTAAAATTAATATGGAAATACAAGAGACCAAGAATAGCCAAAATAATTTTGAAAAGAGCAAAGCTGGAAGACTCACACTCCCAATTTCAATACAGCAAGCTGCAGTGATCAAGAATTTGGGGTACTGGGTACCTGGGTGGCTCAGCTGGTTAAGTGTCCGACTTGATTTTGGCTCAGGTCATGATCTCAGGATAGTGAGATCGAGCCCCACTTTGGGCTCCATACTGAGCATGGAGCCTGCTTAAGATTTTCTCTCCCTGGGTGGGGGGATGGGGTAATTGGGTGATGGGCATTAAGGAGGACATGTGATATGATGAGCACTGAGTGTTATACGCAACTAATGAGTCACTGAACATTACATCAAAAACTAATGATGTACTATATGTTGGCTAATTGAATTTAAATTAAAAAAAGAAACTTGCATTCTAAACAGAAAAAAAAAAAAGATTCCCTTTCTCCTTCTGTCCCTCCTATCCCAGCTTATGCTCTCTCTCTCTCTTTCTCAAAAAGAAAAAGAGGAATTTGGGGGTACTGGCATAAAGATATATAAATCAATGGAATGGGGCACCTGGGTGGCTCAGTTGGTTGAGCGTCTGCCTTTGGCTCAGGTCATGATCCCACGGTCCTGGGATGGAGCTCCACGTGGGGCTCTCTGCTCAGCAGGGAGTCTGCTTCTCCCTCTCCCTCTGTGCTTGTGTTCTCTCTCTCAAATAAATTAATAAAATATTTTTAAAAAATCAATGGACTAGAACTGAGACTCCAGAAATAAACTCATACATTTATGGTCAATTGATTTTCAACAAGAATGCCAACTCAATGGAGAAAGAATAGTCTTTTCAACAAATAGTGCTTTTCGGCAAGTGGATATCCACACGCAAAGGAATGAAGCTGGACTCCTATCTCACACCATATATAAAACCAACTCAACATGGACCAAAGAGCTAAATGCAAGAGCTAAAACTATAAAACTTCCAGAAAGAAATATAAGGGAAAAATATTCATGACCTAGGACTAGGAAATGGTGCTCTGTTTAACACCAAAAGCACAGGCAACAATAGAAAAAAAATAGGTAAATTTGACTTTATCAAAATTTAAAACTTGTGCATCAGGGGCACCCAATGTGGAGCCTACTTAAAAGCAAAACAAAACAAAACAAAACAAAACCTTATGCATCAAAGTCCACCATGAAGAGGGTGAAAAGATAAACCACAGAACGGGAGAAATTATCTGCAAATCACATATCTGGTAAGGGTCTTGTATCCAGAGTATATGAAGAACTCCTGCAACTCAACAACAACAACAAAAAGAACCCAACAACCCGATCAAAAAATGGGCAAAGCACTTGAATAGATGTTTCCCCAGAGAAATATACAAATGGCCACTAAGTACATGAACAAATGCTGAACATCCCTGGTCATTAGAGAAATGTAAATCCAAACCACAAGATACCACTTAACACCCACTAGCTTGGCTATTAAAAGATGGACAATAACAAATGTTGGCAAGGGTGTGAAGAAACTGGAAGCCTCATACATTGCTCGTGGGAATGTAAAAGGATGCAGCCACTTCAGAAAATAGTTTGACAGTCCTTCAAAAAATTAACTATACAGTCACCATATGATCCAGCAATTTCACTATTAAGAATATAACCAAGAGAATGGAAAACATATGCCCCCATAAACACCTGTGTGCAAATGTTTATAGTAGCATTATTCTCAATAGCCAAAAAGTGGAAACAACCCAAGTGTCCATCAACGGATGAATGGATAAAACATGGTATATCCATACAATGGAATATTATTCAGCCATAAAAAAGAATGGAGAACTAATACATGCTACAAGGTGCATGAACCTTGCAAACATTATGCTAAGTGAAAGAAGCCAGATACAAAAGGTTGCATATTGGGGCACGCAGGTGGCTCAGTCGGTTGGGCGTCTGCCTTCGGCTCAGGTTGTGATCCCAGGGTGCTGGGATAGAACCCCACATCGGGCTCCCTGCTCGGAGGAGAGTCTGCTTCTCCCTCTCTCTCTGCCTCCACTGCTCATTCTCTCTCTTTTGCTCCTTCTCTCTCAAATAAATAAAATCTTTAAAAAAACCCCAAAGGTCGCATATTGTATAATTCCATGTATATGAAATGTCCAGAATAAGCAAGTTCATGGAGACGGAACGCACATTAGGGGTTGCCAGGGGCTAGGAGGAGTGGGGGTGGGAAGTGACCACTGATGGGTATGAGGTTTTTTCCTAGGGTGATGAAAATGTTCTGGAATTATTAGATAGTGGTGATGGTTGAGCAACTCTATGAATCATATTGAATCATACACTTTAGAAGGGTGAATTACATGGTGTGTGAATTACATCTAAACAACTCCAATTCTGTACTAGTCTTAATAAATATTAATAAAGCTTCACTGTGCCTACAATGGTCCCCACTGTCCTCCAAGATTTGGCCCCAAACGTCCAGTTTTATCCCCTACTCTGCCCCCTTGAAGGAAGTCCTACTCTCCCCTCCTCCTTGTCTTTGTTCCCACTGTTTCCTGCTACCCTTGCATCTCTCCACACCTGAATCCTACCCCCAGGGCTGCAAACCAGTGGAGCTGTATTCCATCGACAGTTGAATATAGGCTGCAGATGGGTTCACAGTGGGGGTTGGGGGTTTGGTCTTGTAACTGAATTAGTTACCAGGAGGAGATTTCACATAAATGTCGGTATTCCGGCTAAGGCAGATTCTGCTGGCTGCTGAGACAGCAGCCATGCTCCCCTTCCTCCCTGTTAAGGGAACCCAGTCCGCCTCAGTGGATGAACCATGTCACCCCACTTATCTCCGCACGGACTGGCCTGGGGTGGCTATTGGAGCAGTCAGAACTCCGAGCCACAGGCAACAGAGAGAAGCTCTCACTGTTTGAACAGAAAACAATTTATTACGTGTCAGAAGCCAATTGACTAAAAAGCCTATGAAGCTTAAGCTCTGGGGCCCTCCCGTGCACAGCCCCCTGTGAATGTTCTAGGTTAGGTAGGGAAGCCAGGCTACAACCAGTGGGCATTTCTACATGAACATTTCTGGGAAAACCCTTAAAGATATCCAGGAGAAGGGGACGTGAACTTCCCAAAGTACAGTATTCAGTATGGTTTCTCTACTCATTCTAAATAATTGTTCACTTTCATACTTATTTTTCCATGTTAATGAATTAGATGATCCAGATGTTACAATAACAGACAACGATTTTAAAGCAGCTATTACAGCTATGCTCAAAGTGGGAAATGAAAATATGCTCATGTTGAATGAACAAATAGAAATTATAAAAAATAGAGAAATAGAAACTATAAAAAATATTATACAGAACTAACTGGAAATTCCAAAACTAAAAATTCAAATATTTAATAGGAGGCTGGAAGAGTGAGTCTCCAGAATTCTACCCTGGAGGGGTAGGATCATGAGACTAAAAATTCTTCAAACATAGTCAGGGTGTTCAAAGAGTTCCAGACAGTCAGAAAACACGGCAAGTGTCCTCCAAAGCCTGTTACACAGTTCTGTCTAACGAAACAAAATGGAGTGTCTTGATAAAAAGAGACAAAAGTACGAGAAGGAATGACCTGGTCTCCTCCACCCTTCTTTCTGCCTTGAACTGCTGTGTCATGAGAACATGATGATGCTTGGAGCTATGGCAGCCATTTTGCAACTGTGAGGAGTAGTAGTGAGAAGCGAAATCCAGAAGCCAAGCCCGAGCCCTGATACTGCAGATCTGCTGAACGTACCATAGAACCCCCCGCTTCTGGATTTCTTGTCATGCGAGATAATAAACTTCTCTTAATCGGGTACTTAATTCTCTTAATTGTTACTTAGAGTCAAAGTACATCCCAACTAAAACACGGCTTCTCTTGAAAACGGGGAGATCTGGCAAGAACAGACCTACTAGCCTCTTAGGACAAGAGCTCTCTAGTCATGGATTCACTTGGTCCCCACAGGCAAGTGAGTTCACAATCCCTGCCTTATACATCTTTTGAAAGATGAGTCAACTGCCCTCTCTTCTACAAAGCCCTCCCTGTCTCCAGCCTCCCTGCACTCCCAACCCCATTTGGCTAGAAGGAATCTTCCTCTCCTTGGAATTCCCACAGTTTCGTGTCTGTGTCCATCTCCTGTTGTAATTGTGCATTTCATCCCCTCCCACGTGGCTGTCAGCCTTCTGAGGGCAGGAACCACACCTTGTTCATCTCTGCAGCTCCCTCTGCCATCTAGCAAGCTAGCGAATACAGGACACACTCAATGTATGTTTTCTAAATAAATGCATAAACACCCCCTGTAGTGAAAAATGTCAGTGTTCTGAAATATCCCATTCTCCAAGCTCACCAAGGAGCTTTTAACCGGTGACCTGTGCTTCTTCTCAATCTAGGAAAACAGTATCCACCATACCCTAAAACCCCAGTGACCCCTGGACCTGAACTCTGTTCGGCCCTCAGCCCCAGTACCCAGAGTGCACCTCTAACAGTCCGCTCTGAAGCCTGGGCCCGCCTCAGCTGTCCCTTTACTTGGGAGGCATGTTGGGATATAGGTGAGAGTGTAAAACACTCCCCAGGATAGTCTGGGAAAAAGAGCCACTCACCACAGACTCTAGGAAGGAATGGAAATGTACACACATGCAAATCTCCCCATTTTACAAAAGAGAAAGGCCAGGCAACCTGAAAACACATACAGCAATCATAGTTCCAAATGGGACGGAAGGCAGCTCAAGGTTCTGCCCCAGGGGGCTGTGTCCCACAGAGGACAGGGACACACGGAGCACCGCAAGTTGCTAAAAAATCCCGAGCAGCATGACTTCCTTTTACATCACTCCTCGCTCTAACTTAACCTTGCACGTGCTTCTTGAACTGGTGGTTGATTTTTAGTTCCAGCTTTTGGTAGATTCTCTGCTGGTACCTAGTTCTTGTCTCTAAACTTGTTTATTTTTAATTACGGTAAAAAGCACATAACACAAAGTTTTCCACCTTAACATCTTGAAGTGCGCAGTTCAGTGGTGTTAAGTACACTCCCATGGTTGGGCAACCGTCTCCACCGTCCATCTCCAGAACTTTCTCATCCTCCCAAACTGAAACTCCGTGCCCATTACACACTAACTCTCCATTGTCTCTTCTCCTGGGTCCTGGCAACCACCATTCTACCTTCCGTCTCTAAGAATTTGACACCTGTAGGTATTTCCCATAAGTGGAAAGCATTTGTCCTTTTGTGTCTGGCTTATTCATTGAGCGTAAGGTCCTCAAAGTCCACCCATGTTGCAACATGTGTCTGAATTTCCCTTCTTTTTAACACTGAACAGTATTTTGCTGCGTGTGTATACCACGTTTTGTTTATCCACTCATTTTTCGGTGACATTTGGGTTACTTCCACCTTTTGGCTATCGTGACTACTGCTACTCTGAATGTATGTGTACAAATGTTTAAGTCCCTGCTTTAGGTTCTTTTGCGGACCTGGCCTTTGACTTTCCCCAAATCAGCCAAGATCCCGACCTTGGGCATGGAATTCTCTAGGCCAGTCTCTATTCCAATGGGAGAGAAAGACAAGCCTAGGCTGGGCTCTCAGGTGATGCCAGGAGAAATGCTCTGGAGCCAGAGCCAAACTGTCTGGGAACTCCAGGGCAGGTTCCTGGCCCTCCCGACGGAAGGCAAATAGGGACAATGTGGCAAGAAGCAAAGACGAGTGGGACGCCCCTCTGCCCCTGCGGGAGGAGATGCATACCACTGCATGGAGGAGAGGAGCAGGACAAGGCCGGCCTCTGTTCCCCAAAAGGGCAGGCATGCCGCAGAGGAGGCCCCAGAGGCTCAAGAAAGGGCAGCCCAGGCCGCAGGGGCAGAGGTTATGAAAAGGGTGGGGAGGCCGGGACTGGTGCCATTCAGAAGACCTCAGTTACAAGGGTCCCAGCGTGCAGATGGGGGGCGGAGGGTGGGGGAGGGGGGGAGCAGGAGGAGTCTGGAATGCTCTCATTTGACAGATGGGCCTCAGCTCAGCCAACTCCTGAAGTACAAGAGACACAAAAGCAGAAATCCGAAGGGCTGGTGGGGCAGGGGCTGGGTGGTGCCTCATGGGTCTATAACTTTGGTCTTCCAAGCTACGTGCTTTTGCATTTTCGTGGGGAATGTGGGCAGATTACAGCTGTGGGCGAGGTGGGGCCTGGACACCTGTGAATCCCTCTCCCTGTCTGCCGTAAGCACCTTTCCACTGGCTACATGATATTTTTTGGTGCCCAAAAGTCTAGGTTCAGGTACCAAATGAGACTAGCCTGGGAAGGGCACAGCCACTAAAGGGAAAACTGATTGCTCTGTGGGACTCTAAACATCCTCAAGGATAAAGGTGACTTGAATCACCCCTTCGATGCCAGGACCAAGGTATAGACTCAAGGCTCTTATTTTTGCCCAGACAAAACTGAGGGGCTCCTCCGATGTCCTAGGAGCCAAGGGGGACGGCTGGTGGCGGCACAGCTTCAAGGCCCTTCCCCTTCGTGACTCCAACGCAAGGAGCTTCCCTGATTTGATGCAGATGTCCCTGAAACCCTCCCAAGCAAACTGGGGCTTTCAGGAAGAGCTTAGAGGCAAGCTATCCCCTTAAATCCAGAAAACTCACCTTCCAGACTGTTCTGGGATCCCAAGAGTCTGTGAGGTCAGCCTGGACTTGGCCACAGTGATATGGATCTGAAGCCAGATCAAAGTGCCAAGGAGCCTGTTGGCTCAGCTTTTTACTAATGCCGGAGCCAGAGCCAAAGATGGCCTGATGTCTCCATGTTGTGGTGATGCAATGTCCCCCCCCCCCCCCCCGCCCAGCCCCTCTCCTGCACGCTGGGCTCCAAGGCTGCTGAGAGCTGTGTACTATGTACGCTCTCGAGCTTGGATACTCAGGGCTCAAGCCTCCACCCTGCTCCCTAGTACTGACCAGACTGATGGAAGAGCCCATCCACGCTGAGATCCCATAGGAGACTAAAGGCTCCTGAAGAAGTTTCTGGAGGCCATGTCAGCAGCTAGGAGGACGAAAAAAAAAAAAAAGAAGCAGTTTAGGTTAGCTGGTATAATAACATTATGGTATAAGGGTAGTAAACCTTTATTAATTCATATTACATAATCCCATTTAACCCTCACAAGTCCACATGGTAGAAGGATATTGACATTATTGATATTTTACAGATGAGGAAATCATGCTCAGAGGGGTCAAGCAACTTCCCCAGGGTCACACAGCCAGTAAGCAGCAAAGCCAGGATTCAATCCCAGGCGTATGTGACTTGAAATCTCCTACTCTGTCTGCTCCCCGTATGAGAGTCTTGGTCCTTGTGCCCCTCACTCCCCATGGCCACAGCCATGCCCCTCCAGGGCAGGGGCCAGTGTGAGGAGGAGACACAGCTCGAAAGCACTAAGTACACTCAGCTGGATAAGGACAAGCCAGCTACTCTCCATGATCCTTACATCATTTCCAGGTCACTGACTTAACTTATAGGCCACTGGCTCTGGGAAGGACTTAGTACTGAGTAGGGATCCTCAGATAACCTGGTGGGTAGGTGCAAGGTCACCCATGTGACTCAAACTCACTGGGATCCTTACCCGAATGCTCCTTGAGTCTGAGGGCCATAAGCTGGGGATTTGAAATGTGGAGAGAACATGACATGGAGATGAACAATGGGAGAGCACCCTCCCCACCAGGGCCATCCAGCCTGGGGACCCACAGATGAGGCCAGGCCTCGGAGGTGGGGCAGCGCCTTGACAGCTCTGATCCTGCCCGTGGCCAGCCATGCTGCATGTGATACCATCCTTCTGAGGGTGCTGGGGCAAAGCCCGCTGTGGCGGACAGTCTGGGCACATACCCTCTTCAGGCCTGAAGCTCTCATCCCCAGGGGCTGGGGTTGTTGCTTGCTGAGAGCCCTGACCAAGTCCCTCTCTGGGCTTGACCTTGCAGGGAGGGAGTGTCTCACTCAAGGTCACACCTGTTCTCCAAGTGCAGCCTTAGTCTGATAACTGGCAGGGCCGATGCTGGAGTCCAAAGGCTCCACTGGGACAACTCTAAAGGGTCACCCCACTCCAGAGCACCCTGCAGAACTGGCTGGGGCCCCCTGAATCTGCTCTGCCACTTAGCTTCTCCTTCTCCCAGCTGCTCTCCCTCTGCTGGAGGTGTGGCTCTTGGGAGCCCTCCCCAGGGAACCTCAGGGAAACCAAGTTTCACAGTCATCTTCCCAAGGATCCGGCCTGTGATACCAGAACTCTGCCTTCCTCTTCCTCTCAAAGCTTCTTGTAACTTCTTCATGCTTATCATTTTCCAACAAGAATATACATTTATTGACAGCATACGCTACCAGCTTTTGTCCGCTCTCCCCAGCAAGGCTCATCTTGCTTGAGGTACACATGAAGGTTCCAGTGACGAGCTCAGTAATTCGTGAGCATTAAGGCAAAGCCTATGCACCCACTGGCCACCGTGCACTCCACTAGAAGGAGGAGGGGTGGTGGGCAGTAGGATCTAGGCTCCATGGGAACTCAGGATGTCCTTGCCCAAAAAACAGTTGATTGAATGGGTTTGGAGAAATCTGCCTAGCTGTCCTATCCCCTAGCTCTCAGATCAACCCTAGGCATATACATGAGGCCCCAGCAGCTCTGTGACCCTACTCACCCAGCTGCTTTTGATTGGACTTGGGGGGGGGGTGTCACTTAACCGCTGTTGGGCCAGTAAGACTCTCCTTCCTGGGAATTAACTTGGCCATGGAGCCTGGTGAATAGAGAGAAACTGAGGCCTGTCTTGGGACCCTACACCTTCCCCACCCTGGTTCCAGCTCTTCCCGAGGCCCAGCCAAATCCCTGCCCTCGGATCCCAGGAACCACGCCTTCACCTTTAGGAGAATGCCACCGACGGCTTCAGGGAGCCCCCGTGGAGTTCTGCCTTCTTCCAACCATACTCCCCACTAACAGTGTGAGGCTCTGAAATGGGCTGAGCACCACGGCCGCATTCTGTGCATTCACCTGGGACACCATTTCCAAGATCTTTCTATCCCTAGAGCTTACCCTGTAGCAGGAACTCAACCCATTCCTGGGAATGAATGAAGGAATGAATGAATGCTACTGTTTCTGTAGGAGTACATATTCCAAGTGGCGAAACCTCCACAGTGAAATAGCAGAGGCCACCCTGCTAAGGCCCGTAAGACCTCAGCTGCCCTGCTCCTCCTTCCCCCTCCGGAGACAAAGACGTTGGGCAGAGTCTCGCCCAGAAGGCTCCCAAGGCCAAATGCACCCCTTTCACTTATCTGGCTTCAGCTGTGAGGGGAGCGGGAGCTTTTGTTTCTCCTTCCCGAAGATGGAGAGCCAGAGCCTCTGCACTAACATCATCCCCTCCTGATGATGTCTGGGCCCTGGGCAGAGCTGTGGTGGGACCATAAGGACAAGGCAGGTCACAGGAATTCTTCACTTAGTCTTCACCTGAGACTGTCGGTCCCAGTTTACAAAGTAAGAAACTGAGGCACAGAGCTGACATTCAACAACTCGTCCAAGGTCACAGGGTAGTAGTGGCGGAGCTAGAACTCACACCTAGTGTCTGTCTGGCCTGGGGGCTGGGTCCTCTCTTCTACGGCCCCCTGCTGAGGTGACAGAGGTGGGATAAGAGCGGGGCTCACCCGCTGCTCTGGGGCTGACAGGGAAGGCACTCCATGCTGTGTCAGGGTCACACAAGGACCCTCTGTGGGCGACGTCTCAGATGGGCTCTTTGTGCCTCCCAATGCCTGATTGTGCATTTGGCTATATACTGTGCAAGGAGCAGAGAGAAACTGCACTGACTAGGGGCAGAGAAGAATGGCTGCACTGTTCCCTGTTCCCGGCCTGCCAGTCCCGTTGGGCCCGGGGGAGGGGCGAGGGCAGAAGCCACACTCTAGGGCCCCAGGAGCTGAGGGTGTCTTTTTCCTCTGGGGCAGAGAGGGGCACGATGGGAAGGATCCCAGAAGGGAGAGGAGAGAGCAGGAGGGCCTTTTCTGGAAGGCAGCCAGTCTGTCCAGGCTGAGGAGTTCCTAGAACAATCCACCCTGCATGGTGCCTCTAATTTACAGCTGGGGTCCAGCTCCCAACTGGCAGGAATGACACCAGCTGGAACTGGTGACCTGCTGGTCCCCAGGCAAGGATGGCCCTGGGTGGGGGCCAAGGCCAGCATCCTCATGCCTTGCATTCAGATGACAGCAGTTGGTCCCTGGCTATCCCTGCTGGCTTGCCTTTCTCAGGGTGGAGGTTTTAAGCCCCAGCGCAGAATGCATGTTGCCCCAAGCCAAAATGTTCCAGCCGCCAGGGGAAGAGAAGAAAGGGGAAGGCAGAGCTGCTGTTCTACTTTTCCAGGCACCCTCCGACTCCACGGAGAGAGGCAAACGCTCAAACACCTGGGCACACACCCAGCTGTAAATTCATGAGGGCCCTCACACTTCCAAGGGCGCTGCGGGGCCCGGACCTGTGCGTTGGGAGTCTGGACGCGATGCAAGCACCTGTTGAGTAGCAGGGAGCGGCGGTACAGGCAACACCGCGAGAGGCACACGCTCTGGTGGTGCAGGGGGTGGGGGGGTGGAGGGAGACCAGGGGCTGGTCCCTGAACTCCGTGATGACGGGGGCATTCTAGACTGCCCCCCCCCTTCTGCCCGGGCAGGGACACACCCGGCAGCACCCAAAGCCAGAAATGGGGCGGGCCCATTCCCCCCCCACCCCGCCCCCCGCGCCACGGCCCTGCCCGGGCTGTTCGGCCAGCGTGCTCCCGCCACCTAGTGGCAGGTCCGTGCTCCTCACCTGGAAGAGCCACTGGAGCAGGGCCACGGGGCAGTCGGGGGGGTGCAGGTAAAGGTTGCTCAGGAGGCCCGTGCGCAGGAAGGACAGCTGCTGGGCTGGCGGGCAGCTGCGGAGGCAGAGGAATGAGGTCGGGGGTGGGTGGGGGGCCCTCCACGCAGGCGGCCTGTCAGCCTTTCCTCAACACGCCTGTCTCAGTGAGGCCACCGGAGGCGGGAATCACGGCAGCAACAGCTCTGGACAAAAACGGGTAGAGACCCTGGTGCCCGAAGCTGCCAGAAGGAAAAACAGCCCGCACCGTCACCGGAATCATTTGATCTCCACAAACATCTCTTAAGTGTTTTAAGCACACGACTGGACAGTACATTTTGTCCTTTTCTTGTGGCAGAGGAGGAAACGAAGGTATTCACCGAGGTTGCAGAAAGGATCTGTGGGGAGGTGAGGAGAGAACCCAGGAGTCAGGCTCTTAGCCCAGCGCCTCGGGGCCACCCCGGGCGGACAGAATTACCCGCACGGCCCACGTGGGGCCCACGTCTGGGGTCTGGTTACACAGAGCCTTTCTGCCCAGTCTTGTGTTTTTCCAAAACAAAGGACACCTGAGAAGATGGGCAAATAACAGCAAGGGGCCCAAGACGGAGCTGTTCTGGAAAGAACAAGGCACAAGGGTGCCACAGAGGATTCTGCAGAAACCATGGGAGGGGCAGAGGCGAGGGGGGATGGCACTGAGACTCGCCTCCCGCCTGAGCTCCTACCCTGTTTCTCCTCCCGACCGGACCCTGCTGGGCCTCTCCCTGCTCCTGGAGCTCTCCGAACCAAAAGGCCAGCGCGCAGAGTACTCAGCCGCCCGGGTAGACTGTGTGCACGGCCAGGAGCCCACGTCCCTGTAAAACCAGCTGATATAGTTCATATAGTTCATCTGGTGGAAGGTGCTTCAGAAGTCACTTCCGAGGGGCTGCCTGGACTTCATCGCCCCTCCCGGTTACCCCCAGGAAGGCTGGGTTTGGGGCAGGCTTCTCCTACTCTCTCTGTATTATGTGAACGTGCCTCTGCTCTCTAGTTCTAGATGGTGACCCTAAGGCAATGATCAGGGATTCTAGGAAATGACAAAAGTAATTTCAGGTCTGCCCTTCTTTTTTTAGTGGCCAAATCCACGCAAAGAACATTTCAGATGGCATTTAAAGTCATGACTCTGGATAGAAATTTCTTTGGTCAGCCCAACCTCTTCTTCTCCTTTTTAAAAAGGACATATTTTAATCTGCCAGGAACAGAATGCTCCAAAACAAAGATTCTCCTCTGAGCCAAGCTGCTGTCTCCTTGAGTATGTCCAGGCAATTTACAAATGGTATATTTTTGTCCAAATTATTTAAGTTCAGAGGAGAAAGCGGCTTTGTTCCTATGTCTGTGAAGCTGACCGCTCTAAAATAGACCTTTATTTGTACATTCAAACACGTGTGCACCCCAGGGCTGCTGGCACACTCTGCTCTAATTCACATGGTCTGTCACACGGACACTTTCACAGGCTGACCCTGCAATGCATGCACGGGTCCAACACAGCACCCCAAGTGCAGACAATACCCAAGCGAACAATGCCTGGAAGACCTCACAGATTGGCAGGGCTTGGCCGGAGGCCATGTGGCAAGCAGACTGGTGCTCCAGGGACTCTGGCTCTGGCATTCTGCTCAGGAGGCACCCCACCAGCTTCTCAGTAGGAGAACTGATTGTACAAGCCCCTGTTGGCTCCGATCAGCACATTTCCAACTGCTGCTCTGAGGGAGCGATACCCTTCGGTTGCAACTGTCTCCTTTTGGCTATGCCAGCCTCGCAGCTCAGTTTCTGCCAGAGGAAAGATCAGCCTGCCTTCAAGTTCATTGCTGCCCAGTGAGGTTTCGCCTGTAAGGCAAGGAGCGAGAGCTAGGCAGGAAGGGCAGGGTCCAGCTGTGCCGTGAAACGAATGGCTTTCAAGGAATTCTGTGCTTAGAGCTACGTGAGATGCAAGGAATCTCTGCAGGCCGCTGGGGCCAAGCCTAGTGTGCGCGCTCAGGGAGGGTAATGCTGCTTCACCCCATGGAACCCCGAGCCTTCTCACCTTCAATGCAAGGGACAAGGCCGACTGCACAGACGCTGCCCTGATCTGCGGCAGGAGGGGAAGCCTGGAGGAAAAGGGTGGGCAAAGTAGGTGTGTGCACTGAAAGCTCAAAAACCTTGGGTTACAGAATCCACTTAAGTTTTCAAAAACCCACTTCATGTCCACAGGCCAAGAATGCAGACATGGGGTCCATCTGGGTGCCTCTGCCTTTTGCAAAGCCAATGCTAAGTCAGAAGTCATCCCGAGAATGTCAGAGGACCCGGGAGTGAGAAGGGGAGGGACAGAGCCTCCTGGGCGAGAAGCCCCAGCTGTCAACTCTGAGGATCCCAGTAAGAGAGGTTCCCACCTGGGCTGAGAGGCAGCCACAGTCCGTGGCAAGGACAGAGGGCCGCAGGAGCAGAAGGAAGTAAGGGGAGATGGTGGAAAGTGAGAGGGGGGATTCTCCCAAAGGAGAATCAAACAAAACACAGGCCAGCCTGGGTCAGCAGGTTGGGCTCCTGCGCAGAGCTGTGACTTTCTAGTTGGACTGTGTGTTCCTGATAATGCCCGAGTTAACATTCCTCTAGGCTCTCTATCATCCAGTTTTTGGGCAGCAGCCCTGGAAGGCAAAGCATCCAAATGCCTTGGGAATCCCAAGTGATAGCAGAGGGATAAGCACCAAGTGTAGTTATACGGTATCACTCTCTGTGTCTTTCCCAAGTTCCTCAAATGCAAGTTTAAGTAAAATGCCTAGGGAGGACAGAAACAATAATGGTCAGAGCTTTCATCCCTGTTTCTCCTCTTTTTCTCTCTTCCTTTTGTCTCAAGATGAGTGAGCACCCTTCGGGTCAGAAGTCCAGGGATCCCAGCAACGGCCCACCGGCTGCTTCCGCTGGCTCTTTATTTTTGGGGGCAGTTGGAGCCAGTTGGGCGGCTCAGCTCCGTCCACACTCTGTAACTACTGGATTTATTTCACCCAGGCTTCAACCGCAGCATGCCAGTGAGACGGGGAAACAGAAGGGACCCCATGAGAAAAAAAGTGTTTTTTTTTTTTTCTTTTGCTTCTTATCCTGTTTCTGTTCTTGCTAGGACCTGCACCCCCACCTCACTTTACACATGCCTGGTAATGCAAATAGCTTCTGTCTCCCTCGGAACGGACAAGGAGTTAATGATTCTCTAGAATAAATAACATCTAAGAAAGGACCAGGTGAGAAGGATGGGAGGAAGCTCTCATATGCATATTTCAGACCACTGAAGCAACACCTGGGCTCTCGTCTTCGTTCTAACCGGTTCCTGGATGTCTGACTGACGGGACGCATACATCAGGCCACCATCCTCAATAAAACCTCAGACCCTGAACAAAGACAAGACTCCGGCTCTTTTCCTTTCCCACTCCTCCGGACGCCCCGTCTGTGTCTCTCTTTGTAGATCTTCACTAAACTCTTTCACCTTCTGCTGACTCACATCTGATTTCTGTCCTGCGCGAAGCCAGGAACTGTTTGGCTGGTCCTGCGGGAACCCCCCATTTGCCTCTCTCCCACCCCCCAGGTCCTCAGACCCGCCTGTCAGCAACATCAGGTCCTGGCAAAACAGAAGCTGGGAGGGGGGGGCTCAGGGAGACCCGGTGCACAAGCACAGGGACATCCACATGGCTCAGATCCAGCAGCCTCCTCCGGCCCGCAGCCGTGCTCCTGGAGGAAGGGCTCCCTGAGCACACACAGTGAACACCCCACTGGAACGGGGCGGACACCCCCCTGACCCTCCAGCGCACCCTGGGGGCCCAGGGAGGACCATGAATCATTCAGCAGGCAATCTCCACCCTTCCCAGGGAGATCGCTCTGGCCTCTGAGCTGCATATGGGCATAGGTCCCAGCGCTTCTCCGCTCAGGGGGATCGGATTTCCTTTTGAATGGCTGTCAAGGGAGGAAAAATGTCAGCCCCTGGTACCAACTTCTGTCGTAAAGGCATGTGACTTTGCTTCCAGGGAACTGCCCTAAGGTCACACATCCAGCTGGGTGATGAATGAGAGCGGACTGGCCAGGCCATCTCCGATCCCGGGGCTGTGGGCTCTAGGAGACGCGTGCTTGCACAGAAAGCCATGTAGGTGCAGCCTGGGAGTCCGAGGCCTGGAGCCCAGGCGCCCAGGCCTCCCGCACCTGCCTGCGACCCGTGCCAAGAGTGCCCACTTTGTGCAGTGGGAAGATGAGACCCCTCTTCCCAGAGGGGTAAGGAGACGTGGAGCTATTTCAAGAGGTAGGTTTTAAAACTCGCATTCACTTTCCCCCCCAACACCTCAAAAAACGAGATGTGTTCATAAAATACAAAAGAGTGTAATAAGGAAAATAGAAGTTACCTGTCATCTCACAAAATGTTGACTTTTTGTGCGGCCCAAACTGAACCATACTGCCTCTTGAGAGATCAAGTAACCTTTTATTTTTCCTTCATTTTCATGCTTCTGCTGAACACAACGGGGTAATTCTTGAACCACTATTTCCCTCTCTTGTGTCTGGGCTTGAAGTCCTTGGCACAAACAGGAAATAAGAGTGACCCCAAGGCTAAATGGTGACCTTCAGGAAGTGGCCCTTACCCACTGTGTAGCAGGGGCCCCCTGCCCAGACCATGTGGAAGGCGGCGGGCATTCCTCCAGAAAGGCCCTGGGCTCCTGGGGCTGGCAAGGCCGCCTCTCCGGTGCCTCATTAGCATACTTGAGGGAGGAGGGTCTGAATTCCTCCCTCCGGGGAAGCTGGCCGGCCACCTGGCCCCACTTGGCAGGGCTGCTCGGCCCCCAGGTCACCGCTGCATGGGCCCTCTCGTCTGTCAAACACTTCCTGCCGGCCGTCCAGTCTGGGACAGGAAACCTGCTGTCACACGGACCGTGGCCTGCCGAGGCAGCTCTGCGAGACGCCTTCCTCTCTCCTCTCCTCTCTCCTGTTCCTTCCCCGCCCCTCTCCACCCCTCCCCTTTCTCCAGCGCCGCCATCCTTCTTTTCCCCTTCAACCCTCACTGTTTCTTTTGTCCCCTCGTCACCATCCCTTTATTAGACACCTTCTCAGCGTGGCGACGTCAGCCTTTACCATATGCAGACCCTCGGGTCCAGTCACCTCACGTCGCTTCCGAGGCTACGCTCCAGACAAGAACCTGTGTGTGAAGATGTTCTCTACCACAGTGCTTATAAAAGAGAAAAGCTGCAAGTAACGTCTACGCTGAGGAAAATGGTTCAATATGTTGAGGCATCAGTGCTATGCAATATTCTCTCACCATTCGCATTATGTCTAACTGTGACGTTAGGGCCTTGTTCCGATCTTGATTGCAACAACATAACGCACCTTTAGAAGACCACCGAGGAAATCTGGACACCGACTGATACCAATGGTATGAAGAATTTGTCTTTTTTAGGTGTAATAATGGCATTTAAGTTATACCTAAAGATAGAGTCCTACCTTTTAGAGACACACACTGAAGTACTTACAGATTCAATTATGTGTGTCTGGGATTTGCCTAAAAAATACTCCTGAGGGGACGATGTTAGTGGGCAGGGGTGGAGACGGAACAGGATTGGCTTTGAACTGATGGCTGTTGAAGCTGCGTGCTGACTGTATGGGGCGTCATTATACTGTGCTCTCTACGTATACTTGAAACTTCCCCTCATAGTCAGATGGCTTTAGAATTTGTCAAACGGACCTAAGGAAGCCCTGCATGGCTAAAATGACAACAAGACTCCTGCTTTCAAGAGACCAGAGATAGCTCAACCGCTGTGCTCCTTACTGGCTGGCGTGGCCCCGCGGCCTCCTCCCCAGCCCCCTTGGCCACCAAGGCCCAGCAGGGCGTCGGTCTCATGAGCATGAGTGGACAGCTGCACTGGGCCCCGCGGGCTTTCTCTCTTATTCTTAGCTGGATGAACTCACAACTGCAAGTGTGGGATATGACTGTGGTCAGGTTGTTAAAAACCCCTTAAAAAGCAACATAGCCCGTGGCTGTGTGATAATGAGCGTGAATTTCCTTCCATGGTGGAGTGCAACGGGCAGCTGTCCTAATGTTACACAGTGTGCATTTAGGGCCAGGGACAAACTTTTCACTGTTAGCACTGCACACAGAGGGAAGAAGGGTGGTGTCTCCAATGAGCAGATGGAAGCAACGATGACGTGCTCTGGAACACTGCTGGATGGCCCAGAAAGTGGCTCCAGTGTTGCTGGAGACATCACCCCAAAGGCATGTCTGGTGACTCTGACTACAGTCGTTCCATGAAACTGGGGTGCGGGGGAGGAAAAAGCAATATGAATGCATAAATACACCACCGACCTAATATTTGCTACAATGTAGGGCTTTTTAAAGTATGTGCCTCTAAATCAGTAAATTAAATATTATAAGCAGACATGTGGGACGTTTCATCTACAGTCCTAAAAGCTGACGTATCCAAATTGGCTCGAGCACAGCTCTGAATTTCCTCATTTGGGCCAGTCCTCATCATTGGGCTCCATGAGGGACAAGGCCTGACCATCCCATGCCGACGACATTTACCTGAGGAACAGTCCTTCCAGAGCGCTACGTGGCTTCAGCGGTGAATGGTCCAGGATGTAGTGCAGGGGCTGACGCCTGGGTAGAAACACAGTCTCCCCGGGATGGACTGGGGGGATGACCCGCAGTGACACGGAGAACCTCTCCACCAGCATCCTGGCAAAGCAAGGAGCCGGAGAGGCGAGTGTCAGCAGGCGCACCGGGTCTGCAGCCTGGAGGGGGGCCAGGGAAAGCCAGATGGTGCCCCTGCCTTGCGACGGTGGCCTGGTGGGGAAAAGACTGGGGGGAGGACAGCGCCACCTGCTGGTAAAGGAGCAGCCTACGCGATGCAGACTCAGGAGCTCTTCCCCATTCCACTCTGTCCTGCAGCCCAGCCCCTTCCTCAGGGCTTTAGTCCAGGAGCTAGAAGTCCTGGTCCCAAGCCCAGTGCCACTCATTGGCTTTGTTCAGCTCAAACTTTCACTGAGTGCCCACGATATGTGGGTGCCAAGTGCTGAAGGATGAGTCAGGCGTGGGCTGCCATTGCATGCCTAGGAGCCTTCAGCAAGTAGGCTGACCACAAAACTGCCTACACGGTACTGCCAGGGGCAAAGGAGAGAAGCCCTGGGTGTGGCCAGGGTCAGGGAGGGCATCTGCACAAGGAAGGAGCCTGGCTGCTGCTTCTGGGGCACCAGTCCTCAAGCTCTGGTGACCAGGAGGATACCCCAGGGATGTCCAGGTGCCCAGGTCCTGCCCTGCCCTGTGAGTCTGATTAGTAGATCAGAGGTGGGTCCCATGGACAGGGAAGGAACAGAGAGAAGAAGGGATACATTCCAACTCTACTGGGAGGGGTAAAAATTGTCAGGATTGAATGACCCCTTTAGGAGGGAATGGGGGAAAGGGAGGCAGTTAAGACAATTCCTAAGAACAAAGTAAATCTCTATATCATTAAGGACCGGCCACAGTGCACTGGTGGGTGAAAACAGCAAGTTTCAGAATAGGAAGTGTGTGTGTGTGGCATAGGTATACACACAGACATGGGCACACACACATTCTCAGACACATGCAACACCCCACACACATCTGACATGCCCAGCTGTGAGCTGGAGTCATCCCTAGGGAATAGGATCTGGGGGGAGGGGGAGACGTTTCCTGTTTACTTCACACAACTGTGTTCTGCTTGATTTTGTAGAGACAGAACACACATTTGACAACAATAAAAACAGCAAAATAAAACCAACCGCAAGCACGGCATCCCCTCCTGCCACGGGAGGCTGGCCCGGGCCCTGGGACGGTGAACGTGGACGGGGAGCAGCGCTCAGGCTCCTGTCGGGGTCTGGGACACAAGCAGCGGGCACTGGAGGCAGAGGCAGCGTAGTGGGCAGCCCACCGCGGGCCAGATGAAATGTGCCCCACTCTCTGGGCACCGCCCCAAGGAAAGGTGCCGAGGCACATCACAGGGTCGTCCGGACGGTGAACGGACGTCCACAAGGTGTGGAAATGACATGAAAACACCAGGGATCTTCTGCTCCTGTCGGCTTTTGCGAGCAGCTGGTGCAAACAACCGCACAAACGGGAAAACGTTCTTCTGTTTTGTTCATTTCTAGGCCATTTCAGTTTTTGAGGATCTATGGCTTATATTGCTCTTATATTAAGGAAAAAGTGCAAACTACTGAATTATTATTCTATAGGAATTAGGCTCATCTGTAAAAGGCTCTTAGTCTTGTCTCCCAAACCGTCATACAAAGGGACTTTTGTGACACTAAATATAACGTATGTGCATTATTAAGCATTCTGAGATGGCTTTCCCCGGTCTAATTGGGGATTTCCGGTGCAGCCCCAAAGTGAGGATAAAGGATGATGTTAGGGTTGAAACATTCCCCGTCCTCTGCCCCAGCACACACATAAGGTCTTTTAACTTCAAGATATAGAGAACATAGGATGGCATCCATTCAAGATGCAAGGCAGTCCTTAGAGCAGGAGGGGATGCTGGGCTCTGCGTGCTTGGGGGGTCTCTTCTACGGCGGGCAACCACGGCGGGCATGTGACTCCTGGTCACGGACAGCTGCTCTGGCAGATGGCAGCTGGCCCCCAGCCCTGCCAGACCCACATCCCTCCTTGGCCCCGTTCAGGGGTGGAAGACGCTGCTGGCTTTGTGTATCAGTGAGTAATTTTCTTGGAAGCAGAGAAACGGTCCCATCAAAATGATCCCACATCAAAACCACCACCTCGAAGTAGCTGTTGTCAAAAAGGCTTCCTCAAAGTCCTATTTGAAAACGTCACGTGCCCAGAAAATCATCAGCGATGTCGAAGCCTGGGACACCTGGCTTAAGCCAGTTCCCCAGATAACTCCCTTTCTGTGGGGAACTGCAAAACCTCCAAGCCATGACTTCCAGAATCCTGGATGCACTCAGAAAGGTCAAGGGCTAAAATAGTTACACTTGCCACCGAGATCTTATTTTTTATTTTTAAAGAGTTTTTATATATTCATTTGAGAGAGAGAGACAGAAAGACAGAGAGAGCACAAGCAGGGGGAGAGGCAGAGGGAGAGGGAGAAGCAGGCTCCCCACTGAGCTGGAAGCCCGATGTGGGGCTCAATCCCAGGACCCTGGGATCATGACCTGAGCTGAAGGCAGCTGCTTAACCGTATGAGCCACCCAGGTGCCCTGCTACTGAGATTTTAAAGAGGGTTTAAAAGGTTTCATTCCAAGGCTACGTATCCATTGAGTAGGAAACCTGGAAACAAATCCATGAGGCCCGACTCAGAGAGACAACTGTTTTTATCACTTACGATACCACCAAGGCACCCTTGTCCAAAGAGCCTTTTAGCCCAAACCCAGCAGTTCCAATCAGTCTCCACACTCCACCACATCTGCTGTTCTGGGCTCACCATGCACCTCGCACGGCACCCCTTCTCTGGGCCTCTAGGCAGCGTGTGAGTGGCTCTCGCCCTACGTGGGATGGCTGTTCCAATCTGAACACTCACAGATGTTCACAGTGGAAAGTATCAGTGAGGAGGCCGGGGGTCCTCCTAACCAAGGCCAGGGGTCAGCAAACGAGCGTCTGTGGCCAACCCCTGCCCACTGCTGTGAACGAGGTTTTACTGCAACCCCGGCATGTTTATTCACTTACGTATTGTCTATGGGGGCTTCCCTGCTCCAACAGCGGGGCTGAGTGGTTGTTGCCACAAAGACTGTACGGCCCTCAAAGCCTAAAACATTTACTATTTACAAATAGAGAGAGTTTGCCGATTCCTGATCGAGTCCAGAGATGGTTATCGGAAAAACTTGAGGAGAAAAAAGCAAACAGCCAGCCACGGTGATGTTCATAAAACAATGTAAACCATTTGGGGGTCCTAAAATGGAGGCCCCAAAGAAGCCTGTATGTTGTCACTCAACATTCCCTTAGTAAGCGGAAGCAGAAAGCTAATTTAAGACTGTGCACAAAAACTTGACCCATCACTGCTTAGACCAATGTTTAATCACTTAACTCAAGCTGACGGAAAAAAGCGAAGCCTGGACAGGCAGACGATCTAGGGCGGGTTGACCAGCCTGCCCTCAGCCACGTGGCTGAGGCGACCTCACCCCTGCAGTCCACCCCAGCCCCTCCTGCACACTGGGTTCCTGAGGGAAGGAGGGAGGGAGGGAGGAAAGGAAGGAGGGAAGGAAAGAAGGGAGGAACCGATTAAAAGAAAGAAAAGGAAGGGAGACGTACAGAAAGATCGACCCTGACTCCACTTCCCCCCGTCCAGGTAGTGCACACTTTTCTCTTTCGACCTCTCCTCCTGTTCTCCTATGGGCAGGTTCACCCTCAGCGGTCCACTAGAGCTGCTCTTGTCAAGGTCACTGTGACCTCTATGCTGCCCCCTTGGGCCCCTGTTCTCTCTACATACTTGCTCCCCAGGTGATCTCATCCAGTTTGCGGCTTGAAGCATCACCTATACATGGTGACTCCCGAGCCCGCCTCTCTGGAAGAGGGGATCCAAGCCGTCTCCTTGGTCTCGCCCCTGGGATCCCCCAAATGAACTCTTGACCTCACAAGTGCCCCCACGGCAGCCTTTGTCTCTTAGTCTTCCCCAGTTTAATTAGACAACTCCAACCTTCCAGTTGCTCAGGCCCAAATCCTGGGGGGGTTCCCCTTTGATTCCCCTCTTTCTCCCATATCCTCCATCCAGTTCATCAACAAATCCTGTCAGTTCTACCCTAAAAATATATCCAGACTGTGCCTACTCCTCACCACCCACCCTCACTCCCAGCCTCTTACTTCTCAGGATGACTGCCATGGCGCATTTGCCCGTCTCCTTTCTTCTGCCCTCGCCCCCCCCCACCCCCCCAGACTCTGCAGTCTACCCTTGACATGGTGGCAGAGCATCCTGTTTGCAGCAGGGGTGGCCAGCTCACGCAGTGGAGAACCCGCCCTTAGCCTCCCTGACCTCCTCTCCCCAGCCCTCCCCTCCATGGCTGCCGCTACGGTTCCCCCCGAGGGCCCCTAGAGGTGCCTCTCACCTCCTTCACGGTGCCCTGCTAGAAGCCAGCCATCTGACCCTCATGCACCATCTCACAGGCCTTCCATGCTCCTCCCGCCCCCTCTCTACTTTGTGCTCTCTCCTGAGCACTCGTCACCTCTCTTCGCTCAGGAGGACAGAGATTTCTGTCTGGGTTTGTGTTCGCTCTATCCCCAGAGTCTGTAACAGAGCCTGGTACAAAGCTGGACTCAGTAGATGTCTGCTGGCTGGCTGGCCGGCTCGACAGGTGGATAGATGGATGGCTAACAGGGTTCCCTGACGTTGGATTCGACTGTGGTCCCTTGGCGTCTCTGAGACACTGCAGTACGCATGAGACCAGCCCTCCCTCCAGCCAATGGCCCAGTTAGATCATGGCCGGTGGACACCCCCCTCCCCCCATGACAGGTCCTGACAAAAGCCACATTCTTTTCCCCAGACTGGGAGAAAATGAAAAATGTCACATGGCCATATTCTCCCCTTTAAAGACAGTTTTCTCTTAGACTATGGTTCTGTAGAGTTATTTCCCCAAGAGACCTGGTTCTATAAATTTGGGTGGACAGTTGGGGCAGAGTAGGCCGTGTTTTCACATCTCCGTGTCCTCAAAGGCCCACACTGGACCCCGACACATAGTAGGTGATCAAATATTTCTGTAACCAATGAATGGATGTAGAGGTTTTCTTGAATGTCGGTTTAAGAAAAGGAGGCAGCTTGAGAACTTACAAATGCATACAAATTGCTGGTTGACACTCTGTCCGAAAATGAGAGTCAGTCAACACTTAAGTCCTTTGCCTCGAGAGGCAGGTGCGGGGACTCCCCTCCCCGCCCCCACCAGTGGCCAGTCCCTTGCCCCTCCCGTGCCCATGTCCCCCACCTGTGCTCAGGGGTGAGAGGCGCTTCATCTTCATCCAGATCCAGGGCGCTGAGGTGGGGACGGTCGTGCAGAAGCAGCTGCTCCTGCTCCAGGGCCTGGTCCCTGCAGGGAGCAGAGAGCCGACAAGGAGGTCAGCACGGTCCCCGGTCAAGGGGCCCGGACCCTGGGCTGCAAAGCCCATGAACATGGCAAGGCCTAGGAATGGGGGACACCTCCCTGCACTCCTGCAGGGCCTGTAAGGGCCCTCAATATTAGACGTGGGTGGGGCAGGGGAGAGGGATCGCATCGCAGCAACTGTGCTGTCTCTGGTTCAGCGGACAGGAGCAGACAGGCCTGAAGGAAGATTTTCACCACGCAACTTCAAAAGCGCCTTTGTGTACCTTGTGTTGGATCTGCCCACTCTTTAACACATCAAGGCCTGTGCCTAGCCCCTTCTCCTCCTCCGAGGGTCTGGCCACACTGACCTGGAGAGGCCCCCCAGGCTCATGGCTCCCGGAGGCCCTGACACGTGGCCTGCCTTTCCGGCCCCAAGGGCAGCCCTTCCAGATCCTGCTCATTCCCTTCTCTCAGCCTCAGAGGCCCGTCCCCACCGCAGCCCTGCATGCCGACCATTATCTTGCTGGAATCCTGACTCCCTCACCTCCCTCCTGCCCCAACCACACCAAACCCTTGAGAAGTCACAGTCCATCCTTCGGTCTTCTTAACTCTTGGCCCCTCAACAGCCTGGGAGACTCCCCAGCCCTTTCCCTGCCCCTCCAAGGGCTTGCCCTGGCATTGCCCAAAGGTCCTCAGTTCTTAAAGACTTCACCTCCAGCGCCGGCCGCCATCCACAGTTTGGATCCTCCTAGCCAGCGACAACTGAATGATTTCCAGCTGAATGTGCCCAGGCGTCTCCGAAGCCACACGTCTGGGTCTGGACTCCCTTCCGCACGGGCTCCAGAGTCCCAGCTGGCCGGGTCAGCACATTCATCATGCCCCTGCCCTCCTCCCAGGGCCCCCCCCAATCACTGTTCACCCTACTTCCTCTCTCACCCTTCCCATCCATTCTGCATAATGCGGCCTAAGCGCTCTCTGCGACACAGTGAGAAACACATCACTATCCACTTAAAATTCTCCCAACTCGACCCTGTGTCTGTGAGGCCTCTCGTGACCCAGCCCGGGTACACATCTTGGCTGCACCTCCTGCTATGTCGACCCCCACCCCCCACTCCCCAGCGCTGGGAATTCCAGTTCTAGTCAGCCGCCAGAATATCTGTCATACCCACCTTTGCATGTGTGGTCACCCATGCTGCCCCCCGCCCAATCTTCTAATTCTCACAGGTTCAAAGAGAAGAATACCTGTGGGGAGCCTTTTCTGACCCCCAGGCTAAATTACGTGCCCGTATTCCAGGCCCCTCCATAGCAACTTCACAGCATGGGAAATACTAGAAGCATTAGAGTAGGTCTCCAGGTGAGTGGGGCTGCAGCAGCACCTCTGTATATCCAGTGCCGGGCACAGGACCCCATAGAGCAAGCGTCTCCCAAGGCCGGGTGCCCTGATGAGCTTTACTTGCCCGCGTCACCGGCCTGGCCATGCTCGGGCTGCACACCTCTCTCAAAGCCATCTGCCTTGTCCCTTTCTCTCCCACGGAACGCTTGAACGGGAGCCGAGAGGCTCCCACACGGGCACGAACTGGGCAGAAGAGAGCAAGGGACTCCCCCTGCATCCCGCCCACACCAACCCAAGCTTCACGAGCTCCCTGTACATGGCAGAGGTCTGGGGCTCTCTGCCTTCGGGATGACCCCCTTTGACCTGAGTACCGTTCCACGTGCTTACTATTAATCAGAGCATGCCGGGACCTCCAGGACACACCTGTGTAGAAGTGTGGTAGGCGGCTTGATCCTGAGGGGAACGTGCTGGGAGTCCTAGAGGACAACCCCCCGAAATCACTGCCAACCCCACAGAATGAACACCCCACGATGGACGTCTTCCCACACTCACCGCTTCTCCTGCAGTAAGTAATCTAAGCTATTGACGTAGCTCTCTGAGGCCCCAAAGGTGAACTGGAGAAACAGGACGGGAGAATGGGGGACAGAGAGAAAGACAGATGGGGGGGAGAAGAGTAAAAGTTAATCTTAATTAAGTCCTTTATTTATCTTGTTTACATTTCTGAATAGGCAATACCTTCACATGATTAAAAACTTGAGAAGTATAAAGGCATACGGTAAGATGTCTCCCCCCTGACCTGCAACCTCAGGCACCCAGGTCCCTCCTTACAGGCGACCACGCGTGTTCACTCTTCTGTGTGCTTTTGGAGACATTTCACCCACAGACAAGCAAACGGTAATATATCACAGACTCCCCCTACCCTTAACACATACGGTAGCAAACTATGAACCCTATTCTACCCTTTGCTCTGTTTAATTAAGAGTATGTCTTGAGGGTCATTCTGTATCAATATTAAAGAGATAGATAAAATAAAAAACACTTTTGGGGCACTCTAATGTAGGACTAGAATATAATGTATTAATTCCCTAGTGGTGGGCATTCAGATTATTGACAATCTTGGGCTATTATAAATAATTAAGCCCAGGGATGCCCGGGTGACTCCACTGGTTAAGCATCTGCCTTGGGCTCAGGGCATGATCCCAGAGTCCTGAGATTGAGCCCCGCATTGGGCTCCTTGCTCAGTGGGGAGCCTGCTTCTCCCTCTGCCTGCTGCTCCCCTGCTTGTGTGCTCGCTCCCTCCCTCCCTCTCTCTGACAAATAAATAAATAAGGTCTTAAAAAAAAAAAAAAGGCTTCCCACAAGAAGAAAAAACTTCTACTTAAAAAGAAAAAAACAAACAAAACAAACAATTAAGCCCTATTCTTGAAATAAATTTCCCGGATCCATGGGTTCCTAAGTGTTCCCCGTCTACCTAGCAAGAGCTGTTTATTCCCACCCAGCTTAAAGTTCATCACTAAAGTGTCCATCTAGACATTCCAATCCACCGCACCAGAGTCAGCCCAATCTTTGTGCCTGGCCTAGCTTAGACTTAGGCACTAAGGTCCCCCTTTCCCCAGGGGGATAACCTCAACCTTAGACACGAAAGCCTCGAAGGTTCCCACACAGAAGCGGCACCAAATTTGGCCCCATCCCCAAGCCATCTGTTCCCGGGGTTAGCAGCAGAAATCAGAGGAGAGATGCACCCCAGCCACAAGGGTCCAAGGTCTGGGGAGAGGTTGAGGGGGGGAAGCAGGTAAGGAGGGATAGTTAGGGGGAGGTGGCCCATGAAGGGCAGATGGGGTATGGCCAAGGAAGAATGGCCAAAAACGGAGTGGCCAGGGGTGACTGAGGAAGGGTCGCAAGGAGAGGAGACCAGGGTGGCCACTGGCTTACCGAGGTGTGGGGGTCTACTGCTGGAGCTGCAGCCTTCTGGCTTGGGCCTGCCATGTTCCAGAGCGGGTCCTCCAGTGAAGCCAGGCTCCCCTGGGGGTCCGAGTCCTGGGGCTCCTGCTCTAAGTCCTCAGGCAGCTGGTGGACCCATGTCCTCGGGCCCTGGGGCCCTGCCACACCCACCCACCTCGGGGCTGGGGTCCCCCTGCCGGCCGGCGGTACCCTCCGGTTCAGGAACTCTACAGGGGGTGGGCTCCAGTCGGTGGGGAACATGTCCCTGGCTACATGCACCTTGGGCCTCTTGGACAATTTAGGAGTTGGAGCGGAGGTAGGGCTGCTGCGGCGCCGGGTGGGGTGGAGCCCCTGGTGCAGGGGGTGGTCGAAGCAGCTGCCCTGCAGGCTGGGCAACAGGCTGGGCGCCACTTCAGCCTCCTGGACCCCTATGGAGAGGACAGAGTATTGTGGTATCCCCACCTGCCCGCCACCATCCCGGCCACTGTGCTATGCTGGGTGAGGAGAGGGGGCAACTCAGGGTTGATGTGGGCAGAACGCGAGGGGAATCCCTCAACCATGGGTTATCCACTCCCTCGTGGCCTCAAGCCTCAGAACGGCTCTACCTGTGCAGGTGAGAGACACCTACCTTCGTTCTGAGGAAGGGCTGGCGGAGTCTTCTCAGGTGCGGCCATCTGCAAACCGCTGGACTTTTTGTCCTGGAAGGAACTGTCTGTCAGGTGAAGTGAGCCTCCAGAAGAGAGCTAAATGCTCTGAAGCTCTAGGTTCCCTACGGAAGGGGGCCTGGGCCCACTGGTGGCCAGGAGGGAAATCCCAGCCCCCCAGCTCTACCCTAAGGACCAAGCACGTGCACCATGAAGATCAAGTTGCTGAGATGAAATGAAATGTGACCTTTCATTTCAATGATGTGATAGGCAAGTGAATGGACATCAACTTTTTTAGACTGTTTGCTCACAAGGGGTAGGGCAGGGCTCTCTAGTCCCTGTCATTTTCTCAGAATCAGCACAGACGTGGCACACAGTAGGGCTTGGTGCGTTCCTGCTGAATGAATGAATGACTTAAAGATACCGAGGGCTGGCCCAACAGCTTTCCGCAGTGTTAGGAACCGTCTGTCTACAGCTACGATGGATTATGCTTCACGCACAGACCTTTCTCGTCACATCAGGCTCAGGAGGAGATAAACTGAAACATACATGAAAGGCTAATATCTGAATGAGCTAATGACCAAAGGAAACAACCATTTACGAAAAATACAAACACTAACTCGACAAGGGTTCAAACCCAAAAAAAGTGGAAGACATTCAAATCAATATGCCTAGGAAGTATTCTTCAGTCATCATGAAATCATTAAAAAATTAAACATTTATAATAAATGTTGACATGGTAGTGAGGAAATACATTGCTGTTGGTACTCTAAAATGGCTTATTCTTTTTAGAGAGCAATCTATCAATATAAAAATAACTGCAAAATGTTCATACCTGGGAGTAGGGAATCCCAGAAACCTGTCCCTCCACAAAAGCAATAATTAAGCTGACAAAACCTGTCAGAACCAACACTTACAGAACTCTGAAATTTAACAAGAAACTAACAACAAGCAGGGAAAGGCTTAGTGAAGAAAGAAGCTGCTAAATTTCAGTAAAACTGTATTCTGGATTTTGAACTTACCCAACTTGCATCCCCCACCCCAGGTTAAGAGGCAGCTGGGGTGGAGGCTGTGTTCCTGGTGTGGCTTGCTGGTGCTGAGGGGGCAAGATAAACTTTGTTCTTCGAGAATTGTGGTTTATGTTTTGACCTGTATCCTGGCTCCCTGAGGGATCAACTCAGGGTCTTACCTTTGTTTTATCTCACTTGGAACTTTCTCAGGGCTGGAGTGGCCTCCTGGGCAGCACTGGTTGAAAACATTTAAAGGCAAGTCTACCAGCCACAACCACCTGGGGCAAGGGGTAACAGGTGAGGCAAGCAGCAGGGAGTCTGAATGGCCTGAAAAGGAAGAGGCTTAGGAAGGAGATACATGGAGGAATAAACAAAAATTTTAAATCAGCTGTGTCAAATATGCTCTAAGAACCAAAGGAAATGGTGAACAAAGAACTAAAAGAAACCAAAAGAGAATGAAGTCTCACCAAGCAGGGACTATCAATAAAGATTTTTTAAAAAAGTTATAAAAAGGAACCAGACAGAAATTCTGGAGTTGAAAAGTACAAAAACTGAAATGAAAAATTAAGTAGAAGCCTTCAACACCAGATGCAGGCTAGCAGAAGAAAGAATCAGTGAACTTTTATAGAGGTTAATTGAGACGGTCAATTCTGAGGCACAAAATGAAAAAAGAATAAGATGAACAGAGCCTCAGAAACCAGTGGGACACCATTAAATACATCAACATATGCATAATAGGAGTTCCAGGAGCTGAGAAAGAGATGGAGATAGAGATGGTGGGGGTGGAGGGGGACAGAAAGAACACTGCACTTCCAAGAAGCTCAGAAAACGCCAAGTAGGGCAAATTCGCAGAGATCCACACCTAAATACATCACAATCAAACTGTTAACAACCAATGAGAGAATCTTAAAAGCAGGAAGAGAGACGTGATGTTGAGTCTCAATAAGATTAACAGGTGATTTCTCATCAACCATGGAGATGAGCAGGCAGTGAGATGAAATATTCGAAGTGCACAAAGACTATGGACCAAGAATGCTGTAGCCAATAAAACTATCTCCAAAAAAGAAGAAGATAAGACATTCCCAGATAAACAAAAACTGAGAAAATTTGTTTCTAATAAATCTGTCCTGCCAGAAATACTAAAGTAAATTCTTTAAGGTGAAGTGAAAGGATATTACAGCGTAACTTGAATCCATGTGAAGAAAAAAGAACAGTGATAAAGGTAACTACATGGGTATACATAAAAGATAGTATAAATGTTGTTTTTACTTGTAACTCTTTTTCTTCTGATTTAAAAGACAATTAGATAAAGCAATAATTACAAACCTGTCTTGATGGGTGCCCAAGTCTAAAGATATAATTTTATATGACGACAACAGCACAAAGGAAGGTGTGGGAATAGAGCTATATAGATTTAAAGGTTTGTATCTTATTGAAATTAAGTTGGTATTAATCTGAACTAGACTGTGAACTATGTGATATTTATAGGTATATAAAAAAGCAAGTACTACTATACTTTTGGTTTGTAACTCTTTTTTCCCTATGTGATTTAAAAGACAAATGTATGAAACAATAATTATACAGCTATGTTAATGAACACACGATGTTCAAAGATGTAATCTGGGACAAAAACATAAAGGGGCGGGATGGAATTGTATAGGAGCAGAGTTTTCATATAGTATTGAAGCGAAATTGAAGCTAATTAAAACAGTTTGTTATAAATTTAAAATATGAATTTTAATCTCCAGGGTAACCACTAATAAAATAACTTGCAAATACAGAGAAAAGGAAATGAAGAAGGAATAAAAAGGGTACAGTACCAAAAAAAACCCAATCAGACGCAAAAGAAGGTAGCAATGGAGAAACTGAGGAACAAAAAAGATATAAGGTACATATGAAACAAAATAGCAAAATGGCAGAAATCCTTTCTTATCGGTAAATAGCATAAATATAAGTGGATTGAACTCTCAAATCAAAAGGTAGATCTTGGCAAAATAGATTTAAAAACATCTGACTATATGCTATCTGCAAGAGCCTCACTTGATAACCGGATAGGTTGAAAGTAAAAGGATGGGAAAGATACTCCATGCACACAGAAATCCAAAGAGAGCTGAAGTAGTTATATTAAGACCAGACAAACAGATTTTAAGTCAAAAATTACAATGGGACAAAGAAAGCCATGACATATTGATATAAGACTCATTCACCAAGAAGACATAATAATTATAAACATATATGCACCTAAAAAGAGAGCTTTGGCACAGCTGAAGGGGGAAACAGTTATAAACTGATAGTTGAAGAATTCATTATCCTACTGTCAGTAATGTAACCAGACAGAAGATCAAAAGAAAAGAGAAGACTTCAACAACACCATGAACCAACTAGACATAACAGGCATCTACAGAACTCTTCACTCTGCAACAGGAGAGTAGACATTCTTTGCAAGTACGCGTGGAATTTTCTTCAGGACAGATCATATGTTAGGCCACAAAACAAGTCTCAATAAGTTTAAGAAGATGGGGATCCTTTATAAAGTATCTTTCCTGATCACAATAGAAACGACATGAAAAACAAAGGGAAAACTGGGAATTTCACAAATATGTAGAAATAAGACAACAGATTATTACACAACCAATAGATCAAGGAAGAAATCATAAGAGAAATTAAAAAATACTTTGAGGTGAGTGCAAACAAACACAACATACCAAAACATATGGGATACAGTGAAAGCAGTGCTCCCAGGAAAACTTACAGCCCGCAAATGTCCATCAACCACCGAGTGGATAAATAAAACGTAGTATAGCCACAAAATGGAGTATTATTGAGCCTACATTAAAAAAGAAATTAAATCAGTAACCTAACTTTACACTGTAAGGAACTAGAAAAAGAAAGCAAACTAAACTCAAGGCTTGCAGGAGGAAGGAGATAATAAAGATCAGAGGGAAAACAAAACAGGTAGAGAATAGAAAAAACAATAGAGCTAGTCAACAAAGCCAAAAGTCAGTTCTCTGAAATTACTAAAATCAGAAATGAAAGTGCAGACATTATTATCAACCTTAGAAATAAAAATGATTAAAAGGGAGGATACTATGAATAACTGTCCACAAACAAATCAGGTAACCTAGATGAAACGGACACATAATATACTTAGGAATAAATTCAGCAAAGTTTAAACTCTGAAAATGACAGAACATTGTGGAAAGAAATTAAAGAAGCCATAAATTAATGAAAAGATATCTTGTATATGTGGATTGGAAGGCTCAGTATACCTAAGATGGTAAAAATTCCTGAAGTGGTCTACAGAATCAATGCATCCCTGTTAAAATCCTAAATGTCTTTTTTGGCAGAAATGGAAAAAGCGACCCTAAAATGCACATAAAATCAAAGAGGACCTTGAAACAATTTTGAAAGGGAAAAACAAAGTTGGAGGACGCAAACTTCCTGATTTTAAACTTACTACAAAGGCACAGTAATCAAAACAGTGTGCTACTAGCATAAGGATAGACACATCATATCTAGTTCATATATCAATAAACTAGAACTGAGATTCCAGAAATAAACACACACATCTATGGTCAATTGATTTTTAACAGAGATGCCAAGATCATTTGATGGAGAAAGAAGAGTCCGACAAATGGTGCTAGGACAACTGGACATCCACATGCAAAAATAATGACACTGGTTCCTTGTCTGACCCGACACCACACACAATAATTAACTTAAAATAAATGGAAAACCTAGGGGCATCTGGGTGGGTCAGTCGGTTGAGTGCCTGACTCTTGGTTTTGGCTCAGGTCATGATCTCAGGGTTGTGGGATCGAACCCCATGTTGGGCTCTGCACTCAGCATGGATTCTGCTTGAGATTCTTTCTCTTTCCTCTCCCCCTTCCCCTCTGGTCCTCCCCCCGCTCACACACACTCTCTCTCAGATAAATAAGTAAAATATTAAAAAAAAAATGGAAAACCTCAATAAAAGCATTAAAACTATACAACTCTGAGAAGAAAACACAGGAGTAAATCTTCGTGACTCCAGGTTGGGCAGTGATTTCCTAGATATGATACCAATAGCACAGGCAACAACAACAACAAAACATAAATTAATTGGATTTCATCAGAACTGAAAACCTTTGTGCTTCAAAGGGCAGGTCAAGAAAATGAAAAGACAATCTACAGAGTGGGACAAAATATTTGCAAATCATATAAATCTGATAAAAGTTTAGTATCCAGAATATATGAAAAACTTACAACTGAACAACAGAAAGACGAAAAATCCAGTTAAAAAATAAGCAAAAGACTTAAATAGGCATTTTCAAAAGAAGCTATACAAATGGCCAAAAAGCACAAGAAAAGATGCTCAATGTCATTGGCCACTTTATTAGGGAAGTGCCAATCAAAACTATAATAAGACACCACTTCATACCCACTAGGATGGCAATCAACCAATCAACCCAATCAATCAATCAATCAATCAATCAATCAGTAACTAGTGTCGGTGAGGACTAGAGAAACTGGAACCCTCACCCACTGCTGGTGTGAATGTAAAATGGTACAGCCATGGTGGAGAAAAGTCTGGCAGCTACCCAGTAAGTTAAACATAGAGTTACCATATGGCCAGCAATTCCACTCCTAGGTACATACCCAAAAGAAACGAAAATAGGTACTCAGACAAATCCTTGCACATGAATGTTCATAGTGGCACTACCCACACAGCCAAAAGGTGGAAACAGTGCAAATGTCCATCAACTACTGAATGGGTAAATAAAATGTAAGATAGCCACAAAATAGAGTATTATTGAGCCACAAAAAGGAACGAAGCACTGATATGTGCTGTAACAATGGATAAACCTTAAAATCCTTGTGCTTAGTGAAAGAAGCCAAACACAAAAGGTCTCATATTGTCTATGATCTTCTCTATATGAAATGCCCAGAACAGGCAAATCCATAGAGAGGAAAAGTAGATTAGCGGTTGCCAGGTGCTGGGTGCTGGGGTATGAGGGGGAGGGGAGGAGGAATGGAGAGGAGCTGCTCAATGGGTATAAGGTCTCCTTTTCGGATGATGAAGACATTCTGGAACTCGACGGTGCTGATGGATGCACAACACATGAATTTAGTCATGCCCCTGAATTTTAAAATGATTAAAATGGTAAATTTTACGCTATGTGTATTTTACCACAAGAAAGGATAAATAGATATATAAATTATCCATGGGGGGAAAAGTACATGTAAAATAATGTCAAGTAAGTAGAGGACAACACAACTTGGTAAAAATCATGGATTAAAAAGAGAAAAGCACTTAGAGATACATGAAATAACCATATTAAGCAAAGGATTTATGGTTTGTAATTTTTGTATAATGGCTAAAATAATAAAATATTCTAAATTTGTGCTTAGCTAAGTACCGAAGGGCAGCCTCAGATGCTTCTAGGGGACCAGTGAGATAAGGATGATGCTAAAAATTATCCTCTGCCCTGGTTCTGGCGCCCTGTCCTCCTGTCCTCCTTTGGGTCTTCAGGGAGGTATTGCCCATGCCTGCCCATCCTTCCATTCGCCAGTGGAATTTGTTTCTGGTTTTTCTGCCTTAAAACATAACCAGTTTCTTTTCCTTCTACACCCTCTTTTCCTTCCAGTTCTTCCTGAACATTGCTTCTGATTCAACTTTCCCAGACCCAGGGCATCAACCCAGTTGTGTAACTTCCCCTGCTCAGAAGCCACGGCCAGGCAAAGGTGTGTCAGGGTTCTTCAGAGAGCGATGAAAATATTCTCTATCTTAATCGTGGCAGTTGTCACTCGGACTGTATACATTTGTCTTATTGGATTAAGGCCCACCCCCAATGACCTCAGTTAGACTTAATTACCTCTATAAAGGCCTTATTTCCTAATACAGTCACACTCGGAGGTGGTTAGGACTTCAACATATGAATTTTAAGGGGTCAATTTATCCCATAATAACGTATTTGGTGGCACAGCCCTGCACTCCACAGAAGGTGGAGGCTGGTGGTGGGGGCCTCTGAAAACATTAAAAATCTTTCGTGTGTGTCAGAAAGGGTGATACTGGAAGTCCAAGGGCTTTTCCCACGTTCCTGATTTGGAGGCCATTTTGCGGCCAGAATAGTCATGACATGAGTATGATCACAGAGTCATCAGCTCAAGCGACCAAAACTTGTGTGTGACATTCTATCCAAACTCCCAATATGTAAGTGGGATCTCAGGTAGAGATAAGCAAAAGAAATTGCGCTTGTAACCAGAAGTATCTGAAAAGCTGTTTGGTCCATAAATAACCATGCCTGTGGTGGGAAATGTCTCTTGTTCCTAAGGGCATTAGAAGACTAAGGACTGGATCCATCAGACTTGTAGAGGATGAGAACTATAGAGAGAGGGGTGTAAGCATGGTGATCACACCTCCAGCTTTTTTATGGAAGCATCTTAACAGACAAACCACAAAGGTGGTCAGTAGCAAAATTTGCAAAATCCTACGGAAGTTAAAGAACAATAAAATATTTCTTTGGCTTACTGATCCTACTAGGAAAAGGGCTTGGGGAAACAGCCTGGCAGTTCTTCCAATGGTTAAACATACAGGTACCATATGACCCACCAATTCCATTCCTAGGTATAAACAAGAGAGAAATGAAAACTTATGTCCACATAAAATCTTATCCATGAATAAGCCAGCAGCGTTATTCATAATAGCCAAAAAGGGGAAATGACCCAAATGTCCATTGGTTGTTGAGAGGATGAACAAAATGTGGTATACCCATATAATGGAGTATTATTCAGCTACGCAAAGGAAGGAGGTACTGGCTCACGCCACAACGTGGGTGGACCTTGGAAACATTATACTAAGTGAAAGAAGCCCAACTCATAAAACCACATCCTGTGTGGTTCCATTTACATAAAATGTCCAGAACAGGCAAATCCAGCAGATTAAGGTTGGGAGAGAGGAGGGAAGTTGTAGGGGGTGACAGCTAAAGGATGCAGGGTTTATTTCTGGGGTGATGAAAATGTTCTAAAATCAACTGTGGGGATGGTGGCACAGCTCTACCAATTGTAAACGGTAAGTGGGTGAATTGTATGGTATGTGATTATATCTCGATAAAACTGTTTTCTTTTCTTTTCTTTTTTTAAAGATTTTATTTATTTATTCGACAGAGAGAGAGAGACAGCCAGTGAGAGAGGGAACACAAGCAGGGGGAGTGGAAGAGGAAGAAGCAGGCTCCTAGCGGAGGAGCCTGATGTGGGGCTCGATCCCAGAACGCTGGGATCACGCCCTGAGCCGAAGGCAGACGCTTAAGGACTGTGCCACCCAGGCGCTCCAATAAAACTGTTTTCTGACAAAAGAAAGTACAAGGGGAGTAAACCTGAAGGTCCATGTTGCTGCCGATGCTAAGCTTCCAAGAGGACAAAGGACTGCGGCATCGGGAAAAAGCCGTGCACATTGTTGATGTTCAGCAAGAAGCAAGAGGGAAAAGAAAAAACAAAGAATAAAAAATATCACTAAAATCTCCCAGTAATATTCTCTGTACGCGATAATGCCTTTTGAGAATAGGGTGCGGGGATGAAGACTGCTCTTTAAAAACCCTTTTGTTCGGGAGAACTTAAAGTATACCAAGTCGAGTCTGGAACATGTGCCAAAGACAAGAAAACCGCCCCAACCCAAGCCAACGTTGCAGCGTTCAGAAGTCCACAGAGATTATAAAATATAAAAAGAATCAGAAACTGCTGATGCATCGAGACCAAGTCCATGCAGCAAAAGCTGCGTGCAACTGGGGAGGGTGGGAGTGGAAGGATATTTTCTCCTTTTCAATAGGTTTCTTTTCTGAGCACAAGTGCTTTCTCTGTCCTCCTGACGATGCAGAACCCACTGAGTGTGGAAACACAAACCCTGGTCTTTGTTCCAGTCCAGAGTTGACGGGTGTTGCCATTCCAGTATTGGCTGTTCCTCAAGATCATGAAAAGCAGCAGAAACTCTGGTTTCTGAAAGTTCAGCAGGTCACTGCTCCAGATGGAGCACAAACGGAGGCGCACTTCAAAGCATAAAAGACGAGTACATGTGTCATTGCTGCCCCAGGACACTTACAACTTCTCGGCCCCTCCTCTTCACCCACACAACACTTGATGTATTTTTACCACACTGATGACTTCGTTCCTCTTGAGTCACTTACGTGCACAGATGAAGCCTTGTCTCCGTATCCCAGTGCCCAGCCCAGGGTCCGGCGCAGAATGGATTCTCAGAAAATTAGGGGGTTGACGCTACTCTACATTCATCCGTGCTCAGTCTGCCTGGGCTGCCGTCGCAAAATGCAGGCACGGCGCAGAGATATTGCAGGGTCCGCTCCAGACCACCGCGATACAGTGAATATTGCAATAAAGGGGAATCCAATGGGTTTTTTGGTTTCCCGGGGTACAAAAAAAGTCATGTTTACACTCTACTGTAGTCTATTAAGTGTGCAATAGCATAGTGTCTGAAAAAATAACGTACATATTTTGGTTAAAAAATAATTTACTGCTAAAAACTGGTGACCATCATCTAAGCTTTTTTTTTTCCAGCAAAAATATTTTTTTTCAGGAAGAAAACCCTTTTTTTTCCAGCGAGTCCATTATTTTGCTGGTGGAGGGTCTTGCGTTAGTGTTGATGGCTGCTGACTGATCAGAGTGCTGGTTGCTGAAGGCTGGGGAGGCTGTGGCCATTTCTTAAAATAAGAGAACAGTGAAGTCTGCCCCATCAGTTGACTCTTCCTTTCATGGACTATTTCTCTGCAGCATACAGTGCTGTTTCACAGCATTTTATCCACAGAACTAACTTTCTTGCTTGCTTGCTTGCTTGCTTTTTAAAGATTTTATTGATTTATTTGCCAGAGAGAGAGGGGGAGAGAGCACAAGCAGGGGGAGTGGCAGGCAGAGGGAGCAGAAGGCTCCCCGCTGAGCAAGGAGCCCGATGTGGGACTCCATCCCAGGACCCTGGGATCTTGACCTGAGCCAAAGGCAGATGCCCAACCGACTGAGCCACCAGGCGCCCACACAGAACTTCTTTCAAAGTTGGAGTCTGTCCTCTCAAACCCTATCGTTGCTTAGTTGATGGTAAGTTTATGTAATACTCTAAAGCCTTTGTTGATGTTTTAAAAATCTTCACATCGTCTTCACCAGGAGTAGATTCCACCTCAAGAAACGACTTTCTTTGCTTATCAGTAAGAAGGAACTTCTCATCCTTTCAAGTTTTTAAGATTGGCAGCAATCTGTCACATCTTCAGGCTCCATTTCTAATTCTGGTTTTCTTGCCATTTCCACCACATCTGTAGTTACTTCCCCCACAAAGTCATCCATGGGGGTTGGAATCAACTTCTTCCAAACTTTTGGTAAAGTTGATATTTTAACCTCTTCCCATGCATCATGAATGTTCTTACGGCATATAGAATGATGAATCCTTTCCAGAAGGTCTGCAATTTACTTTGCCCAGATCCATCAGAGGAATCACTGTCTATGCATGGCAATGATAACCTTACAAAACATATTTCCTATGTAATAAGACTTGAAAGTCAAGATTACTCCTCGATCTATGGGCTGCAAAATGGATGTTGTGTTAAATATGGAAACATTAATTTTATCATACATTTCCATCAGAACTCTTGGGTGACCAGGTGCGTTGTCAATGAGCAGTAATATTTTTAAATGAATCTCTCTTTCTGAGCAGCAGGTGTCAACACTGGGTTTAAAGTATTTAGTACACCATGCTGTAAAGAGATGTGTTGTCACTCAGGCTTTGTTGTTCCATTTCTAGAAGACAGGCACAGTAGATTTGGCATAATTCTTAAGGGTCCTAGGATTTTGGAGGATGGTAAATAAGCACTGGCTTCAACTTAAAACCACCAGCTGCATTAGCCTCTTACAGGAGTGTCAGCCTGTCTTTTGAAGTTTTGAAGCCAGGCATTGACTTCTCCTCTCTAGCTATGAAAGTCCTGGCTAGAATCTTCTTCCATGGAAAGCTGTTTGTCTACATTGAAAATCTCTTGTTTAGTGTAACCACCTTCGTTAATGATCTGAGCTCGATCTTCTGTAGGACTCGCTGCTTCACCCTGCACTTCGATGTCATGGAGACGGCTTCTTTCCTTAAATCTCATGAGCCCACCTCTGCCAGCTTCAGACTTTCCTTCTGCAGCTTCGCCACCTCTCTCAGCCTTCACAGAATTGACGAGAGTTAGGGCCCTGCTCTGGATTAGGCTTTGGTTTAAGGGAATGTTGTGGATGGTTTGATCTTGTATCCAGACCACTCAAACTTTCTCCGGATCAGCGATAAGGCTCTCTCACTTTCTTTCTGGAGTAGCAATTTTAATTTCCTTCGAGAACTCTTCCTTTGCATTCACAGCTTGGCTGTTTGCAGCTTTTGGCCTATCTTGGCTTTGGGCATGCCTTCCACACTAGGCGTAATCATTCCTAGCTTTGATTTAAAGTGAGGGATGTGCAACTATTCCTTTTACTTCAACACTTAGAGGCCATTTTAAGGTTATTAATTGGCCCAATTTCAATATTTCCGTGTCTCAGGGAATACGGAGGCCTTGAGAGAGAGGGAGAGAGGTGGGGGAATGACTCGTTCATGGAACAGTCAGAACACACATAACACTTATTGTTTGTTTGCTGTCTTATGTGGGTGAGGTTCATGGTGCCCAAAACGATTACAACAGTAACATCTAAGATCACCGATCACCATAACAAATATAATAATGATAATGAAAAAGTTTGAAATATTATGAGAATTACCAGAATGGGACACAGAGGCACAAAATGAGCAAATGTTATTGGGAAAATGGCCCCAATAGACTTGCTAAATGCAGAGTTGCCACAAACCTTCAGTTAAAAAAAAAAAAAAAAAGACGCATTATCTGTAAAGCACAATAAAGTGCGATAAAACAAAGTATGCCTGTGCCACAGGTGAGGTGGCTTAAACAACAGATTTATTTCTCATAGTTCTGGAGGCTGAAAGTCCAGAATCAAGGCGCTGGCAAGACAGGTCTCTCTCTGAGTCCTTTTCTCATGGTTTGTGGGAGACTACTCACCTGCTGTGTGTTCTCTTTGGTGTGCTCGTGGGAAAGACAGACAGAATGTGTGTGTTGGCTTCTTCCTCTTATAAGGATACTAATTCCATCATGGGGTCCCAACCTCAAGACCTCACCTGACCCTAATCACCTCCCATAGGCCGCATCTCTAAACACGATCACATCATGGGTTACGGCTTCAATGCATGAATTTGGGGGAAGACGCAATTTGATCCATACTGACATGCAAAATACTAAACATCACTACACTAGAGGTAACTTTAAAGCAAATGTGCATACAGAAAAGTGTACCAGGGGTAAGACTACAGCTAGATAATTTTCACAAAGGGAACACCCCTGGGTAACCATTACCAAAATAAAGAAGATGGCATATACCAGCACCCCAGAGTCCTCTCCATGCTCCCTCCCAGTCAGTACTCCCACCCTCTGCCCCCCAAATAAGACTAAACATCACAGATTTGCTTTGCCTGTTTTTTGAACAATGCATACATGGAATCCCGCACTATGGATTCTTTTTTCGTCTGGCTTCTTTTGTTCAATGTTATGTTCATGTGTATTCATCTTTAGGGCTGTGTAGTATCCTGTTGTATGAATACAGGCTTAACCCTTCTGTTGGTAGACATCGTCATTGTTTCTAGTTTTTGACAATTATGAACAATGCTTCCATAAACATATTTATACTTGCCTTTTGTACACACACACCCACACACCCAATCTCACACTTTGCTGATGGGAGTGCACCTAGGTATCAAATTGATGGGTCACAGGGATAGGTATGTCCATTTATGGTAGATAAGGTCAAACAGTTCCAGAGTGGTAGCGTGAATTTACCCCCTATATGCCATTTGTCAGTTCTCTTCATCCTACCCTTGCCAACACTTGAGACTGTCAGTCTTTCAAATGTTTACCATTCTAGTAGGTGTATACTGGTTTCTCATTGCCTTTTTTATTATAAATATTCATTTTCCTGATTCTAATGGGATTGGACATTTTTTTTTCATATTGTGTTGTCCACCAAAGGTTATCTTCCTTTATAAAGTGCCTGTTGCTCAATTTCTACTGAGTTGTCTTTAACGTTTCTTGATCTGTGGACATTCTTACATATTCTCAAGATGAAACCTGTCAGTTTAACGTGTTATAAATATTTTTTCCCACTGTATGGCTTGTCTTTTTACTCTCTTAATGGTGTGTCTTTATAAAGAAAAAGTCTTAAGCTCAATGTAGTCTAATTTATCAACATTTTCTTCTATGATTAGTGTGTTCTGTGTCCTAGTTAAGAAATCTTCCCCATCCCAAAGTCAAGAACATATTCTCATGTCCACTTTTAGAATTTTTATTACTTTGTAATTCACATTTGGATCTATAATCCTCACAAGGCACATTTTAACTTTTATTGATGTGGAACTTAGAGGAGGTGCACAAATCTTCACTATTCAACTTGATGAATTGATATACATATATACAAATGTATATATAGTTGACTTTTAAACAACATGGGTCTCAACTATGTGGGTCCACTTAGACGTGGATGTTTTCTATAAATACAGTACAGTACTATAAACTTTCTCTTCCTTGTGATTTTCTTAATAACATTTTCTTTTTTCTATCTTACTTGTTGTTAAGAAAACACTATACGATACATATAAGATACAACATATATATTAATCAATTGTCTATGTTAACAGTAAGGCTTCCAGTCAACAAAAGGCTATTAGTAGTTAAGTTTTTAGGGAGCCAAAAGTTATGTGCAGATTTTCGGCAGTGCAGGGAGTTGATGATTGAACCCTCATGTTGTTTAAGGGTCAACTTGTGTGTGTGTGTGTGTGTGTGTGTGTGTGTGTGTGTAGACCACCCAGATCAAGATACTGAACGTCTCATGCCCGGGAGGGATTTCTCATACCTCTTTCAGTCAATAACCCCCAAACGTAACAATATTCTGCCTGTATCACCATCAATTATTTTGCCTGTTTTTAATTTTATATACGTGAAATCATATATTTGGTGCTCTTTTGTGTCTGATTATAATTTGCTCAACACCACGCGTGTGCAATTCACCCACGCTGTTGCACGTTGCAGTTCTCCGTTCATTTTCATTACTGCAGAGTATTCCATCATAGGAATACATCAAAACTCATTTATCCACTCTCCTTTTGATGGACGTTTGGATTGTGTCTTATTTCAGGGTATTGTGAATACAATTGCTATGAATGTTCTTGTACATGTCTTTTGAAGGATATCAATACTCATTTCTGTCGGCTGTCTACCAGGATACACAACATTTTGATGTTACCATACTACAAAAACCATTTAGATTGGTCAAGGTCTCCCTGCCAAGTACATAAAGCATATTTTAACTGTTCGCACATCCACCATTCTTATTAGAAAAAAATGTGAAAACCTTTTCTACCTCTTTGAAATAATTTCAGACATACCCCCAAATTGCAAAAACAACACAAAACATGTCCATGTGCTCTGGATCAAAATTCCCCCATGTCAACATTTCACTATATTTGGTTTGTCATTAATTATCTCGTGTGCACGTGTGTGCACGTGAGTGTGTGTGTGTGTGTGTGTGATCTTGACACTGTTGAAGTGCATTGGCCAGTTACTTTGTAGACTCTATAAATTTGGGTTTGTGTCACGTTTCCTCATGATTAGATTCAGGCTATGTGTTTGGAGCAGGGATACACAGGTGTGGTGCTGTGTTCTTCTCAGAACCTCATATCAGAAGGCACAGGATGGTGATTTGTCCCGTAACCAATCACTTGGTTAAGGCAGTATCTGCCCGGTTTCACCACTGTGATACCCCTAGATTTCCCTTTGTTATTAATCAGTGTCTTACAGGAAGATTATGTAAATACCCTGTTTCTTGTCATACTTTCATTTCCTAGTCTGACCATCCATTGATGATTCTTCTTAAAAATTTTAATTCCAGGAGAGTTAACATCCAGTGTTATTCCAGTCACGATTCTTGCCTGAAATAATTTTTATGGAAGTGGTTGCAAACTAGTTTTTATTTTTAATACCTTCAAATTTCCCAAAAATCTTACAGCGATAAACAGGATTTCCCACAAATCCAACCGAAATCCAGAAGATCTCCAGACGTTTATCCATAAAAAGACGCCCAAAGTCACCTTGAGAGATTAAAAAAATAACACTGGCAAACTGGTCGTGGTGGCGGCAGCAGGCTCACGCAAAGTGCAGCCACCCCCAGGAGCCTGAGAGTCAGCCAAAGAAGACAGGAAAGGAACTCTCCTCAAAGTCTACTTCTGTACAAGCCACCCCCAGACCATCTTGGTGCAGGCTGAGAAAAGATGTTTTACACGCTCAGAGCATCTCATTCTAGAAGGAGCACCTAGGTCAGCCAGGATGGGAATGGGGAGCAGGGGTCAAGTCCTGCAGACCCTCAGGGCCCCTGGGGTTCAGCCTGTGTCTTCTCTGGAGACAAAGCAGAAGGTGAACTTTGCCCTTGTGTTTCCAGGAGACTCTCACTCACCTTTTTAGCTTTCCAGAGGCTGGGACCTGCTCACCTGCTTAAGCAGCAGACCCAGAACGATCAATCCACAGAGATCCTAATACCCTGTGGGTTAACTAGTAAGGCTCTCTGGGAGCAAAGTCACCAAGTGAGCTGACATATAAGCAGGTTCCAATTTATAAGCTCATTCTGCAAGCCAAGTGTCAGAAATATGGTCTCTGCAGGTTAGCTCACAAAACCAATAACTCACAGAGCAGCTGCGCAGACGACTGAGGGCTGAGAAGGGAACCTTCACTTGAACATGATCCCTGCAAGATGAAGACTTTGACTCAAACACCAGGAAGGCAACTTGTCTCAACTTGTTCAACACAGTTTTACTCAGCAAGACCCAATTTAGCATGTCTGATGCATCAGGCATTGTGCTGAGCCCTGGGAAACAAAGGATGGGAAAGATATGGCCTATGCCCTTGAGACGCTTACGGCAACGGGAGGTGTCTGCCAGGGGTAGGCCCAGCGTCACCAAGTCTCCAGTGGATGGTGGAGCATGGGCCCCACAGTCCCAACAGGTGTATTCAGACTGGCTGGTCGTGAGTAGTCTTCACGGTGAGGGCTGCCTGCCCAGTGGGCGGCTAAGCCCTGCTGCTGCAAAGCACATTTCACTCAAAGTGGCTATATGGCGGTCCAATTTTACAATTTTTACCAGGAAAGGAGACACATCCACCAGCTGTTTCTTCTCTCTCCAACCCACAAAGTAATACAATTTTACACTTGTACTTGTTGTTCCTGCTTTTATCAACCCCCTCTCTCATGTTCCTTGAAAACATTAGCATTTTCAAAGAAGAAATGAATGACGGTAGAAGGGTACAGTCTGATAAAAGGTCATCTTTTCTGCCTGAGTCTCCCAACTCTGAATCCTGCAATTGCTGGACCAAGGCCACAGATGGCTACGATACTTCAAAGCTGGGATGCCACAATTTTAAGAGGATCATGACTTTTTTTTCCCCCCAAGATTTTATTTTTAAGTCATCTCTCCACCCAACGTGGGGCTCGAACTTACAAACCTGAGATCAAGAGTTGCACCACTTAGGACTGAGCCAGCCAGGCGCCCCAAGCATCATGGCTTTCTATGCCACCAGAAAAGACAAAAAGCGGCCAGGTGCACAACGACACAAAGGAAGACACAGCCCAACTTCAGAGCTGTTAACATGTGAACAAAGATGCATCCAGGAATCAATTAAAAATGATCATTCTGGTTAATCTGACATGCTCCAAGTGCTGTGTGCTAGGTGTTGAGACAGGAACACAGGAAGACACAAAAGGCCACCCCAGTCAAATGGGGAACACACGCAACACCTAAGCTTTATTTCTCCTTCTGTCCTCTCCCTCCCAAGCCCCCAACACCAACCAGCCAGGACCTATTCCTCCTCCATCGCACTCATATTCTTTCCAGGCTAAGGAGTGAAGCCATCTGGTTTCACCATGTTCCCTCCTCCCCAATCCAGCCCAGGGACTGCAGCTCCAGCCGCCCACCTCATCCCACTGCAGGGTGAGTGAGTACCTCCCGAAATGCTGCAAACCCAAGCCCAAAGCTTGGAGTGCTCAGCCTCCCCCATCCCACCCCTCCCACTCTTCATCACTGTCCCACGGTGTGATTTCAACATGTTGCCCCACTTTTTGTTCTTTTGCTTTCCTCCCTACAAGAAAAATAAAATAATCTGTCTTAAAGTGTAGCCATGAGGTCAGATAATTATGGAATCCAAAATGCTTTGAGTCTCAATGTAAAAAAAGGATCCAAGATTAACTGAGACTATGACAACAGTCCTGTTTTTATGAATATTGCTTTTTTTCAAGATGCCTTATTCCTAACACCAAGCTTTATGTCTGTCCTTTTAAACAAATATTTAATGGCTTAGGAATGTTAGTGAGGGCAGTGGCTCTGGTTAGCAAGGCCTCCGCTCGCAATCTGAAAGATGAAACGAGATGAGTTTTATCCACAAAGAAAAGTCAAACAGTCTCCAGTATTATAAACTGCACATCCATCAAACTAGGCATAGGCTGGGAACAGAGAGCCTTTCTGGAAAGAAAATAGCAGCTACCCTCTGTGCCCTAGGGAAACACTGGAAAAACCCACACACACACAAAACCACCAAATCAGCCAAAACATAAACCAATTCTCAAGTTAGTTTGAAGTAAGTTCTGTCCCAACAAAGAAAACGATGTTTTGGAGACGGTGCCACCCAGGAGAGGTAGGGCCAGCCCTGGGTCCAGCAAGGCGCCCGGGTCACAGTAACACGCAACCACACGTGTTGAACCGAGAAATCCATGAGAGCGCAAACAAGAAGGTGGGCGGCTGTGCCAGATCCGACCTACGGCGGGCCTGGGATAGCCGACAGTCCTAGCTGGGCGGGCAGGGGTAGGAGGGCCGGGGAGGGTGCGGAAGCTCGGGCACAGGCCTGGAGGAGGGGGCCGGCTAGGCGGGGAGAAGAAGCGGGTGCAGTATTCCCGGACGGTGGGGCTGGAACAACGGAGGACCGGGCTGGGGAGAGGAGCGGGTTCCTACCTCCAGGGCCGCCGAGGCCTTCCCGCGCCCCCAACGTTGCACCGGCAGGTTGCACCTGGGCAGGCAACAGCCGTCCAGCATCCGAGAGCGCGCGCAGACGGCGCCCCCCAGCGGACCCAGCCCCCAGCTCCCGCCACGTGCGCACCCACGTGCACGCCATGCGCAGCGCCGCGGGAAGCCCACGGGTGGGCGGTACTCCCTGCGGCAGAGGCCCCCTAGCCTTACCCAGTATCCCCTTGCCTCTCCGAGCTTTTGATTTGCGCCCACCTTTTAACGCGCAGTACGTCACGGGCTCTTCACCTGGGGACCAGGGCTTCCCTACAGGTGAGGACAGTGAGGCCCAGAGGGAAAGGGCCACTTGCCAAGGCACACCGACAGAAGGGGGCGACGCCAAAATTTGAACGCTGGCCCACTGTGGCCTCTCCACCATCAGACTACTTGGGGTCTTTCCCAAGTAAAGACACTGACCATGTGTGTTGAGAGCGCTCCGCTTAGAATCACCATCCGTGATTATTATTCACCGTATTTTGCTTTGAGAACAGATGTGTCTGTCCTAGGCGTGTGTATCTGAGTGTGAGTGTGTGCAAGCGCTCTGGAGGATGTCGCCCCGGCAGAGTCACTCTCAACAAATACTGGTGGAGCCCCCACCCTGTGCCTGGCCCCGAGCTAGGCCATTTACACACATTATTTCTCGTTATCTTCAGCCCCTCATGTCATCAATGAAAACCCATATCCTACTCTTCTGGGGCACTGGTTTTTAATTAGGCATCATGAATAGCTAATTAATCTTCCTCCTGTGTGGTGTTCCAGGCAGGAGAGCGGTAGAGCTGCGCTGAGCTGGCCAAAGCTACCGCGGGCACTCTGGCTAAGCCCATACCATGAGGGAGCCCCTCTTCTGGGGCCAGGACGTGAGGGAGAGAAGGCAGAGGCCTTGGTGTGTTGGAAGGCCTTCCTAGCAACACTGCTACTTGACCTTTACTTCCTTTGATCAGCTCCGCTAGGAGGTTGGGCCCATTTATTCATCTGACTTCCGTTTGTTAAGAGGGATATTGAAGAGGTTGAAAGAATCCCGTCTGAACTCCTTCCTGTTCTTGGGAGAATGCTCACCATTTTATTTTTTAATTTTTTTTACTCCTGCCATTTTAAACGTTTTAAACATACATAGTCATTTTAATGAGTGTCATTTGAAAGTTTAATATGAAGAGAGAGTGAGCCAGCCCCAGGCAAAGTTGAAAATACTAACCTATACAAGAATAATCTTTTTTTAAAAAAAGATTTTACTTATTTATTTGGGGGGGGGGAGAGCAAAGAGGGAGAGTGAGAGAGAGAAGCAGCCTCCCCGCTGAGCAGAGAGCCAACATGGGGCTCCATCCCAGGACCCTGCGATCATGAGCTGAGCCAAAGGCAGACAATTAACCGACTGAGCCACCCAGGCGTCCCTAGAAAAATAATCCTTTTTCAGTAAACTAATGCTTCCACCAACATTAGCTCATTTCGTCTTCACTGTGGGCTAGAGGGCACTTTGACAGCTCTCATTTTCCAAGGGAAGAAATTGAGGCTTGGAGGCCACCTGCATGGCCCACGGCCATACACTGGGATATGAGAGCCCACATTTAAGCCCAGGGCTTTCATTGCTACTGGCCTGTCTTTCCCCACATCTCCCAGGGTTTCGCTCTCACTTTAGGACCTGTTGTTCTCACTTCTTTGTGTTGAGGCCCTGTGTCCTTGAGGCCCTCCACATTCCTCTCAGAGGACCTTGGAAGGAGAGAAAAGGAGGGCTGCCTCAGGTGGCTCAGAGGCCCTCCTCAGGGCCTGGTCATGTCAGCTGAGGACCTGCCCAGTCTCTTCCTCCTCCTCCTAGGATCTCCGTTCCTTTGGCCCCTGCTCTGCGGGACCACATGCTATCTGGTGACTTGAGCTCTTAGCTGAGTTAAAAAGCTGTGTTCCCAAGAGTCCTTTGAATAGTGACCCTAGAGCTGGGATTGACTCAGGGGAGAGGAGCTTTAGGCAAGTGGGCCTTGCTCCTTCCCAGGTCCCCAAGTGAGTAGCTGCTGATTCTTCCATCGGCCAGCCTGGAGTGACACTTTCAGTTATCTTATTCATTTATAGCTTCTCCTTCATGTAATTATCTTTTATTGATCATGCAGGTGTTACATACACTATATACATTGTAATTCAATCCTTTTTAATAACCCTACAAAAGGGAAATTGGAGGTTCAGAGAGGTTAAGTTGCCCAAGTTATAGAGCTGTGAGGTGCAAGATCATCTGAACCCATGTTTCTGACTCCGTGGTGTATACCTTTTTACCCATACGCCATTGTCTGATTTCCAAAGAGGTAATGGAGAAAAGATTAAAAAAACATATAAAAACCATAAAGAGGAGGAAGAGCCACATTTGGCCAGAGGGGCTAATGTAATCATGTGAATGAATATTAAGCCTGTCTCTGAGCTTCTTGGGAGCAAGAAATAAAAGTGTGTGTGTGAGGGGGATAGGCGTAAGGGTCTACATGCTTCTCTATATAATATAGACTCTCTATGGTAGAAGGAAATAAAATTTTTTCCTTATTTTCAATTACAAAAGTAATTTCTCATGTAAGATCTTATACAAGGATATTATGTAACAAAATTAAGAAAATTTTCAATAACCAGGTACAGCAAAAGACAGATAAGCAATTGTCCTATGTAATGCATTCATCCATTGGGTAGTTCTTCAACAAACACGAGCAGCTACCCTGTACTGGCTGCCTAGATGCAAAACACATGCAAAAAGATAATTACGCTATGTAATCAATCCCCTAATGGAAGCAGGTGCAGTACTCTAGGAGCACACACGAGTGGGATAACAACCCCGCAGGTGGAAGTCTGATGACCTCACAGGCGAGATAACATTTGCCCCCAGTCTTGTAGTTGGGATCGCAACTCATTTCCAAAAGGAGAAGCATTCAAGGAAAAGGGCATAGAATGTGCAAAGGCATGAATGCAAATGGTGTGTTTGAAGACTGGATTGTCAGTGATCAATGGGGAAGGACAGAACTCATAGGTGACAGTCAGCCTGAGGAGAACCTCGAGGACCATGCGGAGGGTTTCCTTGGCAGGATATCTGATCTAGTACTGAAGGAACAGAGAGAGGTGGAGATGGGGATAGGCAGCTTAGCTGGGGAGGGCAGGCTGGGAGTGGAACGAGGGCTCTGGTAAGGCCTGGGTGACAAAAAATGGCTTCCGGAGATCAACCTCCAGTGGAGGAAGAAGAGCCAAGAGGCTAAAGGCAAGGTGGAGGAAGCTTAGTTTGAGTGAAGGCAAGGACGAGGCAGCCAACGCCGGGAAGATGTCTAAGAGAACGAAGTTATAAACAGAGTCCGGGGTTTGGCAAATGGGGGGCCAAGGGTGAAACTAGCAACAGAATTTCAGGGCACAGTGGGGTCAAACAGGTTGGGTGACTCTGAAAGTGGCCAGTGAAGAGACAGACAAAGGGAGAGAGCTGTTCTTCCGGAAGTCTGGAAGTGGGTGGAAGAGGCACTGACCTGAGGAAAGACTTGGGTCTCAGCATCCTTGAAGCCAAGGGAAGGTGCCTGATGCAGGGAGAGGGTGAAGAGCCCAGCAGGTGAAGGGGCAGCCTTGTGGAGGAGAGACCCAGTTCCTCCAAGACCAGCAGGAGGGGATGAAGGAAAGGGAAGAGGAGGGTGAAAGAGGAAGAGGAGAGAAAGGAGGCTGACTCCTCAGTGAAATACAAGATGGGCAGCGCTGGGGCTTAAGGACGGTGAGGGAAAGAACCACTAAACTCCCAACATGAAGGGCTCAGCCAAGGGTGATGGTCACAAGCCTCTCATGGTGTATGATTTTCTCTGGCAGTGCTTGCCAACTAGGAAGAAGGAACCCAGAAAACAGATGGTTGGGCATATTTGGCATTGGGTACCATGGACAATGGAGCAAGGACCCGAGAATGACAGGGCAGTTGAACCACTGAGCAGGACATCATCCCAGGCAGAAAACCATGCTGATCACTCCCTGTCTGTCCCTCTGGAGCCCCCTCCACCCCTGCTCTTTGCCTAGGGGGCTGCCCTCCGTGGGCTGCATCAAGGGCCTCCCTTGCCCTCTGGTTGCAGGTTGGGGTCACTTTGCTCCTCACCTCCACCCTGCCCTCTCTGCCAAGCCTCTGGCAGTGGCACAGCTCCTCCTAGTGCTCTGCACTCCCCAGGTGCGAATACCATCGGGCCCAGGGTGGCTGTCCCTGGTCCTCAAGATCCCTGGGGGCTGCCTCAACCCTGCCACCCCTCTGCAAACAGTCCTTTACTCACCTCTTCTGTGGGGGTCAGTAGAGCCTGAGTGACTCAGGAAGAACAGATCCCAGCAGTCTGGGGATGGAAGGAAATGGAGGGAAGAGGGGAAAGGAAGAGATGGCATGGGGGAAGAGAGGAATATTAGGATTTCCCAGGTGGAGCTTACGTTCCTCTCTGGAAGAATAAAGGGGGCTCCGTGGAATGGCAAAGAGGGTCACTGGGTGAGAGAAAGGTTCAGGGAGGGGAAGGGTGGCAATTCACATTTGCTCCTGTGCTGCCCTGCTGGTTGACCACAACCAGTGCATTTGTTTCTCACACACACACACACACACACACACACAGACACACACACTTAAAGAAGAATCCTCCTCCAATCCCTCTGAGTCCCAGCTACCGCCAGGCCGCATGCTGACAGCAGTTCCAGGTGACCCATTTTGGATTTGTGGCATCTGCACAAAAACATTTGATTTGTTCTGAACTGGCTTTTCTGCCAGAAGGGTCCTAGCTCCCAGCAGGCTGCAGGAGGTTCAGCCACTCTATCACACCTTCCTCAGGCCTCCCTAGGTGGCCCTTGAGGTCTGGGCTGTCCCTGGCTGAAGCAGGATCCCAGCAGGCCTGCACACAGCAACAGTCTCCGCAACCCCCCCAACTCGTTATAATTAAAAATTGGCCCTACATTTGCCTTTGTAAGCGGTCAGGGCCTCTGTGGCCCAGCCAGAACAAGAGAAATGCAGATTAAGGATCTTTTATGACCCCATTCTTTCAACCTTGTGAGAACTCTGCCCAAACCAAGAACAGCTCCTCACCCCTTCCACTTCCTTGTCATCGATTCGAGGAAGAAGGCACATTTTACTCCCTTTGAATAGGGACAAGCCTTGGCCCATGGAAAGGACTCAATACAACCTCCCTAACATTCAAAGAGTCTCTGAAAGTCAGTAAGATAAAGAACCTCCCCTAATAAGAATAAACAGCCAATTAAAAAATGTTTTCTTAATTTGTGGATGGGTAATACATTCACATAGTTAAAACAAAACCCAAAATTGTGTAAGATGTCGGGGGAGGGGGTGAGGGGGGCAGTGTCTCAGTCCCACCCTGCCTTCATGGCCCTGTTCCCCACCAACCACCACCACTTTCTCAACCCCACAAATACACAGAGGTAGCTACTTGTATTAGCTTCCTTTGTATCCTTCTGGAGATCTGGGTAAATCCAAGAAACTATGAATATAGCAAATAGACCATTTTATTTTATTTTTTAAAGATTTCATTTGTTTGAGAGAGAGAGCGAGAGAGCACAGAGGGAGAGTGAAAAGCAGACTCCCCACTGAGCAGAGAACCCAACATGAGGGCTCACTCTCAGGACCCTGAGATCATGACCTGAGCCAAAGGTTGATGCTTAACTGACTGAGCCACCCAGGGGCCCCATAAATAGCCCATTTTAAAGATTTTTTTTTTTTTGACAGAGAGAGACAGCGAGAGAGGGAACACAAGCAGGGGGAGTGGGAGTGGGAGAAGCAGGCTTCCCGCCGAGCAGGGAGCCCCATGCGGGGCTCGATCCCAGGACCCTGGGATCATGACCTGAGCTGAAGGCGGACACTTAATGACTGAGCCACCCAAGTGCCCCATAAATAGCCCATTTTACAGCCAGCATTAACTCATCAGTTACAGCATGTTAGGCACAGTTCCGAGCACTTTACAAGTGTTAACTCATTTGGTCCTCACAACAGCTCCAGAGGTAGGTCTTATGCCGGACAGGAAGAAAAGAAAAAAAAAGAGATTAAGGAGCTTGCGTGAGTGGCTGAGCCTGGCAGTTCCCAGCAGAGGAAATGCAAATGGCCATATGAGGAGATGCTCAGCTGCCTTGGAGGTCAGGGAACTGAAAATGCAAATACCAACAGCATCTCGTTTTTTATCCACCCACGGGGCAAACTTTGCATAGATGTGTAAATCTCAGGGTGCGGAGGTGGGTTCGGGCGCTCGCATGCCCTGCTGGTGGGAACATGAATTGCTCCAAACTTTTGGGAAAACAACTTGGCAGATTTTATCGGTGTTTAATGTACACACCCTCCAAGATATAAGGGTAGGTGTGCACAGACATGCATTGCAGCACTGTTTGAGGCAAAACTATTCTGAATACTCATCAAGGGGGAAATGGGTAAATTACAGTACATTTATAGTAGGAAACACTATGCGGCAATTACATAAAATGAGTTAAATCTAAAAGTATTGATCTGTGATGTCCAAAAAAATTTTTTTTTAAAAAGCAACTTGCTAATAATTTTTATGGTAATATGTATTTTTGTAATTGATATTCACTTATATATCTGTATATTTTAAGAAACATCCCTCATATGTGCATTTGTTTGAATATGTCTATATGAACATGGAGCAGTGATTCTCAATCAGGGTGATTTTGCCCTCCAGGGGACACACGGCAATGGCTGAAAACATTTTTGGTTGTCACCAGTAGGGAATGCTAATGGCAGAAATGCTAAAAATCCTACAATGGACACAGGACTGCACCCTACCTTGCAAAGAATTATCCGATCCAAAATGTCAATGGTGTTTGAAGTTGAGAAACCCTGGCATAGAGAAAGGAAAAAAATGGAGAAACACAAAACTGTTAACATGGAACCTTTTCCTTACTCATCATATGTTTGACTTATTACAATATGTAGTTATTTTGACCACTAAAAATTATCCTATAAAGGTAAAAATATAATACTCAGTGAAAGTTTCTTATTTTGGCAAAGACAGTGATAGAGCAGGAGTAGGGGGAGACTGTTTCCCAAGGAGACATTAGGCGGCAGGGGTGTGAGCAGAGGTTGGTGGGAGCTGGAGGCACCGGGGCGTGGGTGGGGATGCTTAGAGACTGGTCCTGACATCAGGAGCTGACCTGCAAAGTCTGAAGAATCCCAGGTCTTTTGTGAGCTGAATAAGGACCTGCAAAAATGTCCTATGATCAGGCATAAACCTTATTTCTATTTCGTAGACTGGAGTGAACCGTCTTCTAATCAGGCAGCAGGGAATTGTAACACCTCACAACTGCATTTCTCACTGGTCTGCTGAGAGTTGGGTTAGGTGCTTCTTGGCAAAGGTCACTTGGCACCGGTCAATGAAGATGGAAAAACCCTGGCTTAAGCCACAGGTGAATTAAACAGGATTCTTTGCTGCAAGCCTTATCAGAGCCTTTAATATGCTAGAATGTGCATCTCCAAGAGGGAATTCATCAAATGCAGGACTTCCCAAGTTCTTTCTAGGAACAGCGTGTCTTGAGACTAGGATTCCATGCAGTTCTCTCTGGGAAATACTAATCTAGCCTAATCAATTTTACTGATGAGGAAATGGGTGGCCAAAAGACAAAGCAATTGGCTAGGCTAACTGGTGGGGTTCCATTCCAGAACACCTGTATTTCAGACCAATGCTTTTTCTCTAGCATTAAACATTTAACCACAGGTACAAATCAACTACAGATTCTTGGGGAACATTCCTAAGGTTTATGGAAAAAATTTTTTCTTTCCAATTTAATTTGGAGTGGTTGCACCAGAGGTAAGAGAGAAGGGAGTAGCACTGGAAGCCATTCGAAGCAAAACCCACCTTTAAAGAGGATCAAGACATTCTTTGCCTCAGAATAGAGACCATTTTTTTGCTTGGTGGAAGTGGGCACCCATGAAGACCAAATGTGCTTCTGTGAAGGAATGCTCCACCAGGTCCTTTTGAAAATATAACCTGCACGAGACAGATGGAAACACCTGGGACTTCAACCCTCCCCAGCGTACCTCAAATTGACCTCACTGGGCCAGGAAAAGCCCTAGAAAACTTATTCCGTATAATCTCTCCAAGAGGTAAATTGACTAAAATTTACTTGGTCCTGTTAAATGCCGGGCCTCTAGAAGGCACTGAGGATTCAAAGATGAATAGAGCATAATTCTTGCTCTGAACGCAATCTCCATTTGGTAGGGAAACATATTGCATGGAGTCAGACTGAAATAGGGCTATACTGACAATGTGAACAAAGTCCTAGCAGCCAATGATGGGCAGTGTTTACATTTTTGAATGCCCACCCTTCCAAGAAGCTTGCACACCTCAGCTTGTGGGCAACGGGAGCTATGGAAGATGTTTTCAGTTTTAACCAGAGAACTCTGGCCCAGGTACCTTTGGTGATTCCATTTCTCATTATCAACTTCCCTTCTTGCTCCCCCTATTTTGTTTGGGGCAAATTATTCTCAGATACTGAGGCTGTCTTTACTTATAATTTATTTAACACAGGTTCATTGAGGGAGTTAAAATTTATAATATTTCACAAGCCAATAGCATACAGGATATCTCTTTATAAGCCAATAAAGAAATAACATACTTCAAACCAGTGATAGGTTAGTTACGCTATTGTTCCAGGCAAAGGGGAGATGAAAGAAAGTCCAAATTTAATCGAGGTGTACCCTTCCACACTGGGTAGAGTCAGTCCTTCCAACTAAAGGTTGGAAGGTTCCAGCTTAGGTTCCTCACTACCAAGGCACCCGTGTTGGCAGGAAGGTGTGCTGCTTCGAAGGGATCATTAAACGGATTGTGCCACTGCCTAGGAGTGCCAAGGCTGGGACCGATGTCCCTTCTCTAAGACTGCTGCACGGTTCAACACCACTGCTGACCAAAAGTAGCCTCACTAGGGCAGGAGAAAGTGTCTCAAGATCTTCAGAGAACTATTTAGATCAAGAAAGAGTAGCCTTGCCCAGACTGAACACTCTCAAGTTGTTGGCTAAACCTCTTGGTTTTTAAAGTTTAAAAGTCTGTCATATGATGGACCGACCCACTGCTGTTACTTTGGTGTCAATGACATAATAGTCCTCTCCACGCCAAGGGCGAGAGTTAAGTCCTAATACCCAACTTCAAAACAAGTTCAAACCACAAACAACTTTGTCCAAAACAAACTTTCAAAACAAGGATTTTAAATCATAACAAATCAAGGCACAACAACGTCCCTATAACCTCCTGGTGTAGCCCACCCCCTCACTCCACATTACCAAAGGTCTTGGTCCTGGGAGGAGCCCTAAATCTGGCCCATTCCTCCTTCCCCTCCCCGGTCCCACCTTAGGCTTGGACCTCATTACCGATAACGACTTCATCACCTCAGTACCCCTGTAAGAGGAAACCGATGTTAGGATTGCGGGTAGGTCCTGCCCAAGTTCTTACAGACTAGGCCAATGCCACAAGCTCGCGATGCCTCACACTGCCCGGCGAACCCGCATAACAGTTAACACAGTGGCCTTCAGGAGCCCGCTCCTAAATTTAAGTCATTTGGGGGAAAAAAATAAAATAAATTTAAATCATCTGGGGGTCCAGCAAGTCTCCTGACGCACTCGGGCTTAACGACTTCCACCAAGCAGCCTGCTCGTTTACAGAGCACAGCTAGCAGGAAAGACGCACAGGAACGCCACTGCGGTCGCCTCATTCTATGGAAGAAGCCACGGAGTCCCAAGGGCGCAAAACGACCTGCCTCCGCATTAGTTAAGGGCAAAGCCCCAGGAGCCTACAATTCACACCTAGACAACCCCCGAGCCCCTGGCGCTGCGCAGCGACCATGACAATGAGAACTAGGCATGCGCTGACTCTCCATCCCGCCTGCCAGAGCCACGAGAGTGGGGCGGGCTCTAGGCCTGGAGGAAGCGGAAGTCTGACACCCGATTGGGGGAAAGCCCTCCCCCGGAAGTCACGCCTCTTTCCGGAGCCTGCTCCCGGAAGTGCTGGTGTTTGTAGCGGGCGTGATGGCTTCAAGGTTACTTCGCGGAGTTGGAGCGCTGGCCGCTCAGGCCCTCAGGGCCCGCGGTCCGAATGGAGTCGCTGCGGTGCGCACCATGGCGTCTGGAGGTATTCGGCCCGCCCGGCGCGTCAGGAACTGGCGCCGTTGCCCTCCCGGGGTGGTGCCGGGGCAGCGAAGCGGGGCGGGCCGTTCAGCTTCTCGGGGCCCCAGTGACCGACCGCTCCGGGGCCCTGAGTACCTCAGGCTCCGCGGGCATCTCCCTGTTATTCCCGGCCGCTTGTGCTGCCGCCCACCAGACTGACTCCGGCTGCGAAAGAATCCTAAACTGAGGTGCCGGGTGACCTTGGGTGACAAGGGTTGCAACCGGGATGCGGAGAGACTGAGCTGCCCTTCAGACCCGCCCTCACCTCAAGTTGCATGAACCCCACTAGGACTCTGACTTGCTTTGAGAAAAATCATGTAGAAATATTGACGTCCGTGGTTGAAGGAAGAAAAGATTACCCTATGCTGCCGCTCTTGGCGATAGTGACAATGGTCCTTAGGAGACAATGTGTATGAGTAGCCTTTAGGAGCCTGTAAACTATATGTAAACATTTATATATATGCATTTTTCGTCTTGATAATTCAGACAACATCGTAATTCATGTTTTTTCTTTAGGTGGTGTTCCTACTGATGATGACCAGGCTACTGGGCTGGAGAGGGAGGTCTTGATGGCTGCACGGAAAGGACTGGTGAGAAACTCCTTTCTGTGTCTTCTCTGGAGTTTATGGTCTTGGATGGAATCAGAACGGTCTTCTCTGGTAGCATTTGAGATAGGGAACCTGACTTGTGTGGGAACAGTACCACTAGCCTTTGGAGGGTAGGGATCATTTGGCATAATGGCTTCTTTTTCAGGACCCATACAATATGCTAGCCCCAAAGGCAGCTGCAGGCACCAAGGAAGACCCTAATTTAGTCCCGTCTATCACCAACAAGCGAATAGTGGGCTGCATCTGTAAGTACCTCACCACTGTTTTTTTTGTCCCATTTGTTTAATATATTCTATGCAGGATGTCAGTAGGATGTTTCAAATCTTTTGTGTGTATGGTGTGTGTGTATAAAGGGGAGATGTGTGTAAATGAGTTATTCTAAGGGTCCCCTGGCCCTTTCAAGCTTCATTAGCCTTCATTAGTTAAGTACATTGTCCTTACTGTAAAGTGGCATAGAATATTGGAAATGCGGCATGAAGGAGTATTCATCAAGAAAATACTTATACTTCCTCTTTGCCAGATACCATTTTAGGTAGTAGGGATATATATCAGAATGGACTGTGCTTTGGGATTCTACATAGGCAGAAGAACTGTTAGAACCTAATAGTGACTCTGTCGTGAGCTCAGTTTACTCATAAGTAAACTCAGGGCCTCATTTCTTCATCTGAAAAGTGGGGAAGGGGAGTTTGAATTGATCTCTTAAGATGTCAGCCGTAACTTTGTGTCTTAGAGGTGTCTGAGGATAAGGTTAATATTGAAAGCCTCCACATCTAGGTTCGATGGCCTTCAACCACCTTTTCCCTTTCAGGTGAAGAGGACAATAGTACCGTCATCTGGTTCTGGCTGCACAAAGGCGAGGCCCAGCGATGCCCGAGCTGTGGAACCCATTACAAGCTGGTGCCCCACCAGTTGGCCCACTGAGCCTTTGCACTAAGTTACTCAAAATGTGCTGTGAAGTTTCTTCTTTCCAATAAAGACTAGCCATTGCATTGGCTCCTTCTCCCATAGTTGGCTGGTCTTATTTCTATCCCGTATTTTTTGGGAGGCATGGATTCTTACATTGGGAATAGCTATCTGTTAATATTATTTTGCCATCCATGTGCTTGTGTATGCTGAGACTGACAGTCCCATAATACCATGATTGGGACCATTTGCTATGGGGAAAACTTGGGCTGTGGCGTCAGCCTGACTCCACTTGTAGTATTGGCTCCATCATTTAGCTTTGTCACTGGGAGCGTGCCCTCTGAGGGTAGGTTACATCCTTAAAAAAAACAAAAACAAAAACCTTGTGAGGTGTTAGAAGTAATAACATAATATAAAGAGCCTGGCAGATGGCTCACAGTATTCTTATAAAATAGGGTGACCTTGTGACCAGAGTTTTGGGGGCTTTGAAGTCTTGGGGTTCGAAGCATAGTTCATTGGGACATCATCAGCAAAACCCAGAATATGAGACAATTCTAGAAATCAGTGACCAGTTTCTTCAAATAAACTGCGGTGAGAGGGGTACCTGGCTGGCTCAGTTGGCAGAACATGCTACTCTTGAACTCAGGGTCATGAGTTCAAGCTCCACAGTGCGCATGGAGCCTACTTCAAAAAAAATTTTAAGTTAAAATTTATTGCAATGAGGAAAAAAAAAAAAGTAGGGAGAACCTATCAAGTGAAATGGATGTAAGGGAGATAACAACCAAGAGCAAAGCATGGACCTTGTTTGGATCTTTATTTGAAGAAATGCAACTGTAAAGAAAACATTGAATAATTTGAACTCTGGATATTTGATATTTAGGGATTTATTAAATTTTAGATGTGTTAATGGAATTAACTTTATGCGTTAGAAATTCTTGGTGAGGTATGTAGGGGTGAAATATGTCTGGGATTAACTTTAATTTTTTTTTTTTTTTTTATTTGACAGAGATAGAGACTGCCAGCGAGAGAGGGAACACAAGCAGGGGGAGTGGGAGAGGAAGAAGCAGGCTCATAGCGGAGGAGCCTGATGTGGGGCTCGATCCCAGAACGCTGGGATCACGCCCTGAGCCGAAGGCAGACGCTTAACCGCTGTGCCACCCAGGTGCCCCTGGGATTAACTTTAAAACAGTGGGAAGAAAAGAGGAGTTTGGGGTAAGATTGATCCATTGTAGCCAGGTACAAGAAGAGTCATTGTTCTACTCTTCTGTATGTTTGAACTTTATCATAGTAATAAAAAATAGAGTTGAAAGAAATTTTTAAAAGTCCATTTCAGCTACTATACATTTTTGACATCCTGGACAATTAAATTCTCAAAAGCTGTTTGTAAAATGGAACTGGTAACTTCGTTTTTGTTGGGATTAGCCACAGAGGTGGCTTTAGTTAGTTGCTTTCTCCACAAAATTGGTTCAGACTAGGTCTTTGAGCTGAGCTGATGATGGGGAGCTTTGGGGAAAGACCCTTTCGCCCAGTCTTGGCCTTACTTGCTCTTCAAGGTATAGTCAGAGCTGCTGCTTCCATTCCTTGCTGTCATTATCTTTTGTTTCCAGGAAATGCTGGAGCATTTGTCTGCCATTCAAGGCCCTTCCCTTTGGGGAGGGGACTACCTAGACAGCCATCTATTAAATCTACCCTTACCACTCCCACCTCAAATGCTGTACTGAACGAGAGTTAACCAATAACTATCATGAAGAATGTTCTGGTACTGCCTTTGAGCCCTTCTGTCTGGCCTGCCTCCTGCATTCCTCCTTCCTTTTCCACAGCCTTCCTTTGCACCCGTCTTAGGGTGAGCTTTTGACTCTCCATGTCATTAATTGGGTTTGTCTTCTCCCTCCCTCAACTTCAAGACCCTCTTCTCTGCTTTTTAAAACTACCCAATTCTCAGTGCGCCTTGCTGGCTCAGTTGGTGAAGCATGCGACTTGATCTCAGGATTGTAAGTTTGAGCCCCACGCTGGATGTAGAGATTGCTTAAAAAAAAAAAAAAATCATAACCAATTCTCCCCTAAAGAAAGAAAAATCCCCAGTACATGTCCAGACTGTGGTAGGCAGGATAACGCCCCCCCCCCCCCCCAAGATGTCCATATCCTAGTTCCAGAACCTGTCAATATGTTAGGTCATATAATAAAAAGTTATTAAGGTTGCAAATCAACTGACCTTAAAATAGAGTATCCTGGATCATCCAGGTGGGCTCAGTAATGAAGGGTTGCAGAAGAAGAGAGTCTGAGGGAGATGAGACTGTGGGAGAATGGTCAGAGATGCAGCACTTTTGAAGACAGAAGAAGGGATCTACAAGCCAAGGAATGCAGGGCAAGGAATGCAGCCTATAGAAGCCAGAAAAGGCAAGGAAATGATTCTTCCCTAGTCTCCAGAAAGAAATGCAGCCCTGTTGATACCTTATTTCAGCCCAGTGAGACTCATGTCAGACTTCTGTAGAACCAAAGATGTTTATATTGCTTTAAGACACAAAGTGTGTGATAATTTTATTATGGAAACAATAGACCAGAAAGCTCAACTACTGCATTCTGAGTTAGCGGGTCTCAAATTTAGCTGCACATTAGAATCACCTGGGGAACTTTTACAACTCCCGACGCCCAGGTCATACCCAGACCATTAAAGCAGAGTGGGGGTGGGAAGCAGGCTTCAGAACTTTAAAGTTCCCCAGGTAATTCCACTGTGTAGTCCAGGCTGAGAACCTCTGCCTTGGGCTGACCGTGTAACTGTGAGCAGTTCTTTTCCTTGCCTCTTGCTAAGTGGAAGCCCTAGCGGCAGACAGGAAATGTAACATACCCCACTAGGAATACCACACCTTTGCTTTTGGGTAGAAGTGGGCTCCCTCTAAATTTCTGGATACTTCACAGCTTAGAAGGTGGATCCCATCTCCCCTCACGAGGGAAGAAGATGAGCCTCACTCTGATGGTATCAAACAATCTGCAAGTACAGAATAAAGAACTTGTTTCCTGGAACGATTTGAGTGGGAGCTGCTGATCTGATACTCCATCACACTTCAATGTATGTATTTTACAAAGACATTCTTTTATATACCTATAATATGACCATCAAAATCAGGAAGTTAGAATTTATACATTTCTGCCATTTAATCCCCAGACCCTATTCAAGGGTTGCTAAATGTGCCTCTAATGTCCTTTATAGAGCCGGTTCAGAATCACATGTTGCCTTTGGTTGTCATATCCCTTTAGTCTTCTCCACTCTGGAACAGTTCCTCAGTCTTTCCGATTCCTGTGACCTTGACACTTCTGAAAATTACACCAACAACTCGGGTTGGTGTGATGTTCCCCCAGGATTGGATTCAGGATTGTGCATCTTGGGCACGAGCACTGGAGAGGTGCTGCTGCACTCTTCTTTCTAGGCGTATGATGTCACCTTGTCCCACTGCTGATAGGGTTTACTCTGGTCGCCTGATTACACTAATGTCTGCCAGACTTCTTCACTGCGCAGTTGCTCCTTAATTATTAGTGAGTATCTTATGGGGGTAACACTTTGAGATGTAACTTGCTCCCCACCAAAACTTTGATTATGTTGGAATGGACTCCTGCTTTATTATATTCAGTGGATTACAATTCGTAACTATTATTTAGCTTCCAGTGTTTAATTTGTTCTAAATTTGGCTGTAGGAGCTTCTTCAAATTGGCGCCTGTGGCCTTTTGACATGTCCCTGTCATTCTTTGAGCATTTTTTTAATTTTCTGGCACAAAATGTTCCAGGCTCAAACTTCCAGGCTGTTTTTAAACTCATGAGGTAGGTACTATTATTATCACCTCCATATTAGAGATGGGGAATCCTAGGAACAGCTCAGGATTACGCAGCTAGCTAGTTGTGACAGGACAGTGAATGCAGAACACTTAGCTTGAGTCTAAGCTCTTCCCCCCCCCCCCTTTTGAGATATTTTAGATTTGCAGAGACTGCTCAGAGTTCCTGTTTACCCTTCACCCAGTCTCCTCTAATGTTAACAGTACAATGACTGAAACCATGAAATTCACACTTATATGGTGCTATTCACTAATTTTGCTGGCTTTCCCAGTAAGGGCCTGGTCCAGTCCTGGACCTCACATTGCATTTTGCTGTCATACCTCATTCTTCTCCCATCTCTGACAGTTGCTGTCTTTACCTTCATAACCTGTTATTTTTGAATAAGAGAACTGGTCCATTAATTTGTAGGATGCCCCGAGTTTGGGTTTGCCTGTTTGTTCCTGGCTAGACTGAGGTGATGGGAACAGTACAGGTGACATGGCATCCTTGTGCATCACCTCAAGAGACAGTGACGAATGACTGGGGATGCACACTTTGGTCATTGGCTTAAGGTGCTATCCACTAGGTTTCTCCACCATAAAGTTACTATTTTTCCTTTTATAGTTACTAGTTATCTTGTGGGGAGATACTCTGAAGCAATGCAAATGTCCTTGCTCTTGCTCACTACTGTCTGCATCCATTTTTGTCTGTAACAGTTAATACTGTGGTGTTTGCCTGCCTATGGTGATTTCCATTTTCCATTATTCCTTCTACAGGAATTGAACTACTATAAGGAAGAACTGTCCCTTCTCCTGCATGTATACATCTATTCAGTTTATTTATATCAGAGTAGACTCATAAATATTTTATCCTATGGCTTATAATCCACCACGGATTTGATAAGTGGGTAGCTCCTTCAAGTTGGTTTCTGTGTGCTTAAGACAACAAGCCCCCCTCCTTTTTGGGGCACTTCCTTACTCTGTGGTACCACAGGATATTCGAGGCTCGTTTTATACTCTCTCTGTCCTAGATGTGGAATTCCTCCAGGGAGCTCTGATTCCTTTTATTGAAGAGGGGTATCTAGAAGCCCCGATCCGAACACTGTATGTGCTTGTTGCTACTGGGGTGTCATTGTGTCTAGGCCCTCCAAGCAGACAGGGCTGGGAAATATACACATATATTCCAACCCTAGCATTCACACACTGAGGTCTGTTTATTTCAGCATCTGTCTGTCTATGTACTGAAAACCATAAGTCCATCCTTCCAATCCCAATCCAACACCACAAAGTTCGTCCTAGCCTTACCACCTTTCTGTTGGTAGCTTTTCTCCCACAGTGGGAAACCTGACATAACCAGAGATCTATAACCACACTGTCCCTACTGGAAGAGGGAGTGGGGAGGATGCTGCATTGTGCTTTGGCCTTAGATGATGGGATTTTGACAGACATGAGGGAAAGTCATTCCCAGCAGAGTAGAAGCTGGCGGGCAAAGCATGACGATGTGTGAACCTAAAACAGGAAAGGAACAGATCCCAATGGGCCTGAATTTAATGCGGCATGTAGCTGATGAAGGGGATTTCCCCTGCATCACATCAATTTGGTTTTATTCTGCCAGGCAGTGGAGAGCTGCCTGACATTTTGGATTAGGAAGTGACAGAACCAAGGCTATGTGGGCTTGAGATCAAAGAGCAAATGGACTGGGTGGGTGGGGGGGGGAGAATGAAGCTAGCATTGTAAGACAGGGTGGTAGAGGCCATCACAATAAAGGAGAGGCGGACAGGAAAGGCATTATAGAAGAACCAACAGAACTCGGTAAATGGCAGAATGTGGAGAAGATAAGGAAAAGGGAGGAGTCAAGTAAGAATGCTCCAAACCTGTGTAGTTTGGAGAAAGTGGTACCATGAACCCAACCCCAAAAAGGGTTCTCTGTAAATTGTTTTCCCCTTGAGGGCACGTACAGGCTTAACTACTCCGTGACCACAAAGCCTCATAAAATGCCCTGTGACGATAGGCCTCAGTCAGCTTTCCCCTACTATCTGATCTCAGCTCTCGGCCCTCCATCAACCCCAACTCCAAATGCCTTCAACACATGCCTATGACAACCATTCTCCCATAGCTGGCTGCCCATCACCCATCACCCAGCTAAAAACCCCCTCAAGGCCCTCCACGTGCCAGCCCCAACCTCCCTTTTGGGTTTATCTTGCATTATAACCAGAGGAGACCACTTACCCTTCCCTGCTGACCTGGCAACACTTGGGTCCATGCCTCTCTCTCAAGCCCCACTGGTCCCCAGCATCCCCTTGAGCTCTTACCTCAACCTGGAATACCCTCCCGTACCTGGCTGACCCCTCCTGAACCCGTGCAAGTCAGCCCGCCACCTGCTGGTTTAGATGCCCCTCTTCCTGGGCTCACAATGCTACCAAAATGGCCAGTCCATCTTCTTCCCCTGACCCATATGTTTTTGGGGGCAAAGACTTGTCTTGTTTACCACTGGCCTCAAACCTGTGGCACCTTCCTGGACATACTGCAGGTATCCAAATCCCTGATGAAGGAAGGAAAGGGCAGACAGTCACCGACTCTCACATGCCTCACTGTACCCTCCCATCCCCCGCCACTCAGCTGCTCCCTTCAGAGCTTAGCTCATCAACACAGCCTTCTCCACCTCCCCCAACTTTCTCCATCCAGCTGGCCTGACCCATGAGCCCGAATCACTGTTGGGTGTGTCATCCTCGGCCATGTCTGGGCAGGCCAGCAGAGGTGCCCAAACAGAAGGGGTGGGTGCGGATGCCCCAAGCCCCGGCTCTGCCTGCCATGAGGTCCTGTCTATGAATGAGGCTGAGGAAGGCAGCCTTGTTCTCTGCTTCTGAGTTCTCTGCTCCTCCTGGTGGATTGCAGCAAGTGGGTAATGAGGTTGGGGAATTCTACCACCAACTTGAGAGCCCAACCTCCTGGGGCCTGCTGTGCCACGTTGCCCCGCCAACCACTGAAACCCTTAGGCTTCTGAGCTAGAGCCAGTGCCATGCTGCCTTCTTGTTGGTCCTTTCTCCCAGAGTCCCCAGGGATGGATAAGTGAACAACAACGCAAAGAACCACAAGAAAACAGAGCCACGCACTAGGCCTTGTCCATAATTATTACTATAATGATTTACAAAAAAAGTTTTCAGGCAACTGTGTTAAATTATTGTACATATCTGGGAGAGGGAAGTGGGGGTCTTGGCCACAGGGGCAATGAAAACCTCCTTAGTGGGAGAGGTGGGAAAAGGAAATGGGCCCCCCTTACTCCCTCTAGGTCTGACTCCAGATGAAGTGGCTTCCTCTCAACAAATGAAGACCATTAACCCTTTCCTATCCAGGGCACTAAGGTAAAGGAGAGGGAGCAGTGTCAATGAAGTGCTTTGAAGGGACCGCAGTAAACTGTGGCCACCTGGACCCCGTGATCCTCTGCCCTGGCTCTGAAGGGTCTGATCCCGGGCCAGACCCTTGGCTGGGGATGGAAGACTGCCTAGTCTGCAGCCTACACCAAGGCATCCACCCAGGAAGACAGGAGGACTAAATGCGATAGGGTAAGGGATGCCCAGGTGTGGCACAGGCAGCAGTGAGGCACCAGTGGAGAGCCCCTGGTCACCCCTCTACCCCACACCTCAAGGCTAGCTATGCAGGCATCCAGGCACTCTGGCTCTGGGGGGGATCCTGTCAAAGGAAATGGGGGTGTTGGGTATCTGGCCTTGGAGCTTGGGGAAGCGGCCCCAAGGGTCAGAGCAAGACCCTCCCAAGGGGGACCCCTGGAACGATCCAAAGCTGGGCTCCTCAATTCCTAAATTCCAGCTCATGACTCCATCCATGCAGCTAAATGTTACTCTGTGTGTGTGTGTGTGTGTGTGTGTGTGTGTGTCCAGGGGAGGGCTGCAGGGAAGCATGGCTGCCCCCCCTGCCCAGGCAGGGTTCAGGGCATGTAGGGGACCGTAGGCCTAGGATGTGAGCCCAGACCAGAAAGGGTTAAGGGCTCTGACTCCCCTTTCGTTCCTCCCACTCTCCCAACACGCTACATCTCTTTGGGCACTAGAAAGTTTTACGATGAATAGCACGGGAGCCATCCTCTTCATACTCCTTTTTGGATACCCACATCTTCTTAAAAGTATCGAGTGAGGCCAGGATGGAGCCACTGTGAGGAGGGAGGGATAGACTCTTGTGGACCTGAGGGCTGGGCCACTGACCCTTTCTGGGCACTCAGAGCTCCATCTCCTTTACCTGGGAGGGAAATCCACCCACCTCCACCTGGCCTGGGCCAATGGTCTCCTCCCAGAGCCCTCCCCGTGAGCCCCGCCTCACCCGATCCACGTGGAGTACAGCCGTTCCTGAGGGGCTGAGATCTAGAGGGAACAAGCAGCAATGTAATTGCCCATCCCCACACGGCAGCCCCCACCCCAGCCTTGGAAGCCTTTCCCTCAGGGCCTGAGGCCAGGTAGCAAGCGCATCAGCTGGGAGCAGTGGGAACAGCCCAATCTGAAGGAGGCAGCCGAGCAGAGCTGGGAGTGAGAGGGTGTCTGGAGGTGGCATTTGCCCTTTCCTCTCCCCAGTCAAGGTTGCCCAGCACCCCCATGCCCCATGGGGCTCCCTGTAACCTCACCTTGATTTTGACATCCTTTGGGGCAAGCTTCTTCACTTCACTTAGCAATCGGTCACCAAAGCCTGTGAACGCAAGGCTGGCTGAGCCAGGGGCCCACATCCAAACCCCCTTACTACTAGCATCCCCATCTCCACCCTCTGGCACCCCCAGCTGCTGCCACCCTTCTTTTAGTAGTTCTTTCCAGGATCAAGGACGGGGGCGAGCCACCCCAAGGGGAGGAAACAGCCAGTACCATGCCTGAGGTGGGCCCAGCTTCCTCAGAGAGGCAGCGTGAGAGGGAACCCCGAGTCACAGCTCAGTCTGGCCCCTGGGCTCTTCCACCCAAAGCAAAGTCAAAGGTAAATGACAAATCAGGGGAAATATCTACCATTTCTGCCCATCACAGAGGCAAAGATCACATGCAGTGCTGGGAGGGCGCTGGGGGACTCCCACCGTAACTGGTGGGGACTTTGGCGGTACCTACTGGATAACAAGAACCTATGCCCACTGACTGCGTCAGCAAGTCTCCCGGGATGTCCCCTTCAGGGATATTCTCATTATGAGAGGTTATCTGACGCAGCACCTCTGTCATTAGAGATGGCTGCGACAACCTTGCAGGCCAGCAGCAGGTCAGCGGGGAGTCGGCACATCCGTTCAGCGAAATGCCGCACGGCTGTGTGAAAGAGCTCACACAGATGGGGGAAGATCTTCCAGATATGGGGCTATGTGAAAAATACACAGGGTGCAGCTTGCGGAGCATGTTATGATGGGTGTAAAAGCGGAAGCAAGGGGCAACCCACATTTGCTCACACTCGCACAGTGCTGCTGAGCACACAGCTGACGGACCTGTAACTGCTGGGGGAGGGAGCGGGGCGACAGACAGTGGGAGAAGGGAGACGTCATCTCATGCATTTTATATCTTATGTGAACTTACCACCTATTTACAGGGTCAATAAAATTTAATTTTAAATCTTTCTCTTAAAAAAAAAATGCTGAGTACCAAAAAGCCAGTAGAAAATGGGCCACGTCCCAGGCTCCAGGGAGTGGGGTGTGGTCTGAATCTTGATGGTACCTTAGTCTTGATCACCACCTCTCAAATGGTGTTACCTTTGAAAAGCGTGGAGCCACCCGAAAGCACGATGTTGGCGAACAGCGTCCGGCGAAGGTCCATGTCGGACTTGTGGATGGCGAAGGCCAGCACCTCGTGGAGCCCCTCACTCTCATCGCCTACCAGGTCTGGCTGGAACAGCAGCTCAGGGGCCCGGAACCGTGCTGGCCCCACCTTTGGAACACAAGATTGAGAGGGACAGGCCCCTTCTTCCTCAAGATGCCGGCATCACCGACGCCCCCCAGCGCCAGGCCCGGCAACTTACGTCGAGCACGCTGCCATCTGGCAAGGTGTACTGCACCTTCTCTGTCTCCAGAGCCTCATCCTTCTGCGGGTTGATGGATAGGTAGCAGGCTCGCTGCGGTGGGCAGGGACACAACGCTCAGAAGGCTGCAACCGGGAAACCCACACCCAGGGCTCAACCTCACGCCTTGGTGCCACCACCTCCCACTGCCCCACCCAGCCTGCCTCCACACCCTCCTGCCCTCTGTCACCTCTTTGATGGTCCGGACAACCTCGAATTCGGCTGAGGTGTGAAAGTCAACTCCTTCCTTGCGCAGCAGTAGCCGGAGGTAGCGGGAGACGTCACGGCCAGCAATGTCCACCCGCATGATGGAGTGCGGCATGGCAAAGCCCTCGTAGATGGGGACGGCATGAGTGACCCCGTCCCCTGAGTCTAAAACCACTCCCGTCGTGCGTCCTGTTGCATACCTGTCACCAGGTCAGCAACCCTTCACCTCAGCCACTGAGGCATGGGAACCTCCTCACCCCTGCAAGGGACCCTGGGACATTTGCATTATCGGGTCTGAAAAAGGAACCTGAGGAGCTCCCTAAAGGAACAGCTACCAGGGGGCTGTTTCTACGGGGAAGTCAGACACGAGCAGGAGGATGGCCACAGGGAGGATGGGGACTCAGGGGACCCTAGGGCTTAGGGAGCACTCACAGGCTGAGCACGGCCTGCATAGAGATGAATAGGGCCGGCACGTTGAAGGTCTCAAAGAACACCTCTGCGGCCTTCTCCCGGTTCTTACTCGGGTTGAGTGGAGCCTCCGTTAGGAGAACAGGGTGCTACAAGAGATGGCAGGGTTTCGGCACGTGCAAAGACAACATGCCAGGCCCTAAAAGGGTCTTCCTAGACGACCGCCAAAACCCCCGCTCGAGCACAGCTGCAGCCTGCTGTCCTTCCCGGGGCAACATCCCACTATCTGCCAGCAGTGACTCTTCCAGAGATCCAGCTATCTCTGGAAAACTCTACTTGGCAGCCACGGACTGTGCGGACCCGCATACACACAGTGAAGAGGCAGCAGGCCCTAACAAAATGCAGAGGAGCGTGGCCGGCACAACCAGGAAGGAAAGAGCAGCGGGAGGGCAGAGCGGGGAATTCGGAGGAGGCCGGGTGCGGGCCGGTTGCCACACCTCCTCGGAGAAAGTCTGCAGCTGATCCTTGGAGTAGACGTACTGCCAGATGCGCTCCATGTCGTTCCAGTCCCGCACCACGCCATGCTCCATGGGGTAGCGGATGGCCAGCAGACCCCGGTGCTCCTGCGAGAGAAGGTGGGAAGGTCAGCGGAAGCACCCGGCCCCTCTCCAGCAACCGCTTTCCACCTTCCTGGAAGCCGCCCCTTCACCTGCCCTGAATAGAATCACCACTGCTTCCCAGGCGTCCCCAGGCCTAGAGGCAGGTCCTAAACTCAGCACAGCCTCATTTGTCCAGCAGCAGCTTCTCAGGCCCTCAGAGCCCAGTCAGCTTCAACTGGCAGGGGACAGAGATGGTGGTGATGTGCTCCCTCCCATCCTGGTCCTCCCCCCCCATCCTAGTCCTCTCCTTCCTCTGCTTCCCGGGCTTCTCTACTCGCTGCCAACGCGTTCTCCCCTCTTCTCTCCTCACACTGGCCAGTTTCCCTCCCCACCACTCCGTGGTGACTGCTCCGGTGCCAGGAGCTGCCTTGTGGCCGATCCCATGTTGTCCTCTCGGTGGTCACCTGCTGCTTACTGCTCCTTCCAGCTCTTCAGCCACTGCTCACATGTCCTGCATGGACCTGCCCTTCGGTGTCCCCCCCGAGTGTACCCCTTCTCACCAAACACCACCTGACTTCTCTCACCCACAGCCATGGCTCCTACCGACCGCAGGTCCTGAGAGCCCTGCATCTCTGCACCCCTGGCTCATGGCCCCCCTGGCTCAGCCCCCCCCCCCAGTGTCCCCCAGGTGCCTAAGCTACACTTGCTGCCACCCCCTACACCTTCGCTCCTCCCCTCAGGGCCTCATCTGGCCGTGCAGCGCTTACACAAGTCACCCCACCTGGAGGGTAAGAGGTGGCCCCACGACACTGATTTCTATTAGTCATCAAATCTGAGGGATCCAGACTCTTAAGTCACTTTTTAATCAGTTCTTTCCTCTGTAGCTTCCAAATCACTCTACAAGACAGGACACGAAGTAGTCTATTCCCCCATACAGGAACCATCGTGCCATCTCAGAGTATTTCTGAGCTGGAGCCTTGAGAGCCCAGGGAGACACCTGACAGATGGCCCCTGAAAACAGATTCCCTCTCGGGAGGTACAGCTCTGACCATAAGCCTGTGTTCCCGGGACCGTGAAGACCCCAAGCCCAGGCAAAGGCAGGCTCCACAGGTGTTACCTCTGCTTTTGGTCCAATGAAGAGGTCCCCCTCCAGGGCTCCAGCCATCACTCGCATGTGCTTAGGGCGCCCCACACTGCAAGGACAGGTCAAGTTAGCAAGGTGGGCGGGGGGCATGGGTGAGCCCACGTCCAGGAAAACCGAAGTCTAACTCCTGTGGTCAAAAGGGTAACTACTCCAAAGCATTCGGATGTGGCCACGTGGCAAAGGCCAGAACCCAGGCCTAGGGGACATGGGCCTACATAGCAGGCCTTGGCAGGATGGCATGCTCAGGGTCAGAAGAAAAGGTATCCTTTCCATTCCCCACCCTCCCTCCCAGAGAGGGCGGAGAGCTCTGGAATCTCAGCCCTTCATGGTCCAGCCCTGGCAGAGGGTCAGCTTCTGCAGCCACAATGACTCAGCCCACACTCTCGATTTCAGGAGGGCAGGGCTGCCACCACTGTCTGCAGACCAAGGTCCCAGGAAGTTGGGTCATGGCTCCCTTGTGCACCCCTCCCTCATTCATTTGATCCTGCCCCTTCCCACTGCCAGGGCTTTCAGAATACAGATTCAGTTCTTGGAAGACTGGATGAGCCACCATTCCAAAATTTGACCCAAACTCCCTGCACATCAATAGGAACTTTTAATTGTACCCAAGTGGAGTTCAGAAAAGAAAGCTGAAGCCCTACTGAGTGCTTGGTGCTCCAAGCTGGCCCTGTCCCCAGACTAGGCCTGGGGTTCTTGGTATAGTCAGCCACTCTGGGGGCCCCAGGATCCCCCCAACGTCCCACTTAGATCAATCCCTCTAAAACCTCCAGGTTTTGAGAAGAGGCACCACCTAGGAAAAACTTCCCAATGGGCTACAGTAGCTGAAGTACTCCAGGTTTCCTCCGTGCTTTCCCACCCCTCTGACCCCTCCTGTCACTGGCTCCATTCAGGGAAACACTCCCCTTGACCGAAACCCATTGTCTTCTAGAGTTGGAAAATAAACAAGCCCTGAAAGAAACAATTCCTGGGAGGAAGGGATGGCTGTTCATTAACTTTCTACTCTTTCTCCTCTTGAATTTAGGTTTTTCTCCCAGAGATGTCTCCCTTCCATTCTTGCTCCTGCTATGCCACCCTATTCCCAAGAGAATGCTGGTGGCTTCTCCCTCCCTCCCTGGCTCAAGGAGGGACCAAAATCAGACTTCAAAGAGGAGGAAGCCCAGACCACTTCTCTTGTCTTTCCAGAGCCTGTAACAGCATTAGCCTCACAAATCTGGTGTTTTCCCTTATAGGTGGGGGGCAAGAGTTGGCCCCAAAGAGAGCTGTGACACAGAGCCAATGTTTTTCATTGGAATCCAACAAAAAGGTTAGGGCTGCTGCCTGAGCAACACTTACTAGTTTGGGAAACAGTATTTGGGAATCTGGTCTCCTGCAAAGCCAGCCTTGATCACCCCCGAACCCTGCAAGGAAAAACACTGTTTAGCTCCTGACATACAAGTCCAGATGAAGGCAGTGCCCTGCAGTAGAGAGAACTGGCACATCATGGCAGCCTGGGGAGGAAGTCTGAGATCCTGCCAAGAGGGCAAGATCATTTACGAGTACACGAGTGATTTACAACTACAGGGGGATTTTGCAGCCCTCCTCCCAAACCTGACAACGTCTGGAGACTGGGGAGGGGAGAGCAGGGGGAGAGGACTACTGGCATCTAGGGGGTAGATGCCAGGAATGCTACTAAATATCCTATAATACCCAAGCCAGCCCCTCACACCAAGTATTATTTAGCCCAGAATGTCAATATTGTGGAGACTGAGAAACCATGAAGTATATCGTCCTCTGCACACTCTAGGCTCAGCTCCAGGCAGGAGGAACCAATCCACAGCAGCACAAGCTCCTCCCAAAAGTCAGCCAGAAGCAACCTCCAAGCATAGTTTCTTTTCAATGCCCCTGGCCACCCCCCCTCCCCCAGCAGACATGGACCACATACAGGACCCACCAGGGAAGATCACTGTGCACACAGCGACAACTGGCACCTCTCTTCAAGTGGCTTCTCCAAAGACTACAGGTAAAGAATTTGGTTCTGCCACTGCTCCAGCATGGAAACTGGACTTAGGATCTTAAAGGGAACCTGGCATCTAGAAACCTCCCACTAATGAAGGAATCAGCCTCTCAACCTCACTTGCCACAGATCACCATCACAACCTTTTGGGTCTGTGGTGCAGAAATAAGTATCCTCATGTTAGAGAGGAGGGGCTGGAAACCCACAGGGACCAGGCAGCTTGTCCTCTGAACTCCTAAGCTTGTTGGTTAGCCTAAGTGAATTATCTGCCCACCAAGAAAGGAAGTGCCCTAGTCCTTTCTGTAGCCTGCTGGAGAGGACCCCCAAGGCAAGTTCTAGCCTTCTTATTAAACAGCTCCTGCTGTGACTCAAGGAGCCCACGTGGGTACTAAAAAAAAAAAAAAAAAAAAGCCATTCAGGATTAAATGGGGGTCATGTGGGAGGGAGAAACATCCCTGAAAGAGGAGTGAGTCATTGTCAAAAACTCCAAGGCACACACAGCACAGAAAAATACCCAGCTAGGGGCAGATCTATAGATCCCCTGCTCTTCATTTTCCTCCCATGGACTGGAAAGTTCTGAGGCCAGAAATCCTCAGAGGGCAGCCGAAAACATGCTGCGCCCCAGTGCTGAAGGACAAGGTCACAAGAAAGCCAGGCAACTTTTCTCTGAAGCTTCCAAACCATTATCCCAAACTACTATGGGTCCTGGGAAGAATGGTCCTGAACTCTCCCCACTGTCCTGCCAGCTGTGCAAGTACTTAAAGAGAGAGTCAAAGTGGCCAAGTGGCCAACCAGGTGATGGTGGATATGTGGTTGGCAGAACTTAACCTATATATATTTTTTCCAGTCAAAGAGCACAGCAGGGCCTGTCCACTCTGGAGGTCCTGCTAAGAGTTGCAGCTCCTTGGGAAGTGCTGTAGTAGAGGTCACCAAGCGAACTCTCTCTCTGAAAGATCAGGCCAGCACTGTGCAAAAGGACAAATGCCGTCTCTCCTCTTTCACAAGGAGGGGCACCCAGAGCCCGAGAAGGGGGTAAAAGGGCTGCGGCTGAAACCTAACCAGTGACCCCCCCCCCCCCCCCCGGCCAAGAAGGGTCCAGAGTGCGACCCCAGGCCTGACACACAGGCGCATGGCTGGGCCGTTAGGCTGTCACTCCAGCACTCCCGATGCTGATCAAGTGCCGCCAGGCAGATGGGTCTCCTGCCTCTCCAGTATCTCCCCGCCGGGCTCGGAGAGGGTACGGGCGGGAGCTCCACTGCACCGGTGGAGGGGCACACCCCAAGGCCCGGGCTACAAAGCCAGGTGAGCAGGAGAGCCATTGGCGGACGTGGCGGGCGGGCAGTGCAAGGAGGACTAGTCGAGACGGGCTGGGGTCCCTCCCGACGCCGCCGCGTGCGCCCCCGGGGCAGGGCGCCCGTCCTCCCCCCCGACTGTCGGGCCTCACGTTGTCGATGACCACGGGCTGGTTGGCGATAATGTCGTAGGACTCCATGGCCCGCCCGGGCCGGCCCCGCCCAGCGGGGGGCTGCAAGAGGGACCGGCGAGCGCGCAGACCTGGACCGCCGCCGCTCTAGATACTGTGCCGCGCCCCTCCCATCCCGCGCGCGCAGCCTACGCCAGCCTCCGCGGGGCTTGCTGGAGGGCGCCCCGCAACCCCGGCCAATCACCGCTCCCACTTGTGCGGATTGACGGCAGGCGCCCCGGGCCTGCTGCAGGCAAAGGGGCGGGGCCTCTGGGAGCTGACCAGCCAATTGAGGCCTCCCGGAAGTACTGCCGGGGCGCTTCCAAGATAGGCTGCGCCGTGTAGGGAGGGTGACGTCATGGCTCAGCTCTTAAAGGGGACTTGGGCAGAGACAAGGGGGTGTCTGAGAGTTACCTGTCCGGGAAGACTTCGTTCCCGAGCGGCAGTGTCTGCGACCACGCTATTTCGTGAGCACGTAGTCCTCTAGGAGGCCGGCGCTGGGTGTTTACCCAAAGCATTTCTTTACCGAGCCCTGGGGAGAATCCTTTTCCGTATGAAAATTACAATTCTGGGGTAACTTGGTAGCTGGAGTTAATCGAACACCTGCTATGTGTTTGCGGAGTACTTCCACCCAGTCTACATAGATTATATTAAATCCTTGCAATAACTATCAGGTAGCTGTATTCTTATTGCCATTTTGCAGATGTGGGAACCGAGGGGCCTCACAACTCTGGGACTAGCCCGGGGCTATCCAGCTAGCAACAGCTGGGGTTTGCGGCCGCCACAGTGCAAGGGCTCGAGTCCTAAATTCATTTACCAAACTGAGCCGTAGTTATTTGCTTCTCCTTACTCCTTTCCCACTAAACTGTGAGATTAAATTTGGTCAAAGTGAAGCACCACATAATACAGAAAAGTGCAGAAATCACGTATCAATGAATTATTACAATGTGGGCACATTTGTGTAACCGTAACTGGGTTTAAGAAACAGAGCGTGACCAGCACCCCAGAAGCTACCCGCTCCTCTCAGTCGCTGCCCGGCTCCTCCTCTGAGGTGACTGCTTTCCTGAATTTTAACACCAAAGGTTACTTTTGCCTATTTGGGAACTTTATGCAAGTGGAATTGTAAGTATGCATTCGTAAAATGGGCCAGTGTGCAACCATTAAACATAATGAAATTTTATATAATCTCATATGAAACACATCAGGACATAGGGCTAAGTCAAAGCAAAGAAAGCCAGACACAGAATGTTGCATGTGTGAGAGTCTCCAAAGAGTATATAAGGCAACTTCAGGGCTCATATGGGAAACGGACCATTGGTGAATGTGGGTGAATGAAGGGAGAATTCTTTTTTTACAATATAAACATTTTTTGGGTATTTAGTTGTTTTGAACTTGTTCATGTATATATTATTTTCCCTCCATTTTTTTTATTGTGGAAGAATACACACAACATAAAATTTACCATCTAAACCATTTTTAAGTGTACAGTTGAGTGGTATTAAATACATTCATAACGTTGTGCAACCGGTGCCATCCTCCATCTCCAGAACTCTTTCCATCTTGTAAAACTGCAACTTTGTACTCATTAAACAATAACTCTCCATTCCCTCTCCCCTCAGGCCAGGGGAACCACTGTTCTACTTTGTTTCTGTGCATTTAGATACCTTTCGTATAAGTGGAATACATGAAATAGTTACCATTTTGTGACTAGCTTATTCTATGCAGCATGCCCTCAAGGTTCATCCATGTTGGAGTGTGTGACAGGGTTTCCTTTCTTTTTAAGGCTGAATAACATTTTATTGTATGAATCTACCACATTTTGCTTATTCATTCATTCATTTCTTTTTTTTTTTTTAAAGATTTTTTAATTTATTTATTCGACAGAGATAGAGACAGCCAGCGAGAGAGGGAACACAAGCAGGGGGAGTGGGAGAGGAAGAAGCAGGCTCCCCGTGGAGGAGCCTGATGTGGGGCTCGATCCCATAACGCCGGGATCACGCCCTGAGCCAAAGGCAGACGCTTAACCGCTGTGCCACCCAGACGCCCCTATTCATTCATTTCTTGATGGGCCTTGGGTTGCTTCCTCATCTTAGCTATTGGGAATAACGCTGCTATGAACACAGGTGTCTAAATGCCTCTTTAAAACGCTGCTTTCAATTCTTTGGCATATCTAGCCACATATGGGGTTGCTAGATCATATGGTAATTCTATTTTTAATTTTTTGAGGAACAGTCATGCTGTTTTCCATGGCAGCTGCACCATTTTACATTCCTAACAACAGTGCAGGAGGGTTCCAGTTTCTCCACATTCTCATCAACAATTGTTATTTTCTGGTTTTGGTTTTGTTTGTTTTTAGTAGCTGACATAATGGGTATAAGGTGGTATCTCATCATAGTTTTGGTTTGCATTGCTCTGATGATTTGTGCTGTTGAGCATCTTTTTGTGTGCTTATTGGCCATTTGTATATCTTCTTTGGAGCATTGTCTATTCAGATCTTTTGTCCATTTCTGAATCAATTATTTGTTGTTGAGTTCTAGGAGCTCTCTACACATTCTGGATATTAATCCTTTAGCAGATATTTGCAAATACTTTCTCCCATTCTGTGGATTGCCTTTTTACTCTGTTAATAGTGTCTTCTGATGTACTTTTTTTTTTTTTTTTTTTTTTTGCGTTTTCAGGAAGCCTTATTTGTCTATTTGTTGTTGTTGTTGTCTGTGTCTTTGGTTTCACATCTCAGAAATCATCACCAAATCCAATGTCCTGAAGTTTTTGTCCTGTTTTATTTTTTAAAAATTTTTTAGGGGGCGCCTGGGTGGCACAGCGGTTAAGCGTCTGCCTTCGGCTCAGGGAGTGATCCTGGCATTATGGGATCGAGCCCCACATCAGGCTCTTCCGCTATGAGCCTGCTTCTTCCTCTCCCACTCCCCCTGCTTGTGTTCCCTCTCTTGCTGGCTGTTTCTATCTCTGTCAAATAAATAAATAAAATCTTAAAAAAAAATTTTTTTTAAAAAGATTATTTATTAGAGAGAGAGAAAGCGTGCACGCTTGAGTGCTCAAGAGCTGGGGGAGGGGCAGAGGGAGAGGGACAAGAAGACTCCCTGTTGAGGGGAGCCCCACAGAGGGCTGGATCCCAAGACTCTTAGATTATGACCTGAGCCAAAGGCAGACACTTAACTGACTGAGCTACCCAGACATCTCTTGCCCTGTTTTATTTTAAGGATTTTATAGTTTTAGTTCTTATATTTAGGTCTTTGACCCATTTTGAGTTTTTTTTGTATATGTGTTGGGTAAGGGTCCAACTTCATTCTTTTGCATGTGGATATCCAGTTTCCCCAGCACCATTTGTTGAAAAGACTGTCCTTTCCCTATTGAACGGTTTTGGCACCTTTGTCAAAAATCATTTGACCATATATGTGAAGGGTTATTTCTAGGCTGTCTATTCTAGTCCGTTGGTCTATATGTCTGCCTTTAAGATATATTACTTTTTAAATGAAATAAAAAACTGAAGTGAAAAAGTATCTGCATGACAAATAGTCAAGCATTTATGAAAGACGTGCTAGGGTTCTGCTTGCAAAGAAACTCCGTGAGCCCTGGTCAGCAGGGGCAACAGTGCTGGGGGAGGAGTGGTTGTAAAGGGCCCCCAGAGTACATGTCATTGAAGGCTATACAGTGAACCCAGCTACAGAGGCAGGAGGGCAGGCTCATCAATTATCCTCTGAGATAACCATTAAGAGGAAGAGCTCAGAAACCTTACTTTGGTGGGAGAAAGGAACAAAAAGAACAAAAAACGAGGGGCAGGAGAGAATGATAGGGTAAGAGAATCCCCCAAACCCACAGGGCCAGCCACTCCCTCCTTGCTCCTTCTAGCTCCTCTCAGCATCTCCCCCATTTCTTACCTGGATGTCTCCCTAGCACTTAGAGTTCTTTGATCTTCTGAATTTCAGTAACTGTTCCCTATACCCACATTACTAATAAAGACAAAAGTTACCAATGCAGGTCAGTTCTTTGGATGCATGGAGGAACCATTGGATAGGGTCTTTGGGGACTTCTCCAAGAGACAGACAGACGGGATGGAATGCTATGGCTGATGCCACCTCCTCATCCTTTCTATGACAGATACCCAGCTATGGCCACTAATGATTTGAGAAGAAATCAGTGATCAAACAAAACTATTAAGAAAATACTGTCAACTAAATTAACTCTGAAAATTGTCTTGCTGTAGCCTGAGTGCTTCCCCTTTGATTTCTGTTGGATTTCCTTTTAAGCTCTTATCTTATTATTTCCTTGGGAACCTAGGGTGGAAGATTGGGGTGAACTGAAGAGTCAGATGCCGGGGTGTAATTTGCCATCTTCAAATCAGAATCCCCCTATCATTCTGTTTCGTTTTGGTATATCTCAGAGGTGAAAACAGGGTCACCTTTCATCTTCTTACACTCTGTGAGATATAAATGACATACAGTAAACTGCATATATATAAAGAGTACAATTTGGTGAGTTTTGACATATGAATACACCATGAAACCATTTTCCCCAATTAGGATAATGAAGATATCCATTGCCTTGCAGTTCGTCATGCACCTTGGTAATCCTTTCCTTTCCTCCCCCTTCCTCCCCTTTATCCTTAGACAAGCACTAGCCAGAACTTTCTGTACTGTAGATTAGTTGTCATTTTCTAGAATTGTCTATCGTATATGATTACACGGTTATGCATAATACTGTATTCATATATTTAAATATATAGAATCAGTTGTAATATAGTGAGATTTTAAATTGTATGTAAATGGGCTACATAAATGGACTCATCTCTAAGTATTTCTTTGGTTGTCCGACTCTTTCACTCAGCATATGTATTTCAAGATTGCTTCGTGTTATTGCATGCATCATGTTTGTTACTTTTAATTGTTTAGTAATTTTATTTTTTTAAAGATTTTATTTTATTTATTTGACAGAGAGGGGGAGAGAGAGAGAGAGCAGAAGCAGGGGGAGCAGCAGCCAGAGGGAGAAGCAGGCTCCCCTCTGAGCAAGGAGCCTGATGCAGGACTTGATCCCAGGACCCTGGGATCATGATCCGAGCTGAAGGAAGACGCTTAACTGACTGAGCCACCTAAGTGTCCCTTGAGCATCTTTTTACTTGCTCATTTGTCATCCATGTGTCTTCTTCAGTGAAGTGTCTTCAACTCTCAATCCCATTTTTAAATTGGTTATCTATTTATTATTATTATTTTAAAAAAGATTTTATTTATTTGAGAGAGAGAGCATGAGAGAGAGCACAAGTGGAGGGGAGGGGCAGAAGCAGGCTCCCACAGAACAGGGAGCCTGATGCGGGGCTCCATCGCAAGACCCCATGATAATAACCTGAGCTGAAGGCAGACGCTTAACTGACTTGAGCCACCCAGGCGCCCTGGTTGTCTATTTATTATTAAGTTGTGTTCTTTATGTACTCTAAATACAAGTCCTTTGCAGATACATGTTTTGCAGATATTGTTTCCCAATGTTTAGCTTGTCTTTTTTATTTTTGTAACCGTGTCTTTTGAAGAACAAATATTTTTTTGTTTTGATGAAGTCCAAATCTAAAGTCAGTAAGAATTTCTCTTATATTTTATTCTAGAAGTTCTATAGTTTTAGCTTTTACATTTAGGTCTATGCTTCATTTTGAGTTAATTTTTGTACATGGTATGGGGCAAGTGTTGAGGTTCATATTTTTTGCCTATTGCTATCAAATTTTTCAATATTATTTGTTGAAAACAATATAATTTGTCCAGGGCGCCTGGGTAGCACAGTTATTAAGCGTCTGCCTTCGGCTCAGGGCGTGATCCCGGCGTTCCGGGATCGAGTCCCACATCAGGCTCCTCCGCTGGGAACCTGCTTCTTCCTCTCTCACTCCCCCTGCTGTGTTCCCTCTCTAGCTGGCTGTCTCTCTGTCACATAAATAAATAAAATCTTAAAAAAAAAGAATATATTTTGTCCATTGAATTGCCTCATCTGCATCTTTGTTATTAATCAATTGACCTTATATATGTGAATTTATTTCTGGACCTTCTATCTTGTTCCATTGATCTATAGGCCAATACCACATGTTCTTGTTTACTATAGCTTTATACTTTTTTTTTTTTAGTTGTATACATCTTGAAATTAGGTCATGTAAGTCCTTCTTTGTTCTTCTTTGTCGTTTTGAACCACTTGAAATTCGACAGGTCATTTGATTTCCATACAATTTTAGGATCAGCTCTTCCATTTCTACAAGTAAGCCTGCTGGAATTTTGATTGGTTTTGCATTAAATCTATCAATCACTTTGAGGGGAATTGATATCTTAACAAGATAATGTCTTCTTCTTCTTTATAAGATTTTATTTATTTATTTGAGAGAGAGAGCATGAGTAGGGCGAGAGACAGAGGTAAGGGCAGAGAGAGAGGGAGAGGGAGAGGGAGAAGCAGACCCCACTGAGCTGGGAGTCTGCCATGGGGCTAGAGCCACGACTCCGAGATCACAAACTGAGCTGAAGGCAGATGCTTACCGACTGAGCCACCCAGGCGCCCCAACATAATGTCTTCTGATCCATAAGCATAATATGTTTCTCTCTGTATTAGGTCTTTTAAATTTTCTGTTATTACTATTATTATTATTTGATAAAGCATACTCTTTAATCCCCATCACCTATTTCACCCATCCCCCACCCACCTCTTGTCTGGTAACCATCAGTTTGTTCTCTATGGTTAAGAGTCTGATTCTTGGTTTCTCCCTCTCTCTCTTTTTAAACTTTGCTCATTTTTTTTGTTGTTGTTTCTTAAATTCCACATATGAGTGAAATCATATGGTATTTGTCTTTCTCTGACGGGCTTATTTCCCTTAGCATTAGAGTCTCACTCCATCCATGTTGTTGCAAATGGCAAGATTTCATTCTTTTCTTATGGCATATCTATCTATCTGTCTATCTATCTACCTACCTATCACATCTTTATCCATTCATCTGTTGATGGACAGTTGGCCTGCTTCCATAATTTGGCTATTGTAAATAATTCTGCAGTAAACACAGGGGCGCATCTATCCCTTTGAATTAGTGTTTTTGTATTTTGGGGGTAAATACCCAGTAGTGTGATTCCTGGATAATAGGGTAGTTCTATTTTTAACTTTCTGAGGAACTTCTGTACTGTTTTCCACAGTGGCCGCACCAGTTTGCACAAGTATTCCTATTTTTCCACATCCTCACCAATGCTTCGTAGTTTTTTAAATTTAATTAATTAATTTTTAATTTTTTTATTTCTATTTTTTTTGTTGTTTTTTGATATTATTTGTTATTTTAAGAAGTTTTTGGTGTATAGGTCTTATACTCTTTAATCAAGTCTATTGCTAAATATTTATATATATATATATATATATATATATATATATATTAAAGATTTTATTTATTTGACAGAGAGAGACAGCCAGCGAGAGAGGGAACACAAGCAGGGGGAGTGGGAGAGGAAGAAGCAGGCTCCCAACGGAGGAGCCCGATGCGGGGCTCGATCCCAGGACTCTGGGATCACGCCTTGAGCCGAAGGCAGATGCTTAACGACTATGCCACCCAGGCGCCCCTAAATATTTTATATTTTTGACACTATTATCAATAGTATTTTAAAAATTTCCATTTCTAATTGTTTAATGTCAGTAGATGGAAATACAACTGATTTTAAAAAGATTTTAATTTTTAGAGCAATTTTAGGTTTACAGAAAAATGATGCAGAAAGTAACAGTTCCTATATACCTCCACCCCTTACCCTCTTTCCCCTATTATTTTTTTTAATATTTATTTTATTTATTTGAGAGAGAGAGAAAGATCACACGTGCCCATGTGTGAGTTGGGGGAGGGGCAGATGGAGAGAATTTTCTAGCAGACTTCCTGCTAAGTGGGGAGACTGACTCAACTTGAGGCTCAGCCCCATGAGCCATGAGATCATGACTTGAACCAAAACCACTAGATGAACACTTAACCAAATGAGCCATCCAGGTGCCCCTTCCCCTATTATTAACAACTTGCTTTAGTGTGGTACATGTGTTATAATTTATAAGCCAATATTGATACGTTATTATTAACTAAGGTCTGTAGTTTATACTAGGGTTCACTCTTTGTGTTGTACATTCTATGGGTTTTGATAAATACATAATGTCATGTAATCACCATTACAGTATCATACAGAATAGTTTTATGGCCCAAAAAAGTCACCTATGCTCCACCTATTCATTCCTCCCTCCTCCTTAATCCCTGACAACCCAATTGTGTTTTGGTTTTGCCTTTTACAGAAGGTCAGATAGTTGGAATCATACAACATGTAGCCTTTTCAGACTGGCTTCTCCAAGTGTTAGGTGTTTAAGTTTCCTCTATGTGTTTCTGTGGCTTGATAGCTCATTTCTTCTTATTGCTAAATATAGTCCATTGTTTCAAGGTACCACAGTTTATCCATTCATCTATTGAAGGATATTTTAGTTGCTTTCAATTTTTGGCAATTATGAATAAAGCTGGTGTAAACATTCATGTGCAGCTTTTTGGGTGAATGTGATTTCAACTCATTTGGGCAAATACCTAGGAGTGTGATTGGTGGATGGTGAGCCTGTGCTTTTTTGTAAGAAACCACCACACTTCATTCCAAAGTGGCTGTACTATTTTATGTTCCCACCAGTAATGAGTCAGAATTCCTATTGCTCCACATCCTCACCAGCATTTGTTGTTGTCGGTGTTTTGGACTTTAGCTGTTTTAATAGCTCTATAATGGCATCTCATTCCTGTTTTAATTTGCAGTTCCCTGATGACATGTGATGTTGAGCATCTTTTCACATGCTTATTTGCTACTTGAATACCTTCTTTGGTGAGGTGTCTGTTCAGATCTTTTGCCCATTTTTTATTTTTATTTTTTTGATTTTTAAGAATTCTGTGTATATTTTAGTTAATTAATCAATTATTTTTACAAGATGTATTTATTTATTGTTTTAGAGAGAGAGAGTGAGCAGGGGGAGGGGCAGAGAGAAGGAGGGAGAGAATCCTGAAGCAGACTTCCCGCTGAGTACGGAGCCCAATGCGGGGCTCAGTCCCAGGACCCTGAGATCACGACCTCAGCCAAAATCCAGAGTTGGCTGCCTAACTGACTGAGTCACCCAGATGCCCCTATTTATTTATTTTTTTAAGTAGGCTCCATGCCCAGTGTGGGGCCCAAGGTGGGGCCTGAACTCACCACCCCAAGATCAAGACCTGAGCTGAGATCAAGAGTCAGCTGCTTAACCCACTGAGACATCCAGGTGCCCCAAGAATTCTTCATATATTTTAGATACAAACCCTTTATTACATATATGTTTCACAAATATCTTCTCCCAGTCTGTGGCTTGTCTTTCCATTATGTTAATACAATTGATTTTTAAATATTGACCTTGTATCCTGCCACCTTACTAAACTCATTTTTTCTTAGGATTTCTTAGAATTTTCTACATAGATGATCAAATCAATTGAGAATAAAGACAGTTTTACTTCTTCCTTTTTTATTTTTAAGAGAGGGGGAGGGGCAGAGGGAGAGAGAGAATATTAAGCAGGCTCCGCGCCCAGCCTGGAGCCCCTTGTGGGGCTCGATGTCACCACCCTGAGATCATGACCTGAGCTGAAATCAAGAGTCTGATGCTTAACTGACTGAGCCACCCAGGTGCCCCTTTTTCTCCTTTTCTGATTCATATGAATTTCATTTCTTTTTATTGCTGTATTGCATGGGTAGACCTTTAGAACAATGTTGAATGAAAGTGGTGAGAATGACGTTTGTGCACTGATCCTGAGATTAGGGAGAAAGCATTTTGCTATAATATATGTTACTGTAGATTTTTTATAGATGCCCTTTATCAAATTGAGAAAATTCCCTTTATTTTACATCAATGGGAGTTTTATTCTAAATGGATGTTAGATTTTGTCAAGTGCTTTTTCTGCATCTAATGTGATGATCATATGATTTTTCTATTAATGTGATGAATTACAGTTATCTATTTTTGAATGTTCAAGCAGCCTTGCATTCCTGGAATAAACCGCACCTAGCTGTGGTATGTTAGCCTTTAAAAAAAATTGTTTGATTCAATTTGCTATAATTTTAAGAATTCTTACATCTTCGGGGCACCTGAGTGGCTCAGTCAGTTAAGCATCTGCCTTTGGCTCAGGTTATGATCCCAGGGTCCTGGGATGGAGCCCTGCATTGGGCTCCCTGCTCAGTGGGGTGTCTGCTTCTCCCTCTTCCTCTACTCCTTCCCCTGCTTGTGCTCTCTCTTAAATAAATAAATAAATAAATAAATAAATAAATAAATAAATAAATAAAATCTTTAGACAAAAAGAATTCTTGCATCTTTTATGAAAGATATTGGCCTATAGTTTTCTTTTATTAAAATATCTTTGTCTGGTTTGGTATCAGGATAATGCTGGTCTCATAGAATGAGTTAGGAAGTATTTCCTCAGTTGGAACTTTTCAGAACAGTTTGTTAGAGTTGATGATGTGTATTCCTTAAATATTGGTAGAGTTAACCAGTGAAGCCATCTGGGCTTTGAGTTTTCTTTGTGGGAAAGTTTGTACCCACAAATTCAGCTTCTTTAATATAGAGCTTTTTCTTTTTTAAAAAGAAAAGCAATTTCTTTTTTTTATAGAGCTATTTAGGTTATTTTTTTTTTCTTGAGCAAGTTCTGTTTGTATCTTTCAAGGAATCTGTGCATTTTATCTAACTTGTAGATTCTATTGGCAAAAAGTTGTTCATAATATAACATCATTTTCCTTTTAACATCTGTAGTATCTGTAGTAACGTTACTGTCTCATTCCTGATATCGGTAATGCGTGTCTTCTGTCTTTTTCCCTCCTCCGTCTGGCTAGAGGTTTATCTATTTTATTGATTTTCTCGAAGAACCAGTTTTTGGTTTTGTTGATTTTTTCCAGTGGTTTTTATATTATTAAAAGGTAAAAATAGGGGCACCTCGGTGGCTCAGTCGATTAAGTGTCTGCCTTCAGCTCAGGTCATGATCTTGGGGTCCTGGGATTGAGCCCCACCCACATCAGGCTTCCTGCTCAGTGGGGAGTCAGCTTCTCTGTCTCCCTCTCCCTCTGCTCCTCCCTGCCCTCCCCCCCTTGTGCTCTTTCTCTCTCTATCTCAAGGAAATAAATAAAAAATCTTTTAAAAAAGGTAACAACAACAAGCAAAGAGTAATATGTGACAGACATATGTGGTCTGTGAAGCCTAAAATATTTTCTATTTGGCTTTTTTGTAGAAAAAAATTTTTGACTCCTGCTCTAGACCTGGACGACTGCATAATTATAGATGTTTTCCCTTCATGCCTACTCAACAAATCTGCCTGGAAATAAGAGAAATGAGGCAGAAAAAGTCTAATGATCACTTAAAGGTAAGCGCCATAGGGTGCACTTAGGTTGCAAAGCAGCTTGCATTCTGTTCCTTTGGTGATGTGAACAGATGGAAGGGAAGGGAAGGGGTAAATGGGAAAGGAGGTGGTGAAGATTCTGGAAATAGGACTCACTGGGATTCAGCAGTGGCCTGAAGAACGTTAAGGGGACTTACCTGGCCTCTTATTTCATCAGCAGTAAAATGAAGGTGATGCTGGTGTAGTCCCCATAGGGGCAGTGGAGGTGGGGAAGGTGGCCAGACTTGGGGATGTGTGGGAGAATCAAACAGAGGATTTGTTCGTGGACTGGCTGTGTGATGAGAGAGAAAGAGAGGAGTCTAGGATGAACCCTGGATTTTGGCCTGAGTGCACGGAAGGACGGGCTTGTTGCCGAGATGGGGAAAGTAGCAGGAGTGGGCAGTGGGGATCGAGAGTTCGGTGGTTGTGCATCTTGAGTTTGAAGTCAGCCTGTTTCCCGTTGCCTTGGTTTCTACTAACCCTCAGCAGTGTGTGAAGTCTTCCTGGTAAAAGGGCCCCAGTGGACCCTATATCCGCCCCACACCTAGCCCACTCTCAGCCCTTTCTGAGGTTTTGCTCCATTGAAGCCTCACCCATCTCTGCTGTCATGTTTTTCCATCTCTGGGTATTTGTTCCCATCTACCAGGACACATTTTTGATATTTCCACCCCTAGGGTAGGTGTACTCTTTCTGGAGGAGATTTAGACCATCCTGGGCTGCTGTGTTTTCTCACCACAAAGGCAAGTGGCAGAAGGGAGGGAGTCAGTGCCTGGAGTTAGTGTTTGTTTTTCTATTTACTGGTCATTTGAAGTTGGCCATTTTCTGTCTTTTGGTTGTGCAGAGGGTGTGAGTCTTGTGTTTTTTTATATGTTGCTTTGTTGTTCTGTTTTTTGTTTTTGCGAAGCTATTTTAGAGAAGTAGGTTTTATGGGGCTGCTATTACCTGATGTTATGGGTTGAATCTTATCCCCCTTCCTAAATTTATATGTTGATGTCCTCACCCCCAGTACCTCAAAATGTGGCGATCACAAAGGCGATTAGTTACAATGAAGTTCTCAGGGCGGGTCCCAAGCCCATAGGACTTGTATCCTTATAAGAAGTGGAAATTTGGACACAGAGACATATGGAGGAAAGATAATGTGAGGATGTAGGGTGAAGACAACCCTTTTCAAGCCAAGAAGAGAGGCCTCAGTAAGAACCAACCCTTATGACACCTTGCTCTTGGTCTTCTAGCCTCCAGAACTATAAAACAATGGATTTCTGTTATTTAAACACCCCTCCCCTTATTTTGTGGTGCTTCTTTATGGCAGTCCCAGCAAAGTAATATGCCTGAGTCCCTCAGAATTCTGCTATATAACTTTTTGTCCCCTGACGATCTCTTCAGTCCCAGACTGCATAGAGTGCATGAGCCTAGGAGCTAAAGGGCAGGGCTGGCTACATAATTTGTGGGATCCAGTGCAAAGTAAAAATGCAGGAAAAAAATGTGCAGTTAAAGGTCTTAAAATATAAAGATTTTTCCTTTAAATATAGTTTAATATGTATAAAACATAATAGGGGAGATAGTGATACACAAGTGACAACATCAACTTATACTTTTGTTTTTATTTTCAGAGTTGACATCATATATAATACAATATATAACAATACTTTCCTAATGCGATATGTTGATTTAGCATAAATTTTTTCCGGCTACCCTAGCTACTTCCAATTCACTTAAGCTGGTGTGTGTGTGTGTGTGTGTGTGTGTGTGTGTGTAATTTTTAAGTAATCTCCACATCCAGCATGGGGCTCAAACTCACAACCCCAAGATCAAGAGTCACATGCTCCACCGACTGAGCCAGGTGCCCCTCTCTTAAGCTGATATAGTTGATTTTTTGTCACGCACAACCGAAGTATCCTGGTTAATATCCTACCATCTTCAGGCTGCAGTGCACACAGGATGGAGGAAGGCACCGCAGAGCCAAAGGGAGTGAGTGGAAAGCCTATTTCCTCAGGGTGGGCAGTGTCCCCTCCTCGTCCCTGTCCACAGACACCAGGCCCTGACCCCTTCCCCCTGTAGAACTGCCCCCCACCTTGTTTCCTGGTGTGACTTCACAGAGCTCCTGGTTCCGCAGTATCCTGGAGCTCAAGGCTATTACGGCTGAAGGATTTCAGGAGATAGACAGACTATGGCAAAGAAGAGAGGAGCAGAAACCCTCTTCTTTGTTCTCTTCCTGGACTGTTGGCAAGGTACAGAGCTCTGCCCTCTCAAAGGTCCTGTCAGAAGTATAGTGTGGCAGATACCCAAGTACGAGACTCGGTGTGAACCTAAATCAGGCAGGAGGTGGTATTCTCCTCCCACAGGTTCTGGAATGGTCAACACAGATTTCTCCCCACCTCTACCTTCCTTACCTCCCTGAATCTACCATAGGGACTTCTTGCTCAGAAGCAGGTAACTTTAACATTTTTCCTGACTGAAACTTTCTCCAAAGACCTCTGTGGGAGGGTAACCCACAGGCACACTGAGCTTTTTGTTATAAAATTTTTTAAACATGCACAAAAATAGAAAGAGTAGTATGAACCTCTGTGCACTAATTAGGCCAACCTTGTTTCATCTATCCCCTCATACACACACATTTTAAATAACAGCTTTTTTTAAAAAAGATTTTATTTATTTATTTGACAGAGATTGAAAGAGAGAGAGAGAGAGAGAGAGAGAGTACAAGCAGGCAGAGCGGCAGGCAGAGCGAGAAGCAGGCTCCCCTCTGAGCAAGGAGCCTGATGTGAAGCTCGATCCCAGGACCCTGGGATCATGACCTGAGCTGAAGGTAGACGCTTAACCGACTGAGCCACCCGGGTGCCCCTTAAATAACAGCTTTATTGAGATATAATTCACATAACATAAAATTCACCCTTTTAAAGTATATGATTCAGTGGTTTTTAATATATTCACAGAGTTGTGAATCATCACTGCTTAGTTTTAGAACATTTTCGTCACTCCATAAAGTACTATCACACTCACTAGCTATCACTCACCATTCCCTCTTTCCCGCAGCCCCTGGCAACCACTACTCTACTGACTGCTCTATTGATTTGTCTCTTCTGGATATTTCCTATATGGACTCATACAACGTGTGATCTTCCGTGTAACAGGTTTTGTGGTTCAGCCACACTGTAGCCTGTGTCAGGACCTCAGTCCTTTCTGTGGCCCAACAATATTCCCTTGTATGCATATGCCACAGTTTGTCTACCATTTATCAGTTGGTGGACGTTTGGGTTGTTTCCACTTTTTAGCTATCTGAATCATGCTGTTATGAACATCTTAGGAACCTAGATTTTTCACTGTGAACATTAGATTTACGTACTCTATTTTTAGGGTTTTACTGCATTTGGAACCACTTTTGCTATTTACTAAACTAATTGGTTGACAGCATTCTGGCACATTCTCTCAGTGTAAAGATACTGGGGCTGTGGAGCAAAGCAAAAAGGACAGGAGGTACATTATACAGATTGTCCATCAGGGGTGACATCAGGAAAAGGGGAGAACGTGACTACTCTTCGTCAGGGCACTTTAAAAGCCAAAGCGTTTTTGTCAACAAATGTTTTACTGCAACTGCTTACTTCTACTTCCATTGTATTGATTCTTAGTGATTCACTAATATCTCAGCAAAAGAGAACTTTTTATTTCTTTCATTTACCAAAAAGCCGTCAGACCTGGAAGCATTGTCTGTGTCCTATTAACTACCTGATTACCAGTTTTCCTGTAGAGTTGAAAGCTGCCATGAGCACACATTACCAATGGCTATGCAGATTCTCTGTCAGGAAACCAGGTGAGAATCACCATTGCCACTGGTTGTAAGTTCAGATTCTTGCCCATACTTTATGAATGCTGTGGCACTCAGCTGGTGGGTGCTATGGCCCTAACAACTCTTCATTAGGGGATAGGTTTCTCTTCCTTGGTGGTTTGCCCACTTCCCTGGGGCCGGAGAAAGGGCTGGCCTTGACCTAGAATCAAGACATTAAAACATCCATAAAGAAAAGCCTGAAATATAGTTCCAAATTCCACGAGTCACTACAGTTTTTTAGCACAGTTAATGCATATCCTTGATGCGGCCACATGAGTGTCAGCAGAAGGCTTGAAATCAGTCCATGGCATCCTAGGGGAGACCGTTGACCCAGTGCTTTTCCAGTTATGCCTTCATTTTTTTATTCGTCAGTGACAACATTAGGAATTCGTTGTGCTTATCAAACAGGTCAGGTAGGGGTGGCCTGAGACCCTCTGAGCCCCCTCCCAACATAGACCCTAGTGTGGATGAGCACAGGGTATGCAGCAGTATTGTTCCCTGTCCTCCAAAACAAGAAGGCATCCCATTTCCAAGATGGTCAAAGTCATGGCTCGTTGGCATCATTTCCTATGGAGGGGAGTGTTGAGAAGGCACCGAGATGAGTGTCCATCTCTCTTTGCTCCCCTCCAACACTGAGCATAACCATGCGTGGATCCAGTGCCCCTTCTTGCAGGTCATGGTAGATACTAACATCGGGGTGTGATAAGGGGAGAGCACGTTTCTGTCCACAGATGACATCAGCAAATTTCACGTCAGCCTCTCCTCACGGGCCTCTTGTGGTTTGTACCTTTCCCATCAGTCTCAGATGGGAAAACCAGATCCCTCAGAACTTTACTGCCCAGATCACAAGGCTCTCAAAAGGTGGACTAGAGTCCAAGTCCGGTGCTCCTTCTCCTAGAACAGGCAAAGCGCGTGATGCTTCTCTCAAAACACCATGCAAAAAAGTATTGATTTAAAAAGATTTCATGCAGATCTAATGAATGATTTAATCTCAGCCAAGGTTTATTTTCCCCACAGGTTCAAATACTGAATTTTCATCAAGTTCAAAAAATTTGGATGAAGGTTTGGCTAAAATATTTGGTAAGTACCTCCCTCATGTGAAGCTACCGTGCAGAGTCTCACACTTTTTCAGGCTTGTCTCTCAGATAACCCGATGCTTTGATGGGAGGGAAAGTACTGGGCTTGAGACTACAACCAGTTCTTTAAAGTGTCAGAGTCCCAGGAAATTAGGCAAAGTATAGAAGAGAAACGCTTGGAAAGGATTCTGCTCCTCAGAGAGGGGTCCATGCAGCAGAGCAGGGCCACCATGTGGGATTATTGTAAGTGCTGAGTCAGACCCCACCTTAGACCAGCGGCATCACCTCTGCCTGACAAGGTGTCCAGGAGATTTCTGCAGCAGGAGGATGGTGAGGCCCTGAGGCTGAGACAGATCTTCTCCCCAGTTCCTCAGCCCTAGTTGAGCATGAGAATCCCCTGGGGAGATTGTTAAAAGGAGACAGACAGATCCTCCTCCCTTTCCTCCTCTACCCCAGTGATCAGATTCCTTGGTGTGGGATGATTCTGCCCTGGGACTTTTTGCCCAGAGAAATCTCTCCCCTCTGGTGGTGAGTGTGGGTCAGGAGCAGACACTGAGAGCTACATCTGGTCTGAGAAAGAGCTCTCAGGAGTGAGAGCACTGATGCTTCCCTCCAGGTTAGGACCTGTTGGATGTTCTGATCACAGAGCTATGCCTGCCAATTCTGCTCGGAAGGGGACATCTCTCTACACGGGGCATGCACCTTTTTTCCAGGAGCTGCCCCATGTCAGGAATTCTGGGTTGGCCCTTCCTCCACATGTGCTATTAAAGAGGCTCCAGCAGCTCTGCACCGAGTGTCTGGCTGATTGAATGATGGGTAGGTTACCGTGATTGAATGAGTGAAGGGAATCAGATCGCTCTTGCAGCCCCCTTACTGTGCTTCCAGGAGTTCTTACCCAGGAATCAGAAGACTTTTGTCCTTCTTGCAGGGGCCCTGTGTCTCTGAATCCCCCGGCTCCTGACCTGTGTGGAAGGGGAGTGAGTGAATGTGAAGATGGGTGTCTGGTTTGGGGTTTGGGAGGATCCAATCATCCCCCAAAGGCCTACTGACCTGCCCAGCACCATGTCAGTGTTGGCCTTGGCATTGGTGGGCCACCAATAAATTTCCAGGTTCTCTCTGAGCAACAACAACTCAGGAATTTATGGGGCTGGTATTGAGAACTCATCATTTCACTTGTAATTCTGGTAGCTGATTTTTTGGCATTGCTATCATAAGCACCTATTTTATCAAGTGAGTAGACCAGCCACCAGCGTAACAACAGCCCTTGAAAAAGGACTCAGAGTAAATACCATATGAGTGGAATTTGTGATTATTTTCTGTGGCTTACCAAAGTAAACCTAGAGGGGGAAAATGAAACTGCTGTCCTCCAGGGACAGGTAGACACTGTCTTTAAAAAGGAAGGAGGGGTGCCTGGGTGGTTCTGTCAGTTAAGTGTCCAACTCTTGGTTTTGGCTCAGGTCATGATCTCAGGGTCATGGGATCGAGCCCCACGTCAGGCTCCATGGTCTGTGGGGAGTCTGCTTGAGATTCTCTCTCTTCCTGTCCCCACTCATGCTCTCTTTCTCTCTCTAAATAAATAGATAAAATCTTTAAAGATAAAATATAAATAAAAGAAATTAATATGTTTCAAAAAATATATGAAAAAGTACTAACAGTTTTATAAAGGGAGAGTTTTCTGGACTTGTAGAATCTGTTAACTGTAAGTTCTGAGTCTTCTCCCCTCCCCCAGCCTCCACCCAGTTTTTGTAGGTACAGTTTTCATATATACCATTTGAAAATGAATTTTAAAACTCTCTGAGGATAGCTTTGCCCTTTGGGTTTGTCGTTTCCTGGCAGTCCTGATGTGACATAGAATTCTCTGGGTCAACCCCTCCGTCACTCCTGGTTCTTCTCTGAGTTACAGGGAATGTCATATGGGGTTCTCAGGGGGGCTGTCACCGGTCTGCAACCCTTCCAGAACTACCTCAAAGACTTTTCATGATGCTTGCAGCTCATTGAGTTAGTGTCCCCAAGGAGCTAGTCCCAGGCTTCCTGAATGTCATGTACTGACCCATCAGGGCTACTGAGATCACCGTAAGCACCAGAGTGTAGGTGAAGGGAGTCGGACACTTGACATCTACATACAGGAGTGACCTTTGAGGTCTCAGTAAATATCATGGTCAACCGAATTCAGAACTCAGCCTTACCTGGCAGGACCCACTCTTTCTTCTTAGTCTGCTCAGCCTACTGCCTGCCTTCTTGCCTTCTTGGACGGAGTTGGTATTCCTCTTCTGTCTGCTCCTGTCGCTTGCCAGATTGCTCTGTGCAGCTGTGTCAATGTGTTTGTTTGTGTCTGTGTGTACTTCTGCCTCTCCCACGTGTCTGGATGGCTCAGGGATGCAGACCAGGCAGTGGGTCTCAGTCTGCTTTGTTTCTGTCTTCTTGAAAATAATTAACCATTCAGCGCTGATGATGTATGTAAACCATTATACAGAGTTTCTTTGTACAATTTGGGTTCCAAATGTTTATGTTGGTCCTGTTATTTTGAAGTTGGACCACATTTTACCCCCAAACAGTGCTATATGATTCACGGTGATACCACCTTATGTACCCCTCCCCACATTTATTGAGACACAGTTGACATATAACACTGTGTAAGTTTAAGGTGTAAACATGGTGATTTGATACACATATGTAATGCAAAATGAAGAACACCATAGTGTTACCTGATTTCCTCCATTACATCCCGTAATTATTTTTCCTTTATGCTAAGAACATTTAAGATCTACTCTCTTAGCAACTTTCAAGTATATAATACAGTATCATTAAGTATAATCACAATGTTGTACCTTGTATCCCCAGAACGTATTCATCTTATAACTGGAACTTTGTAACTTTTGATCAGTATCTCCCCATTTCCCCCACCCCTGACCACTGGCAATCACAATTCTACTTTCTGTTTCCATGAGTTCAGCTTTTCTAGATTCTACATAGAAGTAAGATTGTGCAGTATTTGTGTTTCTCTGACTTATTTTATTTAACATAATGCCCTCAAGTTCCATTTATGTTGTTGCAATAGAATTTCCTTCTTTCTCATGGCTGAATATATTATGTAATGTATTATGTACTATTATGTAATATATATCATGACTTTTTTTCCCATTTGTTCATTGATGGACACTTAGATTGTTTCTACATCTTGGCTATTGTGACTAATGCCGCAGTGAACATATACTGTTGTTATTGGTTTCAGAGCCTGATGTGGGGCTCGATCCCAGAACGCCGGGATCATGCCCTGAGCTGACGGCAGACGCTTAACGACTGCACCACCCAGGCACCCCTGCTTTTGTTTCAGGTGCTTTTGATATGATATCCAAAAAATTGTTGCCAAGAACTATAGGAAACAAACTGAGTGTTGATGGAGGGGAGGAGGGGAGGGGGATGGGGTAATTGGGTGTTGGGCATTAAGGAGGGCATTTGAAGTAATGAGCACTAGGTGTGTTGTATGCAACTGACGAATCACTAGATTCTACCTCTGAAACCAATAACAACAGTATATGTTAATTAAATTGAATATATGTATTTATTGATTTTAAAAGATTTTATATATGTGTATTTATTTATTTATTTATTTATTTATTTATTTATTTAAGAGAGAGAGGGAGGGAGAGAGCAAGCACAGGAGTGGGGGGAGGGGCAGAGGGAGAAGAGAGAGAATCTCAAGCAGACTCCGCACTGAGTGCAGAGCCCGACATGGGGCTCAATCTCACGACCCCAAGATCATGACATGAGTTGAAATCAAGAGTCGGATACTCAACCAACTGAGCCACCCAGGCTCCCCTTAAATTGTGTTAAAAAAAAAAAAAGACCAATGTCAAGGAACTTTTATGATTTCTTCTAGGAGTTTTGTGGTTTCAGTTATTAAGTCATTAATCCATTTTGAGTCATTTTTTGTGATGGTGGTCCATTTTCATTCTTCTGCATGTGGTTATTCAGTTTTCTCAATACCATTTATTAGAGAGACTATCTTTTCCCCATTAAGTATTCTTGGCTCTCTTGTGAAATATGAGTTGACTGTATATGCAAGGTTTATTTCTGGGCTCTCAGTTTTGTTCCATTAGTCTATGTGTCTGTTTTTGTGCCATGCAATTTTTATGCTGTGATTGCAATAGCTTTGTAGTATAGTTTGGAATCAGGAAGTGTGGTGCCTCCAGCTTTTTTCCTTTCTCAGGATTCCTTTAGCTATTCAGGGTCTTCTGTGGTTCCAAATGAATTTTAGGATTGTTTTTTCTATTTCTGTGAAAAATGCCATTGGGAATTAATTAATTAATTAATTAATTAACTTTCTTATTTAGAGCAAGAGTGTGTGTACAGGAGGTAGGGACAGAGGGAGAGGGAGAGACAGAATCTTATGCAGGCTCCACCACCAGCACAGAGCCCCATGGCAGGCTTGATCTCACAACTTCGAGATCATGACCTGAGCCAAAATCAAGACTCTGATGCTTAACTGACTGAGCCACCTGGTGTCCCCAAATCTCAATTTTTCAGAAATGATTTAGATAGGCCAAAATCTCCTTCCCCAGACAAGGCATTTTAGAGCATAATGTTATATGTACTTTGCATTCGTCTCATTTACTCACTGAATTCATAGACTAGTCCTGCTACTTACAGAGTTAGGTATATTAATCATGGACTGCTGACATTAACATGCCTTTTTTGCTTCACTTGAGATGAAATTCTACTGCAAGTGTTTTCCAAAGTTCCATTGGATGAAACAAGAACAGCAGGAAAGTCAATTACAAAGAGAGAAGTGAAAGAAAGCAAGTATACGTCTTTAAAATTATAAATGCACGTGTTTATAAAGGCCTATGTGTTGTATCGTTTGTATTACCCTATCATTTTAGCATTCTTAACCCAGGTATGTAGGGGCAAAACCAAACTGAGATGTGGAGGAAAAAATTATCCGATATACTCTGTATAACCTTTGACCAACATGGAAGTCTGTGGTCTAAAGTACAAATAGCACTGTATTGTAGGGTGATCTCTGAAGTTCATGTGTCAGGCAGGTTCTCCCACTCCGGAGGCTGTTCAGAGGATAGGAACCAGATTTGCAGGTGGTGCTCCCTGTCCTTGGTAACACTTGCTGCGAGTAGTGTGATGACTTTCTATTCAACAGCACTCTATAGTTCAATGTGCGTGAGTGCCCTGGTCACTGGCTTGGGAGAATAAAGCCTTCCCACATCCCTCCCCATCATCTCCCCACCCTACACTCTAGCCTCTGGAAAACATTTGCACTGAGAGACAGAGCCTATTTCTGCCTTTGGACTGATGCTCAAATGCGAAAGCTGAGGGGAAGAAGCTGGTCACATATGCAGAAAACATGTACATTAGTGTCAATCACACAAGTGACAGAGAAACACTTTAAGGTGGACAGGTGTGCATTAGGAAAATATTTAGGCTGAGTAATTATTTATCAGGATAATCCAGGCATGTATGCTATGTTGAAATTATAAAACTATTAGCAAACCATTTTTATATCCAATGGTTCTCCCATTGCATTTTATAAACCACTGATTAAAGTGAATATGTTACTGTGTAATGATGATGGTGTACCCTGCACAATGTTTTTATTATGTTCTCTTGGCTGACACAATAGGAAGAACACATTTTTGACAAAGTGCTTGAATGACTGAGTGTATCTATTCCTAATGATTCCCCAGTGTTTCATCTCTAGAGAACTGTGCATATGTTGAATCAAAGCAGTCATACCGGAAATCATTTGGCATCCACCATGCAGGCTTCCCTACTGATTTTTTTGTAGAGCCGAAAGCTGCAATGTGCACAAGTTAATGTGCCCAGATTACTCAGTGACTGTGTAGATCATCTGTGAGGAAACTGTGGGAAAACTGGTGTCACTGGTATTGTTTTAAAAGTTCAGATTCCACAGACACTTCATGAATGCTCTGTCACTTATGACAGATGGCTGCTGCTGTGACCCGGAGACTTCTGCATTAGGGGATAAGTTTCTCCTCCCTGCTGGTTTTGCCCACTCCCCGGGGGCCAGAGAAAAGGGCTGGCCTTGATCTAGAATCAAGAAAGTGTGCTCAGACACTTAGACTTCACAATGTCCATAAAGAAAAGCCTGAAATATAGTTCCAAATTCCACGAGTCACTACAGTTTTTTAGCACAGTTAATCCATATCCTTGATGCGGCCACATGAGTGTCAGCAGAAGGCTTGAAATCGGTCCATGGCATCCTAGGGGAGACCGTTGACCCAGTGCTTTCCCATTTATACCTTCATTTTTTAAAATTCACCAGTGACAACATTAGGAATTCGTTGTGCTTATCAAACAGGTCAGGTAGGGGTGGCCTGAGGCCCTCTGAGCCCCCATCCCAACATAGACCCTAGTGTGGATGAGCACAGGGTATGCAGCAGTATTGTTCCCTGTCCTCCAAAACAAGAAGGCATCCCATTTCCAAGATGGTCAAAGTCATGGCTCGTTGGCATCATTTCCTATGGAGGGGAAAGTGTTTATTGAGAAGGCACCGAGATGAGTGTCCATCTCTCTTTGCTCCCCTCCAACACTGAGCATAACCATGCGTGGATCCAGTGCCCCTTCTTGTAGGTCATGGTAGATACTAACATCGGGGTGTGATAAGGCGAGAGCACGTTTCTGTCCACAGATGACATCAGCAAGTTTCATGTCAGCCTCTCCTCACAGGCCTCTTGTGGTTGGCGACTTTCCCATCAGTCTCAGATGGGAAAACCAGATCCCTCAGAACTTTACTGCCCAGATCACAAGGCTCTCAAAAGGTGGACTAGAACCCAAGTCTGGTGCTCCTTCTCCTAGAACAGGCGAAGCGCGTGATGCTTCTCTCAAAACACCATGCAAAAAAGTATTGATTTAAAAAGATTTCATGCAGATCCAATAAATGATTTAACCACAGCTAAGGTTTGTTTCCCACAGGTTATCCTCAAAAAAAGAATTTGAAAGATACTGAATTTGTATCAAGTTCAAATAAACGAGAAGAACATTTGTCTAAACTATTTGGTAAGTAATCTCATGTGAAGCCATCAGGCTGTATTTGCAGAGTTTCACACTTTTTCAGGGTTGTCTCTCAGATAACCCAGTGTTTTGTTGGGAGGGAAAGTGCTGACGGTACAACTAGTTCTTTAAAGTTTCAGAGTCCCAGGAAATTAGGCAAAGGTATAGAAGAGAAACACTTGGAAAGGATTCTGCTCCTCAGAGAGGGGTCCATGTAGCAGAGCAGGGCCACCATGTGGGATTATTCCAAGTGCTGAGTCAGACCCCACCTTAGACCAGCTGCATCACATCTACTTGACAAGGTGCCTGGGAGATTTCTGTAGCAGTAGAGCGGCCCTGAGGCTGAGACAGATCTTCTCCCCAGTTCCTCAGCCCTAGTTGAGCATGAGAATCCCCTGGAGAGATTGTTAAGAAGATCCTGATCAGATTCCCTGGCATAGGATGAGATATTTGTACCAGTAGTTTTTAAAGCTCTCCAGGTGATTCTAGGCTGGGAGTCATTGATCTGTTCCAAGCCTCTCCTGTAACATTTGAGAAAACCAAGGCCTGGAAAGAAGATGGTAGGAAGCTCGAAGAATATGTAATAACTGAACTGCCAAGAAGTATCTTAAGCAACTATTTTGGAACACTGGATTCTAGTTGAACACTTGCATCATCCAGAGGAATGCTTAATGAGGAAACTGGTAAATTTCAGTGAATTTTGTGATTCATGTTAATTCTACCATTCTCCTTCCTCCAGCCCCACAGCAGGTAGCCAAGTAGTCAGCAGCCTGCATTCTCAATGTAGTTTGCTGGTGTCAGAGTGGGCAATAGGAACCCATCTTCAAAGTATTTACTGTCTTTGATGACTTAGGGAAATGAGAGATAAAGAACTTAAGGAAATCAGGAAAACAATGTTTGAACAAAATGAGAGTATCAATAAAGAAACAGAAATTATAGAAAAGAACCAAAGAGAGATTCTTTTTTTTTTTTAAAGATTTTATTTATTTATTTGACAGAGAGAGAGACAGCCAGCGAGAGAGGGAACACAAGCAGGGGGAGTGGGAGAGGAAGAAGCAGGCTCACAGTGGAAGAGCCTGACGTGGGGCTCGATCCCATAACGCCAGGATCACGCCCTGAGCTGAAGGCAGACGCTTAACCACTGTGCCACCCAGGCGCCCCAAAGAGAGATTCTAGAGTTGAAAAGTATAGTGGCTGAAATGAAAAACTCACTAGAGGGTTTTGACAGCAGATTTGAGCAGGCAGAAGGATCAATAAATTTGAACTTGGATAATTGAAATTGTCCAGTCTGAGAAGCAGAAAGAGAAAAATGGAAAGGAAAAAAACAAAACAAAACCCAGACAGAGGTTGGAGGGACCTTTGAGATAGCATCAAGTGTACCAACATATACGTTACAGAAATCCCAGAAGGAGAAGAAAGAGAAAGGAGCAGAGAAAATATATGAGGAAATAATGGCCAAAAAACTTCTCAAATTAAATGATTTTACACATCCAAGAAGCTTAGAAACTCCAGGCATAAATGTAAGAGATTCATACTGAAACACATTATAGTCAAATTCTTGAAACCCAAAAAAAGAGACAGACTTGAAAGCAGCAAAGGAAAAACTACTTATTGTTTACAAGGGAGCCTCAATAGTATTAACAGCTGATTTCTCCTCAAAAATTATGGGAGACCAGAGCAATGATATGACATATTTAAAGTCCTGAAAGAAAAGTACTGTCAAATGATAATTTTATATTTGACTAAACTACTCTTTGAGTATAAAAGATTAAGACATTTCCAGGTAAACAAAAGCTAAGAGATTTGCCCCGTAAGAAATGCTAAAGCGTACTTCAGGCTGAAATGAAAGGACACTAGACAGTCAAAAGTTTGAGAATAAAATGAACACTGGTAAAGGTGACTACATAGGTAAATGTAAAAACCAATATTATTGTAATTTTGGTTTGTTACTACTTTCCTTTTTGCAGTGTGATTTAAAAGGCAATGAATAATGCAATGATTGTAAATTTATATTCATGGACATACAGTGTGTAAAGATGTAATTTGGGACAATATAGGGAAAGGTGGGGATATATATGAGCAGAGTGTTTATTTACTATTGAAACTAAGTTAGTACTATTCGAACAAGGTTGTTATAAGTTTAAAATGTTAGTTGTAATTACCAAAGTAACCACAAAGAAAAGAACTAAAAAATACACAGAAAAGGAACAAAGAAGGTAATAGAAATATAATATCACGCAAAATCAACTAACTCCCAAAGGAAAGCAGTAATGTAGGGACTGAGGAACAAAAAATTTATAGGACACAGAAAACAAATAGTTAAAGAGCAGAAGTAAATTCTTCTTTATCAGTAATCACAGTAAGTGTAAATGGATTAAACTCTTATTAAAGGGCAAAGTTAGCACATTGGCTGGAAATCCAGTTTTCTTTTTGGGAGTATAAAATGGTGCATCTGCTATGGAGAAGAATATGGCTGTTCCTCAAACAATTAAAAATAGAATTACCATATGACCCAGCAATCCCATATTTGGTTATCCATCCCAAAGAATTGGAAGTCTCAGAGAGGTATTTGCCAAGCTTATAGTAGCATTCTTCACAATAGCCAAATGTAGAAGCAACCAAGTGTCCATGGATGAATAGACAAACAAAATATGGTATATTTTGGAACAATGGAATATTATTCAGCCTTAAAAAGGAAGGAAATTCTGTCACATGCTACAGGACATTATGCCAAATGAAATAAACCAGTCACAGGAAAGCAAATACTATATGATTCTACTTATAAGAGTTATCTAAAGTCAAATTCATAGAAAGAAAGTAGAATGGTAGTTGCTAGGGGCTAGGGTAAGGAAAGTGGAAACAGGGAGTAATTGTTTAATGAGTATGGAGTTTTAGTTTTGCATGATGAAAAAGTTCTGAGTATCTGTTAGAGAACAAGGAGAGTAAACACTATTACTGGACTGTATGCTTAAAAATGATTAGGATGGTAGGGGCACCTGGCTGGCTCAGTCAGTGGAGCGTACGGCTCTTGATCTCAGGGTTGTGGGTTTGATCCCCACATTGGCTGTAGAGATTACATAGAAATAATAAAATCTCTGAAAAATTATTAGGATGGTAATTTTGTGTTATGTGTTTTTTACTACAATTAAAAATAAAACCTATTTAAAAATATAGCATCCTTTTGTGATAGAAACACTCAATAAACTAGGAATACAAGGGCACTTCCTCAATGTGATAAAGGCCATATATAAAAAATACACAGCTAATCTCAAGCTCAATGAAAAATGGAAGTTTTCCCCCTAATATCAGGCTTGAGACATCCTTGCTAATTCTTTCAACATAGACTGTAAGTCCTAGCAGAGAAATTAGGCAAGAAAAAGAAATAAAAGGATCTAAAATAGATCCATAAAACGTTCACAAAAGGGGCTCCTGGGTGGCGCAGTTGGGAGCATCTGCCTTCAGCTCAGGTCATGATCCCTGGGGTCCTGGGATCCAACCTCAGCAGGGAACCTGCTTGTCCCACTTGTCTGCCCCTCCCCTCTGGCTTGTGTGTGCTTTCTCTCTCTCTCTCTCTCTCAAATGGATAATAAATAAAATCTTTTTTAAAAGTTCACAAAAAATTGTTAGAGCTAAAAAATTAATTCAGATAGCCATTAGTTTGTTTTTTATAGTTAAGTCTGTTTCTTGGTTTGCCTCTCTCTCCCCCTTTTTCCCCTTCTCTCCTTTGTTTTGTTTCTTAAATTCCACATATGAGTGAAATCATATGGTATTTGTCTTTGTCTGAATGACTTATTTTGCTTAGTATAATACTCTCTAGCTCCATCTGAAAGTTTACAGGATATAAAAACACAGAAAAATCATTTGTATTTCTATATTCTGATATGATAGTCCAAGAAAATAAAAGAAATCAAGAAAACAAATCTATTTACAATGGCATCAAAAAGGTTAAACTACTTAGGAATACATTTATTGAAGGAGGCAAATGACTTGTACACGGAAAGGGACAAAACATTGCTGGAAGAAATGAAAGAAGACCTAAATAAATGGAAAGATATCCTATGTTCATGGATTGGAAGACTTACTGTTGTGAAGATGACAGTAATCCCTAAAGTGATCTACAGATTCAATGCAAACCCTATCAAAATTCCAATTGTATTTTTTACAAAAATAGAAAAACTCTTTCTGAAATTCCTATAGAATCTCAGTAGACCCAAAGTAGTCAAAATAATCTTGAAACATAAGAACAAATTTGGGGGGCTCCTGGGGGGCTCAGTTGGTTAAACCTCCAACTCTCGGTTTTGGCTCAGGTCATGATTTCATGGGTTGTGGGATTGAGTCCTGCATCGGGCTCTGTGCTCAGCAGGGGTCTGCTGGAGATTCTGTCTCTCCCTCTTCCTCTGCCTTTTCCCCCTCCTCTCTCTCTCAAATAAATAAATAAATCTTGAAAAAAAGAACAAAAAAATTGGAAGAATCCCATTTCCTCACTTCAAAACTTACTACAAAGCTGCGATGATGAAAAGAGTGTGGCACTGACATAAGGCTATCTAGATTTATATATAAATGGAATAGAATAGAGAGTCCAGAAATAAATGCATACATCCATGGTCAGTTGATTTTCAGCAAGGGGTCCAAGACCATTCAAGGGGAAAGAACAGTCTTTTCAACAAATTGTCCTGGGAAAACTGGGTATTCGCATGTGAAAAAATGAAGTTGAATCTTTATACTACACAAAAATTAAAACTCAACTGGGTGAAGGACCTACATTTTTTAGCTAAAACTTAAAATTCTAGAAGAAAACATAGAAAATCTTCATGACCTTGGATTAGGCAAAGGTCATTAATTTTGACACCAAAAGCATAAGCAATAAAAGGAAAAATAGATAAATTGGACTTCACCAATATTAAACCTGCATCAAGAAATATGATCAAGATAGTGAAAAGATAACCCACAGAATGGAAGTAAATATTTGCAAATCACACATCTGATAAGTGATTAAGATCTAGAATATATAGGGAACTCCTACAACTCAACAACAACAAAAACAACCAACCAAATGACCCGATTTAACAATGAGTGAAGGACTTGAGTAGACATTTTCCAAGGAAGATGCACAAATTTGGCCAATAAGAACATGAAAAGTTATTCAATAGTCATTAGGGAACTGCAAATCAAAACCACAATGAGAGAACACTTCTCACCTATTAGTATGTGTATTTTTTTAAAGAAAGGGAAGTAAGTGTTGGTGAGGTTATAGGAAATTGGACCCCTTGTGCATTGCTGGTGAGAATGTAAAATGAAGTCTCCATGGAAAACAGTTTGGTGGTTCTTCCAAATGTTAAATGTAGTGTTAGCATGTGATCCAGCAATTCCACTTATAGGTGTATACCTACTAGAATTGAGAACAAAAGCTCAGACAGATATTTGTATATCATTATTCATAGCAGGATTATTCACAATAGACAGTGTGGAGATAATCCAAGTGTCCATCGCAGATGAATGGATACACAATATATGGTATAGACATACAATGGAATATTATTTGCTCATAAAAGTGAATGAAATTCTGTTACATGCTAATACATGGGTGAACCTTGAAGACATTATACCAAATGAAGTAAGCCAGACACAAAAGCACAAATATAGTATGATTCCACCTATGTGAGGCATCTAAAATAGGCAAATTGATAGAGATAGAAAGTAGAATAGAGGTTACCAGGGGCTGGAGGTAGGAGGAGTGGAGAATTATTGCTTAATAGGTATAGAGTTTCTGTTTGAGAAGATTGAAAATTTCTGGAAATAAATAGTGGTGAGGTTTACACAACATTGTGAATATCCTTAATGCTCCTGAATTGTACACTTAAAAATGCTTAAAATGGAAATGTATATATTATATATTTATAATAATTATATATTATTATATATATTATATATAATAATTATATATATATATATATTCACCATAAATTTTTTAAAATTTGAAAACAGCAACAACAAAATAAGGCCCAGGGAAGTCTTCTTTGCAGAGAGCTGAGACTGCAGGAAAATGTTTGAACCCACAGCTGTTTGCTAAAGGAAGCCATCCAGATTCCAGAGAAATCTCTCCTCTCTGGTGGTGTGTGTGGGTCAGGAGCAGACACTGAGAGCTACATCTGGTCTGAGAAAGAGCTCTCAGGAGTGAGAGCACTGATGCTTCCCTCCAGGTTAGGACCTGTTGGATGTTCTGATCACAGAGCTATGCCTGCCAATTCTGCTCGGAAGGGGACATCTCTCTACACGGGGCATGCACCTTTTTTCCAGGAGCTGCCCCATGTCAGGAATTCTGGGTTGGCCCTTCCTCCACATGTGCTATTAAAGAGGCTCCAGCAGCTCTGCACTGAGTGTCTGGCTGATTGAATGATGGGTAGGTTACCATGATTGAATGAGTGAAGGGAATCAGATAACTCTTGCAGCCCCCTTACTGTGCTTTCAGGAGTTCCTACCTGGGAATCAGAAGACTTTTGTCCTTCTTGCAGGAGCCCCGTGTCTCTGAATCCCCAGGCTCCTGACCTGTGTGGAAGGGGAGTGAGTGAGTGTGAAGATGGGTGTCTGGTTTGGGGTTTGGGAGGATCGGATCATCCCCCAAAGGCCTACTGACCTGCCCAGCACCATGTCAGTGTTGGCCTTGGCATTGGTGGGCCACCAATAAATTTCCAGCTTCTCTCTGAGCAACAACTCAGGAATTTACAGGTCAACACGTCTATCAAGGAAGGGCTGGTGACATGAGGGCAAAGGCTGAGTACCTCTGTCGGATAGGTGACAAGGTGAGCAGAGATGGTCACCCTCTCTATACTATTGAAAATGGGCACCGTTCTAGGTTAATAACATCTCATTTGAAAAATTAACTTCCTTTTTAAAAAGGTGCAAAGTAATGTGCTTATCTGACCTTGTGAATCAGTACAAAAATGAATAAAGAAAAAGTTAATAGTCTTCTTGCTACACCCTTTCCATCAGCAAGGTGATACCCCCCCATCTCTCTCCACACCAGTAAAAGCATCCATGCGTGTGCAGAGATTTTTTGTTGGTTTTACTGCTTTTACAAAATTGGGGTCATTCTCAATAGTGCACTTTTCTCACCTTGGTTGGAAAGTGTTGGTTCTGGTGAATTAGAAAGTTTGGTATTTACACAAGTGATAGTCTCCTTATATATGAAACTAAAACATTACATTTAATGCTGAAGTTCTTAATCTTTCTTTATTCCCTACCTCCATAAAGATAATTGTTTTAAGTTTTTTTTTATAAGATTTTATATATTTATTTGAGAGAGAGAGCGCACAAGCAGGCGGGGCAGGGAGAAGCAGACTCCCCGCTTAACAGGGAGCCTGACTCAGGTCTTGATCCCAGGACCCTGAGATCATGACCTGAGCCGAAGGCAGATGCTTAAACCTACTGAACCATTCAGGCGCCCCGTTTTAGTTTTTTTATCCTACATGTACAGCCATGTATATGTACCTATAAAAATTAGGTAGCATTGTGTTTAAAACATTTTAAAAATAAAATGGGATCATAGTGTGAAAAAAAATGGGGCTGGTGACAAAAGCTCATCATTTTGAATAAGTAAATTTGTTGATAGTTAATTTTTTGGGTCCTTAAGCATGTATTCCATCAGGTGAGTAAACCACCCACCAATGTACCAACAGCCTTGAAAAAGGACTCAGAATATATACAAAATGGATGGAATTTGTGAGGGATATTTTCTGTGGCTTTGCAAAGTAACCCTAGAAGGAACAATAAATTGCTGTCCCCAGGGAAGAGTAGAAGCCTGAAAACCTTAAAAAGAGAGATCAGTGTATTTTAAAATATGTAACCATGAGAAATTAGGAACAGTTTGTTTTATTTTTATTTTTTAAGATTTTATTTATTTATTTGACAGAGACAGCCAGTGAGAGAGGGAACACAAGCAGGGGGAGCAGGAAAGGAAGAAGCAGGCTCCCAGCAGAGGAGCCCGACATGGGGCTCGATCCCAGGACCCCGGGATCACGCCCCGAGCCAAAGGCAGACGTTCAACGACTGAGCCACCCAGGCGCCCCAAGGAACAGTTTAAAAAGAGCTTTCTCACTTTTAGAAACCCATTCTGCCTTATTTTTGGCCCCGCAGACTTCACCCTATACAAATACATGGGTCATCGTGGGGAAGTCTCAGAGGTGGGTCAGAATGACAATAGGAACAAGAAGGAAGATAATGACACTAAATGTCATGAGATTTGGGGCAGAGTTTCTAGCTGCGTATCTTTTAGTGGGAAGTGTTTACTGCTCGAGACATCTAGTGCGATCACACTTTTTCAGAAATGACTGTAGGAGTTAGGATTTCCCTTCCCAAGACAAGGTATTTCAGAGTATACTTTCATATATCCCCTGAGCTTATATCACTTGTTTAGTGTATTTGTAGACTGCTTTAGGTACTTCCAGAGAAAAATGTCAATCCCCTACGGCTGGTATTAACATGCCTTTTTTTACTTCCCTTGAGATGAAATTCTACAGCAAGTGTTTCACAAGGTTCCGTATGAGACTCCAGTTGATGAAGCCAGAACAGCAGGCAAATCAATCACAAAGAGAGACATGAATTCAGAAAGCAAGTATATGTCTTTAAAACTCTAGGTGCATACATTCCTATAGGTCTATGTATTGTATTCTCTATACAGTGCTATCAATTTAGCATTTGTTAAAACCGATCCCTGTGTGGCAAAGACAAATTGAGAAATGAAGGAAAGACTTGTCTCTATAAAATAAAACCTCTCTATAACCTTCAAGTCTATGGTCTAAAATGTGCCTATCCCTCTATTTTGGCGGAGGGGGGTGGTGGTGGGGGTGGGAATCCTTGGAGATCATGTGTCAAGCCGGTTCTCCCTTTCTGGAGGCTGTTCAGAGGACAGAAACTGGAATCGCAAGTGGGGTTTACTTTTCCTGACAACAGGAGCCCTGAGTAATAGAATAGCTTTGCCCTGCACACGCTTATACTTCCCTGGGCACAGTTTGATACTTTGCTTAGCCCTTGGGGAGAGCTGGTGCGCTCATTAGTACCCCCATTCAATGGATAAGCCCCAGGCCAAACCAATGACTTGCCCTAGGCACACCAGTAGAAATAACAAAAATGAAAAACACGCTCTTCTCCAAAGCAGCGTCAGATTATTATTTTTTTTAAGTAGCAGTTTGAGAATTAAGACAGTTGTTTGATCATAGGTTGTAAGGATAGAATTGTACCCTGGACAGCCAAGGAATGAGCACTGTGTTGGAATTTTGCATACAGATGTGGATTTCAGTTCCCAAGGTTTGTTTCCCACAGCATCTGCCTGGGCTCCAGCCTCTGCAGTCAGCAGCTAGCTGATGCCTTGCTCTACGTTGGCATGTAAACTTTCAAATATACATTCCCAATACAAGTTGGATTCCATATTAGCATTTCAACACTTAAAACAAAATATGGACCCAGAGTGCTCAGAAGTGTGTACGGATACAAAATTTTCATTTTTTCCCCCATAGATTTCATCAAAGGAGCCAGTGTTGCTGGGTATTCTACTGCACCAGGGTTTCTCCTTGGCAGCGTGGACAGAATTTCTACTGATGGTAAGTAATACCTCATTCTTCCTTGCGCCTGAGTTTAGAACCAAATGTGAGACTGAGCTAAGGATCCTGCAGATGGAGCTCAGACTATGCTCTCTAGAAAACTTGGCTGGATAATGTGGGTGCTTCATATTAGGAAGAGTGCCTAATCATTGGTGAGGTTTAGGGTATCTGTGGTTTCCCCAAGCCCCCACCATGAGAGAGTTTGCTTCTGTAAAATTCACAGCATAGAGGAACAGGTCAGAATGTTTGCTCTCTGGAGGCAGATGGATGCCAGAGAAAGAGAGAGAGAGAGAGAGAGAGAAAGGGAGAGAGAGGAGCTGGCCGTAGTCACCTGAATCCTCCTCCCAGACTTACTTGTGAAGTCCCTTTCTCCCCCTGCAGGCAGGGACTGGTGAGGGGCAGAGCACATTCTTGAAGTGATACCCCAGAGGCGTGCTCTCCCTCCGCACCATGAGGAGTGTGGGAAAGTGCTCCCCTTTAGCTGATGAGCAAAGGCTCATCTCACAGCCCCAATTACGGTGGGGACAGATTGGCTCTGAAGACAGAATGAGGAACTAGCATCCCATGAAGCACTTCTTCCCTAGGCAGATAGAAAGATTTAAAAAGAAAAATAGGCTAATTATGTCACTGCCCAAGCTGGCAAATATGTGGTCTTTCCTGGGAGTAAGAATATGAACTAGGTCAGTGGTTCCTAACCCTGACCACGCATCAGCCATGGAATAGAGGATGAGAAATGGGAAGAGATTACAAACGCTTATTTCTGGAACCCACTGAGAGTTTCTAATAGTGGAGTCTGGGGTTCCACACGTTTATGCCTATTTTCCAAGTGATTTGCTTACAGGTAACGTTTGGAACCATTGATCTAGATGGTTTTTGGAGATTAACTTACCACAGAATTCTCTTTAAAATGGATACATCTAATACTCCTGAATTTGTCCTATACATTTCCTTCTGTGAATTTCATGATGATCATAAATTCAATGTAGCCGAGCATCTCTTTGGTACCTAGGTCTACACCAGGAGACTTGAGAGGGTGATTTTATTCTGAGAACCACATATGGGCTAGAATGAGTTCATCAACACAGTCCAGGTCATGCCATTTTCCTCTGAAATGGCTACACCACTTATTAAAAAGTCCATCTGTGCTCCAGTGATCTGAGATACCCTCCTCTATCTTATACTAAATTCCCATATGTCCCGGGCCTCTTCCTGGGCTTTCTATGCTAAGCACCGGCCCACTGGTTTCTGTATACGACAGCCCCACACTGTTTTAATTACAGAGGCTGCAACAGCATGTTTTAGTGCCTTATGAGACTAGTCCCTTCTTTGCAGCGTTTGTTGGTTCAGTGTTTTCCTGGCTATTTTTGCAGGCTTGTTTTTGCTCATGAACTTTAGTATCAACTTGTGTAACTTCATTAGAAGCCTGTCGATATTTTTATTCGCATCACATTACATTTATAATACAATATTCACCTCGGGAAAACTGATGGTAAGTCATTCTGTGCTGTCCTTTTCTTCAAGTTTACTTTGGCCTTTCAGTGTGTGATATTTCTCCCTTATGGGAGCTTGACTCAGGGCTTGGGGTACAAAATGGATTTATTTTCCTCTATCTTCCCAGACCCCCAAGGTGTACAGTGGCCAATCTAAACTAGGTTTGGAGGACATTCCTTTTTTTTTTTAATACACAAAGGATCGCATTACAAATTGATCATTACACTCATCTTGATAATCCATGCTGTTGAGTTTCTAGGAGTCTCACAATTAGAAGGAATACGTAGATTAGAAGACTTCCCTTGGGACTACAATGTCAGGTTGAATCATTTGAACTTACTGTTTTTTGTAGGTCAAAAATGGTTAAGGGGAACCTGGGTGGCTCTGTCAGTTAAGCATCTGACCCTTGATTTCAGCTCAGGTTATGATCTCAGGGTCCTGAGATTGAGTCCTGTGTGGGCTCTGTGCTCAGCACGGAGTCTGCTTGAGATTCTCTCTCCCTCTCCTTCTGCCCCTCCTCCTGCTCCCTCTCTCTAAAATAAATAATACATCTTTTTAAACAATGGTCCAATATCTCTAATTTCATGTGGTTCAGCCTCAAGGTGCAGTTCAGTCATTCAGGGGTTTCTGCTTTATGGGGTGGGTCACATACCCAAGTCCAGGCTTCCTGCAGAGTGGAGATGCCTTTGTAAAAGTGTGTCGCTTCTCTCCATCCACAAAACCGGAGGTAGTTGATTAAAATCCTTATGTTTATATGGAAATAAGCAAATATTTCCTTTGTTCAGCTGCCTTCCTTGGAATTTCATTTCTACCGTGGTTTTAAAATAGGCCCACAAAGTCTTTGATACCCCTCCCCTTGAGTGTGGGCTGGACCTTGTGACTTGCTTTGAATGAATAGAACATGACAGAAGGGCTGGTGTGCTACTTCGTAGGTTAGGTCATAAAAGACATTGTGGTTTCTGCCTGGCTATCTCTTGAATTGCTCACCCTGGGCAAAGTCAGTTGCCACGTTGTGAGGACATTCCAGCCGTCCTGGACTTAAGGAGAGGCCCTGTGGTGAGGAACCGGGCCCTCCTGCCCTCAGCCTGTGGGGGAGATGAGGCCTTCTGCCAACAGCTGTGTGAGTGAGCCGGCCTGGAAGCAGACCCTCTGGTGCCAGTCAGCCTTCAAAGGACTGCAACCTTGGCCAACAAATCGGGCTGAGCTGGGTGGTTCTGGCTCAGAGTCTCTCATGGGGTTGCAGTCAAGAGTCTTCAAGATTCCTTATCTCACTCAAGACCTAGCTATTGATCTCCTAGCTGGTGAGAGGTCCCGTGCCAGGGGTAGAGAGGTGAACAAGGCACTTGGTCCTCCAAGAGCTCACTGCTAATAGGAAAGTCAGCATCATCAGTCATTATTAGCTATAAAAATGCTAAAATGGAAGGTACTTCAAAAGTGCTTCATATTGGAATTGCCTGGAGCTTTGAGAGGACAAAAGAGAGGCAGGTGTGCTTACTAAGGTTTTTTGAGTAGAGAGAGTGAATTAAGAAGAGACCCCGCCAAGCCCCGATCATAGACAATAGTAGAGATTGCACCACACAAGGAAAGGAGGCTGACCAGGCCCTCATCAGGGGCCAGGAGCTTCTCTGAAGCTCTTCTGCTGGACGAGGAAATCCAGAACACACAAAGCTTCCTTAGCAGCAGTGACCATTCTCCCTGGAAATTAATGGTAAGAGGGGCTGGGCAGGAAGAGGCTGAGGAAATGATTTTTTTTGAGAAGTGAAGTGTCGTGTTAAAGTGTGCACAGGTGTGCGGCAAGCTCCAGCTATTACTGGTTTAGCGCCACGGAAGGGAACCTAGTTCTTACTTAACAGTGCAACAGTAAGGTGCTCTTAATAGAAGCAATCAATGTCTTATTTCAGTGCTGGTCTCCTAAGAGGAAAAAGAGAGGGAAATTATGATGTAAGACTTCAACTTTTCCCTGAACACAAAGCCAAAATTTTTTGGTTCTGGGCTCATTTACCACAGCTTAACAGGCCCAGGATGTGACTGATTGGCACTCGAATTAAGTCTGCCTCACGGATGTGGGGCTTAGCTTGTTGTCCTTGCTCCTGTAATGGGCTACTGCTTCTCTCGTAGTTGGCAACTGTGTTTATTTTGTCTCGCTGAAAAAAATTCGACAAATGATCAAAATCACGATCCACATTGATGGTTAAGTGTAGACAGTGGCTTCGAATTCTGGTTTTGTTTTTGCGGTACAGAGACAAAGAGGGTAAAAATTTGTGTTCAAGTGAGGAGTCGATCTTTTCCACACATCTATGAAAGAGCAAGGCCAATGTCACCTCTTAATGGACCAACTCTGCGCTGTCCAGAGTTTTCTGTGTGTCTGTGGTGGTTAATCTCTTGACTGATCTGGCAAGCTGGCATTTCCAAAGTCAGCTAATAATGACTCACGTTAAGTTGGAAGTTTTCTCTCTTTTCTAAGGCAGATGAATAAGGAACACATCTCTCTCCTCCCCTCTAGAGGCTGTGGTCTCACACCACAGCAGCGTTAACTACACTGTCTCATTCCCACGTCTTTGACAACTAGACCATGGCAGACTGACCAAACTCATGCCAAAGCTGCCGCCCAGCTCAAAGGCATCTGGGCCTGGGGGCTCGGGCCTTGAAGTGTTCCGGGGACACGGGGTTCATTACTTCTCACTCTTCCTCATTCCCTTTTTAATAGCCTTACTTACTTTTTTTTTTTTTTTAAAGATTTTATTTATTTATTTGACAGAGATAGAGACAGCCAGCGAGAGAGGGAGTGGGAGAGGAAGAAGCAGGCTCCCAGTGGAGGAGCCTGATGTGGGGCTCGATCCCATAACGCCGGGATCACGCCCTGAGCCGAAGGCAGACGCTTAACCGCTGTGCCACCCAGGCGCCCCAATAGCCTTACTTTCTAACTGCTAACCTGTTAGTCCACACATCTCGCTGGAGCTCTTACCCATTGGTTCTGATTTGTTCCTGGAACTTCTCAGAACATCTCCCAGCCCCTTTCCAGGGCCATTCTTGTGTTGGACAAAGACAGCTCTCCTGGCTTCCCAGTCTTCTCCTTGCTAAAATCACTCAGGCCCTTTGATAAGGTCTCATATACAAACGAGTCAAAGATAGCCGGTGGGAGGGTTTAGGATGCTAATATTTCTGATTTTCAACCCTGGCTGTTTCTACTGGGTCATTCTGCAGCCCCTCTCCCAATAAATGCATATTTCGGTGTAGTTCACTCTCCTGTCTTGTCCATGCATTTTTGTAGTACTTTGTGGTTTATAAATTGTTTCCATGAACATTATGCTATCTGTGAGGTAGGTCTTATTATTTCTGTCTTATGCTAGTGAAGACTGGGTTCAGAGGGGCTCAGAATCTAACTGAAAGATTCTCTTGAGCTCCTCTAAGGTGGTCCCTGACCAGCTCATTTGATGATGGGGGGGGGGGGGAGTCTGTGAGAAATGCACATTCTCAGGCCTCCTCAGACCTACTGAATCAGAAACTCTAGGGTGGGGCCCAACGGTCTGTTTTTTAAGGCCTCCTGGTGATTTGGATGCACACTCAAGTGTGAAAACCACGGCCTCAGTCTATGGGTGGGTCACCCAGGAATTTGTTAGATTGAAAAAATAATAACAAAACACTGATATACATTTGGACTTCTCTCCAAAATCCTCCCTAACTCCTCACTTTGATTCTAGAGGAAGTTATTTTTTTTAAGATTTTTAAAAATTTATTTATTTGAGAGAGAGAGTGAGAGCATGAGCAGGAAGGAGCAGAGGGAGAGGGGACAGGGAGACTCTGTGCTGAGTGTGGAGCCCGACGCGGGGCTCGATCACATGGCCCTGAGATCATGACCTGAGGGGATATCGAGAGTTGGACGTTTAACTGACCGAGCCACTCAGGCGCCCCTAGAGGAAGTTATTTTTATCATAAAAATAGAACTAATCAGGGTTGCCTGGCTGACTCTGTCATTAGAGCATGTGACTCTTTTTTTTTTTTTTAAAGATTTTATTTATTTATTTGACAGAGATAGACAGCCAGCGAGAGAGGGAACACAAGCAGGGGGAGTGGGAGAGGAAGAAGCAGGCTCACAGCAGAAGAGCCTGATGTGGGGCTCAATCCCATAACGCCGGGATCACGCCCTGAGCCGAAGGCAGATGCTTTTTTTTCTTTTTCTTTTTTTTTTTTTTTTAAAGATTTTATTTATTTATTTGACAGAGATAGAGACAGCCAGCGAGAGAGGGAACACAAGCAGGGGGAGTGGGAGAGGAAGAAGCAGGCTCCCAGCGGAGGAGCCTGATGTGGGGCTCGATCCCAGAACGCCGGGATCACGCCCTGAGCCGAAGGCAGACGCTTAACCGCTGTGCCACCCAGGCGCCCCTGAAGGCAGATGCTTAACCGCTGTGCCACCCAGGCGCCCCAGAGCATGTGACTCTTGATCTGGGGGGGGGGGTGTAGTGATAACTTAAAAGTAAAATCTTTTTTTTTTTAATTTTTTTTAAAGATTTTTTTTTTTTAATTTATTTATTTGACAGAGATAGAGACAGCCAGCGAGAGAGGGAACACAAGCAGGGGGAGTGGGAGAGGAAGAAGCAGGCTCACAGCAGAAGAGCCTGATGTGGGGCTCGATCCCATAATGCCGGGATCACTCCCTGAGCCGAAGGCAGATGCTTAACCGCTGTGCCACCCAGGCGCCCCTAAAAGTAAAATCTTAAAAAAAAAAATAGAACTTATCACAGGCCAATGGTTGTTTTTAGATGAACACATTTTGTCTTTTGTCTTCTGTAGGTCACAATTCAGAGAAGAGGGATAAAGAATCTTCTCTCTCCAGCGGGCATATAAATGAGCCGTTTTCTGCTGTAGATAAAGCGACACTTGAGGAAGCAGTTAGGACAGGTAATAAGCTAGATACCGTAAGCTAAATAAGACACTTAAGTACAGATACCTTCAGAATGCATCTGTGCCTTTCATGGTATTTTAACAGAGGAGATGTCAGCACGCCTGTAATTTACCCACAAAAGCATACAATCTGCTGGTAAAATGATGAATTAAACTAACTCTGGGAATTTGACCACCCTTTCAAAAAGATGCTACTTTTAGTCGTTTCTAAGAGCCAGATCCTTCCTAAATGGGCAGCACCTTCTGAGCCTTGGCCATACTGCACACGGAGGCTTTCTAACAAGTAGGAGGGATTAAATCCAAATATTAACTAGTCCCGGATCTTCAGCCTTGGATGACCTGAGCCGGGGCCCATTCAGAACGGGTAGAAACTTGCCCATCATGGCAATGTGCTGACTTTTTCCAACAGAGCTCTTAGAGTTGCTTGGTGCTGCTGCCTCTCTCTGTAGCTTAGATGGAAGTGGCAAGTTGGATGTTTCCAATTTTGTCCCCATAACCCAAGATGGCCCTTGGCCAGCATCTCCCTGACTGCATGGCTAGGCCCCCCCTCGGCGGTTCTCCATGCCAAACCATCCAGTTCCTGTCATGGAACGTCAGTGCCCCATTTCCCTGATTCCTTCTTTTGTCACATTACAAATGGAGTGACAGAAGCCCTAGGAGTTGCTGATGTCGGCTGGGGTCTCTGGCTAAGATTGTCTTGTGCTCCCAAGCCCGCATTCGGTGGCATTCTGTGTCTGCCCTTAAGATTTCTGCAAGTCCCTACAGGCTGTAAGAATTCAAGATCATTTGACAACATGTTTACCCTTGTGCATGAAATTCCCCCAAACCTATGCCCTTGAGGCCAGTTATATATACGGCAGAACTTCCCGAAGCTGGGAGGGTGTGGTGGTGGTGCGGGGCAGCTTCAAACTGAATATCTGACTCCACTGTTTTTAGTAGCCACTGCAGAACTTTCCTCCACCACTGGGACCCTTGCCTCCTCCTTCCATCTGACCTCTCCTCTATTCTTCTCCTCCTGCAAACTGTGCCTTGTTGTCCCTTCTTTTTGGTTGCTTTGCTGCTTGCTGGCTCATACCCTCAGTGTCTCACCTCCACCACCAAACAGCATCTCATGTTACTGCCAAACAGCTTATGAGTGTATTTTCCTAAGCAAAGCCCGTTTGTAAGCAGAGCTAACAGGTGGTCCCTGCAGCTCTGTATGGGGCCGTCTCGCTCTGTGTACTTTGCCGTGTGCTTTTTCACTTAGATGTTCAAAACAAGAACGTGCCGTGTGCTCAGCTTCTGCAGTTCCTCCAAAGGAACATCATCATTGCCGCCGCCTCGGTGGCAGGAGTCCTCGTGGTCACAGTGTTGCTGCTGCTGGCGTTGACCACATGCATCAGGAGGAAGCAGCTATCGTGAGTGGCTCTTAGCTCCCACCCTTCTTCAAAGAACTCATGAGTATTTGTGCCAGTGTTGCCCCAGAGCTTCCTGCCGGTCCTGGAGTTCGGAGGAAGGCAGAGACTTCTAAGCCTGGTTGTTATTCATAGAGTTACAGGTGGTCCAGGCAAGGGGTTTTTAAGCACTGGCTTGGCAGTGATGCATAGGCTGGTATGAAATTCCTGGCTTGGACCATGCTCGCCTCTAAAGAATCCCTTAGGTTAGGCCACACCTGTTTTCACACTGAGGGCCACTTAGAAGAGGGGAGGGTACAGTCTCTGGCTGAAAGATTGGCAGATAGGAAGATGAGGGCAGGGACGGATGAGGCCATGGAGGAGATGAGCACAGGGCTGATATCTGGCTCGTTCACCCTGGGTCAGCAGCACTGGTTGTTAGAATACTGAAAGATCCCTCCACAGGGTGGCAAACAGCACCTTTCCAGGACCTCCCACAGACTTCCCAGTCTTCCCCGGGATCCTGCAAATGAAGGGTTCATGCCTGGCCCAGCAGTGGCCCTCCAGGGCTCTGCTCTGACAGTGGCCACTTTGACCAGTCAGGGTCTGTCTGTACCACTTGCTAAATATGACGAGAGGCTCCGACACGGTGGCCATAACCACAAAGAGGCACTAGAAAGTAAGCGGCTTACAACATTATGCATTTGCAATAATTGCATCTCGAAATTATGTGCCTCCATCTGCATCCCGTGATATACCACTTCTTAATCACAGGGAAAAGCAGCGTCCCAGGGCCCCTCGGGTCTTACCTAACACTGTGTTGTGTGCTTAGCTTGTCCACAGAGAAAGGGGGCCGTAGTGAGCCATGGGGGGTGAAGTGTCCCTTCCCCCCCAACTTGGAGGCTACAGTACTTAAATTTGCCCATAAGAGTGACATTGCTTTCCCTAAAGGAGTTGTTAAAACACCAAGATTCCTGGCACTGGTAACCCATTCGGGCCAGCCACCACTACCTCTATCCAGCTTCCTCCTCTGAGACAGGAATGGATCCCCTGAAGTGAAAGGGGAGCCTGGAATGTGGCAGAAGTTAGAGATGGAAGATTTAAAGAGCTTCTGGAAATAAGCTTGACCCACTCCACAATTCTGACTGGGGCTTGTCCATTGGTTTGCCATTTCCCTTCTGTGCCTCTTGGAGCTATCAGAAGAAGTGGTCAAGACTGGCTCCATCCCACAGAGGCAAATCGAAGCTGGGGAGAGCCTGTGTTATCAGAAAGTGGGGAGGGGGGAGGGAAGGAGTTTCCCAGAGGCTGTCTGGCACCCAGAGGCAAAATGAATTTTCATACATGATAAACCTTTGTGATGGGAAGTAGAATGCTTACCCCTCAGAAACATCAGCCTCTGTCACTGCCCACTGAGTAGACAATAGGAATTCCTATACACGTCGTTGTGCAATATGGTTTTGTGTATTTTATTTTAGACATCCTCCGGCGAACATGACATATAATATTTTTATTCTGAGTGGGAAGACTTGGTGGCAAAAGTTTCAAGAAAAGAACCCCAGAAAACACAGCGATAAACAGAAACAGTTGTTGAAGAGCAAGTCCTGTGTGTAGGCCAGCTGGTGGGGCCAGCCGACCCAGGACGGAAGCGATGAGGCCAGGCAGTTCTCCACGAGGACACCATGGACAGGCATTTGGATTTCTGGCTGTGGGGTGTGCTCTGCAAAACGCTTACCTTCTCCTGTCAGTCTCGAATGGACCAAGACACAAATGTTTAACCACAGGATGCCTCTGGTGTGGTATGGCACTGACAGCTAGTGCGAGAGACTCAGCACATTTGCCCAAAGACAAACCTGACCAGCTACCGGTTTACTTATTTATTAAAGCATCGATTCTCTGATTCAGCCGTTCAGGGAGCAGATGTTGATTAACACCGAATATGAAGACAATCTCAAACAGGCAACCAAAGGTATTGGAAGCAGGCCCGGTCCTCGCGGGTTTCTGAGGAGAGGGCAGACAGCCGCCTGAAACACTGAAGAGCTTAGGGCTCTGAGCTCCCTTTCGAAGGGGTCCAGGGGGAGAGGGGTGGGGGGACGCCTGGTGTTGCGAGAGCTCTCGGCTGCCAAGGCAGCTCAGGCAGCCCTCGTCCCTGCGCTGGAAGGCGGGGTCCGGGGACGCCCTCTGTCCTGGGACGCGGGACACAGAGGTTGGGCCCCGGGGCTGGCCACCCGAAGCGGTTGCACCCGTGGGGGCCGCGGCGGGGGCGGCGGTCGCGGCGGCAGGGCGAGGAAGCCAGCGAGGCGCGAGGTAGGGCGACAGCGACAGGGGCGGCGGTCGGGGAGGGCTGTGGCCCCGGTAGAGGATCCCTGTCCAGGCCGGCGAGGATGCTCGCGGGGACCCGCTGGAAGGCGCCTGGGGGTGGGTGGGTTCGCCAGGGGGTGAACGGGACTCTAGGGAGGCAGGGGGCCTCAGGAGGGCGGGGGGCACATCACATCCGGAGGGACCCGCGGACCGAGCGCAACCAGCGCAGACGGAGAACCCGGGGCGTGGCGGGGGCGGGCGGGAGGGGAGTAAAGGCCGGAGGCGCATTGAGCGCTCCGCCCCCCCTCCCCCCCCCCCCGCCTCCGGAGGAGAAGGCCCCCGGGCTGCTGCTGGCTGGGCACCAGGGACTCCTGCTCAAACGCTTAGAGTCTCCCCAGGTGCAGGCCCAGTCTGGTCTTTCCTCCGGCTGGAGAGGACCCCGGGCTCCACCTGGCTGCTGGCCTCGGAGCTCCTTCCCTGGCTCACAAGTCTCCTGGGTCACCTTCAGCCTAGTACCCTTCCTCCACCTTAATAAGCTGCACTTACTGAAAACCTATTGTGCATGTAAATTCCTTTAGGCATGATTATCCTCATTTTATTTCAAGAAAAGGAAGGCTCGGACACCTAAGATCACCTGTTAGAAGCCCCAGGCTAAAGGGGCAGCTGGATTCTAATCCAGACCCAGGGTCTATGCCTTAACCATCCAGTAGCCCAGCCTCTGTCACCCTTGAGGCCTGCTGAGGAGGAATGAGTGGGAAGGACTTCTAGTCTCCTTTTTTTTGGGAGGTGGAGTGAGTGAAGCATTCCCCCCAGGGATAGAGGTGGTTCTGGAAAGCCAGGTCTCGTGGGTGGCTTACATCAAGGGCTCCCTCTCTGGTTTTCCTGGTCATGTGGTTTTCCTTGTCTGCTCTCCCAAAGTGGGGAAGCCCTCAAAGCTTAAAGCCATGGGGAATTGGAGGACAGGTCAAGGCCAGGCTGGGTCTGAGTAGGACATTTCTCTGCACCCCTCTCTCCCCAGGGAAAAATCAGCCCACTTTCTTCTTGTTTGAATCCTACTAGGGCTGGTCCGGGCCTTGGCCTGGAGGATGGCCCAGCACCACGGAGTCACTATGACTCTTTAGGTCCAGGTTAATATCCCTGACAAGCCCTACTGGTTTTAGATCTCGACAAACTCGTTGGACCCTCTAGCATACATCCCACTCCAATGCCAAGGGACTTCCCTTGAGAAGTGGGATCCTCTGTCCTCTTTTTGAAAAACAAAACCCCCCAAACAAAATATGTGTTCTCTCTTTGAACCCAATCCTCCCAAGCTCTGAGAACCTGGAGTTCGATCAATGTTTGTAGGAAGGGACCCTTCCAAAGACAGACTGAGAGGTACCTGCTCATGGCAGGTTTGGTGGGCTTTCCTGGGAGCAGCTGATGGGCCTGTCTGAGGGCAGAGGTAGCTCCGATGCCCAAGGGTGGCTGCTGGTCTCATGTGGGCAAGCAGTTCTGGGGCTCTGGGAGCCCTGGGCCCGTCTTGTGCTGGTCTAGGCATCATCTTCCCAAGCCCCCAACAGTGTCACCACTGAGCAGAGAGGGAGGGGGGAGGGACTTCATGCATGGCCCCCTGGGAGGCTGGGTCCAGCTAGATTCCAGTACTGGTCCTGCCTTCACCATCTCTGAGGCTCAGTGTCCTTATTTTTGCCATGGGGGTAGGAATTTACCTCTTTCACAGGGTTCATTCAGCAAGAACCATTTATTGAGCACCTGCTGCATGCCAGGCTGTGCTGGGCTAGGTGCTGGGGACACCATGGAGAGTAGGTGGAACAGCCTTCCTGGCAGTGGGTTGCTGGTGTCCCCTTGGAAACTTGGAAGGAGATGAGGCTGTTAGGGCTTAGGTATACAGCAGTCACACCATAAATACCAGATTCTTCCTTGAGCTACCGATAGGTTGCACCTCCGCCCTCATCCCAACCTCTTGGGACCCTAGGGGCAACACACCCTCCTGTTGGCCCCCCACCCTGACCTCAGGCTTCCACAAGTTAGTGTCAGCCATCTCTAGTCTCTGCCAGTGGGTCTCCCCATTGCCTATGGGCCCACTGGGAGCCTCCTCTTGCGTTTACCTCTTCCCCTATCCAAGAGGTGTCTCCCTGTGTTCTTAGTCTGCTCTCATGCTGGGGGCTTCCACCTTCAGCTCAGTAGTTGGTCCTGCCAACCTGACACTGGCTGGGTGCGGGGTGGGCACCAAAGAGCACAGGGGATTTCGCGGTCGAGTCCTGTGGTGGCTCTGGGCTCCCAGCCTCTGCCACTCACTAGCTGTGCAATCTCAAGCCTCAGTTTCTTCTTGGCCTCAATTTCTCTATCTGTAGAATGAGGGCTAACGTGCTCTGTGGGGTTGTGAGCATTGCACCTTTGCTGGGGCAACATACAGTAGCGCTCAATGTAAAGGAATAAATAAATCTTAGCTATTATGATTATTCTGCAGCACTTTGGCTCTTTGCCAGACCAGCATCCTTTCTCCCTCCTTCCAGCCATAGCTTTTGACTTCCCTTGGGTTCTTCTTCTCCATCTCAGTGTGGTGTGCGTGAGGCATGTGACCTAGTCCTACGCCACTCTCACATCCCATCCACTGGCTTCAGGGACTAGTTGGGGGATGGACCTGTGATCCACTCAGCCAATGAGCCGTGTTAGAGTTTTTGCTGGGAAAATTGAGAGATAGGTTCTTTTTTCTTCCCCCTCCACCTTCTTTTTTCAATAAATGGTATATATTGCAACATTTTCCAAATATAAAATATTTCAGTGACTCATATCCCATTCTCATAGTTTTAAAGATCTCATAGATTTTACTCAAGATTCTTGCTTTCTGAATAAGATTTGAGGTGGAATCACTATCTTGGACTGCAGAAAGAAAAGTTGTCTGAGAATGAAGCCATCAGACGGAGGAGGTAACAACCTGGCACCATCATTTGAGCCCCGAGCAAGCTTTTCCTAAAGGCTATACCGGGGATTTTCATCCATCCATGCCATATTTACTGACATAATAGTTTAATAGTTTTTTAACAGTTTATGTGTTAAGGGTTGCTCCAGTGCTGGGGACACAGCCAGGAACAAGACGGTCATAGTCCTGCCCCAGGGCCTTTTCACTTCCTCTGCCCAGAATGCTTTTCCCCTGATCTCTCCGTGGCTCCCTCCTTCACCTCCTTCAAGTCTTAATTCACAGGTTAGTGCCTCAGTGAGGCCTCTCCTGACCTGTTAAAAATCACACAACCACATACCTCTTCTACCCTCTCCTAATTTATTTTACTCCTTAGCACTTGAAACCACCTGCTATACTTGATAGAACACTTACTTGTTATTTCTCTGTCTCCCTCCATAGAAGGACCCTCCATGAGGGAAGGGATTTTCATCGGTGTTGCTCGCAGCAGATCTATAGTGACCTAGAGCAGGTGCTTGGTGTTAAATAAATAGGGAGCCTGAAAGGACTATCCGAAGAGGTAACACTGCCATTGCGGCTTGAGTGTTTAAGAAGGAGCCGGCCAGTTGATGACCGCAGGGAAGGGCACGCCTATGGCTGGGGTGGTAAATCAATTATCTTTTGACTTAAACCATGCTGGATTACTTATTTGTAAGGGGTGTCGCTTTCAACCTTTAGGGTCGAGTACTTGGTAGGATACAGTACTCAAGAGCTGCCTCTGGAGGGCGCAAGGGAGCCCCATTGCTGCCCTTGGGCAGTCACTAGCACACTCTAGAAACTGGGAAACTCGGTAGTCCGTGATGGTGATGGCAATAATGGTGCATTTGCTTTGAGGCCCGTTTTAATTTTCACAGTAGCCCTATGAGGTAGGTCCCATTACCATCCCCTTTTCCTACGGAGAAAATGAAGGCACAGAGAGCTCAGGTAGCTTGCTCAAGGCGCCTGAGGTAGAAGCAGCAAAACTGGGAAGAACAAGGAGATAAACGTCACCGTGGCCTAGTGACCCAGGTGATCCCCCAGGTGGGAGGAAATTCAGGAGGGATCCTGGGGGGAGGGGGCTGTCCTCCCTTTGGGGATCATTGTGCTGAGGTGTGATTCCTCTCTCACAGGCTGGAGCCATCCTCCCCTCCCCCCTGAACCCTATCCAAATGCCAGAGGTTTCTGGTGCCGAGTCTGCCCTGCTCGAAAGTCAGGTGAAACTGACACAGGGCCCTGTGCTGCTCAGCTTGAGGATTGGAAGGCTTCCTGGAGGAAGCTGCATTGAATCATTGACCTGGAGGAGGAGGAGTCAGGCAGTTGAGGAGGAGGAGGAAGCGAGTTCAGGCTGGGACACTGCGTGGGCAAAGGCCTGGGGGTGTGACAGCAAGCCACCAGTTTCTTCTGAGGCTCTCTGCATGTGTGGACCCAGCTAGGACAAGTGCACTGCGATTTTCCCAGCCCACGTTTCCATCCGTCACGCGTTTGCTCTTTCCTCTGAATGTTCAAAAGACCCATCTACCTCCCGCCACTCTGGCAAAACACCCGGCCTTATCTGCAAGCCAATCTCAAACTGTCTGCTCTGAGCACCGGCCGGGCCTCTATAGATTCAGAAAGCAACCTCTGGGACCGCAAGGGGGTTGGAGGGCCCCTGAACCAGTGCCTCATAGGGGGCCAGGAGTTCCCTTCTCAGGCCTGATTTCCCCAGAGATTGGAGGCCGCCCTCAGGCCCTCCACATGCAGCCGGCTCACCTTCCAGGTCTTTCCCTTCTCCTGTGTCCACCGGTGGGTGGGCTCTGGGGCCAGACTGCCCGGGGCTTCAGTCCCACCTGGCCACTTGGTATCTGTCATTCAACCTCTCTGGGCTGCTTTTCCCTTATTTGGAAAATGAATGAGGTGGGCTGTATGGATTGAATCGTTGACTGCTTACAGTGTCGGCTGGCTCGCAGTAAAGTGCTCAGTAAATGCTAGTCTGATTACCATAGATGATGTGACTCCGGTGCTATGATTTCTGCTCTCTTCACTCTGCTGGGGCAGTCTTCTCTCCCTCCTGAAAGGATTATTCAGTGTGGACACAGATTTTTTTCTGCATCCTGAGCTTCATGATGCTTGTGGGGAAAGGGAAAGTTTCTAACAAAAGCAGTTTGGGGGAAACCTATGTGGGAGAAAAGTATCCTAGCCTGGAACTGGGAAAAAAAGATTTCTTGAGGGTGGCAGAGGGGGACTTAGGGAACTGGGGGACAGTAGAGACTGGAGAGAGGTCCCCAGGACAGAAGACCTGGGGTGGAGTGTGGAGGATACCTCAGGGAGGTTGTGGGGCTGAGCCCATGTCCCCCAGGGTGGCAGGACCTGGAGAAGAAAGGTTCTTGGGATCTCAACACTGGTTCTCGGATGGCCGCACGCCACACTGGAGCCGCATGCGTGGGCAAGCCATTGAAGACGTCCCCATGTGTTCAAGAGGGCAAGGAAGTGGTGGGGGCGAACCCCCTGAGGCCTTGGGGCACCGGAGGGAGAGAAGAGGAGACCAAGCATGGGCAGGGGCCGTGCAGCAGGGAGCGGATGTCATGGGTGGCCACTTGGTCCTCATGGGTGTGAGTGAGTGTGAGGGAAGCGAGGGAAAGAGGAGGAGGAGGAGGAGGCTGTGGCCAGAGCAGGACATGGTGATCAGCCAGGCGCAGCCTGCGGGGAAGGTCCAAGCAGGGCAGGCTGGGAGCGGGTCGGCACAGGGGGACATGCTGTCTCTGTGTCTTGATGAAATGCCTGATTGCTCTCAGAATCCTCGTCTGGCACCACCCTCCCCCCGACCCCTGGCCGTGTGCACTGGGGCTCCTCTGAATACACATAGTGCCCAGGCTGCCACCATCCCAGCCCTGATCTCCCTGTTGACTCAGCTGCTGCCGCCTCTAGCCTGTGACCCATGTTAGGACAGGGACAGGATTGTCATTGCTGTCCCAGGGCCTCGCACACAGTAGGTGCTCTGAACCTTTGGGGTATGGCCCTACTAAGCAAATTTCTTCTCTCTCCAGGTTTAACCTGACTGTGGAATCAATAAATCACTCTTAGGAGCTGTTTGGCCAGGCAGGCCTTGGGTCCATGTCCCCCTAGGAAGGAGGAGTGGGGGCTTTCCTGTCTCCATTGAGTCCTGGGGACCAGCCTCCCACGGCCACTGCTCCACCCCCCATTCTGAAACACACAGCTCCTTTCCTTCTCCTCTCTGGCTTTGGGGACGCTGTTGGAATTGTCACTTTGCATAACCCCCACCTGCTGCCAGCCTTGGTTTCCCCCAGCGCAGGGCAGGCCCTGCTTGGCCCCGGAAATGCCCTCTGCCCTCCCTGGAACATGTGACTTTCGATTTTCCCTTGAACGCAGCACTTCGTGACTTTGGCGTAAACTTCAGACGCAGCCCCCTTTCCTGTCTTCACAACAAGGAAATAAGTTGAGTTTCAGAGAAACCAGCTGCTAAGAGCACACCAGGCCTTCCGGCCCTGGTCCCTGCTTGGCTTGGGCCTTTGTGCGGCTGCTGGTGTGCCCTGGTGAGTGGCTGCCGTCTGGCCTTCTGCCCCTGTCCTGCCACCACAGCCACACCCTGGGGGACTCAGGGCAGCTGGCGGGGGTGGGGGGTGGGTGAAGAGTCCGTGGGCTATGGCCTACTTACGCTTTGCCTGGGCATGTGTAGGGGTGGTCAGCCGCGAGCCTCAGGCTGGGGGCTTGGGCTGCAGAGATAACCAAGTTAGTTTCTTGGGTCTCAATTCTTCATCTAGAACCAGCTGTTTGTGGACGTTGGGGACCAGAGACCTGTGGCCCATTTGCCTCAATATCATCTGCACATCCCCAGGTAAGTCATCCTGGATGGAACAGCACCCGGCCGCCATTTCCATGGGTAGCCTGAGTCTGGTGGAGGGGGACAGAGTTAGGAGGCCACTGGGAAGGACCAGAGGGGCTGTAGGACTGGGATGGGTGGTGTCCAGCGGGAAAGGGAAGCAGACTCCACTTGCCGCCACCCTGAGGGAAGCAGATTCCCTGCCGGAGTGTCAGCTGAGTGGTCATGTCCAGGGGACACGGCAAGGCCTGCCAAGTCCCTCACTTCCTGCTGGGCCCCATCAGGGTGACACCTTGGCTCCAGGAAGCAGAGACTCTTCCAAAGAGAGCAAACATGTGCTCTGCACCCCCCACCCCTACTCCCAGCCCCGTGAATATGAGGGTGGCTCAACAGGACTGTGAACTTGAACAACCAAACGTAGATGATTCCTATCACGGTGTCCAGGACAGGCTTGAGCCACTTGTAAGGGAGCTCAGGCTAGAGGGGGACCCGGAGAGGTGAAGGAGAAAACAGTCTGAATCCCTCTCAACTTCTGTGTGTCCTTGGCAGGTTGCTGGGACACGCTGAACCTGTTTGTGCATCTGTTAAATGCAGATGCAAATATCGGCACCTTGCAGGTGCCTGGCTCTTGGCTCTTGGGTGAGAGGTTGGGAAAAGTGTCCCAGGCAGGAGAGTCTTGGCAGGAAGGAACAGGGGGGTTCCTGTGGTGAACAACTCATTACTCCTGTCTCAGCCAGGGTGGTGAACGTACCCTGGGTGCTTAGTAAAGCTTTGCTGAGAGCTTAGCACCAGGGACTCCTGGCATGAAAAATCTTCGGTTCCACCTCTGAAGGCTCCTCTCCTTCAGTGTGGTGTTTCCCTTTCCTTTTTGTGCCTGTCCTCCTGCCTCCCGCACGCAGCCCTGGCAGGGACACGGGGCTGGCAGGCCGCCTGGACGGTGGTAAGCGTACACTTACCTAGAGCCTGGCGGCCTAGATTCGAGTCCTGGCTCTGCTGCCTACTGTGCGTGCTGGGCCACCCTAGGCAAGTCACCACACCTGTGTGTGTGTCGGGTCCCCGATCCATAAGTCCTTCACTCACGGGGCTCTTGTGAGGATTAGGTGGACGAGCAGAGTTGACCCTTGAACAACACTGGGCTTAGGGGTGCCGAAACCCCATGCAGTTGAAATCCTGCATGTAACTGTTGACTCCCCCCAAACTTAACTGCTAGGAGTCTACTGTTGACTGGAAGCCTTCTGATAACATCGCTAGTCTAATATGTATTTTGTATGCTGTATGCGTTATATCCTGTATTCTTAAAACAAAGTAATCTAGACAAAAGAAAATAGCATGGAGAAAATCCTAAGAGAAAAGACATTAACCATCCTGTGAAAAATCTGCCTGTAACTGGGCCTGAGCAGTTCAAACCCGTGTTGTTCTGGGGTCAACTGTAGATCTAGTGTGCCGGGCACATAGTAGGTGCTATCTGAGCCTGCGGCTAGAATTCTCATTGTCACTACTAGCTCTGGGAGGACAGGCTCTGGATTTCGTAGCTTCTGGAGACTTTCCTGGGGGCTGCAGCAGCCAGACCTCTTCATGCTGACCCCTCCCTGCACACCCGCCCACACAAAGCATAGGGTCCAGGCTGTGGTTCTCAACTGGAGCCGATTTTGGCACCGCCTTTACCCCTGCCCCCCCCCCCCCCCGCCCCGACACATCTGATAATGTCTGGAGACATTTTTGGGTGTGACTCAGGGGGTCTTGTTGGCGTCTAGTAGATACAGACCAGGAATGATGCTAAACCCTCCACAAGGCACAGGACGGCACCCTGCTGTCCTCCCAACTCATCGCCCTACCTTTCCCACCCCCTAAGCCTCTCCTCATCTCCCTTTTACAGTCACAGAGCCTGACACCCAGAGAGGGAAAGCTTGTTGAGCTCACACGGCCCTTAAAACCAAGGCAGCGGAGGTCGGGGTGGGGGGACTGCTCACGTCCAGTGAACCAGCAGACACTTAGCGAGTCTGCCAGACGCAGGACCTATCCCCAACCCCACAAGAGCCCAGCACTCTGGGCCCTGACAGTCGAAGGAAGACACAGTGCAGGGGTACCTGCCAGCCTGGGGTGAGAGCCGCCCAAGGGATCCAGCTCAGAATAAGCGATTCTGTCTCCTAAAGGACATTCACCAGAGTGGTGAGCGCAGGCTGCTGGGTCAGAGACCTGCGTTCAAATCCTGACGTGCCACGCAGGCCACGTGATTTTGATCATGACATTAACCTCTCTGAGCTTCAGTTGCTTAATCTGAAGAATGGGGCTAACAGTTCCCATTTTATGGGAGTTGAGGTGAGGTTTAGATTAAGTGGCTCACGCTTGTAGTAAAGTCCCTGGCACAGAGGCTGTTGTTGTTGTTACCTGTTTGACACATACTTATTGGAAGGAAGCCCAGGCTCCAGTAGAAAACAAGACAGCCGTAGGCTCTGTCTCAGGGAGCTCAGCCTGGTCACAGATAGAGGAGCCAACAGACAGTGGTCATACATGGCCATCAGGGCTGTGATGTGGGGAGGATGGGCCCTGGGACAGGAGAGGAGGTGCCTGACTCAGCCTGGGGAGGGTGGGGTGGAAATCATGGAACACTTCTAGGAGGAGGGGACAACAGAGGGGACTGAAGCATATGGCCAGGAGAAGGGGGTAGGCACCTACTATGTGCCTTGCTGGTCTGGGCTGGGGAACAAGACAGAATCTTCACTCTCGTGGTGCTTACATTCTAGCAGGGGACAAAGGTCCTGTGTCAACAAGTTGGTGGATAAATTACATTTTTGGTGGTGAAGAATCATAAAGCTGGGTCAGGGATGTCTTTATCCTGAAGAAGGGGAGGTGATTTTAGAGAGGGAGGTCAGAGAAGAGCTCTTGGAGGAGGAGGTGATAGTTAGGCAGAGACTTGAGTAAAGTGAAGGATTTTGAGGGAAGAGTGTGTAGGCAGGGGGAACAGATGGTGCAAAGGCCGTGAGGTTAGACCATGCCTGGTTTGATCAAGTGACCTGAACATGTGACATAAGGAGGCCCATGGGCTGGTGGGGCGTGAATGAGGACAAAGAGGTGATCGGGCAGACTGCATCAGGACTTGGGCTTTACCCCTCAGTGAGGTGGGAGTCCTAGACGGCTGAGAGCAGCGAAGGATATGATAACACAATGGCAGGCCACGTGCTGTGCTTGGTGCTTGGTGAGTCTTATCCCATGGAATCCCCACAATCTCCTGGTGTCAGGCACCTTTGCTTGCACCGTTTTCTAGGTGGGGTCTGGTGGGCTTAACTCACTGCCCAGGACTTTCTCACTGCACTGTAGATCCCTGATGCCTTGGTGTCAGGAAAAAGCTATGAAGGAGCCTATCGCCACCAATGGCTCAAAGTCAACTGCTGCCATTGTGACTTAGAATGTAACCAAGGTGGCATTTTATTGGCTGAAATTGCCTGTCCTGCCTCTATTGGTGGGTGGAGGGGGCCCCACCATGATTGTGAACTAGAGGGCAGGAAGTGTGGTTTTAGGGGACATTTCGGGTCTCAGGCAGAAGACTGGGGGTCTGTGAGAGGAGGGGTGGGCAAAGAGGGGCTGGGCCCCTATTCTAGCAGAGCCTTTGATGGGGTCACTTCTGACATCTGGCTATGGGCAGCATATGGAGCCTCCAGGCCTGGCTGGTGCAACTCCCACCCCCTCCCAACAAGTCCATTTGGATGGGCTCATTCCCTCTGCAGCCTGACTGCCTCGGTCTTCCTTCTGGTCTCTCACAACGGGCATCTAATTGGGGCTTTTGATACCCAGAGTATGTTTTGTGGAATAGTAGAGCCTCAAGGATCTGCTACATAGGAGTGGGGATAAAACAAAGCTAAAACGGTCCTTCCATGCAGGTCTTCTCAGAGCCTTTATTTTTAATTTTTTAAGAAGATTTTTATTTATTTATTTGAGAGAGAGAGAGAGGGAGAGAGCATGAGCAGGGGCAAAGGAAGAGGGAGAAGCTGACTTCTCACTGAGCAGAGAGCCTGACGCAGCTGATCCCAGGGCCCTGAGATCCCAGGGCCTGAGATCCCAGGGACTCACGACCTGAGCTGAAGGCAGACACTTAACCTGTTGAGCTACCCAGGTACCCTGAGCCTTTATTTATTCATTTTAAGATTTTATTTATTTATTTTGGGGGGGCTGTGGAGGGTGAGGGGCAGAGGGAAGGGGAGAGAAAGAATCTGCAGCAGACTCCCTGCTGAGCACAGAGCCCCAACGCAGGGCTCCATCTCACAACTCTGAGATCATGACCTGAGCAGGAACCAAGGGTCGGACACTTAACCAACTGAGCCTCCCAGGCACCTCTCTCTCAGAGCCTTTAATATGCTAATATGCTTTCAGTAGCTTTTGAAAGTGTGTTTGACCACCTGAGCCTTTTTTCCTTTGAAGTATGTTTGGGGTATCAGGTCTCTCTGGAATAGATATAACTGAACCCAGCCTTTACCAAAGGAGGATGCTTGAATGGTGGAATTTTAGCTAGATCCTTCTGACCAAGGACCACAGGTTTCTTCCTCCTCCCAGGGCCTGGGCAGTGCAAACAAGGCTGGGGTCCCATCATCTCTCAGTGGAGCTACAAACTCTGGGAAGGCCAAATTAGGATCTCTGAACTCACAGCTCCTGGGGAGGCTGGATGGGGTCAGTCCAGGCAGGACTGGGGTGGGGGAGTCTCATGGTGGGCTTGTCTCCTGGGAAAGCCACAGAATCTGTAGGGATATGACTCAGAATAGAAAGATGTGGTCTTCCCACCCACATCTAGGGTCCCATCAGGAGGCTGCAGACTGGCCCAACTCCTCTGAAGGCCAAGGGACCATGTTGGCCTGGCCCGCCATGGTGCTGCAAGGACAAATGTTCCTGCCCCTTGTCCCCCTGGCTCTTCATCTTCTGCCTCCTCCTGTCCACTTCCTCTGGCCTCCCCAGCATCCCTGGGAACTGGAAAGCTGGTCACTCCGGCTCTCATGCCCCTGTTTTACTAGTGAGGACAGCCCAGAAAGGCACAGGAAGGCGAGAGCAGACACAGGGCTAGCTAACCCCTGGACCCACCTGCCGTGCAGTGTCGTGTTATTATTACCATTGTTGTCATTGGCAGTGAGACAGGGAGGTTGTGATAAAGCTCAGAATGCATGGGGAGGGCTCCTGCCTCTGGGATGCTTTGGCCTTCGGTCTGAGATGGCCAATCACAGCTTATGGCCCTGGACTTGGCCCCAAGGGCTAGTCTCTCCCCACCCCCCTTCTGCACTAACCCGTCTCTGGCTACCCAGGTTGCACCTGTGGCCACTGTGGGGAGGAGCTTCTCAAACTGTGTTGCCGACAATTTCCTGCCACAGCTTCCTGCCCCAGAGACCAGCTTCACTACCCCCACCCCTCCCCACAGCCCTTGGACAAGCCCCCACCTTGCTGCTTGGTTCTGTGTCCTGTGTATAGGGACCAGCGATGCAATCTGTGAGGCAGGGATGGCTGCACTTGGGAGGATGGAGAGAAGTAGGGAGGGAGTACTCAGTAGAGGGCACTGCATGGATAAAAGTATGGAAGTGCATTTGAAAGAAGGCGAATAGCACAGCCCAGCTGGAGCAGAGGGAAGGTTGAAGAGCTTAGTTAGATTGAATGAAGTGGGCAGGAGGGAGCCACAGTAAGTTCTTGAGCAAGGGAATCCTCAGGGGAAAAATTGCCGAGAAGCAATTTACAGATCCTGGAGCTCAGCTCATGGGAAACAAACTGTGGGGTTTAGCCAACCACAAACACCATGTGAGTTAGGTCTGGATCTCAGGTTTTATTAATAGACACAGCAGGTGGAGATCAAAGGAGGTGATGCCACCACAATCAGACCTCAGGAGAGAGATCTGGACTAGACCGGTGGGCATGGTGCCATGTTTATAGCCACAGACAGAACACCCCAAGTAAGGGGACCAGGGCTGGGGAAGGAGACAGAGCAGGAACTGTCAGAGAAGAAGGAGACATGTCAGGGAGCCTGCGAAGGACTGGGGAGAGCCGAGAGGCTCAAGCAGGAAGGAGGGGTCACCAATGTCCATCACTCAGGGGACCAGCATTGAGGAGGGCATTAGGTGCTTGCCTTGCGCCCCCCAGGTGGTGATATCAGTGCTTCTTCTCTAGCCTGGAGAGCATCCTAGTGGGGGTGGGGGACAGGCTTCGAGGCTGGTGAGGGGGTGGGAGTCAAGAAAGTAGAGCAGGAGTATAAACAGCACTTTATTTCCTATGTCAGTTGTTATTCTTAGTGTCTGGTTTGTCTATACTTTCCAGTTCCTTTAGTTAAAAACATTATGGTATAATTTACATACAGTAAAATTCACCCATTTAGTGAAAACTTCCGTGAGATTTGACACATGCATATAGCTGAGAAACATCTCAATCAAAATATTGACTGTTCTCCCAAATCCCCTCATGTCCCTTCTAGTGAATCCTCTCCCTTGGCCCCCAGCCTTTGGCAACCACTGATGCACTGATCTCCACTGATAGAGTTTTGAGTGGAATTGGACAGTTTGTGGCCTTTTGAGTATGGCTTCTTTCACTCAGCAGGATGCCTTTAGATTCATCCATGTGTTGCGGGGATTAGCGTTTCCTTCCATTTTATCGCTGAGTAGTATCCCATGATCGGGATGTGCCACAGTTTATCTATTCATCTGCGGAGATACATTTGCTTCCAAAATTTGGCCGTTGTGAACAGAGCGGCTATAAACATTTCCTGTGTAGGTTTTTCTGTGAATGCAAGTTTCCATTTCTCTAGGGTAAATACCTAGGAACCTTTGTGACTCTTCAACACTCTGATGGAAAGCTGACCTGAGTCTCCAGGTGGGGCCACAAATGCGGTCCCTGATTAATCACCTGCCTGTAACTATTGGGACATCCAGGAACCCCCTTAAGCCTGGCCTTCCCAACCCCAATGTCAGGAGCAATCAGGTTAGAATGTAGATTCTGGCTCCTCCTCTGGCTACCCCAACCCAGACCTCACCTGATTCCCATTCCAGTATCTTCCTCTCAGTCCCTGTGCCCATCCATGCTTGTCCCTGGACACAGGGTGAAGGGCCTTTCTCAAGCCACAAAAACCTTCTTTGAGCCCCCTGCTCACATTTGCTTAACTGAGACAGACACCCAAGGACCCTCCCCTGAACACAGCCTATGCCTGGGTGGTCTTAGGTCTCTAAGGGGGTCCCACCTTAGAGAAATGTCTGGAAGTTGTTATGGGGCGATAAGTTTTCTCAGTCTTATATAATAACTTACAAATATACAGAGAAATGGGGAGAATTAGTTGTCTACTCATTAACCACCCCATAGATTCTAAATTAATATTGTTATATTCACTTTGTTACACAACAGTTGATCCTATTATTAGCAGATTCTGTATCTAGAATCTACTCGCTAATATTTACTTGTAACCCCCAATTAATTCTTGAGGCCCTTTCATAGTCATTCAGGAACACACGCAGAGAAGCAAGACATTTGAGTCGACGGACGTGCACATTCCCACTGAGGTCAAGCAAGTGGACGTGCCTCTGCTTTTTGTTTTAATTCTCATGCTGTAAACAAGTGTCCTCAATTTGATGCCACATTTTTGTGTTTTTTTTTGTCAGTGATTTCACTGTTTAAATGGCAGTGCAGGGCTGATGTGCTGTCTCGTGTTCCTAAGTGCAAGACGGCTGTGACGTGCCTTCCGGGAAAAGTATGTGTTAGACAAGCTTATAGTTTTACTGCTGTTGGCTGAGCATTCAATGTTAACGAATCAACAGTATATATCAAATAGTGTCTTTAAGCAGAAACAGGTTTATGTACTGACCAGTTGATGAAAATGTGGTGACCAGAGACTTTAGGAACCTAACATTGGATTTCCTCTAGGAGCAATCATTTAGTATTTGCTAATTCAGTGTTTGCAATAACTTTACAGAACTACTTTGAATAATAAGACTTGATTGTATCTGTCTACCTACCTGTCCATCCATCAGTTGATGTTATTTTTTGGATGCTTTTCAAAGTCAATTACAATCATCAGTATCCACCAGACCTAAATACTTCTGCAGATTGTTAACTCATGTTCAATATTTTATGGATTTTTTTAAATGGAGGGGTCCAAATAAATGAACAAATTTTAGTACATGCTTTGAGAAATCCAGACACTTGTGTAACCCAGTGCTTATCAAGATATGTCATTATACTATAACCCCAGAAAGTTAAAAACATAATTTAGGTTATCCGTCTTACTAGATATTTATCTAAATATCTTTAATTCCTTCTCCCCACATTGGATCATACTTTTCAACTGCACATCTCATTTTATTTAGTGGCTGTATCAAAGTTCACACTGGAATTAAACCCTAATGTATTTAACCAATCTCTTATTGATGTACATTCGGATTAGTTTATGCTTTCTAGAAATTTGCCCATGAAGGCAGAGGGGGCAGGGCAAAGGGGAATTTCTAAGGCCGAGGGGACTCCTGGGAAGGTTAATAGAGTAAGGTTCTTTTGAAGAAAAAAGCCTTTTCCAGCCTCAGAGCCTTTGTACTTGCTGTTCCCTCTGCCTGATGTACTCTCTTCCATGATTGTTGAACAGCTGGCTCCTCTTCATCCTTCAGATCTCAGTTCAAATGCTACCTCCTCAGAGAATAAGGTGGCCATCCCAGCTACCGTGGCCTCTTCTCTTAGTATCACTCTATTTATTTCCTTTATGACACGGACCTCAGTCCGTAATTGTTTCTGCTTCTTTTCTTGCTTAATGTACCCCCCTCCCCCCAGACTGTTGTCTTCAGGAGGGCAGGATCATGTCTATCTTATTCACTCTCATCTCCAGCACCTGCCTGAAACACAGTAATTCAACACGTGCTTGGGAAATGAATGAATGATTCCAGGGGCTGGTGTGTGGGGACCAGTGGGGGTGTCTGGGCGCCCCGCACAAAGTCTCTGAAAAGTCAGAGGAGGGTCGGGGACTCTCCGATCTGAGCTCAGCAGGGGGCTCCTCTCCAAGTTGATTCTGGCATAAAGCAGGCTCTGCGCGACTGGCACGGAAGCCCCTCAATGCGGCCTCTCCCACTATGTCTGGGCCCAACGGACGTTGTTTAAGAAGGCAAGCCGAGCCCCTGACGTGCCCTCCATCTCGCTCTGAACGCGCAGGGTCTGGCGACGCACCCGGGCGGCGGCGGCGGCGATGCCGGACCCCGCGGCGCACCTGCCGTTCTTCTACGGCAGCATCTCGCGCGCGGAGGCCGAGGAGCACCTGAAGCTGGCGGGCATGGCCGACGGGCTCTTCCTGCTGCGCCAGTGCCTGCGCTCGCTGGGCGGCTATGTGCTCTCGCTCGTGCACGATGTGCGCTTCCACCACTTCCCCATCGAGCGCCAGCTCAACGGCACTTACGCCATCGCCGGCGGTAAGGCGCACTGCGGCCCCGCAGAGCTCTGCGAGTTCTATTCGCGCGACCCCGACGGGCTGCCCTGTAACCTGCGCAAGCCGTGCAACCGGCCGTCGGGACTCGAGCCGCAGCCCGGGGTCTTCGACTGCCTGCGCGACGCCATGGTGCGTGACTACGTGCGCCAGACGTGGAAGCTGGAGGTGAGAGCGCGGGGCCCTCGGGGGCGGGGCCGGGAGGTGGCCCTGGGAGAGCTGGCCCGGGGAGCCTAGAGAGCCTCGGTTGGAGGGGGGGTGGGGGTGGGGGACTGGGGAGAACGGTCGTCTTCGCCCGCTTGGGCTTTGCTGCGCCACGCTAGACTTGGAAGCTGGAGGGGTGGGTGGGGGCGGGACCTAGGAGGAGGCTTCGGAAGGAGGGGCCTGAGCGATGTCTTGGTGCACGTCTATGCCAGACCCGCCTGTGGAGGTCGCACTGGGCCGGGCTTCCGGGCCCGGCCTGAGAGAATGCTGGGGGCGCTGCCAGCGGGGGTGGTGGGTGGTGGTCTTCGACAGCCTGCAATACACGACTACCAGTGTTAGATCGTCAAGCTGGAGATGAGCTTGAGGCTGCCTGTAAGGAGGGGCCTGGGGCGTGGCCCTGGATGGGTGGGGGATTGGAGAGGGACTGTAGAGATGGGGGACGGGGGAGGCTGCCCTCAATAGCCTGAAGGACTCACCCTAGGTGTGCCTGGGGCGAAGGGTCTCGCGGGGACGGAGGCAATTAGGAAGGTCCAGGAGATGATAGAGGCTTCCCCTGGCTGTGCCCTTGGCCCCTTGGTGACACTTGGTGAGAGTTACAAGTCTCCTCTATCCTCCCTTCCTTAGGGCGAAGCCCTGGAGCAGGCCATCATCAGCCAGGCTCCCCAGGTGGAGAAGCTCATCGCCACGACAGCTCACGAGAGGATGCCCTGGTACCACAGCAGCCTGACGCGCGAGGAGGCAGAGCGCAAACTCTATTCTGGCTCGCAGACTGACGGCAAGTTCCTGTATGTGGGGCTTGAGGCTTGGGGCTTTGGGGTGGTGAGCTGGGGCTTGTTGGCTGGAATCCTAGAGGCTGGGGCAGACCTCAGCGTGCAGATGGGCCGTGAGGGGTGAGCCTATGCTAACATGTGCAAGGGGGTAGTGTGTTTCTGAGTGTGCGAAGGGACATTATATGGGAAGGGATCTGCAGTGGTTAGGGCTCCAGAGCTGGGCTGCTTGGGTGGCAATCCAGGCTCTGCTTGCTACTTACCAGCTGGGGATGCTGGGCAAGTAGCTGAACTTCTGCCTGCTTCGATTTCCCCTCTCCACTCAGCAAATATTTACTGAAAACCTACTATGTGCCAGGCACTGTTTCAGGCACTGAGGACACGGCAGTGAACAAAACAGACACAAATCCCTGTTCTTGTGGAGCAGGAAGACATCAATGAAATAGAGCCTGGTTGGGAATCCAGGCTCTGATACTTACCAGCTGCTGTTCCCATCCTACCTCAGCCTTGACCTCTTTCATGTCTTAAGCTTCCATGGAAAATTCCATGCCCCAAGGAAAATCGTGCAAACTTTCTGCAGATTTTATGACAGTTAACTGGCCTACTGAGGTAAGAGGAGTGTCAGGAGAGCCAGGGCCCAGGGCTTTGACCAGCTGTGGGTGCCTTGGATGTCAAGCGTGAAGTCACAGAGGCAGGTAGGGCCAGCATGGGCCACGAGTGTCTGAGGCTGAGGGAGCTAGGATCAGGTACAGGCTAGAGGTTGAGCTGGCACTGAGGTTCAGAAGCAGTTGGAGCACTGATATTATCAGGGACAGTGACTCATGCTGGGCAATGTCAAGAGACTAGAAGCAGCTACTTTGAGCCAGACTATTGGAAAATTAGACAAGGCATGCTTTGGGCAGAGGCTGTTGTAGATTCTTCTTGTGGTTCCTGTAGTCAAGAACTGCTTTCTCAGTATGGAGATAGTTAGGGGGCTGAAGGTCAAAGCTGGAGGCATAGAACCTCGCATGGGGCAGTGGGGGAGGGGAACACCCCTGGTGGATCCTGATGCCTGTCACAAGCCCAGAACGGGTCCGGTTCTGAGATAAGGGTGCAGGGTGTGATAGAAAGATGCATGCCACTCAGGCCTGGAGTTAAGACCAGGGCCATGCTTGTTCTCGAGCACGGTTCAGAGCTGCTGAAGAATGGTTGGAGTTGTACCTCATGCTGTTTGCTGCCGAAGCTTTCTGCATAATTGCAGGATTTGTGGTGCGGGTTGATTCAACTTGAAAGGAAACCTGACCCCTGCAAAGGGCCTGTAAGAGGATATTGTTAAGTGTCTCCTAACCTCTTCTGGATCTCAGACCCCTTTGGGAATCTTTCTGAAGCTGAACCCCTTTCTCTCTCCCTTTTTAAAAAGATTTTATTTATTTATTTGTCAGAGAGAGAGACACAGAGGGCACCAGCAGGGGGGCAGAACAGAGGCAGAGGGAGAAGCAGGCTCCTCGCTGAGCAGGGAGCCGATGCAGGACTTGATTCCAGGACCCTGGGATCATGAAGTGAGCCAAAGGCAGATGCTCAACTGACTGAGCCACCCAGGCGCCCTGAACTCCTTTCTCAAGCCCAAAGCATGTTTACCCCAGAGATTTTGTGTACAGCGACAGGAGACCCTAGCTGAACCTGACCCTCGTCCTGGCAGCCCTTTCCAGGTTCAGAACCTCTGATGTAGTTCAGTTGTCTCTCTTTTCGTATGAGGAGACTGAGACAGAAGATCTTTTCCCATCCCTTTGGTCTAAGGAAGGGCTTGATTACAAGGCAGACTCACGTCTTTCTTGTTTACCACTGTATCTCTGCCCTTAGAACAATGCCGGAAATGTGGTTAACACTCAGTAAACATTTGTCCAATGAATGGATGTCCATGGGCGGGCCCCAAGCCCTGTCAGAGAGTTGACACCGTCTGCAGGCCATCCTGGTGCCTGTTTCCTGCTGCCTGCCACCAGCCAGCTCTTCTGTACTCAGCGCAATTCCCGAGATTCTTGGTCGGCTGCTTACAACTTGTTCTACAAGGCCCGAGACCCCCAGGACCAGTTGCTGTCCATTCTCCATTGGATGTTTACACTTAATTTTGGACTAGAACCTTGTGCCAGTGACTCGAGACACAGCTGTTTTGTGGGAGATGTTGATTGGTTTCACCGTGGGATGAGAGGGTCCAGGCGTCTGGCTCTAAGTTGGCCTGTGTGTGTGTGTGTGTGTGGTTAGATCGCTCCGTGTATGTGGACGTGTGTGTGAGTGGACAGGTTCTTACACACGAAGACACCACCTTTGAGCGGCTCAATTCCCATTCATAGACAAGGAAGGTTGGTTTGTTTATTTTAGCAAATTTCCAGCAGAGGGCAATCGAGGGTCTCATTCTGTTAAAAGTCAGTCTGTTACAGTAACTAGCGGGTCTGTTGTGATGACAAGGTGACTTGTTCTGAATCGTGCAAAGGTGCCCCAGGAGCCAGCCATGGAGTTGTGCTTACCTCTGTTCTTCATGTAAAAATGGCTTTCTCGCCCCAAGAGAATATTTTAAGTCTACTTGCATAGACTTGTGTGTCCTCTGTGAGTGGCTGTGCGTCCACCATCGATGGCCAAATATCCCTCCGTGGATGGCCAAGTATCCCCTGCGTATGGCTGAGTCTGAGTGGCCGCTATGGAAGGCCACATATTCAGCCATGGAGGGACCAGGTGTCTGCTTGTGGGTGGCTCAGTGTTCTCTCCTGGACGGCCAAGGGTTCACCTGTGGGTGGCTGAGTATCAGGCTATTTGGGGCCGAGTGTCCACTGTGGGAGGGCCAGCATTCCCCGTGGATGGTCACATGTGTGTTCTTGGACAACTGTGTCTCCCTGTGGACACTGCCATTCTCCTCTCATTCTCTTCCCCCACCCCAGTCCCCCAGCCTGTTACCAGTAGGTCTGGACGTTGAGTGGAGCCTGACCTTGGGTCCCCTAGTCCCTGCCACTTCTCCACGAGACTATCAAGAGCAGAGTCCATGTGTGTGTGTGTGTGTGTGTGTGTGTGTGTGTGTGTGTGTGGAAACTGGGGCCCAGCAGGGGGTCACCACAGGAAAGGCCCAGGTGATTATAGGGGTGATATCCCCTCCTTCCCCGTGCCAGGTTGAGGCCCCGGAAGGAGCAGGGCACTTACGCACTGTCGCTGATCTATGGGAAAACCGTGTACCACTACCTCATCAGCCAGGACAAGGCGGGCAAGTACTGTATTCCTGAGGGCACCAAGTTTGACACGCTCTGGCAGGTGAGCTGCACATCCACCTTGTGGTGGGGGGGTTGCTTAGGGTCCTGGGGAAGAGAGGAGCCCTGGCCCTGACCCACCTCCCTGCAGCTGGTGGAGTACCTGAAACTAAAGGCCGATGGGCTCATCTACTGCCTGAAGGATGCCTGCCCCAACAGCAGTGCCAGCTCAGGTGAGGGGGGCGCTGGGGGATGGGGGTGAGTGGGAGACTCCGTGCCTCACCCCCTCACTGTCCCTTCTGCCCCCCCCAGAGGCCGCTGCTCCCACACTCCCAGCCCACCCATCCACGTTCACCCACGTGAGTTAGCTGGCATCGCAGGGTTGGGTCCTGAGGGATGGAGCTGGGCGGGTGGGTGATGTGTCCTGTTCCCCAGGCGAGGCTGGGATGGAGAGTGGGACTGCCGTGGAACAGAAGAGGGTCCCCCCCAGCACTGCTCCTGGGAGTCCTCAGAGGCTCTGGGTCTCAGGGGCTGGGTACCCCCAGCTTGGGGTCCTGCTGACCCTTGCTGACCTCATGACCTTTAGGCTCCCAGACGGATTGACACCAACTCAGATGGGTACACCCCTGAACCAGGTGAGCCGACGGAGGTGGAGGTGTGTGTGTGGGGCTTATGCCAGGCCACAGTCAAGGTCCCTGGCTGGGCTCTGGGCCATGGCAGGGGAGAGCTATGGGCCGGGTCTGACATGTAGCAGCTGGCTTGGTTTGCCCCGTGTGTACGCTGTGCCTGTAGACAACCGTGTGTGTGCACGTCCATCATGCCTGTGTGTGTGTACGTGGGGTGCATGTGGACATGCGGGGGGAGTACATCGGGGCCACAGACACACATTTGTCCAGCACCTACTATGTGCCAGTCACACTTCACGCTCACACGTGTCTGTACTTCTGGAATGTTTCTGACATGCTAGATGACGTAGTCATGGCAATTAGTCTTTTACAGATGAGAAAGGAGGGCAAGTAACTTAGTAAGGTCCTGCAGTTCGGCAATAGCGGAGCCGGGATTTGAGCCTGGGCAGGCGGGCTTTGGAGCCCGTGTTCCTGAAATGCCTGGCTGCAGACGCTAATGTGTTTGTTGTGTAGATGCACGCCTGTCCGCGTGTGTGCAGAGAACATACGTGGTTGCAGGTGCTTGCACAGGCTCCTCCTGGAGCCCTGGTAAACAGGGCTACGTGGTGCATCCGCGGAGCCGGGCAGGCACGGACACGCCAATGAACACACAGCGCGGATGTGTGGACTCTGGCCGGCACACTAACAGTCACCCACGCAGACACACCTCTGGACCCCATCATACACAGAGATGGGGGTGAAAGTACCTGTGGGTGCATATGTGTGAGCACACGGGGACCCACATGGTTAGGTGTGCACATAGACACACCTGCCTTTAGAGTCCACCTGGACGTGGCTTCCCAGCTCTCCCACAGATGGGACCAGGAGCACACACGTGTGCACACGCGCACATGAACACACACATGTTCGGGATCGTGCACCGCTGTCTGGGGCGTGTGCTTTGTGGGTGCCAAGGCTGCCGTGTCCTCTTGTCCCCCCATCCCATACTTCCTTATCCTGACTTGGGAGTGCATGCTTGTGTGTGTGTGTGCCCAAGCACGCCTAGTGTCCCCAGAGAAAGCGCAGTCAATGCCCATGGACACGAGTGTGTACGAGAGCCCATACAGTGACCCTGAGGAGCTCAAGGACAAGAAGCTCTTCCTGAAGCGGGAGAACCTCCTCATGGCTGACATTGAACTTGGCTGTGGCAACTTTGGCTCTGTACGCCAGGGCGTCTACCGCATGCGCAAGTATGGCTGCCCCTGCCGTGGTTAGGGGAAGCCCTGTGCGGGGGGGGGCGGGCAGAGGACGGGAGTGGCCTCCCCAGGCTTTGGGGGCTGGAGCCAGGATGCGTCATCAGTTTGCCTGGGAGACAGATCCTGGGCCAGGAGACTGCATGCTAGGGGAGGACCTGGGAGGGCTCGGGGACAGCACCTGAGAGTGTGGGAGACATAGGCTGGGGACAGGGAGAGGTGGGCTGAGCTGCAGTGGCAACAGAGGCCTCGCGCATCCCAGGGCAGAGGCAGAGGGGCCCCCCTTGTACCCTTGAGTTGACCGCGCACCGACTCCAGGCAGCCCCCGGGGAGGGTGTAATGCTGAGGTGTTTTGTCCAGGGAGGGGTAGTTCTCAGTGAGGAACTCGGCAGCCAGCTCTCGCTGGCTGACACTCCTGGCAGCTGGAGAAGTGTGTGCCTGGGCTCTGAAGCGAAAGCCAGGTGGTGACCCCAGTGTCCAGCACGCGCATCTGGAGAGAAGAGAGGCCGGCCGGGTGGGCTCGAGGGGCTGAGCAGGGCCCGGGCTGACGCAGGCACTCGTTGCGGCAGGAAGCAGATTGACGTGGCCATCAAGGTGTTGAAGCACAGCACGGAGAAGACAGACAAGGATGAGATGATGCGCGAGGCACAGATCATGCACCAGCTGGACAACCCCTACATCGTGCGGCTCATCGGCGTCTGCCAGGCCGAGGCCCTCATGCTTGTCATGGAGATGGCGGGCGGCGGGCCCCTGCACAAGTTCCTGCTCAGCAAGAAGTGAGCCCCGGGGTGGGCTGGGCACGTGGCGCCGGTGGGCCTTGCGGGCTCCTCATCTATGAGCACACACGCGTTTTCATGTGACTCCTGCCTCCCCCTCCCCCCTGCACACCCTGACACCCACGCTCACACCCACAAGGCAGAGCTGTTAACAGCAAGGTGTCCTCATGCCTCCAACTCTTACCCTCATAGACACGATCTTTTACACTGGCCGAGGCACGTGCCCATCACCTCCCCATTCCTGCTGGTGCACGTGTGTTTGTGGCGTAACCTGGCTCACACATTCAGTTATTCCACAGGGGTCTACTGGGCAATTTCTCCATAATTGGGACTATTGCCAGCCCTTGGGATTCATTGGTGAACAAAAGAGACAAAGACCTCTGTCCTGTATTCTGGTTGGGGAAGAGAGGTTTTCAAGAATAATTATAACAGACAGTATGTTGGAAAATAAGTACTATAAAAAAGATGATTGGGAGTGTCGGGGTGGGAGATGACAAGTGAGAAGGTGAGGTTTTTGTAAACTGAAGGAGGCAGCCAAGTGCTGCTATGGGGGGACAGAGAGCCAGTGCAAAGGCCCTGAGGTGTGCCTGTGCCAGGGGTAATGGAGGAACTGTGATGAAGGCCCTGTGCCTGTAGCAGAGTGCGTGAAGAGGAGAGGGGGAGCTGATGTGGGTAGGGAGGCAAAGGGGCAGATCATGCAGATCACGGGCCATGGGAGACCTTGGACTTTTACCTGACTTCCGTGGGGGGACAGACCCTGGGGGGTGAGGGCAGAGGTGACCGCTCTAGTCCAGGCTAACTTCCAGTCCAGGCTGACGATGATGCAGCCTGGGCCGTGGTGGCAGAAGCAGCGGTAGAGAGAAGTAGGAGGATTCTGGAGGGATTCTGAAGGCAGAGCTGCCAGGCTGTGCTGACAGATAGGAAGCTGGGTGTGAGACAGAGGAGTCGACAGCAAGGCTAGTGCTTCTGGCCCAAGGAAATGAAAGGAGGTAGCTGCTGGAGAAGAAAGGGAACAGTGGGGAGAGCTGGTTGTGTGTGTTAACAAACAGGAACTTAGCTTTGTCTTTATTGTTTTTGAGATGCCCACGAGGCCCCCCTGAGGGCATATAGAGGATGCAGGTCAATGTGTAAGTTTGGGGATCATAGTATGTGGGAGATATGTAAAGCCTCGAGACTAGATGAGGACAGAGGGTTTTGCCTTTTTTGTTCGCCTCCCCACCACATCCCCAGCCCTGGGCCTGACACACAGCAGATGTCCAACAAGCACCTGATGAACACATGCTCGGCTGGGTCAGAGAAGTGGGTTTTGCTCCCTTGGGAACTTGTGCGGTCCCCTCCCCGCTGACTCTGCCCTCCCCTGTACCCCAGGGAGGAGATCCCCATCAGCAATGTGGCGGAGCTGCTGCACCAGGTGTCCATGGGGATGAAGTACCTGGAGGAGAAAAACTTTGTGCACCGTGACCTGGCGGCCCGCAATGTCTTGCTGGTCAACCGGCACTATGCCAAGATCAGTGACTTTGGTCTCTCCAAGGCACTGGGTGCTGACGACAGCTACTACACTGTGAGCCCCCACCCCTTTGGTGCCCAGGTGGTTGAGGTTGGTGGGTGGAGTGTCCCTGAGCCCTACCCTGGCAGCATCTCCCCATTCTCAGGCCCGCTCGGCAGGGAAGTGGCCGCTCAAGTGGTATGCACCCGAGTGCTTCAACTTCCGCAAGTTCTCCAGCCGCAGTGACGTCTGGAGCTATGGGGTCACCATGTGGGAGGCCTTCTCCTATGGCCAGAAGCCCTACAAGGCAGGCGTGGGCAGAGACGGGCGGGTGGGTGGGAAGGAGGTTGAGGGCGAGGTGGCCCCCGTTACTCACATTGCACTTGGCTCTGGCTCGAGCAGAAGATGAAAGGCCCCGAGGTCATAGCCTTCATCGAGCAGGGCAAGCGGATGGAGTGCCCGCCAGAGTGTCCGCCTGAAATGTATGCACTCATGAGTGACTGCTGGATCTACAAGTGAGTGCCTGTGGGTGGGAAGGGTACCTAGCTGAGCTGACACCTGGGCCTGGGGCCGGACATCATGGTGCCTAATAGTCCAAAACTCGTCCCACCCAAGACTTGCCCAGTTCACAGCCTTTCCATCACTTGGCACCTTTACTTTCTGCACCTATACTCAATGCCTCAACACACTGACGCTAGAGTGCTCCAATGGACCAGCACCACAACACCCTACCCCTGGAGACACCTAGTGCTCTAGCATCTGTAACTTCAGTCCCCCACCAGCCAACACTCAGCACATTGATCCTACAGTACTCAAGTCAGTACTGTTACCCAAAACATGGTACCAGTGGTCAGGGCATGGGATTATAGTCCAGTCTAATTCCTCAGTCCCCCACCAGCCAACATTCAACACCTATTTACCCTCACAGACCAACACTACAGCACCCAAACACTCAATATATTCAAAACCTCCACCCCTGTCTGGTGTTCAGACTCAATACTTGAACACGCCAACTCCTGAAATCATCAGTATTTCAACTTCCCATCGGAAAATAGGCAACACGCACCCAAAAAAGCTGTTGTCCTACACTGAGCCATGCAATGCATGGACGTTCTAACATTTGATACTTTTCCTACCCCAACATCCATTCTATTGGTCAACACCTATGACTCTGGCACCCAAACACCTAAGCCACCCGATTAAATAGACACCCTATTTATGATAAATAATAAATGATCAGTCCATCCAACCTCTGTTAAGTGGCCCCCACTGGGAAATACTCAGCACACCAACACGCAATACTTCTAGCATCTTTAACAGCCTGACTCCCCACTAGCTGAACCCACTGTCAGGACTCCAACGTTCTGCTAGATTAGGGGCAGCACCCTTGCACCCACATAAGCGGGCACCTAGCACCCAATATCCTGGCCCTTGGCACGTGTGCAGTACTTCAGCTTTCAATTCCCAACTCCTGTTGGTTGATAGTTGTTACTCCGACACTCAATGAACTAAATTCCCTACGTCTTCACCAGTTAACACTCAACAGATGGTTCCCCCCACATCCTGTATGTCGGCAGCTCTTCTATTACCTGGTATGGCAACACTCGATTCTAGTCCTCTCCTACCCAACAAACCTCTCCATTACTCCAAACTCCACCACCCTGACAACCCCACTGGTTTTCTGAGCCCCCTGCGTGTCTACCCTGCAGATGAAGGTGGGTTGTGGGGATGTGGTCAGTGGCCTGGATCTACCCAACCCCCCACAGGTGGGATGACCGCCCAGACTTCCAGGCCGTGGAACAGCGCATGCGGACCTACTATTACAGCGTGGCAAGCAAGGCTGAAGGCCCCCCAGGGTGTGGCAAGGGGAATGAGGCTGCTGTTGTCTGAGCTCCTGCCTGCCTGGGGCCTGCAAGCCTCGATGCTCCAGCTTCCGCCCCATCCTAGGACCTCCAGTTTGGCTGAGGTCAGCTCAGCTCCTCTCCCCAAAGCAGGGGGGCTGCGGTAAGGCAGGCAGCTGAGGCCTCAGGTTCATACTGATCTAGTGCTCCCACCTGGTCACCTGTGCGCTCTGGCTGGGGGAGGAGGGAAGGCCCTGGGAGGGTGGGGTCGTGTAACTTGCTCTCGGGCTGCTATCTATGGGGCAGCCCTCAGCTGAGGGCGCATTGCTTACAATAGAGACCTTCCTTCCTCTGGGCCCTGAAGGCGAAGACTCTGGGAACTCTCAGGTGACAAGACCTCTGTCATTGTAATAAACTCAGCTTCTCTCTTGTTTGAGTCCCTCATCTTTTCTGGGGCGAATGGGGGACCAGGAGAGGGGCTGGGTCATTGGAAGGGGTCAGTGAGAAGTGCCTGAAAACAGCTTTTCTTGTGGGCCCAGACGTGGTCCCCAGGGTCTGAGGGTCTGGTCTTCCCACTTCTCTGCCCCGAGGACATCTTCATATGTGTGAGGAGCTGTGGCAGAGTGGGGGAACTGAGGCAGGTGCACGGCTGGGCCTCTGCTTCCCTGTCTGTGTGGGTTGAGCGAGGTGGGTGCTTTCCATGCTGGTTGCATATTAGCATCACCTGGAGGAGTTTTAACAAACGCCAACCCCTCCTCCCACCCCACGCCCCAACGCTGGTGCGTTTTAAAGTGTCTTCAGGTGATTTTACCACCCAACACCCTACAGCTGCCCCGTGTTCCTCCCTGGACACAGACAGTCACAGCTGGGATCTTTATTAACTGGTGGTCCCGAGTGCCCACTCAGTCCTACTGAGAAGTCCTGTCCCCAGGCGCTTGCTGCCTCAGTTTCCCCGCATGGACAATTGGTATACGTGCGGCCAAAGCGAGCACTCCTCATGGAGAATTCGATGTTGGAGCACAGAACCCAGCAGGTTGAGTGAAATGGAGCCAGGCTCCTGCGCTTTTCTGAACTTGCTCCCCATTCCTTAGCTGCGATTGGCCCCTTCCCCAGTCCCCAGCCTTTGTCTCATTCTCGTGGCTTGGCTCTCTAAAGCCACCGGCTCAAGGGCAGCCATGAAACCCACTCGGATCTGGGGAAAGGCAAGGAGATTTCCGCGGCTTCTGGAAAGGCAAGCTTTGCTTCTTTTCATTTGTGGTGGTTTAGAAGTCCTGTGGCTGTTTTGTGGAACTATGGGGGAAGGATGGGGGCTTTATCTGGAGTGGGAGTGTGAGGCCTGGGTGGGTGATGCCTGGTGAGAAGACCCCAGAGCCAGGAACTTGACATTGGGATTATTCGGTACAGACCTTACTCTGATTTCACCATTTACTGTTGAGTTTTAATAATTTGTATGTAGGGGCGCCTGGGTGGCACAGCGGTTAAGTGTCTGCCTTCGGCTCAGGGCGTGATCCCGGCGTTATGGGATCGAGCCCCACATCAGGCTCTTCCGCTATGAGCCTGCTTCTTCCTCTCCCACTCCCCCTGCTTGTGTTCCCTCTCTCGCTGGCTGTCTCTGTCTCTGTTGGATAAATAAATAAAATCTTTAAAAAAAAAATAATTTGTATGTAAGCCTCATATTAGCATATTCTTGAATGCACTTTGTATTCTATATGAAAATCAACTCAGGGAACCGTCAACTCCAGACACACCAAGACCCTCGGCTATGTGTGTTCATTTGGAGACTAAGTTTGCAATGGTTTGGAATTGTCTGAGGGTCTCCGAGTCCTGGGAGACAATATCTTCCTGCATTTAGATTCAAAATAGGCAAACGCTGATTGTAAAGATAAACACACAAGCTCGTATTACTTCCATTTTGTCATTCTGGGTGACCATTTGGAGATTTTGTGCTTAAAATTTAAAACGGTGAAGCTTTGTGAAACATGACCTGTAAGGCTTTTCGTTGGTAAATGTGCACGTTAGTTCACACGTGAACTAGATTGCTGAATTTGAATAACACCATTAAGATGCAAACATTGTTTTTAAATTGTTTTAAAACAAGTCAAGAAAAAGAACATTTCATCCATGGCAAGATTTTGCAGCGTCCCGAATTGTAGTGTTTACAGATATTTCAGTTTTATTACAATTTGCTTGTTAGTGACTGGAAATCATCTACATATTACATAGAGTTTTCTACCAGAAGGAAGTACATTTTCACTGTCTGCATTTCTTCTGTGGTCATCATTATTATTTGTTTTATTTTATGATTGCTGAAAATAACTTTACTGTATAGGAAGGAGGTATTAAAATGATCCCCTCTGAGTGTCAAATACCCCGGGAACCCTGCATGTGTTGACAATAAATGTTGAAAGAACCAATGAAGGAAGGTGCTATTCCACGCAGATACCACCAGGTGGCGCTGTTCTCCAAGCCAAGGTGTGTCTGTTCCTCAAATCTGGTCCTCGCTTAGGCTGGTTAGTGAGGCAGAATTCTTAGAATGTTCTTTCAAATGCTGACCCTAAACTAGATCTCCACCCCTCTCTTCAAGGTCCCAAGACTATATAGAACTCCCCTCTTTCTCCAAAAAGTGATTTCACTCCTCCTATACAATGCTGCAACGTGCCTATTCTGGAAATGCGTGTCACGGGGAGCACAGACCCAGAGAAACCACTGTTGTGATGGTGGAAGCCCACAGGGCTCTGGGGGTTGAGAAGAGGCTCTTGACCTAGTTGAGAAGGGGTCAGTCTGGTGGGCTTCCTGTAGGAGGTCATGTGTAAGCTGAGTCCCCTGTAGGGTGAGTGAGATTTGGCTGGGGAAGAGGTGAAGAATGTGTTTCAGGCAGAAGGAACAGCAAGTGGAGGTGAGAGGACATGCTTTTGGAAACCAAAAGAGGTTTTGAGTGACTATAACGTTGTGTTGGAATGGGGCTGCTGAGGCCAGTAAAGGGGTAACCCTGGAGCGTGACCCCTGTGGGAGACCAGTGGCACCTTTTTCTTTAGTATTTCCTAGTGGCTTGCTAGGAAGCAATTCATACTGTTTCCCCCACCACCAATCCCAGCCCCTGGTTCCAGGTAAATGGCCGCATCCTTTAAAGCTTAGGGTCTTTTTTTTTTTTTTTAAGTTTTTTAATTTGAGTAGAGTTGACACACGATGTTACATTAGTTTCAGGTGTATGACATAGTGATTGACAAGTTTATACATTATACTCTGCTCATCACGAATATAGCTACTATCTGTCACCATACATCACTATTACAGTGTCACGGACTATACTCCTTATGCTGTGACTTTTATTCCTGTGACTTATTCAGTCCCTAACTGGAAGCCTGTATCTCCCGCTCCCCCTCACCCATTTTCCCCATTTCCCCACCCCATCCCCTCTGGGCACCACCAGTTTGTTCTCTGTGTTACAGGTCTGATTTTGCTTTTGTTGTTGTTGTTTTTTTTTAAAGATTCCACATATAAGTGAAATCATATGATGTTTGTCTTTCTCAGTCTGACTTATTTCACTTCATTATACCCTCTAGGTCCATCCATGTTGTCACGAATGTCATGATCTCATCCTTTTTTTGTGACTGTGTAATATTCTGGTGTGTGTGTCACATCTTCCTTACCTGTTTCTCTATGATGGACACTTTGGCTGCTTCCATATCTTGGCTATTGTAAATAAGGCTGCAATAAACACAGGAGTGCATCTATCTTTTTGAATTAGTGTTTTCATTTTCTTTGGGTAAATACCCATTAGTGGAATTATTGGATCACGTGGCATTTCTATTTTTAATTTTGGGGAGAAACCTCCATACTGTTTTCCACAGTAGCAGTACCAATTTCCATTCCCGCCAACAGTGTATGAGGGCTCTCTTTTCTCCACATCCTCACCATCACTTATTATTTCTCGTCATTTTGATTTTAGCCATTTTGACAGGTGTAAGGTGAGATAGCTCATTGTGGTTTTGATTTACATTTCCCTGACAATGAGTGAGGTTGAGCATGTTTTCATGTGCCTATTGGTCATCTGTATGTCTCCTTTGGAAAAATGTCTGTTCAGGTCCTCTGCCCATTTTAAAGTCAGATTATTTATGTGTTTTTTTGGTGTTGAGCAGTGTAAGTTCTTTATATATTTTGCATATTAATCCCTTGTTGCATATGTCATTTGCAAATATCTTCTATTTACTAGGTTGCCTTTTTGTTTTGTTCCTGGTTTCCTTCACTGTGCAAAAGCTTTTCATTTTGGTGCAGTCTCAGTACTTTAATTTTGCTTTTGTTTTTCTTGCCAGAGGAGACATATCTAGAAAAATGTTGTTACGGCCAATGTCAGAAATTACTGACTGTATTCTCTTCTAGGAATTTTATGGTCTCAGATCTCACATGTAGTAGGTCTTTAATCCATCTTCAGTTTATTTTTGTGTATGGTGTTAGAAAGTGGTCCAGTTTCATTCTTTTACATGTAGCTCTCCAGTTTCCCTGCACCATTTATTGAAGATAGTCTTTTCCTCATATATATTCTTGCTTCCTTTGTCATAGATTAATTAATCATATAAGCATGAGCTTACGTCCTGGCTGTCTGTTCTGTTCCATTGATCTATGCATCTATTCTTTTATTTTTTTAAAAGATTTTATTTATTTATTTGAGAGAGAGAGAGCACAAGCGGCAGGAGAAGCAGGTTCCCTGCCGAGTAGGGAGCCTGATGCGGGGCTCATTCCCGGGAACCCTGGGATCATGACCTGAGCCGAAGGCAGACGCTTAGCCAGCGGAGCTGCCCAAATTCCCCTCTATGCATCTATTTTTTTTTTTAAAGATTTTTTAAAATTTATTTATATGACAGAGAGACAGCCAGCGAGAGAGGGAACACAGCAGGGGAGTGGGAGAGGAAGAAGCAGGCTCCCAGCGGAGGAGCCCGATGTGGGACTCGATCCCGGAATGCTGGGATCACGCCCTGAGCTGAAGGCAGACGCTTAACGACTGCGCTACCCAGGCGCTGCTCTATGCATCTATTCTTATGCCAATACCATACTATTTGGATTACTACAGCTTTATGGTATGTCTTAAAATCTGGAATTGTGATAACTTCTGCTTTGTTTTTCTTTCTCAAGACTGCTTTGGCTATTTGGGGTCTTCTGTGGTTCCATACAAATTTTAGTATTATTTGTTCTAGTTTTGTGAAAAATGCAGTTGGTATTTTTTTTTTTGCCTAGTGTAGACTTTATTTATTTATTTTTAATGTTTTTTTATTATATTATGTTAGTCACCATACAGTACATCCCTGGTTTCTGATGTAAAGTTCGACGATTCATTAGTTGTGTATAACACCCAGTGCACCATGCAATACATGCCCTCCTTACTACCCATCACCGGTCTATCCCATTCCCCCACCCCCTCCTCTCTGAAGCCCTCAGTTTGTTTCTCAGAGTCCATAGTCTCTCCTGCTTCATTCCCCCTTCTGGTTACCCCTCCTTTATCCCTTTCTTCCCCTACCAATCTTCCTAGTTCTTATGTTCCATATGAGAGAAATCATATGATAATTGTCTTTCTCTGCTTGACTTATTTCACTTAGCATTATCTCCTCCAGTGCCGTCCATGTTGCAGCAAATGTTGAGAATTCATTCTTTCTGATTGCTGAGTAATATTCCATTGTATATATGGACCACATCTTCTAATTTTTTTTTTAATTTTTTTTATTATGTTGTGTTAGTCACCATACAGCACATCCTTAGTTCTTTTTTTTTTTTAATGATTTTTTATTATATTATGTTAGTCACCATACAGTACATCCCCGGTTTCCGATGTAAGGCTCGATGATTCATTAGTTGTGTATAACACCCAGTGCACCATGCAATACGTGCCCTCCTTACTACCCATCACCGGTCTATCCCATTCCCCCACCCCCCTCCCCTCTGAAGTCCTCAGTTTGTTTCTCATAGTCCATAGTCTCTCATGTTTCATTCCCCCTTCTGATTACCCCCCCCTTTCTTTATCCCTTTCTTCCCCTACTGATCATCCTAGTTCTTATGTTCCATAGATGAGAGAAATCATATGATAGTTGTCTTTCTCTGCTTGACTTATTTCACTTAGCATTATCTCCTCCAGTGCTGTCCATGTTGTAGCAAATGTTGAGAACTCGTTCTTTCTGATAGCTGAGTAATATTCCATTGTATATATGGACCACAACTTCTTAATCCAGTCATCTGTTGAAGGGCATCTCGGCTCCTTCCACGATTTAGCTATTGTGGACATTGCTGCTATGAACATTGGGGTGCATATGGCCCTTCTCTTCACTACGTCTGTATCTTTGGGGTAAATACCCAGTAGTGCAATGGCTGGATCATAGGGTAGCTCAATTTTTAACTTTTTAAGGGACCTCCACACTGTTTTCCAGAGTGGCTGTACCAACTTGCATTCCCACCAACAATGTAGGAGGGATCCCCTTTCTCCACATCCTCTCCAACAATTGTTGTTTCTTGCCTTGTCTATTTTTGCCATTCTAACTGGCGTAAGGTGGTATCTCAGTGTGGTTTTGATTTGAATTTCCTTGATGGCTAATGATTTTGAACATTTTTTCATGTGTCTGTTAGCCATTTGTATGTCTTCATTGGAAAAGTGTCTGTTCATATCTTCTGCCCATTTTTTGATTTGTTTATTTGTTTCTCGTGTATTGAGTTTGAGAAGTTCTTTGTAGATCTTGGATGCCAGTCCTTTATCTGTAGTGTCATTTGCAAATATATTCTCCCATTCCGTGGGCTGCCTCTTAGTTTTTCTGACTGTTTCCTTGGCTGTGCAGAAACTTTTAATCTTGATGAAGTCCCACAAATTCATTTTATCTTTTGTTTCTCTTGCCTTTGGGGATGTGTCATGAAAAAGGTTGCTTTGGCCGATGTCGTAGAGGTTGTTGCCTATGTTCTCCTCTAGAATTTTGATGGATTCCTGTCTCACATCGAGGTCTTTCATCCATTTGGAGTTTATTTTTGTGTATGGTGTGAGAGAGTGGTCAAGTTTCATTCTTTTGCATGTAGCTGTCCAATTTTCCCAGCACCATTTATTGAAGAGACTGTCTTTTTCCCACCGGATATTTTTTCCTGCTTTATCAAATATTAGTTGCCCAAAGAGCCGAGGGTCCATTTCTGGGCTCTCTATTCTGTTCCATTGGTCTATGTGTCTGTTTTTGTGCCAGTACCATGCTGTCTTTGTGATCACAGCTTTGTAGTACAGCTCGAAATCCGGCATTGTGATGCCCCCAGCTTTGTTTTTCCTTTTCAACAGTTCCTTGGAGATTCGGGGCCTTTTCTGGTTCCATACAAATTTAAGGACTGTTTGTTCCAGTTCTTTGAAAAATGTCCTTGGTATTTTGATCGGGATAGCATTGAAAGTGTAGATTGCTCTGGGTAGCATGGACATTTTAACTATGTTAATTCTTCCGATCCATGAGCATGGAATATCTTTCCATCTTTTTATGTCTTCCTCAATGTCTTTCAAGAGTGATTTATAGTTTCTAGAATATAGGTCCTTTACGTCTCTGGTTAAGTTAATTCCAAGGTAACGTATGGTTTTTGGTGCTATTGTAAATGGGATGGATTCCCTAATTTCTCTTTCGTCGGTCTCGTTATTCATGTATAGAAATGCAACTGATTTCTGAGCATTTATTTTGTATCCTGCTGCGTTACTGAATTGCTCTATAACTTCCAATAATTTGGGAGTGGCTTCTTTTGGGTTTTCCATATAGAGTATCATGTCATCTGCAAAGAGAGACATTTTGACTTCTTCTTTGCCAATTTGAATACCTTTGATCCCTTTTTGTCGTCTGATTGCTGTTGCAAGGACTTCTAGTACTATGTTGAATAATAGTGGCGAGAGTGGGCATCCTTGTCGAGTTCCTGATCTTAAGGGAAAGGCTTCCAGCTTTTCTCCATTGAGAATAATATTTGCAGTAGGCTTTTCATAGATGGCTTTTATGAGATTGAGAAATGTACGTTCTATTCCTACACTCTGAAGGGTTTTAATCAGGAAAGGATGCTGTATTTTGTCAAATGCTTTTTCGGCATCGATTGAGAGGATCATATGGTTCCTGAGTCTTTTCTTGTTGATATGATGTATCACGCTGATTGATTTGCGAATATTGAACCACGCTTGCATCCCAGGTATGAATCCCACTTGATCGTGATGGATAATCCTTTTAATGTACTGTTGGATTCTATTAGCAAGTATCTTGTTGAGGATTTTGGCGTCCATATTCATTAGGGAAATCGGTCTGTAATTCTCCTTTTTGAGGGGGTCTTTGCCTGGTTTGGGGATCAAGGTAATATTGGCCTCATAGAATGAGTTTGGTAGCTTTCCTTCTGTTTCTATTTTTTGAAATAGCTTTAGGAGAATAGGTATTATTTCTTCTTTGAATGTTTGGTAGAATTCCCCAGGAAAACCGTCCGGGCCTGGAGTTTTGTTATTTGGAAGGTTGTTTATCACTGACTCAATTTCTTCATAATTAATTGGCCTGTTTAAGGAATCAATTTCTTCCGGTTTCAATCTTGGTAGTTTATAGGTTTCCAGGAAGGATTCCATCTCTTCCAGATTGCTTAGTTTATTGGCATATAGCTGTTGATAAAAATTTCTAATAATCCTTCCAATTTCAATGGTGCTCGTCGTGACCTCTCCTTTTTCATTCATAATTTTAATAATCTGGGTCCTTTCTCTTTTCTTTTGGATAAGTCTTGCCAGTGGTCTGTCAATTTTATTGATTCTTTCAAAGAACCAGCTTCTAGTCCTGTTGATCTGCTCTATTGTACTTCTGGTTTCTGCTTGATTGATTTCAGCTCTAATTTTGGTCAACTGCTTCCTAGTGCGTGGATTAGGCCTGTCCCTCTGTTGCTGTTCCAGCTTCTTGAGGTGAGAATACAAAAACTGCATTTTAGATTTTTCTATTCTTTTGAGTGAGGCTTGGATGGCTATGTATTTCCCCCTTAGGACTGCCTTTGCAGTATCCCATAGGTTTTGGACTGTTGTATTTTCATTCTCATTGGTCTCCATAAATTGTTTAATTTGATTTTTGATTTCCTGGTTTATCGAGTCATTCCTGAGCAGTATGGCTCTTAGTCTCCAAGTGTTTGAGTTTCTTCCAAATTTTTCCTTGTGGTTGAGTTCCAGTTTCAGAGCGTTGTGGTCTGAGAATATGCAGGGGATAATTTCAATCTTTTGGTATCGGTTGAGACCTGTTTTGTGTCCCAGAACATGATCTATTCTTGAGAATGTTCATGGGCATTAGAATAGAATGAGTATTCTTTGGTTCTGGGGTGTAGTGTTCTATATATATCTATGAGGTCCAACTCGTCGAGTATGGCATTCAAAGCCTTTGATTCTTTGCTTAGTTTTTGCCAGGGTGTTCTGTCTATTTCTGATAGTGGAGTGTTGAGGTCCCCTACTATTAATGTATTTTCATTTATATGTCTCTTTATTCTGGTTAAGAGTTGGCTTGTGTATCTTGCTGCTCCCCTGTTGGGGGCATATATATTTATAATTGTCATATCCACTTGTTGAATACTTCCCTTAAGAATAATATAGTGCCCTTCTGCGTCTCTAACTATAGTCTGTAGTTTAAAATCCAATTTATCTGATATAAGAATTGCTACCCCAGCTTTCTTTTGAGGACCATTTGCGTGGAAGATGGTACTCCATCCCCTTACTCTCAGTCTGAATGCATCTTTGGGTTTGAAATGAGTCTCTTGTAGACAGCAAATGGATGGGTCATTTCTTTTTATCCAATCTGCAACCCTGTGGTGGTTTATGGGATGGTTCAAACCATTTACATTAAGACTGATTACTGAGAGATATGATTTTAATGTTGCCATGTTGCCAGTAAAGTCTTTGTTTGTATTGGCTGTGACTTTCTGTTCTGTATCACTCTTGGGGCCTTTTTACTTTTATAGAACCCCCCGTAATATCTCCTGTAGGGCTGGTTTCGTAGTTACAAAATTGGTTAGTGACTGGCGATTCTGAAATGTCTTTATTTCTCCATCAATTCTGAATGACAGCCTTGCTGGATAAAGGATCCTTGGCTGCATGTTTTTCTCTGAAAGAGCTTTAAATATGCTCCCCCAACCCTTTCTCTCATTCCAGGTCTGTGTAGACAGGTCTGACGTAATTCTGATGCTTTTGCCTTGGTACGTGAGAAATTTCTTTGCCCTGGCCGCTTTCAATACTGTATCCTTGCATCTAATATTTGCGAAATGCACTATGACGTGACGTGGCGTAGGTTTGTCGTGGTTGAGCTTGGGAGGGGTCCTCTCTGCCTCTTGGACACGAATGTTTGTTTCCCTTGCTAGATTAGGGAAGTTTTCAGCTACAATTTGTTCAAATATCTCTTCTAGACCTCTGTTTTTCTCCACCCCCTCGGGGATGCCGATGATTCTAACATTGGATCGTTTCATTGAGTCAGTAATCTCCCGTAACCTACATTCGTGGGCATGGATTTTTTTAAGACCATCTTCTATTTTCATTTTTTCCTCTATTAACCCATCCTCCAATTCACTAACCCTTTCCTCTGCTTCTGCGACCCTGGCTGTCAGAGCCTCTAGTTTTGCCTGCATTTGGCTCATAGAATTTTTAATTTCTGTCAGATTCGCTCTCATTTCTGTCCTTAGGGATTCTATATTCTCAGTAACCTTTTCGTTTATACTTTTTTCAATTCTACTCATCATTTTGACCATCGTTACTCTGAATTCCATTTCTGATAATTTGGTTACATCCATATCCATTATTTCTGTGGCAGAGTCCACAGTCTCACTGTCTTTTCTTTGCTGGGGGGGGCTTCTCCTTCTTGTCATTCTGATGAGGAGAGGTTGCGGGGTTTCCAGAGCCCAAATTATTGACTGGGTCCCAGGCCGTGCCCCTTGTTTTATAGGGATCTTAGGGATGTGGGCTTCTTCTTTAAAGATTTTATTTATTTATTTATGTGGCAGCCAACCAGCGAGAGAGGGAACAGAAGCAGGGGAGTGGGAGAGGAAGAAGCAGGCTCCCAGCGGAGGAGCCCGATGAGGGACTCCTTTCCGGAACGCCGGGATCACGCCCTAAGCCGAAGGCAGGCGCTCCATGTCTGCGCCACCCAGGCGCTAGGGTTGTGGGCTTCTTGATTTTTCCGCCTGCCTTCTGCGTTCTGGGGGAGGGGCCTGCCGCGCTGATACTCAGGCAGCCCTGTTTGGGTAGAGTCTCCGTCTCCCCTTCGAGGGGGGATGGGGATGGGCACTATCTGAGCCGGTATTTCCAGGCTTTTGTTCTCTGGCGGCTTTCCCTGGCGGTTTGCTGTGCCTCTTCTGAGAGTCAGAGCAGCAGCGGCCAAATTTCAGCCTCTGTCACAGAACAGAGGGATTGCGGCCCGTTCTCTACCAATGTTCTGGCCACTTTAACTCTGTTTCTGTTGGTGCTGCTCAACCCTGCAGCGTCCGGGATGTGCGCCCCACACCCGGCGTCCCAGCCCTCACTTCCAGGGCCTGCGCGTCTCTGTCCTTTGTGTTTCTAACGCCGCCAGCCGCCAGCCGCCCCGCGCGCTCCCGGATCTCCCGGTCTCAGTCTGGATCCAGTGAGCGCACCGGGATTCCGGTGATCCGCGAGATGCCTGGTGGCGCGCGCACCCGGCTCACGGTCTCAGTCTGCTGTTTTGCGGGTGCTGTCCGCGAGCCCGCCCGCTCCCCCGTGCAAGTGGCTACCGCTTCCCGGCGCCCGAACGCGGCGGCTCCCTCCCCCTTCCGTTTATCTTCCGATATCTGTGCACAGTTTCACGGCTCCCCGCTTCGTACCTCAATACTCAGCGCTGGAGATGTTCATTTGTAGAGATCCAGATGCGTCTTCCTGCGTCTCAGGCTGGTTCCGTGGTTGTTTAGGCTGGTCTGGTACCTATCCAGCTCGACTCGGGGGACCGGCTGAAAACGGTGTCTCCTACTCATCCGCCATCTTAACCGGACCACATCTTCTTAATCCAGTCATCTGTTGAAGGGCGTCTCGGCTCCTTCCATGCTTTGGCTATTGTGGCCAATGCTGCTATGAACATTGGGGTGCATATGGCCCTTCTCTTCACTACGTCTGTATCTTTGGGGTAAACACCCAGTAGTGCAATGGCTGGGTCATAGGGTAGCTCAATTTTTAACTTTTTTTTTTTTTAATAATGATTTTTTATTATATTATGTTAGTCACCATACAGTACATCCCCGGTTTCCGATGTAAGGCTCGATGATTCATTAGTTGTGTATAACACCCAGTGCACCATGCAATATGTGCCCTCCTTACTACCCATCACCGGTCTATCCCATTCCCCCACCCCCCTCCCCCCAGTAGCCCTCAGTTTGTTTCTCATAGTCCATAGTCTCTCATGTTTCATTCCCCCTTCTGATTACCCCCCCTTTCTTTATCCCTTTCTTCCCCTACTGATCATTCTAGTTCTTATGTTCCATAGATGAGAGAAATCATATGATAGTTGTCTTTCTCTGCTTGACTTATTTCACTAAGCATTATCTCCTCCAGTGCCGTCCATGTTGTAGCAAATGTTGAGAACTCATTCTTTCTGATTGCTGAGTAATATTCCATTGTATATATGGACCACAACTTCTTTTTTTTTTAAATGATTTTTTATTATATTATGTTAGTCACCATACAGTACATCCCCGGTTTCCGATGTAAGGCTCGATGATTCATTAGTTGTGTATAACACCCAGTGCACCATGCAATACGTGCCCTCCTTACTACCCATCACCGGTCTATCCCATTCCCCCACCTCCCTCCCCTCTGAAGTCCTCAGTTTGTTTCTCATAGTCCATAGTCTCTCATGTTTCATTCCCCCTTCTGATTACCCCCCCTTTCTTTATCCCTTTCTTCCCCTACCGATCATCCTAGTTCTTATGTTCCATAGATGAGAGAAATCATATGATAGTTGTCTTTCTCTGCTTGACTTATTTCACTTAGCATTATCTCCTCCAGTGCTGTCCATGTTGTAGCAAATGTTGAGAACTCGTTCTTTCTGATAGCTGAGTAATATTCCATTGTATATATGGACCACAACTTCTTAATCCAGTCATCTGTTGAAGGGCATCTCGGCTCCTTCCACGATTTAGCTATTGTGGACATTGCTGCTATGAACATTGGGGTGCATATGGCCCTTCTCTTCACTACGTCTGTATCTTTGGGGTAAATACCCAGTAGTGCAATGGCTGGATCATAGGGTAGCTCAATTTTTAACTTTTTAAGGGACCTCCACACGGTTTTCCAGAGTGGCTGTACCAACTTGCATTCCCACCAACAATGTAGGAGGGATCCCCTTTCTCCACATCCTCTCCAACAATTGTTGTTTCTTGCCTTGTCTATTTTTGCCATTCTAACTGGCGTAAGGTGGTATCTCAGTGTGGTTTTGATTTGAATTTCCTTGATGGCTAATGATTTTGAACATTTTTTCATGTGTCTGTTAGCCATTTGTATGTCTTCATTGGAAAAGTGTCTGTTCATATCTTCTGCCCATTTTTTGATTTGTTTATTTGTTTCTCGTGTATTGAGTTTGAGAAGTTCTTTGTAGATCTTGGATGCCAGTCCTTTATCTGTAGTGTCATTTGCAAATATCTTCTCCCATTCCGTGGGCTGCCTCTTAGTTTTTCTGTTTCCTTGGCTGTGCAGAAACTTTTAATCTTGATGAAGTCCCATAAATTCATTTTGTCTTTTGTTTCTCTTGCCTTTGGTGATGTATCATGAAAAAGGTTGCTTTGGCCGATGTCGTAGAGGTTGCTGCCTATGTTCTCCTCTAGAATTTTGATGGATTCCTGTCTCACATCAAGGTCTTTCATCCATTTGGAGTTTATTTTTGTGTATGGTGTGAGATAGTGGTCAAATTTCATTCTTTTGCATGTAGCTGTCCAATTTTCCCAGCACCATTTATTGAAGAGACTGTCTTTTTCCCACCGGATGTTTTTTCCTGCTTTATCAAATATTAGTTGCCCAAAGAGCTGATGGTCCATTTCTGGGCTCTCTATTCTGTTCCATTGGTCTATGTGTCTGTTTTTTTTTTTTTTTAAAGATTTTATTTATTTATTTAACAGAGAGACAGCCAGCGAGAGAGGGAACACAGCAGGGGGAGTGGGAGAGGAAGAAGCAGGCTCATAGCGGAGGAGCCCGATGTGGGACTCGATCCCGGTACGCCGGGATCACGCCCTGAGCCGAAGGCAGATGCTTTAACGACTGCGCTACCCAGGCGCCCCTATGTGTCTGTTTTTGTGCCAGTACCATGCTGTTTTTGTGATCACAGCTTTGTAGTACAGTTCGAAATCTGGCATTGTGATGCCCCAGCTTTGTTTTTCCTTTTCAACAGTTCCTTGGAGATTCGGGGTCTTTTCTGGTTCCATACAAATTTAAGGACTATTTGTTCCAGTTCTTTGAAAAACGTTCTCGGTATTTTGATCGGGATAGCATTGAAAGTGTAGATTGCTCTGGGTAGCATGGACATTTTAACTATGTTAATTCTTCCGATCCATGAGCATGGAATATCTTTCCATCTTTTTATGTCTTCCTCAATGTCTTTTAAGAGTGATTTATAGTTTCTAGAATAAAGGTCCTTTACGTCTCGGGTTAAGTTAATTCCAAGGTAATGTATGGTTTTTGGTGCTATTGTAAATGGGATGGATTCCCTGATTTCTCTTTCTTTGTTCTCGTTATTCGTGTACAGAAATGCAACTGATTTCTGAGCATTGATTTTGTATCCCGCCACGTTACTGAATTACTCTATAACTTCCAATAATTTGGGAGTGGCTTCTTTTGGGTTTTCCATATAGAGTATCATGTCGTCTGCGAAGAGAGACATTTTGACTTCTTCTTTGCCGATTTGAATACCTTTGATCCCTTTTTGTCGTCTGATTGCTGTTGCAAGGACTTCTAGTACTATGTTGAATAATAGTGGCGAGAGTGGGCATTCTTGTCGTGTTCCTGATCTTAAGGGAAAGGCTTCCAGCTTTTCCCCATTGAGAATAATATTTGCAGTAGGCTTTTCATAGATGGCTTTTATGAGATTGAGAAATGTACCTTCTATTCCTACACTCTGAAGGGTTTTAATCAGGAAAGGATGCTGTATTTTGTCACAATTTTTAACTTTTTAAGGGACCTCCACACTGTTTTCCACAGTGGCTGTACCAGCTTGCCTTTCCACCAACAATGTAGGAGGGATCCCCTTTCTCCACATCCCCTCCAGCAATTGTTGTTTCTTGTCTTGTCAATTTTTGCCATTCTAACTGGCATAAGGTGGTATCTTAGTGTGGTTTTGATTTGAATTTCCTTGATGGCTAATGATTTTGAACATTTTTTCATGTGTCTGTTAGCCATTTGTGTGTCTTCATTGGAAAAGTGTCTGTTCATATCTTCTGCCCATTTTATGATTTGTTTATTTGTTTCTTGTGTATTGAGTTTGAGTAGTTCTTTGTAGATCTTGGATACCAGTCTTTTATCTGAAGTATCATTTGCAAATATATTCTCCCATTCCGTGGGCTGCCTCTTAGTTTTTTTGACCGTTTCCTTGGCTGTGCAGAAGCTTTTTATCTTGATGAAGTCCCATAAGTTCATTTTATCTTTTGTTTCTCTTGCCTTTGGAGATATGTCATGTAAAAGGTTCCTTTGGCCGATATCATAGAGGTTGCTGCCTATGTTCTCCTCTACAATTTTGATGGATTCCTGTCTCACATCGAGGTCTTTCATCCATTTGGAGTTTATCTTTGTGTATGGTGTGAGAGAGTGGTCAAGTTTCATTCTTTTGCATGTAGCTGTCCAATTTTCCCAGCACCATTTATTGAAGAGACTGTCTTTTTCCCACCGGATGTTTTTTCCTGCTTTATCAAATATTAGTTGCCCAAAGAGCCGAGGGTCCATTTCTGGGTTCTCTATTCTGGTCCATTGGTCTATGTGTCTGTTTTTGTGCCAGTACCATGCTGTTTTTGTGATCACAGCTTTGTAGTACAGCTCGAAATCCGGCATTGTGATGCCCCCAGCTTTGTTTTTCCTTTTCAACAGTTCCTTGGAGATTCGGGGTCTTTTCTGGTTCCATACAAATTTAAGGACTCTCTGTTCCAGTTCTTTGAAAAATGTCCTCGCTATTTTGATCGGGATGGCATTGAAAGTGTAGATTGCTCTGGGTAGCATGGACATTTTAACTATGTTAATTCTTCTGATCCATGAGCATGGGATACTTTTCCATCTTTTTGTGTCTCCCTCAATGTCTTTCAAGAGTGATTTATAGTTTCTAGAATATAGGTCCTTTACGTGTCTGGTTAAGTTAATTCCAAGAAAACGTATGATTTTTGGTGCTATTGTAAATGGGACGGATTCCCTAATTTCTCTTTCTTCAGTCTCATTATTCGTGTATAGAAATGCAACTGATATCTGAGCATTGATTTTGTAACCCGCCACATTACTGAATTGCTCTATAACTTCTAATAGTTTGGGCATGGATTCTTTTGGGTTTTCCTCATAGAGTATCATGTCATCTGTGAAGAGAGACATTTTGACTTCTTCTTTGTCAATTTGGATACCTTTGATCCCTTTTTGTTGTCTGATTGCTGTTGCAAGGACTTCTAGTACTATGTTGAATAATAGTGGCGAGAGTGGGCATCCTTGTCGTGTTCCTGATCTTAAGGGAAAGGCTTCCAGCTTTTCCCCTTTAAGAATGATATTTGCTGTAGGCTTTTCATAGATGGTTTTTATGAGGTTGAGGAATGTACCTTCTATCCCTACACTCTGAAGGGTTTTAATCAGGAAAGGATGTTGTATCTTGTCAAATGCTTTTTCCGCATCTATTGAGAGAATCATATGATTTCTGAATTTTTCTTTCTGGATAAAATCTAAGACCCCGATCGATTTGCGAATGTTGAACCACCCTTGCATCCCAGGGATGAATCCCACTTGGTCATGATGGATAATCCATTTAACGTACTGTTGGATTCTATTAGCCAGGATCTTGTTGAGGATTTTGGCGTCCATATTCATTAGGGAAATCGGTCTGTAATTCTCCTTTTTGATGGGGTCTTTGCCTGGTTTGGGGATCAAGGTAATATTGGCCTCATAGAATGAGTTTGGTAGCTTTCCTTCTGTTTCTATTTTTTGAAATAGCTTTAGGAGAATAGGTATTATTTCTTCTTTGAATGTTTCGTAGAATTCCCCAGGAAAACCATCTGGGCCTGGAGTTTTGTTATTTGGAAGGTTGTTTATCACTGACTCAATCTCTTCATCATTAATTGGCCTGGTTAAAAAATCAATTTCTTCCTGTTTCAATCTTGGTAGTTTATAGGTTTCCAGGAAGGTCTCCATCTCTTCCAGATTGCTTAATTTATTGGCATAAAGCTGTTGATAAAAGCTTCTAATAATCCTTCCAATTTCATTGGTGTTGGTTGTGACCTCTCCTTTTTCAATCATATTTTATTAATTTGGGTCCTTTCTCTATTCTTTTGGATAAGTCTTTCCAGTGGTCTGTCAATTTTATTGATTCTCTCAAAGAACCAGCTTCTAGTTCTGTTGATCTGTTCTACTGTACTTCTGGTTTCTAATTCATTGATTTGTGCTCTAATCTTGGTCAACTGCTTCCTAGTGCGTGGATTAGGTCTGTCCCTCTGTTGCTGTTCCAGCTTCTTGAGGTGAGAATATAAAAACTGCATTTTAGATTTTTCTATTCTTTTGAGTGAGGCTTGGATGGCTATGTGTTTCCCCCTTAGGACCACCTTTGCAGTATCCCATAGGTTTTGGCCATTGTGTTTTCATTCTCGTTGGTCTCCATAAATTGTTTAAATTGATTTTTGATTTCCTGGTTTATCAAATCATTCCTCAGCAGGATGGTTCTTAGTCTCCAAGTGTTTGAGTTTCTTCCAAATTTTTCCTTGTGGTTGAGTTCCAATTTCAAAGCGTTGTGATCTGAGAATATGTAGGGAATAATTTCAGTCTTTTGGTATCAGCTGAGACCTATTTTGTGTCCCAGAACATGGTCTATTGTTAAGAATGTTCCATGGGCATTAGAATAGAATGAGTATTCTTTGGTTCTGGGGTGTAGTGTTCTATATATATCTATGAGGTCCAACTCGTCGAGTATGGCATTCAAAGCTCTTGTTTCTTTGTTGATTTTTTGCATGGGTGTTCTGTCTATTTGTGATAATGGAGTGTTGAGGTCCCCTGCTATTAATGTATTTTTATCTATATGTCTCTTTATTCTGGTTAAGAGTTGGCTTGTGTATCTTGCTGTTCCCCTGGTGGGGGCATATATATTTATAATTGTCATATCCACTTGTTGGATACATCCTTTAAGAATAATATAGTGCCCTTCTGTGTCTCTAACTATAGTCTTTAAAATCCAATCTGTGTGATATGAGAATTGCTACCCAATCTTTCTTTTGAGGTCCATTGGCGTGAAAGATGGTATTCCATCCCTTTACTTTCAGTCTGTATGTATCTTAAGGTTCAAAATGAGTCTCTTGTAGACAGCAAATGGATGGGTCATGTCTTTTTATCCAATCTGCAACCCTGTGGTGTTTTATGGGAGCATTTAGGCCATTTACATTGAGACAGAATACTGAGAGATATGATTTTAATGATGCCATGTTGCCTGTAAAGTCTTTGTTTCTATAGATTGTGACTTTCTGTTCTGTATCACTCTTGGGGCCTTTTTACTTTTATAGAACCTCCCTTAATATCTCCTGTAGGGCTGGTTTCCTGGTTATGAAATTGGTCAATGACTGGCGATTCTGGAAGGTCTTTATTTCTCCATCAATTCTGAATGACAGCCTTGCTGGATAAAGGATCCTTGGCTGCATGTTTTTCTCTGAAAGAGCTTTAAAAATGGCCCCTCAACCCTTTCTCTCATTCCAGGTCTGTGTAGACAGGTCTGACGTAATTCTGATTACTTTGCCTTGGTACGTGGCAAATTTCTTTGCCCTGCCCACTTTCAATACTGTATCCTTGGATCTAATATTTGTGAATTGCACTATGATGTGACGTGGTGTAGGTTTGTCGTGGTTGAGCTTGGGAGGGGTCCTCTCTGTCTCTTGGACACCAATGTTTGTTTTCCTCGCTAGATTAGGGAAGTTTTCAGCTACAATTTGTTCAAATATCTCTTTTAGACCTCTGGTTTTCTCCACCCCCTCAGGGATGTGGATGATTCTGACATTGGAACGTTTCATTGAGTCAGTAATCTCCTGTAACCTACATTCCTGAGTGTGGATTTTTTTGAGTCCAGATTCTATTTTAGCTTTTTCTTCTAACCCATCCTCCAATTCGCTGATACATTCTTCTGCCTCTTTCATCCTGGCCGTCAGAGCCTCTAGTTTTGACTGCATTTGGCTCATAGAATTTTTAATTTCTGCCACGTTCGCTCTCATTTCCGCCCTTAGAGATTCTATATTCTCATTAACATTTTCATTAATACTTTTTTCAAGTCTACACATCATCTTGACCATCGTTACTCTGAATTCCATTTCTGATAATTTGGTTATATCCATATCCATTAGTTCTGTGGCAGAGGCCACAGACTCATTGTCTTTTCTTTGCTGGGGGGGATTTCTCCTTCTCGTCATTCTGATGAGGAGAGGGTGCGAGGTTGTCCAGAGCCCAAATTATTGACCAGGACCCAGGCCATGTGCCCTTGTTTTATAGGGACCTTAGGGATGTGGGCTTCTTCATTTTTCAGCCTGCCTTCTGGGGCGGGGCCTGCCGCGCTGATACTCAGACAACCTTATTTGGATAGAGTCTCCGTGTCCCCTGTGAGGGAGGATGGGGATGGGCACTCCCTGAGCCGGTATTTCCAGGCTTTTGTTCTCTGGCGGCTTTCCCTGGCAGTTTGCTGTGCCTCTTCTGAGAGTCAGAGCAGCAGAGGCCGAATCTCAGCCTCTGTCTCAGAACAGAGGGATCACGGACCGTTCTCCACTGATGTTCTGGCCACTTTAACTCTGTTTCTGTAGGTGCTGCTCAACCCTGCAGCATTCCGGGATGTGCGCCCCACACCCGGCGTCCCAGCCCTCACTTCCAGTCTAGCACGTCTCTGTTCTTTGTGTTTCTAACACCGCCAGCCGCCCCCGTGCGCTCCCGGAGCTCCAGGTCTCAGTCTGGTTCCAGTGAGCACAACGGAGCTCCGGTTTTTAGTCAGGTCGCATGCTTCCCCGGCTCACGGTCTCAGTCTGCTCTCTTGCAGGTGCCGGTCTGCGAGTCTGCCCGCTCCCCCGTGCAGGTGGCCGCTTCCCGGCACCCGAACGCGGCGGCTCCCTCCCCCTTCCGTTTATCTTCCGATATCTGTGCGCGGTTTCACGGCTCCCCGCTTCGTACCTCAATACTCAGCGCTGGAGATGTTCATTTGTAGAGATCCAGATGCATCTTCCTGCATCTCAGGCTGGTTCCGTGGTTGTTTAGGCTGGTCTGGTACCTATCCTGCTCGACTCAGGGGACCAGCTGAAAAAGGGGTCCCCTCCTCCTCCGCCATCTTAACCCTCTTCTAGTGTCGCAGTTGGTATTTTTGATAGAGATTGCATTGAATCTGTAAATTGCTTGGGGGTAATATGGACATTCTAACAATATTACTTCTACCCTTCTACCAATCCATGAGCATGGAATATCTTTCCTTTGTGTCTTCTTCAATATCTTTTATTGACATTTTATAGTTTTTGGAGTACAGGTCTTTCACCTCTTTGATTAAGTTTATTCCTGGGTATTTTATTCTTTTTGGTGCAATTATAGAGTTGTTTTCTCAATTTCCTTTTTGCTACTTCATTATTAGTGTATAGAAATGCTACTGATTTCTGGGTATTAAATTTGTATCCTACAGTTTTTACTGAATTCATTTATTCTAGTAGTTTTTTGGTGGTGTCTTTAGGGGTTTTTTGTATGTTTTTTCCCCAAGTTTTTATTTAAATTCCAGTTAGTTAATATACAGTGTAATATTGGTTTCAGGTATAGAATTTAGTGAATCATCACTTACATACAACACCTAGTGCTCAACACAAGTCCCTTCTTTACCCATCACCTATTTAATCCATCCCCCTACTCCCCTCCCCTCCAGTAACCCTCAGTTTGTTCTCTATGGTTAAGAGTCTGTTTCTTAGTTTCCCCCTCTTCCCCTCATGTTTATCTGTTTTGTTTCTTAAATTCGTATGGTATGAATATGAGTGAAATCAGATGGCATTTGTCTTTCTCTGATTGACTATTTTGCTTAGCATAATACTCTCTAACTCCATCCATTTTGTTGCAAATGGCAAGATTTCATTCTTTTTGGTGGCTGAGTAACATTCCATTGTGTGTGTGTGCGTGCACACACAGACATACTCCATTGTGTTTTCCCCTTTCTCCACATCTTCAACAACCTGTTGTTTCCTGTGTTGTTAATTTTAGCCATTCTGACTGGTGTGAGGTGATATCTCATTGTGTTTTTTTTTTTTTTTTTATGACATGTTAGTCACCATACAGGACATCCTTAGTTTTTGATGTAGTGTTCCATGATTCATTGTTTGCATATAACGCCCAGTGTTCCACGCAATACGTGCCCTCCTCATTGTGGTTTTGATTTGTATTTCTCTGATGTTGAGTGATGTTGAGCATCTTTTCATGTATTTGTTGGCCATCTGTATGTCTTCTTTGGAAAGATGTCTATTCATGTCTTCCGTGTCTTTAGGATTTTCTACAAATTGTGACAAGTAGTAAAAGTACAAATTAGTGTCTTCTTTACCAATATGGATGCCTCTAATTTCTTTTTCTTGTCTGATTGCTGGGGTTAGGACTTCCAGTACTATGTTGAATACAAGTAGCAAAGGTAGACATCCTTGTCTTGTTTCTGATCTAAGAGGAAAATCTCTCATTTTTCACCATCTAGTAAGATGTTCGCTGTGGGTTTTTCAAACATGGCCTTTATTTTGTTGAGGTATGTTCCTTCTAAACCCACTTTGTTGAGAGTTTTCTCATGAACAAATGTTGAATTTTGTCAAATTCTTTTTCTGCATCTGTTAAGATGATCATATGATTTTGATCCTTCATTTTGTTGTTGTATCACATCAATTGATTTGTGAATATTTGATCATTCTTTTATCTTAAAAAAAATCCCACTTAATTATAGTGAATGATCCTTTTACTGTATTGTTGAATATGATTTACTAATATTTTGTTAAGGATTTTTGCATCTATGTTTATCAGGGCTATTGGCCTGTAGTTTTCTTTTTTGTAGTGTATTTGGTTTTGGTATCAGAATAATGCTGGACTCATACAATGTATTTGGAAGCTTTACTTCCTTTTCTGGTTTTTTAAATAGTTCGGTAGAATTTACCCGTGAAGACATCTGGTCCTGGACTTTTATTTTATTTTTTGATTACTGACTCAATTTTATTGTTAGTAATCAACCTGTTCAAATTTTCTATTTCTTCCTAATTCAGTTTGGAAGATCATATGCTTCTAGGAGTTTATCTGTTTCTTCTAATTTGTGCAATTTGTTGGCATATAATGTTTTTGTAGTATATCCTTTTATAATCCTTTCTGTTTCTGTGATGTCAGTTGTTACTTTTCCCCTCTCATTTCTGATTTTATTTATTTGGATTCTCTCTCTTTTTTTTCTTGATGAATCTGGTTAAGAGTTTATTAATTTTTTTTAACTTTTCAAAGAACCAGTTCTTGGTTTTGTTGATCTTTTTAAATTGTTTTTTAGTCTCCATGTCATTTATTTCTGCTCTGATCCTTATTATTTTCTTCCTCCTACTCACCTTGGAATTTGTTCCTATTTTTCTACTTTGTTTAGGTGTAAATTTAGGTTGTTTGAGCTTTTTCTTGTTTCTTGAGGTAGGCCTGTATTGTTATATATTTCCTTCAGAACTACTTTTGCTGAGTTTTTTTGTTATGTTTTTATTTTCCTTGTCACTATGTATTTTTAATTTCTCCTTTGATTGTTTCATTAACCCATTGGTTGTTTAGTATCATGTTGTTTAGCCTCCTAATGTTTGTGTCTTTTTCAGTTTTTTTCTTGTGATGTCTAGTTTCATACTGCTGTGGTCAGAAAACATGCATGGTATAATTTCAGTCTTCTTAAATTTAATGAGGCTTGTCTTGTGGCCTACCATGTGATTTATCTTGAAGAATGTTCTATGTACTCTTGAAAAGAATGTGTATTCTGCTGGTTTGGGATGGAATGTTCTTTAAATACCTCTTATGTCCATCTGGTCTGTCATTCAAACACACTGTTTCCTTATTGATTTTTCTGCATGGATGATCTAACCATTGATGTAAGTAGGGGTGTTAGAGTTCCCTACTAATATTTTATTACCATCAATTTCTCTCTTTATGTCCATTAATATTTGCTTTATGTATTTAGGTACTCCAGTGTTGGGTGCATAGATATTTATAATTGTTATATCCTCTTGTTGGATTGATAACTTTATCACTATGTAACGGCCTTCTTTGTCTCTTGGTACAGTCTTTGTTTTAAAGTCTATTTTGTCTGATACAAGTGTTTCTACCCTGGCTCTTTTTTCCATTTCCATTCACATGGTAAACATTTTTCCATCCATTCACTTTCAGTCTGTATATGTTTTTAGGTCTGAGGTAGTGAGTCTCGTATAGGCAGAATATAGCTGGGTCCTGTTTTTTTTTAATATTTAATTTATTTATTTATTTGAGAGAGAGAGAGAGAGAGAGAGCATGCATAAGTGAGGAGGGGAGGAGCAGAGGGAGAGGGACAAGCAGACCCCATACTGAGTGTGGAGCCTGACATGGGGCTCAATCTTACGACCCTGAGATCATGACTGGAGCCAAAAGCAAGAGTCAGATGCTCAACCAACAGCCACACAGGTGCCTCAGGGTCTTGTTTTTTATTATTATTTTTAAAAACACCTTCTGCTACTTTGTGTCTTTTGATTGGAATATTTAGGCCATTTGCACTTAATCATTGATAGGTATGTACTTACTACTATTTTGTTATTTGTTTTCTGGTGTCTTTGTAGTTCTCTGTTCCTTTCTTCTTTTGCTCTCTTTCTTTGGATTAATGAGTTTCTGTAGTGTCATGTTTGACTTTCTATTTTTTTGTGTATCTGTTAGAGGTTTGGGTTTGTGGTTACCACGAGGTTCTTATATAGCATCCTAAGTATATGGCAGGTTATATTAATTCAATGGTCATTTAAATTCAAACACATTCTAAAAAAAAAAAGACTTTTTTTACTCCCTCCACATTTTATGTGTATACTGTCATATTTTACATATATTTTTAAAAGATTTTATTTATTTATTTGACAGAGATAGAGACAGCCAGCAAGAGAGGGAACACAAGCAGGGGGAGTGGGAGAGGAAGAAGCAGGCTCATAGTGGAGCAGCCTGATGTGGGGCTCGATCCCATAACGCAGGGATTACGCCCTGAGCCGAAGGCAGACGCTTAACCGCTGTGCCACCCAGACATCCCATATTTTACATATTTTTATTCATAATTTTCTTACATCTAATTTTGGCCATTTCTTTTCCACTTAAAGAAGTCCTGTTAACATTTCTTGTAAGGCCACTTTAGCGGTGATTAAACTCTTTTATCTTTTCTTTGTCTCAGAAACTCTTTATCTCTCCTTCAAATCTGAATGATAACTTCACTGGTTAGAATAGTCCTGGTTGTAGGTTTTTTCCTTTTAGCACTTTGAGTATATCATGCCACTCCCTTCTGGCTTGCAATGTTTCTGCTGAAAAATCAGTTGATAGTCTTATAGGTTTTCCCTTGTAAGTAATTTTTTGCTGCTTTTGTTGTTTATTTATTTAAAAAAAAAAGATTTTATTTATTAATTCGACAGAGAGAGAGACAGCCAGTGAGAGATGGAACACAAGCAGGGGGAGTGGGAGAGGAAGAAGCAGGCTTCCAGCAGAGGAGCCTGATGTGCGGCTCGATCCCAGAACTCCGGGATCATGCCCTGGGCCAAAGGCAGACGCTTAATGACTGAGCCACCCAGGTGCCCCTCTATTGCTGCTTTTAAAATAATCTCTACCTTTAAAACCTTGGTGTTTTAATTATTATATGTTATGGTGTGGACCTCCTTGGGTTCATCTTGTTCAGAACTCTGTGCTTCTTGGACCTGGATATCTATCTCCTCTATTTAGGGTAGTTTTCAGCTATTATTTCTGCAAATAAGGTTTCTGTCACCTTCTCTCTTCTTCTGGAACCTCTATAATGTGAATGTTTATTCACTTGTGTTGTCCAAGAGATCCCTTAACCTATCCTCATTAAATAAAAAAAAATCTTCCCTTCCTTCCCTTCCCTTCTTTCCCTCTATCCCCCATCCCTTTCTTTTCTTTTTTTTTCTCTCTCCTTCCTTCCTTCCTTCCTTCCTTCCTTCCTTCCTTCCTTCCTTCCTTCCTTCCTTCCTTCCTTCCTTCCTTCCTTCCTTCCTTCCTTCCCTGTTCAGCTTTGGTGCTTTCCATTACCCTGTCTTCCAGATTGCTGATTCATTCATCCTTCTGCATCCACTAGTGGACTGTTGTGTGTTTTTTTAAATAAAAAACCCTCTAGTGTGTTTTTTTAATAAAAGATTTTTAAAAATTTATTTATTTTATTAATCTTTTAAAAATATTTTCTTTATCTGACAGAGAGAGAGAGACAGCCAGCGAGAGAGGGAACACAAGCAGGGGGAGTGGGAGAGGATGAAGCAGGCTCCCATCAGAGGAGCCTGATGTAGGGCTCATTCCTAGGACTCCGGGATCATGCCCTGAGCTGAAGGCAGATGCCTAACAACTGAGCCACCCAGGTGCCCCTAAAAATTTATTTGAGAGAGAGAATGAGCAGGGGGAAGGGGCAGAGGGAGAGGGAGAAATAGACTTCCCAAGGAGCAGGGAACCCAATGTGGGGCTCCATTCCAGGACCATGGGATCATGACCTGAGCCTAAGGCAGATGCTTAACCAACTGAGCCACCCCAGTGCCCCCTCCCCCAGTGTGTTTTTTATTTCAGTTTTGTATTCTTCAACTCTGATTAGTTCTTTTTAATATTTTCTATCTCTTTGCTGAAAGTCTCACTGAGTTCTTCCAGTCTTCCCTCTAGCCCAGTGAGTATCTTTACCATTATTACTTTAAATTCTTTATCAGGCATATTGCTTATCTCTGTTTCACTTAGTTTTTCTCAGTTTTTGTTGTTATTTCTTCTAGAGAATATTCCTTTGTCTCCTCATTTTGCTTGACTTTCTGTGTTTGTTACTATGGATTAGGTGGAACAGTTACTTCTTTTAAACTTGAAGGGATGGTCTTGTGTATGATTGTCCCCTATGTATACTATGTATGGTTGGTGACTTTGCTGGCCAACTGGTGCTGTGGCTGCTGTGGGATGGGGATCCTGGGGTTTTCCATGCAGTGGATACCCTGTCAAGACCACTAAAGGTGAAGTGGATGCAGGCCAGAGTGTCCCAGGTTTCTATGTGTTGAGGGCACCCTGGTAGTTAGCTAAAGCTGAAATGAGTGCAACCTGGGGTACCCCGGGATACCCTGGCAAGGTGGCTGGAGCTGAGATGGTGTGTGGACCAGGAGGTCTCTGAGCTCTCTGTGCAGAGGGTATCCTGGCAGGATAGCTAAAACTAAAGTGGGTGCATGCTGGGGGGATCTGGGGCTCTATGCACAGATGGGACTATGGCAAGAGAGCTGAAGCTGAAGTGGATGTAAACTGAGAAGTTCCAGGGTCTTGGCACAAAGGGTTTTTTGGAGAGGTGGCTGGAGAGGTGCAAGTTGGGAGACCTTGATACTCTCTGTACAGGGGGTATACTGTAGGACAGCTAAAGCTAAAATAGGTGTGGGCTGGTTTGGTCTCTGAAAAAAATGTGCCCTAGAAGGACAGCTGAAGCTGAACTGGGTGCAGACCATGGTGCCCCAAGGTATTTAGCACAGTGGGTGTTTTAGCGCAGTGACTGGAGCTAAGGCTGGTGTGGGTGTGGGTGTTCCAGGGTGCTTTGCATGGTGGGCACCTGAAAGAGAAGCTGGATATGAAGCAGATGTCAACAGAGAGGTTCCAGAGCACTCTGCACTGGAGGTGCTCTAGCAAGCTATCTGAAGCCAAAGTAGTGTAGGCTTGAAATGTTCCAGGGTGCTTGGCACCTGTGTCACCTTGGCACAAAGGCTGGGGTTGCAATGAATGCTAACCAGGGGTGTCCTGGTGTGTATTTCCCTGTGGCCATCTTGGTGGGGCAGCTGGGGCTGGTGTGAGTTATGAGCCAGTGTTCACTGAGACAGCAGGCTAGTTAGACTGGCCAGACTGTGCACTAGTCTGCTTTCAAGGTGGGGGGCGGGTAGTGTAGATCATATCTGTCAGCCCCTTGCACCTGGAGAACATTACAGCATCCTCCACGTCCCCCCCCCCCCCACATGGTGGAGTTCGAGCTGGCTTTTTTATATGCCAGTTGCTCTTGTAAACCACAGTTGTTGTTGTTGTTGTTGTTTCCCCTGGGCCCAAGGATGGAGCTATCTGTTCTTGGTCCCTCAGTAGTACCCCTTCCCACTGCAGTTTGAAGTGTTGGGGGGTGAGGTTCCCTTCATTACCATGTCTTCATCTCTCTTTCTGTTCTCTATGTGGTCTATCTTTGTTGTGCAGAAGATATTCAGTGGACCCCCAGTTCTTCAGGAGGAATGTTCTATAAATAGGTGTAATTTAGTGTGTTCCATGGAGGAGGTGAGTTCAGGGTCTTTCTATAGTGCCATCTTGGACCAGAAAGCCCTAGGTTTGGGTTTTATCATTTAAACATCTTTCCAAATTTCAGGTGGGAAAAATACTATTTTATTGTGTAAATGGACAAATTAGCATTTCTCTTGTAAGTGGCATGGTTGAACAGTGTTTTCAAATATGCCTGTGGGTATTATGAGGCCTCTCACCCACCAGAGAATGTTCATCATCTCAGGAACAAAAGAAAAGCTCTGCCCTTTGGCCATGTGGGTGGGGAAGTGATGTGGCAATATTCCTATTCTCCTTCAATTTATTTTTTTCCCCTCTCCTTTTAAGTCCCTTCACAGTTTTAAATATCTCTTTTCTCTGTTGGCTGGGGTCCCATGTGTTTATTGCTTTGTCCTTATCTGGGGGTGTCTTTGAGCTCAAAGGACAGGGCTGTGAAGGCCCAGGAAGGCATTCCATGTGAGAAAAATTTCCCATTTAATTCTTGGGGCACTTGGGTGGCTCAATCCGTTAAGCATCTGACTCCATTTCAGTTCACAATCTTAGGGTTGTGGGACTGAGCCCTGTGTAGGGTTCCATGCTGAGCATGGAGTCCGCTTGAGATTCTCTTTTCCTCTCCCCCTCCCCCCACTTGTGCATGTTCTCCCTCTCTCTCAAATAAATAAAATCTTTAAAAAATTTTCCCATTTAATTTTTAAAACATCTGCTGATGGTGGGGACCCTTAAATCCATTTCACAGATGAAGAAACTGAGGCTTGGGGCTGTTAAGACACAAACCCAGCATCTAATGACAAATATGTAAGAGGCAATTCCATTGGGTACTTTTCTAGTCTTCACCTAACCAAATCCTTTTCAGACATCAAGATTCTGTTTAAGTTCCAGAGGAGAGAGTCTGCTTGCTCTCCATCTTGAAGAGAAACCGATTGTCTCAGTCTGCCCAATCAAGGAATAGAATCCTTGTCTCTCATTCTCCCACCTTGAAAGCAGACTAGTGCACAGTCTGGCCAGTCTAACTAGCCTACTGCCTCAGGGAACACTGGGCTCATAGCTCATTGTCTCTCATTCTCATTAGAAATCTCTCATTTAGTTGTGGAGTTTAGCTCAGCACCAGTCTCATACTTCAGAGAAAGAAGAGAGAAGTGAGAGAAAAACAGAACATCCATTCTCCTCAGAGAACCTAACTCCTGAGTTTGACCTTGGTTCCAGTTCCATGTCTGCCACTAAAATCTGATGTGACTTTGCTAAATTCCATTGCAGTTCTGGGTCTCTCTTTCGGCACCTATTGAATTTTTATTCTAGTAACTGTACTTTTTATATTTGAGCTCTAACTCTGAGCTCTTTTCTATTCACCTGTTTTTGCTTCATAGTCTCCTGTTCTTGTTTTATGGTGGTTATTCCTTCCTTTGAATCACTTAATATATTTATTGTTAGGCCCTTTTTAGATTGCTTTTATTCTCTACTTTCTCAGAGGTTAATTCTTGCAGTTGGGAGTTTGTGGGAACCTCATGAAGTGGTTGTGAATCCATCACTTCAGGATATTTCTCCCAAGTACACCTGGTCAGGGCCTTATGAGAACACATACTCTTGACCTTGTATATTAGTGGCCCCTACTCTGGTCCTAGCCTCCCATGGGTGTGTAGGGTGGCTTCAGTCCTGTCATTGGGCACCTCTGCTATTGTCTCTTGTTCATGTTCATGTTTTCCTGTCATTTCTAAGGTTTGGAGTGTGATGGGTGCTTTCAGTATGTACTTGGTTTGCTATCTTGAATGGAACTCCAATTTTATAATCTATAAACATATCACAGATGAAATGGAAGCTCATAGAGGTGGCCTGACTTGCTCAAGATCACACACGTAGGAAGGAGAATTATAATCTGGCTAAACCCTCTCCATTCCTCTGCATCTAGCAGCCTGGGTGCTAATCTCAGCTTTGACACATTGCTAGATATATATTCCTTGGCCAATTTACAAAATTCTGTTAGCTGGGGAGTAACAGCTGTCAGTATCTCTAACTTTCAGATATACAAGACAAACTCAAAACTGTGTCCTTGGCAGAAGAAGTGAAAAACTATGACAAGGTTTAATGTGGTATATTAGAGAGGTTTGGGATTTGGGTGTGTGACCCAGGCAGGTGTATGACCTCAGGCATGTCACTTAACTTCTTGGAGTCTCAGTTTTCTCATCTATAAAATGGGGTCAATAAGTATACTTACCTCTCTGGCTAGATGAATGTGAAGTGACAAAATGCATGAGGTTGGTTCATAGTAGGTACTTAATAAACATTACTTCCTTCCAGGGAGGAAAGTAGACTGGGGGGCTATGGGAGTAGAGGAATGTGACAGCTGATTTATCAACTCTCTTAGGGTTTTGGAAACCAAGTAAGGAGAGACCTCCATGGACCCAAAGAAAGAACAAAGAATAGCAGGGAAGGATCCAGGGAAGACAAATTTTAGCTCCATTTTAGAAAAACTATGTGAACTTAACCAATCTGGAAGGAGTGGACTTTAAAGGGCATGAGTTCCCAGCCACCTAAGGGGACCAGAGCCTAGCAATAAATCCATACAACTATGGCCAATTGATGTTTGACAAGGGAGCTCACCTGTTTATTGGGGGAAGAAATAGTCTCTTCAACAGATGGTGCTGGGACAACTGGATTCCCAGGTGCAAAAGAATGAAGTCATACTTCCACCTCGCATCATCTATAAAAAGTAACTGAAAATGGCTCCAAGACCTAGATATAAAAACCAAAAACCCCCCCAAAACAAAAAACACCCCCAAAACAAAACACAAAAAGCAACAAAACAAAACACCTCAAAATTCTTAGAACATAGGGGTAAATCTTCAAGATCTTGGATTTGGCAATGGATTCTTTTTTTTTTTTTTTAAGATTTTATTTATGTGACAGAGAGACAGCCAGCGAGAGAGGGAACACAGCAGGGGAGTGGGAGAGGAAGAAGCAGGCTCCCAGCGGAGGAGCCCGATGTGGGAATCGATCCCGGAACGCCAGGATCACGCCCTGAGCCAAAGGCAGACGCTTAATGACTGTGCTACCCAGGCACCCCTGGCAATGGATTCTTAGATATGATACTAAAACCATAAATGATAAAGAAAATAGATAAATTGGCTTTCAATAATATTAAACTTTTGTGCATCAAAGGACGTTATTACAAAAGTGAAAAAACAACACACAATGGGGAACACTTTGCAAACCATATATCTGAAAAGGATCTAACATTCAGAATATATAAAGAACACCTACAATTTTAAAATAAAAAGACAACCCAATTAAAAACTGGGCAAAGGACTTGGATAGACATTTCTCCAAAAAAGATGTAAGAATGCAAATCAAAACCATAATGGGATACCATTTCATACCCACTAAGATGGCTAGAATGAAAAAAAATTTTAGATAAAAACCCCCAGAAAATAACAAGTATTGGAGAGGATGTGGAAAAATTGGAACCCTCATAAATTGCTTGTGGAAATGTAAAATGGTGCTGTATAATGGAAAACAATTTCATGGTTCCTCACAAAGCTAAACATAGAATTGCCATATGATCCAGCAATTCCACTTCTGGGTATATACCCCCAAAAATTGAAAGTAGGGACTCATACAGATACTTGTACACCAATGTTCACTGCAGTATTATTCAATGGCCAAAAGGTGGAAATAACCCAAATATCTATCAAAAGTTGAATAGACAAACAATATGGTGTATACATACCATGGAATATTTCTCAGCCATGAAAAGGAATGAAGTCCTGACACAAGCTACGGTGTGGACAGCCATTGAAAATATACTAAGTGAAATAAGCCAGGCACAAAAAAATATTGTATGGTTCCACCTACATGAAATATCTAGAATGAATAAATTCATAGAGAAAATAGATTTAGAGGTTCCCAGGGGCTGAGTAAAGTGGGAAGTGAGGAATTATTGGTTAATGTGTATGGAGTTTCAATCTGGGGTAACGGAAAATTTTTAGAAATAGTGGTATTTGCACAACATTGTGGTGTAATTAATGGCACTGAATTACACACCTAAAAACGGCTAAAATGGCAAATTTGTGTTATATATATGACAAACCTTAAAAACTCATGTTTTCAAAAAATGAATACATAGTTGCTTTATATAAAAAGTCCAGTGAGGATCAAGAGAGGACATCTGAGGGGCGCCTGGGTGGCACAGCGGTTAAGCGTCTGCCTTCGGCTCAGGACGTGATCCTGGCGTTATGGGATCGAGCCCCACATCAGGCTCCTCCGCTATGAGCCTGCTTCTTCCTCTCCCACTCCCCCTGCTTGTGTTCCCTCTCTCGCTGGCTGTCTCTATCTCTGTCGAATAAATAAATAAAATCTTTAAAAAAAAAAAAAGAGAGGACATCTGATGACGTCTACTTTGCCACAATTATGTTTATGAGACCTGTGTTTTTAAGTTTCACTTTGAGCAAGAGGTGAACAGAACATTCAGAGGAAGTTAAGAGCATTTTGCTGCTGTTGCTGAACCAAAATGGAAGTGTCCTGGTAGTTGGAGATAGGCAAAGTAGGAGGTCAGATTAGGTCAGTGGTTTCCATTTTTTAAAAAAAGATTTTATTTGTTTATTTGACAGAGACACAGTGAGAGAGGGAACACAAGCAAGGGGAGTGTGAGAGGGAGAAGCAGGCTTCCCGCTGAGCAGGGAGCCCAATGTGGGGCCTGATCCCAGGACCCTGGGATCATGACCTGAGCCGGAGGCAGAAGCTTAAGAGCTGAGCCACCCAGGCGCCCCTTCCACATTTATTTTTACTATGACTCACAGTATGAAATACAATTAACAGCATGACCCAGTAAACACATATTTTTTTTAAAGATTAATCATTTTTAGGGTTGGGGACCAAAAATTGTGTTGAAGAATCCTAAGTTAGTAGCTTCTAGAAGATTCCCAAAACTCCTCAGTTTAAGATTTCCAGAAGGAACGGATGTCCAGTATCCCAGAGAAGGTGATGTGTATTTTTTGGTTTGGGAAACGAGAATCTAAGGATAAATACTTTGAAATCAAACTGACATGTCAGCTAATCGGAGGTAGGTGATTTGGAGATCATGTGGGGGTAGGTGATTTGGAAATGTAGTTTGTATGTGTTGCAATAAAGCTGGAGGTGGCATTTGAGTTCCTCAATTAATTATATTTATTTATAATAAGGTAGCATTCAAGATTGGAAGTGAAATTTTCAAATTCATGGAAATACCTACTACTAATTCAAAGGGAGAGGGAGAGATAGCAATAGTAAGGAAATAATTATTTATGATGTTGATGATGGGACTTAAACTCAATGCTGCCATGACATGGGAAGGCAGTTCTTTGTAGTTGCTGTGTTGGGACAGTACTTGTAATTAAAGACTAAGAACTCAGCCTGCTTGGAAAGTTTAAAGCACGTTTTATATAATCAAGATGAGGCTCATTTTGTTGTTGTTGCTTTTAATATGCCATAACGATTTCTTCTTCCTTTCCCTAATTTCTTTACTTTGGCTTTTCTTATTGTTTGGAATTTCCTGTGGTAAGGAGGAAAGTGGAATTCACTCAAGAAAATAAGCCATGAACAATCTGATCTTTCTTCATCCTGGCCAAGGGCTGGTCTACTGAGCTGCAGGGATGTTATTGTCTATGAAGTAGAAGTATCAGTATTTCAAAGTTAATGATTATGTTGGACTGACCCCTTTGTGATCACGGCACTCTAGGATGTATGTGGCACATAGAAGGTATTCTGGGGTCTTATAGGCCTTTTTCTTCTGCTCTGTCTTCTGGTATGAAGTAGTTAAGTGGCATTTTCTTAGAAAGTTTTCAATGGAAAACTTGTACAGTATGAATGCTCCAAGATCTATGCTACTCTAAAAGTAATTTCTGTCTACAGCTTTGTAGCACTTTAAGGCCAATGTTTAATTTCTTTTTTTAAAAAAGATTTATTTATTTATTTATTTTATTTGACACAGAGAGAGACAGCAAGAGAGGCAACACAAGCTGGGGGAGCGGAGAGGGAGAAGCAGGCTTCCTGTTGAGCAGGGAGCCTGATGCGGGGCTCGATCTCAGGACCCTGGGATCATGACCTGGGCCAAAAGCAGATGCTTAATGACTGAGCCACCCAGGCACCCCCAATGTTTAATTTCTAAAAGATAAAGGAAAATCCCCCAATATTTGGAAACCAACACACTTCCAAATAACCCATTGGTGTTATATGCATCTGATGAATCACTAAATTCTACCCTGAAATTAGTAATAGACTATATATCAACTAACTTGAATTTAAATAAAGCAAACAAAAAGATGTTTTTCCCAACTTGATCTATAGAGTCCATGCAATCCCAATCAGAATCCCGGAAGTTATTTTCGTAGATAAGAACAATCTAAAGTTTATATGGGAAAAGACAAAAGACCCAGAACAGCCAACAATATTTAAGAAGAATGAAGTTGGAGGACTGACACCACCTGACTTCAAGACTTACTACAAAGCTACAGTAATCAAGACAGTGTGGTGGTGAAATCATAGACAAGTAGATAATGGAACAGAATAGAGAGCCCAGAAATAGACCCACATAAACATAGTCAAGTGATCTTTTACAAAGGACCAAAGGCAATGCAATGAGCAAAGATAGTCTTCAACAAATGGTGCTGGACATTCACATGCAAAAAAAAAAATGAATCTAAATATAGACCTTACACCCTTCATAAAAATTAAAATGGATCACAGACCTAAATATAAAATGCAAAACTTAAATTCCTAGAAGATAACATAGGAGAAAACCTAGGTGATCTTGGGTATGGTGATTTTCTTTTAGATATACTGCCAAAGTCACAATCCATGAAGAAATAATTGATAAGTTGGACTGCATTGAAATTAAAAACTTCTGGTTTGTGAAAGACCATGTCAAGAGGGTGAGAAGACAAGCCACAGACTGGGGGAACATATTTGTAAAAGACACATTTATAAAGGACTGTTATCCAAAATATACAAAGAACTCTTAAAACTCAACAGCAGTAAAACAAATAATTGAATTTAAAAATGGGCCAAAGACCTCAACAGATACCTCACCAAAGAAGATATATAGATGATAAATGAAAAGCATATGGAAAGATACTCCACATCATATATCATGAGGAAGATGCAAATTAAAACAATAATGAAATACCACTACACACCCATTAGAATGGCCAAAATCTGGAACGCTGACAACATGAAATGCTGGTGGATGTAGAGCTGAGGATGTGGAGTAACAGGAGCTCTTATTTATTGCTGGTGGGAATTCAAAATGGTATCAGCCACTTCTTTGAAAGACAGTTTGGTGATTTCTCACAAAACTGAGCATACTCTTACCATACCATCCAGCAATTGAGCTCCTTGGTATTTAACCCATAGGAGTTGAAAACATGTTCCCACAAAAACCTGCATATGATATTTCAAGGAGCTTTATTTATAATTGCCAAAACTTGGAAGCAACCCAGATGTCCTTCAGTACGTGAATAGATAAATATTGCGGTACATCCAGACAATGGAATATTATTCAGTGCTAAAAACAAATGAGCTATCAAGCTATGAAAGAATATGGAGAAACCTTAAATACATATTATTAAGTAAAAGAAGCCAACCAAAAAAAAAAAAAAAAGGCATACCGTATGATTCCAGCTATATGACATTCTGGGAAAGGCAAAACTATGGAGATAGTAAAAATTTTAGTGGTTGCCAGGGGTTGGGGTTAGGAAGGGATGAATAGGTGGATCGCAGAGAATTTTCAGGGCAGTGAAAATACTCTATAATATTATAGTGATGGATACATGTCATTACACTTTTGTCCAAACTTGTAGATGTACAACACCAAGAATGAACCATAATGTAAACTATGGACTTTGGGTGATTACAATGTGTCAATATAGGCTTATATATTATAAAAAAGGTACCATTCTGGTTGGGAATATTGATAATGATGGAGGCTATCCATGTGTTGGGGCAGGGAATATATGAGAAATCTCTATACCTTCCCTTCGATTTTGTTGTGAACCTAGAACTAAAGACTTATTAAACAAACACTATAGTTAGCATCAAAGGTTAATGGTGAAAATTTGGACACTCCTCCTAAGATGAAGAACAAGGTAAGAATATTGTTTTTTACTGTTTGCGTTCCCATCATACTGGAAGTCCTAGCTACTGTAATAAGACAAGAAAAAAAATTAAAAAAATATACAGATTGAAAAGGATGAAACAGAATTTTTTCCCACAGAAATGATTGTGTAAAAAATCCTAAAGAATCAACCAACCAACAAACACCTCTCTCTCCTCCCAAAAATAAAACTCCTGGAACTAATAAGCAGGTATAGCAAGGTTTCAAGATACAAGGTTAGTATACAAAAGTCAATTGCTTTCTTACATGCCAGCAATAAACACTGGGAATTTGAGATTAAAAAAATACCATTTAAAGTAGCATGCAAAAATTGATACCTGATAAAATAGGTATAAAATCTATATAGGTGGTATTTTGATAGGGATTGCATTAAATGTGTGGATTGGTTTGGGAAGTATAGATGTTTTAACAATGTTTGTTCTTCCAATCCATGAGCATGGACTGTTTTTCCGTTTCTTTGTGTCCTCATCGATTTCTTTCATAAGTGTTCTATGGTTTTCAGAATACAGATCTTTCACCTCTTTAAGTTTATTCCTAGGTATCTTACAGTTTTGGGTGCAATTGTAAATGGGATTGATTGCTTGATTTCTCTTTCTGCTGTTTCATCATTGGTGTATAGAAATACAATAGATTTCTGTATATTGATTTTATTTTTTTTACGATTTTTATTTATTTGAGAGAGAGAGACTGAGTGAGTGAGAGAAAGAGCACAAGCTGAGGGAAGAGGCAGAGGGAGAGGGAGAAGCAGACTCCCTGCTGAGCAGGGGGCCTGATGTAGTTCTTGATCCCAGACCCTGGGATCATGACCAGAGCTGAAGGCAGACATTTAACAGACTGGACCACCCTGCTGCTCCAGTATTTTGATTTTTTATCTTGAGACTTTGCTGAAATTGTGTATCAGTTCTAACAATTTTTTGGTGGAGTTTTTCAGGTTTTCTACATAGAGTATCATGTTATCTACAGAATGGGAGAAGATATTCACAAATGACATCCGATAAAGGGTTCGTATCCAAAATCTATAAAGAACTTATCAAACTCAACACCTCCAAAATAAATAATCCAGTTAAGAAATGACCAGAAGACATGAATAGACATTTTTCCAAAGAAGACATACAGATAGCTAACAGACACATGAAAAGATGCTCAACATCATTCATCACAGGGAAATACAAATCAAAACCACAAGGAGATTCCACCTCATACCTGTCAGAATTGCTAAAATTAACAACACGGGAAGAAAGAGATGTTGGTGAGGATGTGGAGGAAGGAGAACCCTCTTACACTGTTGGTGGGTATGCAAACTGGTGCAGCCACTCTGGAAAACAGTATGAAGGTTCCTAAAAAAGTTAAAAATAGAACTACCCTATGACCCAGAAATTGCACTACTAGGTATTTTTTCAAAGGATACAAAAATACTGATTTGAAGGGGCACATGCACCCCAATGTTTATAGCAGCATTATCAACAATAGCCAAACTATGGAAAGAGCCCAAATGTGCATTAACTGATGAATGGATAAAGATGTTGGGTGGGTGTGTGTGTGCGTGCGCGTGCGCGCGTGCGTATCTATAATGGAATATTACTCAGCCATCAAAAAGAATGAATTCTTGTCATTTGCAATGACATGGATGGAGCTAGAGAGTGTTATGTTAAGCAAAATAAGTCAGAGAAACACAAACTCCATATGATTTCACTCATATGTGGAATTTAAGAAATAAAACATGAACATAGGGGAAGGGGAAAAAAAGAGAGGGAAGCAAACCATTAGAGATTCTTAATGATAGAGAACAAACTAAGGGGTGATGGAGGGAGGTGGGGGGATGGGCTAAATGGGTGGTGGGTATTAAGAAAGGCCCTTGTGATGAGCACATACCTAAGTGATGAATCACTAAATTCTACAACTGAAACCAATTTTGCCCTATATGTTAACTAGAATTTATTTATTTATTTATTTAAGATTTTATTTATTTATTTGACAGAGAGGCAGCGAGAGAGGGAACAGAGGTAGGGGGAGTGGGAGAGGGAGAAGCAGACTTCCCACTGAGCAGGGAGTCCAATGCAGGGCTTGATCCCAGAACGCTGGGATCATGACCCAAGCCGAAGGCAGACGCCCAATGACTGAGCCACGCAGGCACCCCTGTCAACTAGAATTTAAATAAAAACTTGACATAATTTAAAAAAGATCTATATAAGGAAAACTTCACAACGCTGATGGAATAAATCAGAGAAGATCTAAATGAATGTATATCCCATGTTCATGGATTGGAAGATGCAATATTGTTATGATGTCAATATATATGTCAACTTATCTACACATTCAACACTATCCCCATCAAAACCCCAATAAGCTATTTTGTAGATATCAATAAACTGATTCTAAAATCTACATGGAAAGGCAGAAGACCTAGAATAGCCAACATAATACTGAATAAGAACAAAGTTGGAGGACTCAATACCCAATTTCAGGACTGACTATAAAACTACAAAATCAAGAGGAAAAAGATAGTGTTGTCAAAAGAATAGGCACACAAATCAGTGGAACAGAACAGACAGCCCAGAAATAGGTACAATCAAATGTAGTCAACTGATCTTTTATAAAGAAGCAAGGGATAAAGAAGGGGGGATAGGGGCGCCTGGGTGGCACAGCGGTTAAGCGTCTGCCTTCGGTTCATGGTGTGGTCCCGGCGTTGTGGGATCGAGCCCCACATCAGGCTCTTATGCTATGAGCCTGCTTCTTTCTCTCCCACTCCCCCTGCTTATGTTCCCTCTCTTGCTGGCTGTCTCTATCTCTGTCAAATAAATAAATAAAATCTTAAAAAAAAAAGAAGGGGGGGTAATTGGAAGGGGGAATGAAACATGAGAGACTATGGACTCTGAGAAACAAACTGAGGGCCTCAGAGGGGAGGGGGGTGGGGGAATGGGATAGACAGGTGATAGGTAGTAAGGAGGGCACGTATTGCATGGTGCACTGGGTGTTATACGCAACTAATGAATCATCGAACTTTACATCGGAAACCGGGGATGTACTATATGGTGACTAACATAATATAATAAAAAATCATTAAATAAAAAAAAAAGGAAGCAAGGACCGACAATTCAATGGAGTAGTAACTATCTTTTCAACAAATGGTGCAGGCACAATTAGATGTCCATATGCAAAAAAAGAACTTAGACATAGACCTCATACCTTTCATGAAAATTAACTCAAGATAGACCACAGGCTTAAATGTAAAACACAAAAGTATAAAACTTCTAGAAGGAAACAGAAAATCTAGATGACTTTGGATTTGGTGAAGAATTTAAAAAATGTTTTTTATTGTGGTGAAATGCACAGAACATAAAATTTACTATTTTAACCATCTTAATAGTACAGCTCTGTGGCATTAAGTTCATCTACATTGTTCTGCAACCATTGCCATCCACTTTCAGAACTTTTTCATCTTCCCAAACTGAAACTCTATATCCATTAAACAAAAACTCTCTATTACCCTCCTACCCTCCCATCCCTGGCAACCACCCTTCTACTTTTCATCTTTTAAAATTTGCTTATTCTAGATATTTCATATTAGTGAAATAATACAATATTTGTCATTTTGGCTTCTTTTGTCTGGCATAATTCCTTTGAATTTTATCATATTGTAGCATGAGTCAGAATTTCCTTCCTTTTAAAGGCAGAATACTATTCCTTTGCATGTATTTACCATAATTTTTATTCATTCATCTGCTGACGAACACTTAGATTGTTTCTGCTTTTTGGCTACTGTGAGTAGTGCTGTAATGAACATGGGAGCTAAAGTATCTGTTCGAGTCCCTACTTTCTGTTTTTTTGGATATATACCCAGAAGTGGAGTTGCTGGATCATATAGTAATTTTATGTATAATTTTTTGAGGAACCATCATACTGTTTTCCATAGAAGCTGCACTATTTTACATTTCCACTAGCAAGGGTTCCAATTTCTCTACATTCTAACACTGCTATTTTCTGGGTTTTTTAAAATTTTATTTTATTTTATTATTTTTTATTTTATTTTTAAATTTTATTTTTAAAATTTCATTTATTTTATTTTATTTATTTATTTTAATCATAGCCACCCTAATGGGTGTGAAATAGTATCTCACTGTGGTTTTGATTTTCATTTCTATAATGACTAATGACATTAAGCATCTTGTCATGCTCTTATTAGTAATTTGCCTATCTTTGTCAGAGAAATGTCTATTCACATCCTTTGCTGATTTTATGATTGAGGGTTTTGTTTGTTTTTGAGTTATGATAGTTATTTCTTTACTCTAGAAATTAATTCCTTATCAGATATATGGCTGGCAAATATATTCTCCCGCTCTATGGGTTGCATTTTCACTCTGTTGTTAGTACCTTTGATGTATAAGAGCTTTCACTTTAATGGAGTCCAATTTATTTTTTCTTTTGTTGACTTTACTTCTGGTGTCATATTTCAAATAACATTACCAAATCCAATGTCATAAATTCCTCTGTGCTTTCTTCTAATAGTATTATGGTTTTAGCTCTTATGTTTAAGCCTTGATCTATTTTCTTTATTTTAATGCTTTTTTATTATATTATGTTAGTCACCATACAGTACATCCCTGGTTTCTGATGTAAAGTTCGATGATTCATTAGTTGCGTATGACACCCAGTGCACCATGCAATACGTGCCCTCCTTACTACCCATCGCCAGTCTATCCCATTCCCGCACCCCCCTCCCCTCTGAAGCCCTCAGTTTGTTTCTCATAGTCCATAGTCTCTCATGCTTCATTCCTTGATCTATTTTGAGTAATTTTTGTATATGGTGTAAGGTAAGGGCCCTGTTTTGTTCTTTTGCTTGTGGATACCCAGTTTACTTTTCTTTTTTTTTTTCAAGCCAAAGTAATCCAATTTATTTATAAGAAAACAAAACATGAATCTATTTCATTCAAGAAAATGGAACATTTGAGAATTGATGAAAGAGCAATATATTGTTTATCAGTTGTTAATATTGATTGACCTCCATTTTTTAAATTAAACTTTTTTGAAATAATTATAGATTGGCATGCAGTTATAAGAAATAATACAGAGAGATCCTGTATAACCAGAACCTGGTTTCCTATAACATAATACAGACCTACAGTATAATATCACAAGTAGGATATGAACATTAACAATATTGACATTGATACAGTCAAGACACAGAACATTTCCATCAACATAAACATCTCTCCTATTGTCCTTTTATAGCCGGTCCCTCCCTCCCAATTCCATCCCTTCATTAACTCCTGGCAACCATTAATTTGTTCTCCATATTTATAATTTTGTTATTCTAAGAATGTTATATAAATTACTAGTAATTAATTTTTGTAAGTAATCTTTGGAGATTGACTTTTTTCATTCAGCATAATTATCTGGAGATTCAGTTTGCTGCATGTATCATTAGTTGGTTCCTTTTATTCATTTTTATTTTGTGATTTGGATGTACCATAATTTATTCAGCCGCTTACCTATTGAAAGACATATGAACTGTTTTCCTTATTTGGCTATGATAAATACAGCTTTTAGAAACATGTGTGTACAGGTTTTTATGTGAAATAAGCTTTCATTTCTCTGAGATAAATTCCTAAGAGCTCATTTGTATGGTAAGCAAATGTTTAGTTTTATAAGAAATTGGCATCCTTTTTAACAGAGTAGCTGTACCATTTTGCAAAGGAGTCAACTTTCACAGGGAAGGCAGAGGGGGAAGAGGGACAAGGGCAATAAGGGAGCAGAGGAGGAGAGGGGAGGAGAGAGAAGGAGGGGGAGAGCAGATTTTTTTAAATTTTAAAAAGCTGAGATCTGACAGCATGTGAGGCTCTGGTCCAGGTGTAACATCCTGCCTTTTCTGTTTGGTTATATGAAAAAATTAACATCCTCTTCATACGTAGGCTGCTTTGGGTTAAATTTTTATCTTTGCAATGGAAGCATCCTTTTTCTAAGGCTGTTGTCCCCGTGAGGCTGGACCTCTGACCATGGACACCTTTTTCCTTACATTCTTTTAACCTCGAAATGGAGACAAAACAGACACGTTTTCCACCAGTTTCAGTGTAAGTATTTCCAGGGAAGGACCCTGAGCATGTGCCCAGCTTGAGACACATGCTTCCCCTGGACAAAACTCTATGGCTAAGAGAAGGGGTCACTGCATTTTGTATATAATGTTCACTGAGGTATTCCTAGTGTCTAGAAGACCACCTGGTAGATGCATCTACCAGGTGGATACCCAATTTTCTAAATACTTATTGAAAAGGCTCTCATTTCCCCATTGAATAATCTTGGCACCATTGTCAAAAGTAATTTAATCACACACAAGGGGGTTTATTTCTGCTCTCTTTATCCTATTCCTTTGGCCTAGATGTCTGTCTTTATCCATTGCTACACTGTTTTGATTACTATAACTTTGTAATATGTTTTGAAATCAGGAATGGGAGGCCTCCAATCTTGCTCTTCTTTTTCAAGATTGTTTTTGGCTCTTCAGGGTCCCTTGAGATTTCATATGAATTTTAGGATGGTTTTTCTAGTTCTGCAAAAAGTGTTCTTAGGGTTTTGATAGGGATTGTGTTGTAACTCTAAATTGCTTTGGGTGCTATTGATACATTAACTCTTCCAACCCATGAACATGGGATGTATTTTCATTTATATATGTCTTTAATTTCTTTCAGCAATGCTTTGTAGTTTTCAATGTACAAGCGTTTCACTTCCTTGGTTAAGTTAATTCCTAAGTATTTTGCTCTTTTTGATGTTATTATAAATGGAATTTTTTGTAATTTCCTTTTCATATTGTTCATTGTTAGTGTATAGAAATGCAACTGATTTTTGTGTTTTGACTTTGTATCCTGCTACTTTCCTGAATTCATTTATTATTTCTAACAGGGTTTGTTTATTTGTTTTTTTGGAATCTTTAGGCTTTTCTGCATGTAAGATCATATCATCTGTGAACAGAACTAATTTTATGTCTTTCTTTCCAAATTGGATGCATTTTTTAAAAAAGTAGTCTCCACACCCAGTGTGGAGCCCAATGCTTGAACTTACAACCCTGAGATCAAGACCTGAGCCAAGATCAAGAGTCAGATGCTTAACCAACTGAGCAATCCAGGCGTCCACTTTTTCTTTTTCTTTAAAAGACTTCATTTATTTATTTGAGAGAGAGGGAGAGTGAGAGAGTGTGAGCAGTAAGAAGGGGCAGAGGGAGAGGGAGAGAGAGGATCCCAAGCTGACTCCACACTGAGCATGGAGCCCAAGGTGGGGCTCAATCTCACAACCCTGAGATGATGATCTGAGCTGAAACTAAAAGCTGGACACCCAACTAAGTGAGCCACCCGGGCTCTCTGTCAACTGCTTTTTAAGTATCAATTGAGAGGATTGTGTGATGTTCTTCCTTCATTCTGTTAATGTAGCATATTACACTGATTTTTTTTTTATGTTGGACCATCTTTCAGTCCAGGAATAGATACCACTTGGTTGTGGTGCATAATCCTTTTAATACGCTGTTGAATTCGGTTTGCTAGTATTTTGTCAAGGATTTTGCATCAATATCAATATCAGGAATATTGGTCTATAGTTTTCTTGTAGTATCTGTGTTTGGCTTTGGTATCCAAGTAATGCTGGCCTCATAGAATGGGTTAGCAACTGTTCCTTTTCAATGTTTTGGAAGAATTTGAAAAGGATTGGTGTTAATTCTTCTGTAAATGTTTGGTAGAGTTTACTAGGGAAGCCATCTGGTCCTGGGTTTTCTTTTTGGGAGATCTTTGATTATTTATTCAATCTCCTGACTAGCTATAGTTCTATTCAGATTTTCTGTTTCCTCATGATTCTATCCTGGTAGACTTTATATTTCTAGGAATTTGTCCATTTTCCCCCAATTTATTGGCGTACAAGTATTTATGATACTCTCTTACAATCCTTTTTATTTCTGTAAAATTGGTAGTAACATCCCCTCTTTCATTTTTGTTGTAGTTAATTTGGTTCTTCCCTCTTTTTTCTTTGTCAATCTAACCAAAGGTTTGCTAATTTTATTGATCTTTTTAAAGAACCAACTCTTAAAGAACCATCTTTTTAAAAGAACCATTAATTTTCTCTATTGCTTTTCTATTTTCTATTTTATTTATCTCTGTTCTAGTCTTTAGTATGTCCTTCCTCCTGCTAGATTTTGTTTTATTTCATTCTTGCTTTTCTAGTTCCTCAAGTATAAATTTAGGTTATTGATTTGAAACCTGTCCTCTTTTTTAATGTAAGCATTTCCACTAATAAATTTCCTGTTACCATTTTTTCTCACTGCATCCTGTAAGTTTTTGGCATATTCCCATGGAACTGGGCAGCTGTTGCTTATAAATTGCAAGCTCTACAGCTAGCTACATGACTATTACATCAGTGTGAATTGCGTTCCCTTGTCAGAAATTTAACCCTGGTAGAAGTTTGGCCTCACGTTCTGGTGTTTGGACATCGATTAGCTAGGATATATCTGGTCAAAAAGACCTTGGTGGCAAGCCAGATGTCTTATCACACCTCACTAGAGGGATGGTGGCTGTTCTAAGCTCTGTCTGCCTGGTCAGGTTGGAGACACTAGGGATCTTTCTTTGACTACCAACAACTCCTTCTAGTAGCACAGCTGCCATTGTGGTCTTACCCCATCCTGTCCTGTCAGTTTCACCATGGGCTGTTCAGGTGGTAATATTCTGAACTGAGGGAGAGCCAAGGAGCTTCTGGCCAGACATAGCTGTCTGTGATCCTGGAGCTGTGGGCTTGACTGAAACATCACTTTACTGCTTGGTTTCAGGCTGGACACTGCCAGGCACCTACTGCTTGACCTCTGTTTAAATGAGAGACGTCAAGGTTTTTTCATTTTATTGCACAAGTCCAATTTAAAAGCAGACCCCAAATGGTTACAAACCTACAAGCTGTGAGGCTTTTAAACTTGTGACAAGGGACGGAAGGGAAATTCTACTCATTGCAAAGAAATTCTCACTTAAGCTTCTGTAAGCCAGAAGCTCTTAAAACACATGAACCTGCAGCTGGTCCTTAGCTAGTCCAATCTCTAGGAGGAGCTGGCATATGTTTGTGCTGGTCACCCTGTAGCTGAACTACTGCTTTATATTCTGGATGCTCAATTACAATACCATTGCAAGCAAATTTCTTCTTAAATGCCTTCACTAGTTTCTTTTTATCATAATCATCAGTGATCCCTTTGACAGTAGTAAGGGTCTTCCTGCCATTTCTCTGTTGAATTCTTACATGGATATAATCCTCAGTGCCAGCAGGAAGCAGATCATCACTTTTACTTGCATCAGCAAAGGAGTTGAAAGAGTGGAGGTTCTGGATAGCAGACATAATATGATTCCTTTTCTTTAGTAGAAAGAGCCCATGGAAGGAGGCAGTGGGGGAGGGGAGCACTGGGGGTATGGAGCATGCAGAAGCCAGGGGTCAAAAGGGATAGGCTGCTGAGTCCTCGGTGGTGACTTAGTGACTGGAGCATATTTTCATTTTCGTTTATCCCAAGATATTTTGTAATTTCCTTTTGGATCCATTTGTTGTTTAAGAGTGTGTTTAAAAATTCTCACATATTAGTGAATTTTCCAGTTATTTCTCTGCTGTTAATTTCTAGTTGTATTCCCTTGTGACAAAAAAAAATACTTTGTATGATTTCAGTCTTTTTATGTTTATTAAGACTTGCTCTGTGTCTTCATAGGGTCCAACCTGGAGAATGTTCCATGTGTACTTGAGAGAAATGTATTCTGCTGTTGTTGCTGTTGGTTGGAGTGTTCTGTATATATCTGTTAGGTTAAATTGCTCCACAGGGTTGTTCAAGTACTCTACTTTCTTATTGATAACCTCTTTGCCTGGTCTATCTATCATTGAAAGTGGGATACTGGGGGTGCCTGGATGGCTCAGTCAGTTGGACATCTGCCTTCAGCTCGGGTTGTGATCTTAGGGTTGTGGGATCAAGTCCCACATCGGGCTCCCTGATCAGCTGGGAGTCTGCTTCTCTTCTCTCTCTGTCAAATAAATAAATAAATAAATAAATAAATAAATAAATAAATAAATAAATATCTTGAAAAGAAGAAAGAAAGTGGGATATTGAAGTCTGTACTATAGTTGTACAGCTATCTATTTCTCCCTTCAATTCTGTCAATGTTTCATATATTTAAGAGTGGTGATGTTTGGTGCATATATAGTTTTTTGAGTTATAATTGACATGGTACATTAGTTTTAGGTGTACAACATAATGATTCCATATTTGTATATATTACAAAATGATCACCACAATAAGTCTGGTTAACATCCATCGTCATGCATAGTTACAATTTTTTTCTTGTGCTGATAACTTTTAAAATTTACTCTCATAGCAACTTGCGAATATACAATATTATTAACAGTCACCATGTTGTACATTACATCCCATGACTTTTTAATTTTATAACTAAACCTGTACCTTTTGACGCCTGTCACCCATTTTATCCACCCACAGTCCCTGGCAAACACCAATCTGTTATCCGTTATCTATGAGTTATTTCTTTTTGTTATTTATTTATTTTATTTTAATCTTTTTTCTATTTCACTTGTAGGTGAGATCATGTGGTACTTGTCTTTCTCTGACTTATTTCACTTCGCATAATGCCCTCAAATTTCATCCATGTTGTCACAAATCTCAAGAATTCCTTTGTTTGACTGAATAATATTCCATCTCGTGTGCGCGTGCATGTCTGTGTATGTGTCTGTGTGGGATGTATCTCACATTTTCTTTATCCATCCATCAGTGGTCACTTATTCTTTGTGGTTACCCTGGGCATTACATGTAACATCCTAAAGTTATGGTAATCTATCTTAAAATGATGCCGACCTAACTTCATTTGCATACAAAAAGCTACCCCCTTACAACTCAGCCTCTCTCCCTCTCTGTTATTGATGTCACATATTACATTTTTACATATTGTGCACCCATTAACATAGATTTATACTTATTTTTGTTCAGTTGTCTTTTAAATATTATAGAGAATAAAAAAGTATAAAGTGAAGTTATAATAATATTGTTTTATTATATTTGTCTATGTAGGGGTGCCTGGGTGGCTCAGTCAGTTAAGCATCTGCCTTCAACTTGGGTCATGATCCCAGGATCCTGGGATTGAGCCCTGCGTCGGGCTCCCTGCTTAGCAGTGAGTCTGTTTCTCCCTCTCCCTCTGTCCCTCTGCCTGCTGTGCTTTCTCTCTCTCAAATAAATGAATGAATCTTAAAAAAAAAATTGTCCATGTATTTACCTTTATTGGAGGGCTTTATGTTTTTATAGGGCTTCAAGTTAC